>NC_140962.1:36307786-36385286 GCF_056783735.1 Eptatretus burgeri
TACTGACGTCATTGATGATAAAAATATTTTTGTTTTTGGCAAGATAACCTTCAGCCTATGGCTGAGGTTCGGGCTAGTTTGTTTGTTTGTTTGTGAACTGTATTACGTAAAAACTCCTCAACGGATTTCGACGAAACTTGGTGGGGGGATTAGGTATGGTCCAAGGATCATGCCATTAGATTTTGGACTTGGTCCAAAGTCCAATATGGCCGCTATGGCGGCCATTTTGAAAAAATCTTTGAATTTTTGTTTTTGCATTTCTACATGTTTTAAGTGATTTCCACCCCCCCCAAAAAAAAAAAATTGTTAGAGAAAAAAAAAAAAAAATTTGCAACTTTTTTTTCAACAAAATTTCGATTTTTTTTTTTTTGCATTTCTCCATGTTATAAGTGATTTCCAACAAAAAACATGCCAAAATTATAATTGCGGCTGATTTTGGAACTTCAGGTGGATATACCCTAGTAAAATCAATTTCTGTCTCAAGGAATCTCGTTATGACGAATGAATTGAGCATGTAAAAGTTAAAAGTAAAAGGGAAAGTTGCAAACTATAACTCTGTGAGCACTGTTGACGTCAAATTGAATGAATAGGATATCAGGTTCACTTGAGTGACCAAGCAGTATTGGCGGCGGAGGTTTTGCACTCTGCCGAGTGCTCCCCCTCTAGTTTCAATATGTGATAACCGTTCCAGAAGAGCAGCTTAGTGTATGTATTTTTCATTTTTACCATTCTGAGATATTGACGTTTTGGGGGAAAATCACACAATGGACTATTGACATCCCATGAAGGTAATATCATTCAATAACAGCTCAGGATATCCAGATTTGTTATCTGCACACTTACAACAAGCATACTTCCCATCTTGAAGCACATGCTTTAGTTTGGTATTCAAATTACGGCTGATTTGCATGCTAGATTTGTGAAATTTTGCGGATTTATTATTATCATTATTTACGGAATGTTGTGTGTCCCATATGAGTGCCACAGTCCTAATGGATCAGCTACCCATATGCACCAGGTTTGCAGGGAAGCACAAAGGAGGACCATCCAGCTGGTTTCAACAAAGTTGTAGACTTTTTCCTTCCCCTACCCCCGAAATGCAAATTGCGGCTGAATATATGAAAATTACAATGTAGCTCAAACTTGATATAATCTTTCGCCCGACCAGAAATGTTTCAGGTTGTGCACACTGGAAAGTATGTAAATGTATTTTATAATGTCATAAGTGTATCCGACTTTATTGTTGTATATTGCAGTGACTGGGTCTAATTGGCAATGGAGTCCACTGGTGAAGAAGAACGCGCCAGGTTGCCACGGAAGCGTGCACGCATGGACTGTGCAATCCACTGTTCCGATGAGGAGGCAGACGCAAAATTGTTGTCACCACAAAACATTGAGTCTTGGAGAACTCTGCTGAGAGCTGCTGAGATACGAAAGCATGCCCCTATCCTGAACATGGCCAAATACTTACCTGAGGGAGAAATCCCACCAGTACAGTACCATCGCAAGTGCCGCAGCATTTTCACCATGAAGAAACTTCTGGACTCTATCATTGCCAGAGAAGATCCCAGGGGCAAAACCGCAAAAGACACTCCCAGGAGGTCATCTAGAGAGGCGCCCAGCACGTCAAGGGTATATGATGAACAGTGTATCTTCTGCGAAAAAGCGAGCAAGTATCTGAGAGGTCAAAACACCAGGGAGCCCCTCACGCAATGCGCCGAGTTACGTGCTGATGACAAAATCAGGGCAGCAGCAGTCAGGAAACTAGATAATAGGATGCTTGCTGTTGTGAGCAGAAACCTTGTTGCTGCAGAGGGCCATCACCACAAGTCTTGCTACCTTTCGTCCAACAAAGGATCATTCCACCAGCGGTAACATAGAAGGTGAGGAACAAGGCGAAGACATTCAAGCTCGACAGTATGAGGCAGCAGAGAAGCACTCCTACAGTGACCTCTTCAGGTACATTAGAAATGAACACTTCCCCAACCCCGAAGTGTTACCCTTGAGAGATCTAACTTCCAAACTGGTGACATGCATGAACTCCTGTGGTATCAGTCAGGTCAAAGATTCAACGAAGAAACACCTTCGTCGTAAGCTTGAAGCTGAGTTTGCGGGAGCACTGCACATATTTCCAGACAGCAAAGGAAAAGTTCTTCTTTATCCAGACAGCCTTTCGATGAGTGAGCTTGCCAAAGTGACATATGCCTTGAAGGTGGAGTTACACAATGTGACCTTTGCCAACACTGGAGATGTCATAACCAAAGCAGCATTGAAGATGAGGGACGACATCAATAAGCAGGATGTCACTCAAATATGGCCGTCAGATGTGGAGCACAGTGATGGCAGCATCCCTGAATCTGTGACTAAGCTCCTGAAAACAATGCTGACAGGAGAAAAGGAGTGCACGGATCCATCACAAAGGGTCACATGACTTGTCAGCGACTTTGGCCAGGACTTGGTCTATGCCGTTTCTGGCGGCAACAACATTCCAGCGAAGCACATCCTCCTACCGTTTGCTGTGAAGTCCTTGACGGGGAACGTAGAACTGATTAGTACACTGAACCGGCTGGGCCACAGCACTTTATACTCGAAGGTCGAGGAGATCGACACAGCCCTGTGTCGACAGAAGCTGGCACTGTCGGAAAGTGCTGTAGCTTTGCGGGGAATATCTACCCAAGTGTGTTCACTACCCTGGCTTGGGACAACATCGACCGGCTTGAAGAAACTGTCAGTGGAAAGGGGACATCTCACAGAGTGAACGGAATTGCTGTCCAGGCGAAAGTCATCGGACCTCAGCCACTAAAAGTCACTCCCACCGTTGCCAAAACAAAGAAAAGGAGTATCAGCGCTGCACCACTAATGCTGGCCACATATAATGCTGGGAAGCGAGTGGGACCATCAACCACAACATGTGTGGATGCTGACACTACTGCCGTAGTCCAGGATGCCAGGAGAAAGAACAATGTCTGGCTTCTTGCTCGCAGGTCAGACCCAGGGTCTCAAACAGTCAGCAGCTGGACAGGATTCAACATCCGGGTCCGAGATCAAGTGCCAGTGATTCAGGACAATATCAGCTACCTGCCCACAATCAATGCTCCTGCCACACAGATCTCCACTGTCAATGAAGTGCTGAACCAGCCACTCAGCATCATGCAGTCACTGCAGCTGACCAAGATCATCTGCATATTTGACCAAGCACTCTCTGCCAAAGCTGCTGAAATAGCATGGAAGCAGGAAGACAAGTTCAAGAACATCATCCTCAGAATGGGTGCATTCCACACCATATGCAACCTGCTCTCGACCATTGGAAAGAGGTTCCAAGATGCCGGTTTGAGGGACTTGTGCGTCGAGTCAGGCGTGATTGCCGAGGGTTCCATAGCTGGGGTGATGGAAGGCCGCAAGTACAACCGTGGTGTGAGGCTCCACAAGCTTGTGTACGAAGCATTGATGAGGCTGGCCTGGAAAGGATTCCGCCCATGGCTAGAGGGGAACCACATTGCAGACCTGCGCCACCTGGAAGAAACCCTGACCAGCATCAGCAACTTCTGTGATAACATCTGTCAGATGTCGTTCAAGGAGGTGCTGGAGAATACCTCATGCGTCCGCACCATGGAGCTATTCCAAGTCTACACCAACTACCTCAGGGATGGGAATGGCGATCTCTCAGCATTCTGGATGTCGTATGTCGACATGGTGGAGATCATGCTGGCACTCCTTCGAGCATCCAGAGAAGGGGACTGGATGTTACACCTAGCATCCATCCGAGAGATGATTCCATGGTGCTTTGCCTATGACAAGCTGAATTACACCCAATTCCTACCCTACTACTACTACGCACTGATGTCCCGACTGCCGCTCGACCACCCCAAAGTACATGCGCACTTCATGGAAGGTGGCTTCTCGGTTCAGATCGGCACCACGAACCCATTCAGATGGATTCCCATGGATCAGACGATCGAGGAGACTGTCAATAAAGACACACAGACACCTGGAGGAACGAAAGGATTCAGCCTGAATCCAGGAGCTGTGACCCGATATTATCTGACGTCAGATTACCGCAGTATGTACCTTGGGCACCTGAGGGATATGGTAGGTCGAAGTCACTCCCAGCTGAACCATCTAGATCTGCAGTTACCTAGGATCTGGAGGGATGAGGCTGACATCCAATCCTTGGTGGATCTCATGGAGAACAGCTGGCTGGATCCACTGAGCCCTGATCAAGCACAGTTTGTCAGCTTGTCGACCGCTACTGTTGCTCCTCCTGATGTTGCCAGTGACCTCCTCGTGGCTTGCACAGTAGGAGAGGAGGCATACCAGGATTTCAAGAAGAAACGCCTGGAGACAAATCCACCAACTGCACAGTTCAATGACAAGATGACAAAAAGGAACTTGAACACATTCACCCACATCCGGAAGAAACCAACCAGCAAAGCGCAGGCCAAATAAATTGTTCTCAAGGCTGACAGGAACCTGTTTGGGCATATGATCCTCGTTGCTCAGAGTCGAGATCTGCACGAGAGATGTCTTGGCGCACCCCCTGGGGCCCTTGCCATGGTCAATTGCTAATGGCGATGGATCTCTGCGGAAGACGAACAAAGCAACCCTTGCCAGAGAGCTGGAAAAGAGTGTTTCTCCCACTGAAGTTATTGCAGAGCCATCAGCAACTGTCATTGATGGCATAAGCCTGGTACAGAAGATGAAAGGGAATGACAAGACGTTTTCACAGCTGGCTGAAGCGATACTGACAACGGCTATTCATGAATGAGGCCAGAGTAAACGCATTGATGTTGTCTTCGATGTTTACCGAGAGACGTCCATCAAAGACGCAGAGAGATGCAACAGAGGTGCAAGCACAGCAATCCAGTTCAGGAGCATCGCACCGGGCCACAACATTCAGCAGTGGAGGAAACTGCTCTGCAGCTCTTCCAACAAGGCAAGTCTAATCAAGTTCCTGGTAGAGGAGTGGAAAGAACCAAAAAGCAGGGAGAAACTGAAGGAAAAGTTGCTCTATGTAACCTGCGAGGAGGTCTGCCACAAGCTCACCAAGGACCACTGGGAGGAAGTGGCAGAGCTGAAGTCCACGCAGGAGGAAGCAGACACCCGAATGCTTCTGCATGCTCTGCATGCAGCAGAGGCTGGATACAAGGCTGTGGTGATCACTGCCGAAGATACAGATGTCCTCGTGCTGTGTCTTGCCTTCAATAAGGACATCCCATGCCCCGTGTATCAGAAGTGTGGTACGCAAACCCGCACATGGTTCCTCGACATTGACAAGCTTGCTCGATCAATGGGAGACAGTCTCTGTGATGCCCTGGTTGGACTGCACGTGTTCTCCGGTTGTGATACAGTCAGTGCCTTTGCAGGCCGGGGAAAGATGGGCGCCTTGAAGCAAATGAAGTCGGATAAGACCTACCAAGAGGCCTTCAGTCAGCTCGGTCATTCATGGGAAGTAGCCACCGAGCTCTTTCAGAAGCTGCAAGAGGTCACCTGCCACATGTACGTGCCGTATACCAACACCACGAAAGTCAATGAACTCCGACATCAACTCTTCTGTGCCAGACGGGGAGAGATAGAGTCCAGTCAGCTTCCACCATGTGAAGACTGCCTCTTCATGCACATCCTCCGTGCAAACTACCAGGCTGCTATTTGGAGGCGCTGTCTGCAATGCCAACCCTACGTTCCAAGTCCCAAGGGTTGTGGATGGACCACTGATGATGACGGGAAGCTGGCCATCGAGTGGATGCAGGGTCATCCAGCACCGGATGCAGTGTTGCAACTGCTTTCCTGCAAGTGTGGACGGTCGTGCAAACTCCCAGACTGCACGTGCCTTGCCAATAGCCTGAAGTGCACTGACATGTGCAAGTTGCGAACCTGCAGCAACCAGCCCGCTGATGTCGAGAAAGAGGTTGTAGACCTCGAGGACTCTGATGCTGATAACAGTGATGAAGATGAGACTACTGATCCATGGTGTGAATGTTTTGACACAATCACAAGGACATTCATGGCTACAAATATGCATGAGTAAAACATAGTACATAAACATGCCACAGTAGCATGGTGAAATTTGGGTTATCCGTAAATTTCACATTTTAGACGCTTGTTGGAACTAGGGTAGGGGAAGGGCAATTCCTTTAACTGTGGTAAAAACTTGTAAAATGTTCATAAATGTTTTCCTCATACAACATGTGCATGTTGTAGGCTACTGCGGTTCAGTAGCACTACCCAGGGAACTTGAATGACAATATTATAAATTAAAATGTACTGAAAATCACTAATCAGCAACATTTTGATAGGCCTGATCGTTCGCCCCTTTCTGCCATAAAACAAATTCTGCCTTCAGGAATGACAGAAAGGATTATTCGGATGGTATAAATAAAGCATTTCAGACATGTATTTGTGGTTCGCAGTTCATTCTAGCCCCATGTGGAAACAGCAATTGCATCATTAGTGAATGTTTCTGAGTTTGCCTTTTCGCTTTCATTGTGCGGAGGGTGGGTACATTCCAGAGATGATAACTACCAATAAGCTGCCAGTCTGCAATGGTTATCACATCAAAATATGATATATACACCAATTCAAAAATCATAACTAGGATTGGTTTCCTTAAATGTTACCGACAAGTGGAATTTCTGGCCTGGGCCCATGTACTAAAAGGGTTGTCCTGGGTCATTTGCCAATGCCTTCCCAGCGTTGTTTGTCCATGCTCTATCCTTGTGAAAGCTCAGCATCGAGCAAAGAAGCAGCATGTCCAATTTTTCAAAAATCCTTACAGTAGTACGACTCAGACCTCCCAGACTCAGAGCAAATGATCTAACTGTCATGCCATCAATATTATATATATATATATATATATATATATATATATATATATATATATATATGTATATATATATATATATATATATATATATATATATATATATATACTACCCAGACTCAGAGCAAATTATCCAACAGTTGTGCCATATTATATATATTTGTATTTGGTCATACCATTTTATTATATATATTTATATATATTTCATATTATATATATTTGTATTTGGACCATTTGGTCATACATACTAGACGACCCGTGAACCCGTTGGGTTCGCGTTGTGGCAGTGGTTGATGAAAAAAAAAAAAAATTTTTTTTTGATATTATTTAGTGGTCAAACTTTAACTTGAAGAAAATTTGAGCATTTACCTCGGGAGTCATTGTTTGGCCAACCGGTTTCTCGAGGTACATCAACACATTCTCCATGGTTTGTCCTTGCGCTTTTTGGATCATCATAGCAAAACTTGACTGAATCGGTCATTTCTTTTTTAATAATTTTTTTCGTTGCCCGATTTGAACAAAACTTGATATTGTGCGTCAATGAGAAGAAAAAAATATACCATCAGAGATGGGGAATCCCCCGCCATTGAATGAAAAAGTTCATACATATTCCAGATAATGAGGGAGGTGAATTGGAAACAAGACACCATTTGGTCATCATCTCGAAAAAGTTCCCCAGTGGTGAGGAAGGTAGTAACCAAAAATAATTGAAATCAGATAAGCGGTTTTCCATTTATTACAAAAAACTTTTTTCAAGATGGCCACCCCAGTCGGCCATCTTGGATCTGGCCACACCCAAAATCAATAGGGTCCTTCCTTTTCAGGTGGTACATGTGTGACCCAAATTTCAAATCGATATGGCGAACAGTTTATGAGTTATCGCACTCACAGCTATAAATGTTGACGCTCGGACAGACGGACGGACAGCTGGACAGACAGCTGGACGACCTGGGTGACAACAATATCCCCCTTCCGTCACATGGCGGGGATAAAAACGGAGAAAAGAAAGTCGAAGAAATTATTGTGCGTAATCTTCTAAACACAATTTTATTTATTAATGAACACTGAAGTATTAGATCGAAATGGAGATGTTTATTTTATGCTTAAAAAACAAATCGTTCTTTGTCTGTACTAAATGTTTGAGATTTTTAAAAATAAATCATTTCAAGAAAAAAAAAATACCATCAGAGATGGGGAATTCCCCACCATTGAATGAAAAAGGTCATACATATTCCAGATAATGAGGGAGGTGAATTGGAAACAAGACACCATTTGGTCATCATCTCGAAAAAGTTCCCCAGGGGTGAGGAACGTAGTTACCAAAAATAATTGAAATCAGATAAGCAGTTTTCCATTTATTACAAAAAAACATTTTTTTTCAAGATGGCCACCCCAGTCGGCCATCTTGGATCCGGCCACACCCAAAATCAAAAGGGTTCTTCCTTTTCAGGTGGTACATGTGTGACTCAAATTTGAAATCGATATGGCGAAAAAACATTTTTTTCAAGATGGCCGCCCCAGTCGGCCATCTTGGATCCAGCCACGCCCAAAATCAATAGGGTTCTTCCTTTTCAGGTGGTACATGTGTGACCCAAATTTCAAATCGATATGGCAAACAGTATGAGTTATCGCACTCACAGCTATAAACGTTGACACCCGGACGGACGGACGGACAGCCGGACGACCTGGGTGACAACAATATCCCCCTTCCGCCACGCGGCGGGGGATAAAAAACAAATAGCTCCGGTGAACTATACCACTGAGGTTGTTTGCTTTGATCAAATAATCCCGAAGAGTACTTGACTGAATCGAGAATTTATTTTTTAAACAATTTTGTCGTTGCCCGATTTGAACGAAACTTGATACTGCACACCAGAGGACAATGGTGAGTAAGGTGGCCCTAAAATTTTTGCGCTCGTGTACCGCTTTGGCTGTATTTCGGAAACATACTGTTACAGATTTCAGAATCCGGTCTGATGAATGCATCCACACATCCAGGTCCTCACACAGTTATTTCCTTAAATGCATGTTTAGATTAGCCCCAACCCATGTCTAATGGGATCTTAAATGTGATGCGTTGAGAAGGGTAAAGGATAGATTCCCTCTCTTTTGGGAAGCTTTTTTTCTTTACAACAGACACGTTTCCACACATTTCTTTCACGAGCTCTGAAGCCCGCCCTTAGTTTTCCTCAGCAACGTTTATGCACGTATTTATTTCGCCGACGCCCGCCTTTTTGGAGCGCACGGGATGTCATGGTAACGGTGCGCAAGTGGGGCGGAGTGAGCTTGGGGGGACTGCACCCGCCGAGACGGGCCGCAGCTATAAAAACGAATTGGAGGTCCGTTCTGAGGAAGGAGAAGAAAGCGAGAGGGCAAGCGAGCCAAAAAGAAAGCAAGAGTTGAAGCGCGCGAGGGAAGAAGCGAGCCAGAGAGGAAGCGTGCAAGCCCTCAAGTGAGCAAGTTAGCGTGTGGTGCGCGTGTGGGTGTCTGACCAGCGCCAACAACGAGACAATTCGTCCTTCCCAGTGCTTGAGCAAGTGAGCGTGTGGTGCGCGTGTGGGTGTGAGCAGCGCCGACAACGAGTGAAGCACGGATCGGTCACCAATGTGTGAGGCGCGGGTCAGTCACCGACGGACCGTGTGGGTCACTGGATGTCACCAGTCTCGTGAAGTGTGAGGAGCTGCCCATGTCGCAGCACCAGGGTCTAAACCGCGCGACAGACGATCTCCGTGCCCTCCCAGACATCGACTGGCATTCAAGGCTATTCGCGAGAGGGTGCACGGCAAGGCTGGATGCTGGCGATGGACGTGACACACATGCACACATTTCAGGATGTTTTCACTTCACGGACAAGTACTCTCTGGTGAGCGAGATGACTCTTCCCCTCCCCCCCCCCCAAATTATCTGCTGGGTACCTTTGTCGGTGTTTTGCTACAAGTCAACCCCCCGATAAGCATATGCTCCCTGTCTCTTTCCTGTCATTTTAATTGATTTTGCCTGAGTAATTATTCATTTTGGTTGCTTTGAAATTTATTTATTTATTTACCCCAGAAAATAAAAAGTTATTTTTATTTATCTTATTATTAATAAATCATTTGCCGACTTCCAACCTGTCCGTGTTTGTCCTTTCCTTCCATTTGTCTAGCATTGTCCGAACCTCGATAGATTGGGAGGTAATTACCACATATTTGACCAAAAATAGTTGGCACGCACCAGCGGTTAAAACGCTCGGCCGCTCTAATTAAAATGTAATCGAGATAACATTGGTGCTTTGCCTATGGCACGCTCCCCGCTCAGGTAACCATGTGACCTCTATCGTCCGCGCTTGGATTGTATGCAAAACACGGAACGGAAACTGTTGTACGCCCAGCTGGGCAACACTCACGCTGCCAGATGCGGAGAAGTCGTGGCCAGACATACAGTACATAATCGCTGCCATGGTTGTAAGTCGATGACTTACTGTGTGTATATATATATATATATATATATATATATATATATATATATATATATATATATATATATATATATATATATATATATATATATATATTTATATATATATATATATATATATATATATATATTCTTGCGGATTTGCGCCCGCCGGCGTGCGAGCTGCCACGTAACTCGAATCGCGGCACGTCGCCCACCGGACGGACAATCCCGTCGTGACCCTCTCGGACTAACGCCGGGAACTAGTCACGGGTGGGCCTTTCGGCCTCACCACGATCGTGCCAATCGGCCCCCCGCGTGGGATAGGGTTGTTCGCCAAACTCGACCGACCTAAGTACCCACGCGGAGGGTAGACCGGGCGATCGCACCTCGCCGCAGGTCGACTCCGGACACGGGCCACTTAAGCGACCCGTTCCGTACTATCGGGATAACCGAGCGGTGTTATCGTCGGCCTCGACGGTTCCGATTAATTATCGGGCGTATTAAGCCCACTACCAACCCCTTACGTGAAGCAAGATGGAGACTCAATTAAAGAAAAGACGAAGCGAAACGGGAAAACAGTTCAACATGATGCACATTTATTCCGCGGCACATGGAAAGCACACATATACAATTAAACAGAATGCACATAAAGCAATTGCAACAAAAGAAACACAACAATGCAGATATACAACCGACTACGCGTGCACACGGCAACACTTACACAGTTTTACTTTACAGACGGCGCCAACAACACATTTACTCAAAAGCAAAAGAAAAGGGCTACCCTCAAAGACAAGGGGGCAGACGGGGCCTGTGGGCCAATATTTGCGCAGGACCTGAAAGAGCGGTCAGGTCCACGAGACCGGGTGAATCCTACCCGTGTCTTTGTGATGTGCCCCGACTTCGTGCTCCTTCGCGGGTTTCGTTGGCACTGCTTGGAATGGGGTGGGAACGGGGCCCCCTTTTCGCACTATCTCAGCGCGGGGGAAAAAGGGGGGGGAATTGTTGATGCTCTAGGGAAAGAGTATGGCTGGCTTGCTTGGGTCCCGCGATGAGCAATTCCACCGCGACCTCATCGCCCACCGCCGTCTTCCTTGCCTCGGACCCGAGCTCTTCGGTCTCTTCCACAATTCTCCTCAGCCGACTGCAGCAAACCACCTGTACGCCCTCGCCTCCCGACTCCACTCCGCGCTCCAACCCGACTCTGCCCCAAAACTCTCTTCGCCCTTCCAAGGCCGACTCCCCACTCCTCAAAGGCCGACTCCGCACAAACCGACCCTGCCCAAACCGACTCGACCCAAACCGACTCTGCCACACTCTGCTCTCCAAAACTGACTCTTTTCCGCGCTCCAAGCTCCAGGCTTCCTCTCTCTGCAGCTCCCCGACAGACTCCGAACCCCGACAGACTGCCCAAATTTGCCCCGCTCTCGGCGCTTTATAGGCCGGCAGGAGAACCCATATGCAAATTTCTGGATCAGAACGAGCTCGGGGGTGGAGCCACGCTCGCCCATTGGATGGAGAAAAAGGGGCATGAGTCTCCCCTGATCCTAGAATTTGCATATCTCGATTCGACACCGACGCGCCTGGAGGCGGGGCCAAACCGCCCCGCGCTTGCTGATTGGACGGATCAGAAGTGGGCGTGAAGCATTCCTGATCCGAATTCTCCTCGGAAAGGCCGCATTTTGCACTCGCGGCTCGGCGCGCATCCCGTACGAGCCCAGGACAGCCTGACGCTCGGTGCTCACAAGTGGTGCGGGAATGGCGGTAGAAGGAGGAGAGGTGAAGGTGGTGGAGGGTTTATGGTGGTGGTTTATGGCCATGGTGCCGTTTGGAATGGCGGTGATGCGATGTTTGTGGGAGCGAGTTATGAAGGTAAAGATCGTGGCTGTTGGCGTTGTTGTTGTTGTGAAGCGGCGTTGTGGTTGGTGGTTGTTGTGTGATGGCGGTTGAGACGTGGTTGGTTCAAAATAAAGATAGAACAGAAAAACGGCTATCTCAAAGGGTCACAGCCCGAATGAATCACATTTATTTCCTCTAAACAATGGGTTTGGGCTAACTACACATGTACTTACAGAGATATCTCACCTACGGGACCTGAATGGTGGTTTGCAAATTTCCTCAACCGCAACAAAATATATATATATATATATATATATATATATATATATATATATATATATATATATATATATATATATATATATATATATTGTTACGGAAATGGCCCTGACTGGATGAGTAAATATAGGATTAGCTCAGATCCCCCATTAAATGCCTGTTTTGATAGGTTGTTTGGTAAAAAGGACGTTATATGTGTGTCGGGAGGTGTAAAAGGCTGTTTTGGTGTCAGCGGTGGTGGAACAAGGGTCCCCTTTCCTTCCTCCCCTCTACGGACGATAGGCCCGGCCCAGTCGGCTGGGAGGGTGTGGCCAAGGGGAGGAGGTGGAGCGAAGGGGAGGAAGTGATGCGAAAGGGGGGCTTTTGGTCGGCAGTCGCTGAGAGAGACGGGCTCGTGGAACAAAGAGAGAAACGAGAGAAAAAGGAGTTCTCAGTTTGGAAAACGGAGTCGCTGAGAGGAAGGCGTCCTCGTGTGTCGAAGGACCTCGTGTGTCGAAGCGAGTGAACGAAGGCTTCGTGAAAAGGTTGTGTGTGGAAAACAACAGTCGGGTTCTCGAGGCGTGCTCGGAGTCGCTTCGAAGCGAGCGGACGAAGGAGGCACAGTGTTGGATCTGCCGCGAGAGACGCTGAACCGACCTGCACGTCGAGGATTCTGCCGTGAAAGGGACGGCAGCCGGCTTTGAGGAAGAAGCGGAGGTTGGGCTTCGAGGCGGGAAGGCAGGAGAGGAGACGCCGTTGCTTCTGACGGTCCCTGGTCACACCAACGGCGAGACACGTTTGTCGATCCGCCTGTGGAGCTCGGCACCTCGATTTGGGCCTTGTCTGGTGCACAGGCCAGGCTTGGATTTGTGTGCTGGACCGAGAGAGAGATCGGCTGAGGCCCATCGTTGATCTGGCGGACTTGTGCCGTCGACATTGCGTGGGGCCGGAACGCGCTGAGGAGAGCATGCACATGCGGTGCCTTGAGGGAGCAAGAGTACGACGCCTCCATTTCGCCACGCGGCACGTTCGAGCGGGAGTTCGAATCCGTGGACTACCGCCTGTTGCGAGCGACATTCGTGCTTTTGACACTGTCCTTTCGTCCATGAGACATCACCAAGTACTCTGTCTTGTCTTGCATGCATGCTGTTTGTCTGTCTGTCTTTGTCTGCACGTTGTCTAAGGCATATTTCGGTAGCGACCCCCTTGAAACCTTTAGTCCGTGGTTCCCTAGTTAAGAACGGGTTGAAGATTGTTAATAAAACCATTGTCGTGAATTTTGCTTGTGTTGTGATCCCTGACATTCCCCAATAAATCTGGTGAATTAGTTTGAAGTTGCCGCAATGGATTAATTTGTGTCGCGTCGGGGAACGATCCGTTCGATTGGCATATAACACCAAAAATGGTTACAGACTGGTAGACTCTGCTCGGTCTCTGACAAAACCAGTCTGTAACTGGGGGTTCCATTTCCCCAACTGGCAAGGTACAGGATTACGTTGGTATCGCGATTGAAGACGCGTGACCTGAGGCCTGTGCCGAGCCAGCCGGCGTTATAAACCCCGGAGACGGTGGTGGTGAGGGTGGCACCTCGGACTGGGTGAGAATCCCGCCACCCTGGATCCGCAACAATATATATATATATATATATATATATATATATATATATATATATATATATATATATATATATATATATATATATATATATATATGAAGACCACAAGGGGAAAACCAGAGATGTCACTTTTTATAAATTTCAGGGTTATTGCACCTGCCAATCGTTGGCAACAAAAGGTTTCCTCTCACAATATTACTTTAACAAATAACCAGGGGTGTCACATAATTTATATGGTATAAAGTTTAGCCGTGCAATGAAAAAACAAGTGTTGTCAAAGCTGAACAAGTGGAAACCCAGAGTTGTCAGTACTTTACTCCTGGTTATCTCCCTTTCATTCATGTTAACTATTCCACCATAATATTCAGAGTTGAGAAACTAAAAAATGAAAGGTTGTAAAACTTTCAGAGCAGAAACTCTGAGCACTACAATGGCCTATTTGGTTATATCATGGGCTCCGTAGTTGGTGCATATCATGGTTCAAGCCTGGTCAAACCTTTATTGTGACTTTTATGGGACCCACGCCGTGGCTTAATGGTTAGCGAGTCTGAGTACCCATCTTCATTCGATGTACCCATCGCCCAATCAACCTGCTTAGGTATATGAGGGAGTCACATGAGGTGACCGGCTATCGCGGGGGTGGTTTATCCTTGGTTTCCTCCTGGTTTTCCATCATATTAAGTAGTACGGAGTAAGAAATGGAGAATCCGCCGTCATATAAGCGAAATACCCTTGAGTATGGCGTTGAACACCAATCAAACAAAAAAAACAACAATGACCATTTAATGTTGAAAAAAATAATCTGTGATCACCAAAGTCATGTAATGTATGCTAATAACGAACAAGCATGAATTTGCTACACATCCTGGGTTAAAATTGCATGGCAATTATTAAACAAGGGAATAACCAGTGATGTCAGTATGCAACATTGATTCGTTCTTTGCTCTTAAATTAAATAACACCGAAGCTTGGCAAATGCTACATGCTTAATTTGATCGGCCAATGATCACTCTTCCTTTTACTGGAAAAGAAATCTATATGACAGTTATTAAACAGTCCACCAGTCTTGAAACTTTGTTTTTCAGTTTCTTCAAAATTGACTTATCCTGACATCTCTGATTTTCCCCTTGTGGTATATATATATATATATATATATATATATATATATATATATATATATATATATATATATATATATATATATATATATTGTTGTGGTTACCAGATTCGCAAACCACCATTCAGGTCCCTTAGGTGAGGTATCTCGGTAAGTACATGTGTAGTTAGGCCCAAACCCGTTGTCTAGTGGGAATACATGTCATTTATACGTGCTGCGACTCTTCAGGATAGCCGTTTTTCTTTTACTATCTTTATTTTGGACCAATCGCCATTACTACCACCACCAACAACGTCACAACGCCGCTTCACAACATCAACCACCGACCACAACCACCGCTTCACCACAACCGCCACGACCTTTACCGTCACAACTCGCCACCATCGCATCACCGTCATCTCGCGCCACTCATGGGCACCGATGCTGGACTCGTGTAGGGCGCACGTTGAACAGCGTGTACAAAATCACGGATTTTCTGCTTCAAAAACGGATCCAAAACGACACACGCCCACTTTTTGCCGTCCAATCGGTGAGCGAGGGGCGACTGGCCCGCCCCCAGGGCGATCGATATATGCAAATTTGTGGATCAAAAGCCTTCACGCCCACTTTTTCTCGGGCCAATGGGGAGCGAGGTGAAAGGTCAAAGGGAGGGGGTCAAAGGTGGGGCGCGAAGTTACGGGGGATAAAAGGACGGTGTTCGTCAGTCAAAGGAGTGGTAAAAGTCGGAACGAAGGAGTCGCAAGAAGTGAAAGAGTCAGCAGAACGAGAACGAGGGGTCGGAGAGTCGCAAGAGGGAACGAGAGAAGGAGTAGTAAAGGTCGGAACGAGGCGAAGGAGTCGGAACAGAGAGTCAAGACTTCGCGGGCGGTGGAGCTGCTCGTCGTGTGCGTTAAAAGTCGGAACGGAGGGGACGAGCTGTGGAGAGGCGGCGAGGGCGGACGAGGGGGTGCTCGCGTCGTGCAGGGAGCTGCACCCCTGGGAGGCCGACAGCGCGACCTGGCCGAGGTGGAGACGCTCGTCGCATATAATAAAGATCCTCTATGCCCCGAGCATCAGCAACCCCCCTCCTGTTTCCCCCCGCGCTGAGATAGTGCGACCAAGGGGGCCCCGTTCCCACCCCTGCCAGGCACTGTCCACGAGGCCCGCGGGTTGCGGGGCCATCGCCGCTCCGCGTCTCATCACCAGACGGGTAGGCCCGACCAGGTCTCGGCCCCAGGCCTACCTCATTCTTGAGGGTATTTCTTTTCCTTGGTTTTGGGTATGTGTTGTCGGCGCCGTCTGTGAAGTAGAATTGTATAAGTGTTGCCGTGTGCTCGGTAGTCGGTATTAGCTCTGCACTGTGTTTTCACTTTTATGTTTGCTTTTTGTGTAAATGGAATTGTGTTTTCTTTTTGTGTGCATTTGGTGGAATTGTATTTGTGTGCTTCCCGTGTGCCGAGAATAAACGTGCTTTATTGTTGAACTGTTTCCCGCTTCGCTTCGTCTTTTTCCCCATTGAACCCCCATCTTGCTTCACGTAAAGGGTTGGTAGTGGGCTGAATACGCCCGATAATTAATCGAACCGTCGAGGTCGACGATAACACCGCTCGGTTATTCTGATAGTACGGAACGGGTCGCTTAAGTGGCCCGTGTCCGAAGTCGACCTGCGGCGAGGTGCGATCGCCCGGTCTACCCTCCGCGTGGGTACTTAGGTAGTTCGAATTTGGCGAGCAACCCTATCCCACGCGGGGGCTGATTGGCTCGATCGCGGTGAGACCGAAAGGTCCACCCGTGACTGGTTCCCGGCGTTAGTCCGAGAGGGTCACGACTGGATTGTCCGTCCGGTGGGCGACGTGCCGCGATTCGAGTTACGTGGCCGTCAGCACGCCGGCGGGCGCGAAGACCGCAACACTGGTGTCAGGTCGTGCGATACAAATCCATCGCCCTCCTCGCGGCACTGGTATCGGAGAACAGGAAAACGGGCTGTCCTGTCTCCGGCTAAATTTACGGGAATCGGTCCAGGGGTGAGAGAAGCGACCCCCGATTCCCTCCAAATTACGAGCGAGCAAATTAACCCTTCACGAGAAGCAAGATGGCGTCTCAAGGCGAGCGGGAGCCGGGGGTATAAGAAATGTATATGTGTAATAATGTAGAGTCCATGGTCCAGGATGGAATCCCCGAGCAGGAAATGTTGATTGTGCAGGAACACGGACTCGCCCAACTGAACCCAGGGCCCGAGGTGGGTGCGGCAGCGGCCGCGGTGTATGACACCTCCCCCCCCCCTCTCCACCAAGACCCTTCCCCAACCCTTGCCGAAACGGCTCAGCTGAGTGCATCCAACATGGCCCAGCTATGCGCCATGCTGGCGGCAATGAACGAAAAGATGGATGCGAATACACAAAAAATGGATGCAAACACAAATGAAATGAAAAACGAAATGAAAGGCATGAACGAGAAGATGGATACAAATACAAATGAAATGAAAAACGAAATGAACAAGCAAATAAACGGAATGGAAGCAAACATGAAGGAAGAAATGAAAGAACTACGGGGTGAGACGCGGAACATGGGCCGAAGCCTGCAGGCGGGCATGAAGGCCGTGAGCAGGGAACTTAAAATGGCGACTCCACGTGTCGGAACAAACGAGCTGGAAGGGGGTGCAACGGCTGACAGGCCCGCGGTGGAGGCGGGTGAAAAAATAATTCGTGGAACGTGTTGGGCGAGGGTCGTGACGATGACCGAAAGGGAAAAATTAAATGGGGAGACCAAAACGTGTGAGACGAGACACGAGGTGACGACAAAGGAAAAAATAATAGTTGAGACAAGGGAGGTAAAGGGTGAAGAGTTGGCAGAGACACGGGAGATGGGAACGATAGAGGGAAGACTACACGATGAAGACGGGGTAAGTGACGCGCACGCACACACGGAGGTAGTGGAGGACAATGGGGTTGAGCTCGCGGAGCGTGTTGGGACCCGGTGCGAGCACCTGGATGGCCTCCTCCAGGAACGAGGGGAGGGAGTATGCCCCCTTGAGGCGAGTCACGACCAGGTGAGTTCGGTCGTGCTTTGCGAGGTTGAGGGGACGAGTGCTGTGGACGGGTGCACGGAGAGCTTGGGGGGTATAGAGGCCCCGGAGACCCTTGTGGGGACACGAATCCCCAGTGTGGTTGTCCCTGTGTGTGTGGTGCAAGGCGTGAGTGCGTCCCCGTGTGTGGAAGCGACCCCGTGTGTGAGTGGTGTGGTGGCGATGGTGCTGGAGTGCGTGCTTCCCAGCACGCCGTGTTTGGATGAGGCACCGTGTGTGGATGAGGAACCGTGTGTGGAAGAGGCCGTGTGTGTGAGTGAAACGGCCAGTATGAGTGAGGAACCGCGGGTGAGTGCCCCCGCGTGTGTGGATGAGGCACCGCGGTTGAGTGCCCCCGCGTGTATGAGTGAGGGACGTTGTGTGGAAGAGACCGCGTGTGTGAGTGTCGCCGTGTGTATGAGTGAGGTACCGCGGGTGAGTGCCCCCGCGTGTATGAGTGAGGCACGGTGTGTGGATGAGGCACAGCGGTTGAGTGCCCTCGCGTGTGTGGGCGAGGCACCGCGGGTGAGTGCCCCCGCGCGAGTGAATGGAGCACCACGTGTGAGTAGTATGGTTTGTGTGAGTAGTGAGGCACGCGTGAGTGAACGGCCGTGTGCAAGGTCGCTGTGTGCCAGGGAGACCGTGTGTGTGAGAGCGGTATGAGAGGGAGATGTCGGTTGGCATGCGGGAGCACGCAGCCGCGTCTCCCGGTGTGAATGTGATGGAGTGGACTGTGTGCGTCGTAACACGCAGGTGTGCGTGGGTCGAATGGCGACGAAGGCGACATGAGAAGAAAGAAAGCCGAGTAGCGGCTGTAGTTGTTTCGCGGACCGTGCCGGGTTCACCCAGCAGTGAGCACGCGGTCCGTGCTGTGCAACGCACGAGACCGCCACGTGCTCGCTTGCGAGAGTGAAGTCCCGGTCCGGAAACGCACGCGGTGGATTTGCCGATCCCGCGGACGGACAAAGTTTAGGCAGGTAAATGGATTTGGACCGGACGGGTTCTCCACGCGATCGTGTGTGTTCAGCTCCAACGGGCAAAGCACATGTGTTCGCGTGGGGAACCCCTCGAGACGTGTGGCTTGTGTTTTTTTTTTATATGCGCACGGTGACGACATGGCTGCACGTGGGGTTGGAATCCGGCAGGAGGGGGTATCTCTGCCGGATGGTCCCGTCCAAGGAGGGACGAGGAACACGTGCAGCTGCATGACGTCACGGGCAGGTGTAAAGTGCGCGAGCTCTGAGTTGCCGCGCAGGTGCTGCGCATGTAAAGAGAAAAAAAAAAGGGAAAACAGCAAGCCTCACTTTCGGGTGTACAGGATTCCTGGGCAAGGGGTGAAAGACCCCCTTACCTGGGCACAGGATGAAAACTAGTTAGGGGGAAGGGTTAGCTTAGTTAGACCGACTTCATGGGGCAGGGGTAAGTCCTCATGGAGTCCGTGGAATGGATTAGTTAGAGGGATTGTAGCCAGATTTAGGTTGGGAAATAAAATGATTTATTTGGAGACAGAGACAGACTTTGGATGTGTAGAGGGGACGTAGCTTAGCTACGTAGTGTTAAATGGAACGTGCTGTAGTTTAAGGGACGACGTGGGAGCACGAGTTAGTTAGGGGAGGTAGTTAGGAGGATGGCAGAGTTCAGTGGTGTGTGTGTTGAAGAGTTGGTGAGTGAAGTGGAAGCATGTGCTTGGTGAGTGAGTGAGGCCAGCGGGTCTGTGTGTATGGAGCAAATGGGGAATGCATGGTGCGATGAGTGATTGGGGGGAGGAGTGACTCCCGCCCAAGGGACCCCGGGGTCAGTGTAGAGTGAGTTAGCTGGGTTAGTCAAATTAACAAAAATGGAGGTCGTTTTGTTGTTGGTGGGAGTGTAGGCTCGAAACCCATTTGGAGGTGCAGGAGCCCTGTTGACGGGCTTGGGAGCGTGGCTGCGAAAGGTGAGTATCGCTGAGTGGGTACCCCGGGCACCAGGCTAGTCGGCCGCGGTCGGCCAAGGGCCCATGGGGGGCCGGGATAGAGTAGTGGGCACGGGTGCGCCTGCTTGGTGCGGGGGCCCGGGGCGCCATTAGCCGCGTGGGCAGTGCAGTGGGCACGGGTGACCCTCGGAAAGGGGCCCGGGAGGCCGACCTGCCACGTGTGCGTTTCAGGGGAGGTGCCATGGGGGCACTCCCCGGTGTTAGGGGGCTGGTGGGGTCGGAGGCAGTGTAGTGCCGGGGGGGGCCATAGCGGGAGAATCGGCAGAGGGTCGTGCCTGCCAAAGGGAGCCACGTGTCCTAGCCAGGAGACCGTGTGAGGGCACGGAGAGAAAATTGGGGGGCGAGGCCCGAAATTGTAAGGACACCAACACAGGCGACGGGAATCTGGGTTTATAGAACCAATAGTTTAAGCGAGAGGCGCTTGTTGAAAGCCCCGGGGTAGTTTAACAGTTAAATGGTTAGGGTAGATTAGGAGATGTACCCCTCCGCACCATCCATCCCCTCGCTGTCGTTGTGGGCCGCTGGACCCACTTGGTGTTAAGATCGCCGAACTCTGGGGAGGCCATTCTGAGGCTTCGTTGGGCCTCGACACAGGACGCTAGCTCTCCCTTGTTCCCCTCCGGGAAGGGAACGTAAGGGTTGGGAGTAGGCTAGGTGACAGGATAGGTTAGCCGAACAAGGACGATAAAGGGGGTTAGGGGACGATTTATAGAGGGGAAGTAAAAATAAAAACAACAAAAAAATAAGTTGGGGCTAAATTGGGGTTTGACAAATTAAGGGAGTGGGTATGTACAGTGACAGGCAAAGGCGATAGGTTGGGAGGGAGACAGGTAGGTAGGTCCAAGTGGCCAGCACCACCGCACTCCCTCCACCAACCTCCACTGAACGGCAAAGGCTGGCCAACTTCATCGGCTGGCCGTGTTTTTCTTCGAGGCAGAGGCTGGCCAGCTTCATCTGCAGCTGCTGTGCTGCAAGGCCTGTGCCGGCTGGATCGTCTGCCGGCTGGCTGTTTTTCTTCAAGGCCTGTGCCGGCCAGTTCATCTGCCGGCTGTGTTTGCCTGCAGCGGCCTTATTCTGCGGGCTGAGTTTGCCTGCTGCCTTTGCCATGCCATGCCATGCCCACTGCCCATGTTCACCAGCCCCGTTCAATTTTTGCTTTGCCCCCCCTGTTCATTTCCATGTGCGCCAGGATCAGAAAGCAACAGTTTGCAAGCTGCAAGAACTGCCCTGTTGGCAGCTACAACACGGGCCTGCAGTGGCGGCCCGTGCACCGTGTTTGTGTTCATGCATCCATTCGTTGTGCTCATTGCGTGTGCCACTTGAGCTGGCACGGAGACTGCGTTGTGCGGCCCATGCACCGTTGTGGTTCACTGCGTTCAGTTCAAAAGGGAAGGCCTTGGACTGCGTGTGAGCAGCCAGCCACGTTCCCTGTCACCTGCATTGTTTGAGCCAGAGACTGCATGCGGGCAGCCTGGCTCCCTGCTAACTGCTTTCTTTTGCAGAGTTCAATGATCCTGGGCCATGGTTTAGTGTAAAATTTGTAAGTTAAGGTTAAGATGTACTGTAAATATGAGTGCGCCCCCGGCATGTCTGTCTAGCGCCGGCAATTTTATTTAAGTCGTCCGTGTGAGTGAGTTTGTTTAGATAGTTACGCAGCCCTCAGGTTATTTATTTTGGGGACATGAATACCATGAATGTCGCACTCAGGGATCCGTAGGTAAAATGTACTAGGGGAAAACTACACATGATGGCACACGAAAATTTGACGACTCGGGACGAGTCTGTAAAAAGGGAAGGGGGTAGTGTTGTGGTTACCAGATTCGCAAACCACCATTCAGGTCCCTTAGGTGAGTTATCTCGGTAAGTACATGTGTAGTTAGGCCCAAACCCGTTGTCTAGTGGGAATACATGTCATTTATACGTGCTGCGACTCTTCAGGATAGCCGTTTTTCTTTTACTATCTTTATTTTGGACCAATCGCCATCATCACAACCACAACATCAACCACCGACCACAACCACCGCTTCACCACAACCGCCACGACCTTTACCGTCACAACTCGCCACCATCGCATCACCGTCATCTCGCGCCACTCATGGGCACCGATGCTGGACTCGTGTAGGGCGCACGTTGAACAGCGTGTACAAAATCACGGATTTTCTGCTTCAAAAACGGATCCAAAACGACACACGCCCACTTTTTGCCGTCCAATCGGTGAGCGAGGGGCGACTGGCCCCGCCCCAGGGCGATCGATATATGCAAATTTGTGGATCAAAAGCCTTCACGCCCACTTTTTCTCGGGCCAATGGGGAGCGAGGTGAAAGGTCAAAGGGAGGGGGTCAAAGGCGAAGTTACGGGGGGATAAAAGGACGGTGTTCGTCAGTCAAAGGAGTGGTAAAAGTCGGAACGAAGGAGTCGCAAGAAGTGAAAGAGTCAGCAGAACGAGAACGAGGGGTCGGAGAGTCGCAAGAGGGAACGAGAGAAGGAGTAGTAAAGGTCGGAACGAGGCGAAGGAGTCGGAACAGAGAGTCAAGACTTCGCGGGCGGTGGAGCTGCTCGTCGTGTGCGTTAAAAGTCGGAACGGAGGGGACGAGCTGTGGAGAGGCGGCGAGGGCGGACGAGGGGTGCTCGCGTCGTGCAGGGAGCTGCACCCCTGGGAGGCCGACAGCGCGACCTGGCCGAGGTGGAGACGCTCGTCGCATATAATAAAGATCCTCTATGCCCCGAGCATCAGCAACCCCCCTCCTGTTTCCCCCCGCGCTGAGATAGTGCGACCAAGGGGGCCCCGTTCCCACCCCCTGCCAGGCACTGTCCACGAGGCCCGCGGGTTGCGGGGCCATCGCCGCTCCGCGTCTCATCACCAGACGGGTAGGCCCGACCAGGTCTCGGCCCCAGGCCTACCTCATTCTTGAGGGTATTTCTTTTCCTTGGTTTTGGGTATGTGTTGTCGGCGCCGTCTGTGAAGTAGAATTGTATAAGTGTTGCCGTGTGCTCGGTAGTCGGTATTAGCTCTGCACTGTGTTTTCACTTTTATGTTTGCTTTTTGTGTAAATGGAATTGTGTTTTCTTTTTTGTGTGCATTTGGTGGAATTGTATTTGTGTGCTTCCCGTGTGCCGAGAATAAACGTGCTTTATTGTTGAACTGTTTCCCGCTTCGCTTCGTCTTTTTCCCCATTGAACCCCCATCTTGCTTCACGTAAAGGGTTGGTAGTGGGCTGAATACGCCCGATAATTAATCGAACCGTCGAGGTCGACGATAACACCGCTCGGTTATTCTGATAGTACGGAACGGGTCGCTTAAGTGGCCCGTGTCCGAAGTCGACCTGCGGCGAGGTGCGATCGCCCGGTCTACCCTCCGCGTGGGTACTTAGGTAGTTCGAATTTGGCGAGCAACCCTATCCCACGCGGGGGCTGATTGGCTCGATCGCGGTGAGACCGAAAGGTCCACCCGTGACTGGTTCCCGGCGTTAGTCCGAGAGGGTCACGACTGGATTGTCCGTCCGGTGGGCGACGTGCCGCGATTCGAGTTACGTGGCCGTCAGCACGCCGGCGGGCGCGAAGACCGCAACAATATATATATATATATATATATATATATATATATATATATATATATATATATATATATATATATATATATATATCGAAACATGGGGAGTGTGATGAGTACTTCCCCGATCTCCATTGGACATAGTCCTACACGATGTCCAGTGGAGATCATAGTCTTACACTGTGTCCAATGGAGATCATCGTGCTACACTATGTCTACCGGGGGAGTGATTGTCACACTCCACACATTTCAATTTACCCGCTGATCACGTCACATGCCTTCTGGTAGAACGGTGTGCATTAGCAGGAACATTCCTCTAAGTGGCACACAGGCGGTTGTTCTTTGCGAATTCCGTAGTTTTACCGTGTGAGACATAATCTGTGGCGATGCTCACCCTAACAGTCCGGCGGTGTGTCTGGTGTGTGTGTGTGTGTGCGTGTGTGCGTGTGTGCGTGTGTGTGTGTGTGTGTGTGTGTGTGTGTGTGCGTGTGTGCGTGTGTGCGTGTGTGTGTGTGTGCGCAGATATACACTGATGAGCCAAACCATTATGGCCACCTGCCTACGATGCTGTTGGTCCTCCGTGTGCCAACAAAACAGCGCCGATCCCGCCAAGGCATGGACTCTTCAAGACCCCTGAAGGTGTCCTGTGGTATCTAGCCCCAAAACATCAGCAGCATATCCTTCAAGTCCTGCAAGTTGCAAGGTGGAGCCGCCGTAGATCGGACTTGTCGGTCCAGCACATTCCACAGCACATCCCATCCCATCCCAACGTGAACACTTCATCATGTTCCTCAAACCATTCCCGAACAATGTGTGCAGTGTGGCAGGGCGCGTTATCCTGTTGAAAGAGGCCACTGCCATGAAGGGATGTACGTGGTCTGCAACGACGTTTCGGTCGGTGACACGTGTCAAATTGATGTCCACATGAATGGCCAGACCCAGGGTTTCCCAGCAGAACATTGCCCAGAGCATCACACTCCCTACACCGGCTTGTCGTCATCTTCCCACAGTGCATCCTGGTGCCATCACTTCCCCAGGTAAATGGCATACAAGTACACGGCCATCCACGTGATCTAAAAGAAAACGTGACTCATCGGACCAGGCGACCTTCTTCCACTGCTCCAAGTTCCAGTTCCGAGGCTCACTCGCCCATTGAAGGCGTTCGATGGTGGACAGGGGTCATCATGGGCACTCTGACCGGTCTGCGGCTATGCAGCAGGGTGCGATGCACTGTGGACTGTGACACATTCCTCCTGTGACCACCATTAAAATGTTCTGTGACTTATGCCACAGTCGACTTTCTGTCGGTTCAGACCAGATGGGATAGCCTTCGTTGCCCTCGCGCATCGATGAGCCTTGGGCGCCCAACACCCTGTCACCGGTTTGTGGTTTGTCCCTCCTCAGACCACTGTAGGTAGCTACTCACCACGGCTGACCGGGAGCACCCCACAAGCCTTGCCGTTTCAGAGATGCTCTGACCCAGTTGTCTGGCCATAACAATTTGACTCTTGTCAAAGTTGCTCAGGTCTTTACTCCTGCCCATTTCTCCTGCATCCAACACATCGACTTCAAGAACTGACTGTTCACTTGCTGCCTTATATATCCCACCCCTTGACAGGTGCCATTGTAACAAGATAATCAATGTTATTCACGTCTCCTGTCAGTGGTCATAATGTTTTGGCTCATCAGTGTATATCCTTGCTTTTAAGGATGTTATGCAGTTATAGGAAAACTAGTTGATTCCCCCATTGTGAGGAAATACCAGTGATTGAGACTGGAGTGTTGGTTGCTTGAAGGAAAGAGGTGTACTACAGGAAATATATGACAATATGGAAAGGTACACCTGAAGGGGATGAGGATGGGGGGTGAGAGGGAGGGGGGGGAGGGAATGAATATTTTTGATGTAATCTATATTGTCACTTTCAATGGCTTCAAATTTCCCTGCAAAATTCCTAGTACTGTATAACCAAAGTACTGTTGTACACCAACCAAATTTAAAAAAAAATGTTCTCACCAGTGCCTTTTGTGCTTTTGGTTTGCGAATGTGTTCATTTCCTGGGTAAATTGCTGCACAAAGTACTGTCTCCCAATCTTCATTGAGAATGATATTGATGCTGGCTCTCTCTTCCAGTAACTCGAAGCAAGCCTGAAAACAGTGAAGGTTGAACTATAGGTGGTGTAAGATGGTGATTTGTTGACGAAGAAAAAGAATATACATTGTGCTAATCGGTGAAAGTAAAGGCAAAACGATCTATAAATATCATGTTGAAAAATTTAAATGATAGCCATAAACTTACTAGGTCATTGCCAGTGATGATTGCCAGTGTCAGGGGTGAGCACCCTTGCCAGAGATCTTTCGGGTTGGCTCCATGTTCCACTAGCAGGCATACAATGTCACGAGTAACCTGTTTAAAAGTCGTTATTCTTAAGTCAGTTTGTAACCTCTTATCTTGAAATTTGTTTACAATACTAAAACCCTAATAGCTCGAAGTTCCTTTTAAAGTTACGACCAAAACATGAAGTTGGTGAACTACAGATGCAGATAGACAAACATTAAATGTAAAACTTGTCTAAGTAAACTGTAAAGACGAGAGCCGGTCAGCAAAAAATACACAAAGGCTCTCTTTTGCTTTGAAGAATGGCTGATCATGCCTGAAATGTCACCTTTCCTCCTTCCCACAGTGGTTACTGTCCCTCCCTCAACATTTGGTTGAGAAAATTAATTGATCGCATGACATGTGTGCACGTTATTATTGCTAACATTGCTCGATGCCTTTCCAATGTCAACAGAGCAGGTCAATAGTTATTCAAGCAAAATCATACACTCCAACTCGTCTCAAAAGTTTGGCAACTCGAGAGTTCATAGAATACGATACCCCACGCAGTGTTCAAGTATATACAGGACGGCCTTGCCTTTTGCAGGGGTTACGCTCTTGAAAATCCGCTCAAAACTGCAAATCTGAAAACTTAGGGGGTAATGGGGAAAATAGGGTTGGGGACTTAAACTTCAAAATTTGTCCAAACTGTACCCATAATTAAGATGTTTGTGCATTCTATTTGTGCTATTTATTTTCATGACTAAAACAGTGATTAAGAACATAAAATAAAGTTTATTTTCTTGAGTTATTATTTTGTATGCAGCTTATTGCCACTGGTTGCATCACAGCTGGGAGCACAACTGTGCCACTGATGTAGTACCCCCTGTTTCCTGTAAGCTGGTACTCATTTCACCAACATCAGAAGGATGACAAGCTGAATCAAGCCACCTGGTGTTATGTAACGGCACAACAGGGGCTGACTGTTCTGTCAACTCAAGACCCTATGATCTGAAGTAAGCCAGCTTAACTGTTAAGCCAACACCAGCTTTCACTTGAAATAGCAACAAAAAACACGATTTCCTTATTTTATGCATTTTTCACTGGAATTTCGGGAAGTTAAGTCTGCCACGACATCATCAATATATCATTTTCTTTTCTTCCACGTGACATGAAGCCAGATTAAAAAAAATTGTTTTTTCGTTTTTTTTAGAGTTTTTTTTTAATATTAAGTGATTGTTCACCACTGAGATATGTCACCAAAACAATGTATTCTGCAGCATGATATTTTAAATAGTTGTGGATGGATTATGACAAAACTGAGTGGATGAGTTGGGTAGGTGATAATTCAATTTTGGTTCAGGTCTGGATCCAGATCCAGCCCATCAGTAAGATACAAAATGTAAACTGTTCAGCCTGGCGGAGGTATGCGCTCTACCGAGTACCGTTCTAATTATTGTGTGTTGACAATAACAGTTTGATGAAATCAATGATATGGTGCTCTGTTCCATGAGGCATGTTTTATTGGTGCTATGAATAATTAAATTAGTAAAAGTTGTCCACAACCATCCTTTTTTGTATTCATAGTCAAGGCTCATGGAAGAGCTGGTACACTGAACGGATCATGACAGAACGGCCAAAAACATGATGCAAAACATCATGGATACAAGATGGATGCAGAAGGAAACTCCAAGGATGGAAAACTGGAAAATTGGAAGGAGGAAGGATTTGAGGGAGGGTGGGTTAGCGAGGGTTGAAAAGATCATGGTTTTGGATTGGGGATGATCTGAAATGATGGTGAACAGCTGTCTTGAAGATTTGGAGGGAAAATGAGATTAAAGAGGATGTGGAAGTTTGTTCCACAGGAGGGGAAAAAAAAGAGGAACAAATGAGTAGAGGTGAGCAGTGATCCTGGATTTAGGTAGTTTCACCAGAAGAGGGTTGATGGTGCATCCTGTGAGCACTGCAGAAACCTGGGGGGCACAAAGCGCAGAAAGAGCAGAGGGTGCAAGACCAGAAAAGAGGTGGGAGAAGACAGAGTCCACCAACCTGTCTGCCAAGGCAAAGTGATGAGCCCATAGACTCAGCTTCATCGCAGGAGATTCCAATGATCTTCAAGGCCTTGGTTTACATGGTGTCAAGCTAAGCAAGATGTGAGGCAGGGGATACAGTCCAGTGAGGAGAGCAGTACTCCAGCAAGCTTGAATAGGAGTTCAGGTGTGCCAAAGAAGGATTTTGTACGATGGATGATACCCAGTCAGTGGCTGGCTTTGGAGGAAAACTTTGAAATGTGGTTTGCCCAAGAAAGATCATGACTGAACTTCCTCAAGAGGGTTGTTAAGATGGATGGGAGGGGGTTGCCAGACAGTCCTTTCGGAGAGAGATCGTGAGTGTGAGATTTGTCAGGATTGAAAGACATATTCTCAGTGTTTCAACAATTTGTGATTTTTTTCCCCCCCAAGATCTGAAGAGAGGGAATAGGCTGCAGCCGGCCTGTTTGAAGGATGAGGGATGTCACGGCAGAGGGTGAAGTCATCAGCAAATAGATAAAGAGGATTTTCCAGAGAGTCAGAGAGATTATCAATGAAGATAATGGACTCAATGAAGATATCAAATATCAATGAAGATATCAAAACTGGACTCAGCACACTGCCTTGGGGCAATCCAGCCTTAACAGAGATAGGAGATGAAAGGATTCCATTGAGAGCCACACGTTGGCTACGAGCGTCGAGGGAGTCATCAGTAAGCCATGTGTGGATGCCATAGGCAGAGTTTGGAGAGTAAGGCAGGATGCCACTGTATCAAAAGGACGAGATATGTCCAGAGAGACAGTCCTGATCTCATGTCTGACATTTGAGGGTCTCCATACATTTTTGGGTGAGTAGAAGCATGTCAAAGGTGGAGTGACCTGGTCTGAAACCAGTTTACGATCTGAGATGAGTTTTTTGGAGAAAAGCAAGAATCTCATATCAACTGTGATGATGATTCCATTACCTTGCTGATAATTGGAAGTAAGCTGATAGGTCTGTAGTTGAGGAATCCGTTTTTGCACCTTTTTGATGTTGTGCAGTGATGTTGGCAGATTTTCTCCAATTCTTCCTTGGAGATTTGCTCAAGCTCTGTAAACTTGTATGGGGAGCATCAGTGAACAGCAATCTTCAAGTCTTTCCACAGATTCTCAATGGGATTCCAGTTTGGGTTTTGGTTGGGTCTCTCAAAGACTTTCACATTCTTATTCTGAAGCCATTCCAATGTTGTTTTGGCTGTTTGTTTGGGGTCATTGGCTTGTTGGAACGTAAATCTTCGCCGCAATCGAAGATCTTCTGCACTCCGAAGCAGGTTCTCCTCAAACATTTGCCTGTATTTATCTCCATTCACTGTTCCCTCTATCCTTACAAGTCTCCTAGTCCCTGCTGCTGAAAAGCATCCCCATAGCATAGTGCTACCACCACCATGCTTCATGGTCGGGATGGTGTTAAATGGTTGATGAGCTGTGCTCGGTTTCTGCCAGACATAGTGTTTTGATTCAGGCCAAAGAGTTCAATTTTCGTCTCATCAGACCAGAGTTTTTTGCCTCATGCCCTCAGTCTTTCACGTGCCTTTTTGCAAACTCCACGTATGCTGTCATGTGCCTTTTTCTCAGGAGGGGCTTCCGTCGGGCCACTCTCCCATAAAGCCTCGATTTGTGAAGTGCTGCAGAGATTGTTGTCCTTCCGGCAGGTTCTCCCATCTCAGCCAAGGAACTCTGTAGTTCTGTCAGAATGGCCATTGGGTTCTTCGTCACCTCCGTGACCAAGGTCATTCATGTCCAATTGGCAAGTTTTGTCGGATGGCCGGCTCTAGGAAGAGTCTGGGTAGCTCCATATTCTTTCCATTTCCTAAGGATGGAGCTCACCATTCTCTTGGGACCTTTCAACATGATATAAATTGTTTTATCCCCTTCCCCAGATTTATACCTCCATACAATTCTATCTCAGAGTTATATGGACAGTTCCTTAGACTTCGTTGAAGAGTTTCAACTCTGAAATGTACCATCAACTGTGGGACATTATACAGAAAGGTGCATTTCTTTCTACATCATTTCCAATCAATTGAATTGGCCACAGGTGAACTCCAATCAAGTTGTAGAGACATCTCAAGGATGTTCAAAGGAAACTGGATGAACCTGAGCTCAATTTAGAGTGTTATAGCAAAGGGGTTGAATACTTATTGATGCAAGACGTTTCATCTTTTCGTTTTTAATTATTTGGTAAAAAACGTTCTGAAAACATGTTTTCACTTCGTCATTATGTGGTACTTTGTGTAGATGTGACAAAAAATAATTAATTTAATCCATTTTAAATTCAGGCTGTAACACAACATAAAATTAACCCCGTGTGGGGGTGACAGTCATCTCTATAATGTTTTTTTTACTATCATAATCGATGAACCGTTGCCAAATATCTCCTAAAATGACAGACTAGATAGGTTTTGAAAATGGCAACTTTCACAACTTTCGTGACCTTGACCCTGACCTCGAATCCGGGAAAAAAGATGTCGTTGGGTATCACTCATCGACCTCTACCCACATACCAAATTTCATCAAGATCGGAAGTAAAAAGTTTTCTTTGTTGCAGGAGGTATTTTTGACCATCTTCCAGGTTACGTGGCGGCCAAACGGGATGGAAATTCAAAAATCTGTCCGGTGAGATACAAGATAATATTTTTTACTATCATAATCAACAAACAGTTGCCAAATATCTTGTAGAATGGCAGACGAGATAGGTTTTGAAAATGGCGATTTTTATAACTTACGTGACCTCGTGACCTTGACCCTGACCTTGAACCCGGACAAAAGTTATATCGTTGTGCAACACTCATCGACCTCTACCCACATACTAAGTTTCATCAAGATCGGAAAGAAAAATTGTTGACGGACGGACGTACGGACGGACATTTGGTCCGGCTTTATTAGGTCATCTCGGTAGAGATGGCCTAAAAATGTGACAAAAGTCAAGGGGTGTGAATACTCTCTGAAGACACAAATTATACTTCCTACGGTTAAGAATGCTGACATATAATACTTACAAGAGGGTCAGATTCTCTCAGGCAAGCAATATGTAATGGTGTGGGACCATCTTCAGACACGATCTGGAGGAAACACAAATAAATCACTTATTTTTCTCGATGGTGTGGTCATGTCGATGCCACATCAATGCTGCAAATTTTTATAAAAATGTACTTTACCTTTGGTGAAAATGATATGATGTAGGGCATAAGTGGTACTAAAAAAAACCACTCGAAATCCTCGTTTGGTTAAATTGATCAAACAATGTGATTAAACTTGATTTACCCAACATTATTTTACAAGCTCCCACGCATGGCATTCAAAATATGCAGTCTTAGATTTGTGTTGGTCTATATGGAAGTGCACTGGAGGTTCATTAACAATGGTGAAACTGATGTTTGTAGGTCTTTTAAACTTTGGAAAGGTTGTCTTAATGCAGAGTATGTGCTAAATTCTCTAATGAAGATCCACAAGGAGAATCTAGCTCTGACACCAAACAAAAGGCCTATTTCTGCAAAGTTGCGTCCATACCTGAACAATCAGATGCACAACTAAATCACTTGAAATTGCATCTCTTAGTAAAATGTAGCTGCTTTGTCCACATCTGAACAGGTAATTGCACAACAAGATTCACACAATTACTTTGAGGCATAAGTCTAGGCTCATAGAAGAGGTGTAAGATTTAGATGGGTGTGTTGTTATTTTTCCTGGCAACTTTGGTGGTGCTGGTGGCCTATTTTTTTCCTGTTTTATTTTCCTGTTTCATTCAACATTGGCTTCACAAATTTTCATCGAAGAGCTGGCAAGCCTAATAGTAGTCTCATCTATAGTTCCTTTCAATGCATTGTTGAATGCAGAAGTGAAACAGCCATAAAAATACTGCGGATTTGTCATCAAATGGACACGATGTCTCTGTTTTAATAACTGAATGTAATCTTTGATGACCTCCTCTCTCCAGTATATTTTAGTTGACATTGTAAAAAATATATTGCCTCTTTGGTGCAGGAAATTAAATGACACAGTCATGATTGTAACAAGCAATCATAATTCACAGATGTGCAAGTGATAAAATAAATCGCTAGAAAAATCCAAGTTTCTTATCGTTAAATGGGGTCTATTTGCAAAGTATTCAGGGAAAGGGCGGACAGGACAATCAATAAATACCAGCATAGATCTGACAGTCGACAGACACAGATAGGAATGAAAGGAACATGCAATATTATATGTACAATGACAACTAAATAAATACCCCAGTAATGGTGCCAAAATACCGGACACGAACAAGAACAAAGGGGATCACAGGTGAGGACTGAGCAAGGCATAGGGTCTTACTCCACCATGAAGATGTTGTGCAGGCTAGTGATGATGACAGCAGGTATGACGAAGGTGAGAGGAAGTTGATGAGGTGGGATTAGACAGAACATCCTCCAGAGAGTCTAGACGGTGTTTCCATAGACAAGAGAAGTGAGGAATAAAAGAGTTGAGATGTGAAGACAGCCTGGATTTTGGAAGCCTGACCAGAAGGGGACTAATAGAAGAACACGTACATCCTGAATTAGTGAGGGAGGGGTGGAGGTCTGAGAGAGCAGAGGGAGCAATATTGGAGAAGTCGTTAAATAACAGAGGCCATCAAACAACCTGCCACTCCCCACTTTTTTCCCCATTCAATTAAAAAGCTATTACAATTTGATGTGGATTCTGGTATTTGGGAATTACATTTGTGCAAGACATTTAACATACTAAAATGTATTGTTGTAGATTTCCGCCCGTTTGGCGTGCGCACGACCTTTTCAGCCCAATCCAGGCCGCGCGTCCACCGAACGCGACAATCCAGTCGTAGCTTCCAGACAAACGCCGAAACCCAGCTACGGGTGCTTTTAATACACCACAAACTTGTCAATGTTCTGCCCGCGCTTCAGGGTTTATCGCCGAATTATCGATTTACCTTATTATTCGCACGGACAGACTACCGAGAGTTTGTACCTCAACGGGACCTGCACGAAAACGAGCCGCTTAAGCAGCTCGTTCCGTATGCGAAGCCGAGCGGTTATAAATCGCCAAATCCCGTTGGACAGATTTACTTTTATCGGCTTTAAAAGCCAGCGAATTTCCCGAACACACCATGGCAGTCAATGGAGAAAGTGACGCAACGAGCGGGTTGACATTCAAACAATGGGGGATTTATTTTCACACGTAATGTGTCAATGAATGGGGATAGGGGACAAGACACATGCAGAAGCCTACAGCCGATTTCTATCGGAATGCAAGTATATACAGGCACTTAACAATTCTACTTAAAGACATGGCGCCACAGACTTGCATATAAAAACCCAAGAAAGAAAAGACACGGGCTCGTAAGCCTTTAATATTCCTCAGAGACGGGATGACCAAAAGGCTCCGAGAGGCCGGGCAGGTTACCTCGCCGCCCTGATGGCGACTGGATGGTCTTCATGATCGCGACCCTTGGTGTCTCCGTTCGGTCCGGTGCGTCGCGAACGCGCCGGTCGCTTGGGCAGCTTGACGAGCAGCTTGTATGGTTGCTTGGTCGGCCTCGGTGGTCCGGCTTCGTCGCAGCCCCTTCTTGGAGAGCCTGGTCAGCGACGCTTCAGAGGAGCGAACGGGTCCCTTGCACTTTCAGAGTTGATGCTCCTCTAGACCCCGTTCACTCCTCGGTGTCGCCCGACTATATTAGGGCTGTCTGCCTGGACCCCCACGCTCCGATGCTGCCGCTAGCTCTGACGACTCCAGGCTCCGCCGGTGAACGACCCGTTGAACCACCTCCGCTCGTCAGCTTCACCGCCAACCAACTCACCAACTGTCCTGTCAGCGTCCCAGCGCGGCTTTTTATAGCCCCAAGGGGAGAAGCCGCTGTTGGCTTCGCCACCCGAAAGTGGCACCTTCCCCCTTTCACCTTTGAACCTTCACCCAGGCTCAATCCACCCCTTTCACTTCCGATTGGAGAGTTCGTTTCTCGGCAGAGGCCGTTTAGATCCGATTTTGCCGTGAAAGCGGCTGATCACACGCGGACGTGGTTGAAATCACCCTGCCTGTCGCAGCACGAGTTTGCACCGATGGCACTTTGCCGCTGTCGACGATGTTATTGTGTTTGTCGAAGAGTCGATGTGTTGTGGAGATGACGTGGTTGTTGAGGAGACGTTGCTTGTGGAGATGACGTGGTTGTTGAGTTGTTGTTGAGGAGTTGTTGTTTGTGGAGATGGCGTGGTTGTTGAGTTGTTGTTTATTTGAAATAAAAGATAGAACAGAATAATGGCTAACTCAAAGATTCACAGCCCAGCACACGAACAAATCCCGTTTTACATTGGTGGGGGAATCTAACCTGGAACACACACTTATCGAAATAACTGATCTTCGGGGAACCTGAAAGGTGTTCTGTGAATTTCCACCACCGTGACAGTATTAATTGTTTAAAATGTCTGTAATCCTGTCATTGACATTTACCTCACAAAAGTTCCTGGCTGTGGGTTTGAGGAAATTTAGCAACACCTTCCTTTGCCTTATCTTCACCTCATAATGTTAATATATGTTAACTTAATTCATTTGTACAGATTATGAAAAAAAAATGAACTGACATCATAACGAAACATTGAAATGAAAAAACAGCCAAGAAATTCACATTTATTGGGAAAATAGTTCAGCTGTTTAAAAATTATAATATATCCTCAGAGATATTTTTTAAGATTGAATGTTATACAATTGGAATGAAATTTTCCCTCATTTTGTCAGAGATGTAAAAATGGGGCAAGCTACATGTTCATATTTTTGAACACCAGTCCTTCCCACTTCACCAAAGGAAGGGAGTACTTGGTTTTCACTCCGTTTTCTTGTTTGTTTGTTACTTGCAAAATCGAAGATTTTTCAAGTATATTGGTTAGTCGATTTTGTTATTGTCTGTCTGTCGGTTTGTCCGTCTGTCTGTCACCTGCAGGTCACAATTTCAAACCGATCTTCACGAAACTTCACCACATGGTAGAGTTTGTCAGAAGAGAGAAGCCTATTGTTTTTAAGGTCAACAGGTCAACAGTCAACAACTTAGGTGAGATTTCTAAAATCCTCAATTTTCATCAGATTGACATGAAATTTGAAGAGGATTTATATTTCAGGGCACTGAATTAAATTATTTTTGAGGTCAACATAGGCTCAAGGTCAACAACTAAGGTGGTATTTCTAAAATCCTAAATTTTCATCCCATTGACTTGAAATTTGAAGAGGAGTTACATATTTGGTCATGGACTTCAACCACCAATTATTTTTGAGGTCAAATATGTTTTATGTATTTTGCAAGTTTTGTGCTCTGCACGACATCTTCTTGGTTGTTTGTTTGTCCGGGCGATATCTCAGCCATTCTTTGATCTAGGAAGCTGAAATTTAGGGACAAAAGTGAAGATGTGCTTGGGCAAAAACAGTAATTTTTAGTTTTGATTCATCAATTAATTTATTAATTACAAAATTATCAATTTATTCATGACTTATTTATCTTATTTCTCATTCTGGTAATACCTCAAGCACCTTTTGACCTCTGAAGCTGATATCTGGACATGACAGTGACCATGTGATTTGGCTACAAAGAGTATTTTTGATTTCTTGATTAATCAATTATTTACTTTCTTTCTTGCTTTCCGGGCGATATCTCAGCCATCCTTTGAGCTCGGAAGCTGAAATTTGGGGACAAAAGTGAAGATGTGCTTTGGCAAAAAGTTTTTTTATTTTTGGTTAATCAATTAATTGATTAATTACTTAATTATTATCTATTAATTACTTATTTATTTTATTTCTCATCCTGGCAAGAGCTCAGGGATATTTTGAGCGAGGAAGCTGATATTTGGACATAAAGAGTAGTTTTGATTTATTGAGAAATCAATTAATTGATTAATTATTCATTTTCCCATTAATTACTTAATTTTCAAAAAGTTTGATTCGGATGAAACAGTGGTGGTTTTGGTATGCTATTCGGCAATTGATTGAGAAATTAATTATTTTACAATTATTCTTTATTCATTTTAATTATGCAATTAAACAATCAGTCAATTATTGCACACCTCTCCCTCCCAATTCCGACTCCATGTGCTGCAAGGCGACATCGCCGGGCGACCCGGCGATGTCACGTGCTCGATGGTTTGTTATTTATTTGTTTGGCATGGGGGTGGTATACTTTAAATGGACTGTGACTTGTTCTTCTTCTTTTGTGTACGGCACAAGGCTGTGGGAGTGGAGTCGGGCATCATGTGGCTGAGAACGTGGCTTCATGATAGCCAATTTGGAATTTGTTCATGGTCACTAGCCGACTCTTCGTGAAGGACACCATGGGATCTTTAATGGTTACAAATAATTCTGGCAGATGGGACATCCAGGTTAACATCCATCCAAGGGATAGCACACACATTGATCAATCACTGCCTGTGAAACACCAGGATGAAAGCTTGTAACTGGGCCAAGATTCAAACTCAGGCCAAACAGCTTAGAGGCAAGTGTGTGTACCTCTAGGCCATCCTGTTAACCCATGTTTGAATTAAACAAGTATTAATTATAATTAAATTACAGTCGAATGAACGCCATTCAGCTGAAGGCATTTCAAACACTATTCAGCCAAACTATGTTTAGCCGTTGAAAATGTTCAGTTTAATGGAATTTGTCTAATTCAGGCGTTGGTTTATTGGAACTCTCCTGCAATAATTGTTACTGAGAAAAAAGGATTAACAATTTAATCAACTGCATAAAAAGTGTTTCATCATGTAATAAAAATATTTTAAATTTCTCTTTGTGATCATATTGAAAATCCTGTCTAAACTATAAAATTACTTGGCACATCCTCCAGGAATACAGGCTATTACCCTCTGGGAGTTAGTATTTATTCGTTATTACCTTCAGAGTCTTTATTTATTAGCTATTAGTGTTTATATTCCCCATATAATGGGAATATTTATAATAATTTGTGTCATCATAATCACCGTATTCTTGCCACGAGCATTTGGATTTGCTCCAGCACAAAGCAGGTTTTTGCTCATCAGCAAAGCTTTATATCCAGCCATTGCAACAGCCATGTGAAGAGGAGTTAGGCTGCCAAGCTATGGATACCAAGAGGTGGAGAAAAATAAGAATATTTAGCAACAAAGTTTTCTGGAATCTGAATGAGTTCAACCATCATGCAATTTATATTGTTTGAGTGAGATTCGTTTACAAATAATTACCATCATAAACCAGGTCCACAACTTCCTCAATACTGACATTCACTTTTTTTCCTGCCACATCATACAAAAGGTTAGATGTAATATAACGTGAATCAGGGAGCCTTTAAATGGTTTATAACAATGGGATAATATCCTCAAAACTATTGTACCAGCATGAACAGTTTTATTTTTTCTTGGATGTCCATATCAAATTGTACTATGATGAAGACTTTGAATGATATTCCATATGAGTGATATTCAAACCTTTCCATGATTTGCACTGTCTCCAGAATTTTCCATAATGGAACACTTTTTCATGGATTCCCGAGGTAGAGCAATTGTCACTGTAACTTCATACAACAGTCGACGAGCTGAGATCAAACCCTCGGACAAATTGGAGAATGTTGTTTTTACCGTGCAGTGATAACAATGACAGATCATCACAGTATTAAAGTAGCTGCCTGCATTCAGTAGCCAGCCCATTGAAAGTTGTGTATTTTGTTTTCCAGTAAACCCCCCCCCCCACCAATCACAACTCCTCAACCCTGCCCACCCCCTCACCAAAAGTCCTCAACCTCCTAACTCTGTACCATCTTTGCTCTCCTCCCCATTCCCAACCCCAACTCTGGCCTGCCCTCCTTACACTCCTCCCTCTCATAAAAGCAAACAGGCATGACCTCAGACAAAGGCCTTTAGAATGACATGGGTTAAATCCCTGCTTGAGAGAATGCCACAGAATATTTTAGGTGGTGTATAAGAGAACATACCACTGCCTCGATCACTGGAGCCTATCTTCACAAGGCCCATGATGCCTATCAGCTCAAAATCATTTTAACGGTCGCTTTGGTCATTTTACATTGAAAGGAAAATTTATAGGGATGACATGGCGATTGTGAATATGACAACTCTGAAGATGTCTAATGGCTTCGCATAGCAGTAAGCACCAACATGATGAGTATATGATCTTTCATCAGGTTGAAATTGTGAGTGGAGTCAGGCAAGCTGTCCAACCAATGAGTGAAATGAAACGTTACACACAGACGAACGAAGAGGCGTATTGTTATGTAGACATGTTTGGGCTCCCACATCGAATTCTGTGCGTTCACACAACACAAATTTCACCACACACCACCAAAGGGCTGTGTTTTCAGATGCCATCTAACAAGCTGACAGGTCTTCTTCATGTCCTCTGTCCTGCACCAGGTTAAACCTCCACAACATGGTCTGGCAAAAGTCTTACTCGACAAAGTTCACAGGGAATAAGGTTTCTTGCTTAGACATCATCTGAAAAGGGTCTGCAAGTTGCTCTCCTGCACTCATTTCAGTGTGCCAGCATGACCTTGTCGAGCTGAAAATCCCAGTTGGAGGATGGTGATCGCCATGTTGGGCAGACACAAACTTGGCCCCATGGGGATGGTCCTAGTTAACCCTGTCACTGAGTGAGGCACCATCTTACCCCATCGAACACTGTACTTACCAATGTGCCTTAAGCTGTACAGTGAGTATTTGCTTCCTGATTCAATTCCTCAGTGTTTACCCATTGACATCACTCAAACTGTATGCCTTAGTCTTATAGCTGTGTTGCTGTTCTGCAGTATTGCATAACATCACCACTCACTCTACTAATGTGCAGCCAATACTTGAGGGATACTTACAGCTGACATTTTTCTTGTCTTTGGCTCAATGGCATAGGAGTGAAACACAAATGGTTTAAGAAGTTTTTTTTTGAGAGCTGATCCTCAATATATTGTCATGATCTCAGCATAGTTGCCATCAGCCCATAGGTACAATTCACTATCCTGAAGTAATCATAGCCGTAGCCCTGAAAGTCTGAAATACCATCGTCCTGAAAGCCAAAAAGACCTTCTCCTCGTGATTCAATCAAAAGGATTAGCCGAGTGGCAAGCCCTTGCAATTGTGACCAGAAATTTACTTGAAATAAGTTAAACCATTCACCATGGATGTTCACAGAAGTATGGACCAGCATACCAGCAAAACCAGCATATCAAAAAACATAGGAGCAACACCCCTGGGCGCTCACCTGTTAAAATAATGACACTGAGGAGGAAGTCTATGTAGAACGGAATCAGCAAAATTTACCAATGAACCAATGCTATCGGAAATACCTCTTTTGGGGTGTAAGGAGGTAGACGGGGAGGGGGGAGGGGGAGAACCTCCCCCCCCCCACCATGTACCTCCTTACACCTCAACTTTAAAAAATGTCATGAACAAGCTTTGTTGCATCACAGGTGATGAAGGTTGTGGTCAAGTTTCATCAAAATTGTGTGTGTGTCAGAGAAGAAAGCAAATACCTTTTTAGAGTGGGGGGGGGGGGGAACCCACACCATAAACTCCCTCCGTAGACCCCCTCAGACACCAATTTTTTAAAATTCTGTGAACAAACTTTGTACATCATGGGTGATGAAGGTTGTGGTCAAGTTTCCTCGAAATTGCATGTGTAGTTTCTGAGAAGAAAGCAAATACCTATTTTGGGCAGCAACCCCTGTTGACCTCCTTAGGGCCCGATTTTTTAAATTCCATGAACAAACATTTTGGTACATACAGGGCGATGAAGGTTGTGGTAAAGTTTCATCGAATTTGTATGTGTAGTTTCAGAGAAGACGTTGCAAGTATTTGTGGACGGATGGACGATGAACCATCCCATAAGCTCCCTGGAACTGCATTCCAGGTGAGCTGAAAAAAAACAACCAATTTATTTCACGATTGCTCACATTTACAATAACTAAAGATATAGCATGAAGGGTATGACTACATAGGTTAGCACAAATTAAAAATCCAATCCTTCAATCCAAGAAAATAATGAATCAAAAAGAGAATGCAAATCTTTCACTCCGAAAAATGAATCACAGAGAATTTAACACTACCTACCGTAGGTCTCTGCGAAGAGATACAAATTCAGAACACAAATGACAGATAGATGAACACACATGAAAGTTATGTTGAGAGTGCCCATAAAATATTTATTTTCTCCACCTGGACCAAGGTGTTAGTCCAGTGGTTTTAACACCAGGTGCATTTAAGATGGTCTGGGTGAAGGGAGAGTTCAGAAGTCTCACAATTCCTGTGATTAAAGGTCTTGATGACCATGTTGTAGGCTAAATCATGAGGGTTGCACCAATACCCCTCCCCTCACTGTGCTCCTTGGGTCGTGACATTGCAAAAACACAACTTGTTTGGCACAGCATTGGGTGGTGTGTGAGCCCCATCAATATATCTTTGCACTTGGAAAGTCAATTATGTGCAGTTAATGCCCAGCTGGCTTCAAAACAATCACTACTGTTAATGTCATTGCAAGAGCCAAAGGTTCCCCACCCCACTCCTCCAGTGCATTTTGCTCGCAAAATTGTAAATGAGACATTTATAGAGAGCTTCTGAACAATTAATAATGCCCCAATCACTGCGTCTTGGTAATCATTTTCATTTAGCACCTTACAAAGAACTGTCCAGACTGCTGTCAGCAGCAATGGATGTAATTCCCTGCATTTTACATTTACTGTACTTATCGTTTCGTTTTGACGCAGAAACATTCAGACAAAAACAATTCGGATACACAAAAGTATGCTAAAATCTCATCCAGCAAACAAACGAAGCATCGACATAGTTAAGCAGAAGTGTGTGTCTGTCCCCAAACGACTCCCTCAGTTTTGGGGCTCGCCCTGCCAAACTTTCTGGGGAAACTTTTGGGGTCTCAATGGGTGTCGTAAGGTGGGAGGGAGGTTTCATAATTTTCTCAACACAATTATGATTTTGAGTTTCCACCTGTATGAAATCAATCTCTCTTTCCCTCTCTCGCTCGCTCTCGCTCTCTCTCTCTCTCTCTCTCTCTCGCCATGTAAACTCATTCATGGGTTCAGCATTCAGTTTCACCATTGACTGCATGAGGAAACATTCACTGGTTCGGTAAACCATCATCATTGTTATCAGCTTAATCATCATCATCATTAAAAGTACATTTAATTTACACATTACTACTCTTTACAGTTTTACAACGAAAACACATTACTCAAAAGAAAAATCACTCACACCACATCCAACCCATCTAGCTCGGAATAGTATGTGATGCATAAGAAGGAAGGGAAGCAATGGACGTCTGAACCATCCCACGTACACCCCCTACCACCACCACATTAATCATCCTGAGAGTGTGAGCAAACTCTGTTTAAGGCGCTGTCACACCTTGACGTTTTAGCCCGCAATGGCAACATATAAAAATGTATGTAAAACGTTGGCGTACGCTGAAATTTTGAGGTTTTTAAAAAGTTTTGGTCGTATTCATAACGTGTTGGTCGTATGCATAACATATTAGTAACGGGCACAGAACGTTTTGTTGTGTTATATATAACTTATACCAACGAATGCTTAGCCTGGTGTCGGCGTTCACAACCTATGCCCAACGATAGTTTAACTTAGGCATAGCGCACTGCACGTATCGCCGACGAACTCGTGGCGTAGCCTGTTAAAAACCTGCCGCACGCTGATTTAAATCATAACCGCCTGAAAATTGGAAGTGTCAACATCGCAGTCACACCTTGACAATTTAGCCAGCGTATGCCAACCAATGAAAAATGTGTGTAAAACGCTGGCACACGTCGAATACGGTATGGGTAAGTTGTGTATACGTTAGGAGCACACTGAAAAACAAGGAAGTACGCTGTCATATTCCGTGGTACGTCGAGTACGTCGTGAAATTTCAAGCATGCTGAAAATTTTACGACGTACTCGACGTATGGCTCACAAGTTCCGCATACGCTGGCATAAGTTCTCTGCACGCTCCGCGATCGTTGATACACGTCGGACACACGTTACTTGTAAGTTACTCATAAGTCGAAACACGTCGAGGTAATGTTTAGCATACCCGAAACTTCATTTTTAACCTATGAGTAACGTGCTTTGAACCTATGAGTAGCGTGCTTTGAACCTATGAGTAACGTATCTCAAACGCACATTTTCGTATGTAGACAAATTTGATTGACGTCTTCCGGACGACCACAGAACTTACTGAACGTGTTTCTAACTTACATCTACCGTATAATGGCGTATTGGCAGCGTTTAGGGGAATTGGTATATACAAATGGGCTTCACAAGAGGAACCCGTCAGTGTTCCAGACTCCATGTTGAGTAGATGTCAATGTCAGTAGTATCAGTAGTAGTCGTAGTAGTAGTAGTAGGTGAGCGTGTCAGTAGTAGTAGTAGTAGTAGTAGTAGTAGTAGTAGTAGTAGTAGTAGTAGTAGTAGTAGTAGTAGTAGTAGTATGTCCATGTCAGTCGTAGTAGGTGAGCGTGATGGGGAGGGTGTGGGTGATGATGGATCCTTGTTGCGTCCACGAATAGGAGACTACTTTGCACCATTGTTTGATGTTCTTTTCGGCTAATTTTTTTTTCTCATTCCCACGATGAACTATTTTTTTTGTTTCAGTTTTAAATGTATTCAAAACGACTTGGACAAATGCATAATGTACTAGTAATGAACACAGAATGCTTCGATAACTTATACATAAGTTATACCAACGATTGATTCGCGTGTTTTAAGCGTCCACAACCTATGCCCAACGATAGTCTAACTCTAACGTATGCATAGCGTGGCAGCGTATCGTCGACGATTACGTGAGGTTTTCTATTCATAGGCTGCAACTTCACTTTTAATTAATGCCTGTCACTCGCCTCTTGTTTTTGGACGCTGGTGCTCGGCAATTGAAATCGTTTCCATTGAACGAGTTAAATCGCTTCCACTGGACTATTGAAATGATTTAATAATAATGCTTGGTTATCCTTGGACCCACTCTGGCTCGCAGCTCGTCGAACATCGCTGGGGGCATTCGCAGGAAGTTGATGAAGGATGCATGGTCCTCGTTCCGGAGTTCCACCATGAGCTGGTCATATATGCTGTAATGGCGTCGTCTCCCGATCCATGGTCTCACCCAGTTCCTTCTACTCTGTTCACGTCTTCTTCTCCCGGCTCTATTGGCACGCAACTGGTGCAGTGTCAACTCGATGAGGTCATGTTGATGTTCGAGGACAGGTAGGTATTCATATTGTCGTCTCAGCGTTGCCGTATCCTCCATCTCTCGGAATGACATGGACATGTACTCACCACGAAGTCTAAAAAAAAGATGGGTTCCTCCTGTGAAGCCCCTTTTAATATACGAATTCCCCTAATCGCTGCCAATACGCCATTATACGGTATCTGTAAGTTAGAAACGCGTTCATTAAGTTCTGTTGTCGTCAAATACGTCTACATACGTATTTGTGCGTTGGACATGCTTTACAAATAATTCCCAAGCACGTTACTCATAGGTTACAAATAAGTCACGGGTACCCTAAACATTACTTTGACGCGTTTTGACGTTTGAGGAACTTTCAAGTAACGTGTTGCGAAGTGTGAACAACGTTCGTGTAGCGTGCTTACAAAACGTTACTCATAGGTTAGAAATAAGTTTCGGGTATGCTAAACATTACCTCGACGTGTTTCGACTTATGAGTAACTTACAAGTAACGTGTGTCGACGTGCGTCAACGATCGCGTAACGTGCCTACAACTTATGGCCAGCGTAGCGGAACGTGCGAGTCATACGCCGGCATACGTCGTAAAATTTCAAGCATGCAAAAATTTGAGGACAACCCAAAAGTACAACGTTTAAAACCAGCGTACTACGACTTAAGGCAGTGTTTTTCAGCGTGGTCTTAACGTATACAAAACGTACCCATAACGTATTCGACGTGTGCCAGCGTTTAAGACAAATTTTTCATAAATCGGCATACGCTGGCTATATCGTCAAGGTGTGACAGCGGCTTTAGGAATGGCTATGAAGTATTTAGCACCAAATACTTCATAGCCATTCCGAAACAGACTTCGACCATATGGATGGTAAATTGTAGAGGCTATTGACACAAGTCATGGCCTGGAGGTATGCACATTCACCTCTAAGCCAACTATTCTCGGGTCGAATCCCAACTCAGCTATATACTGTCATCCCAGTGTTTCACCGGCAGAGTGATTCATCAATGGGTGTGCCGTCCACCAGATGGATGATAAAACTTGTGACCCATCTGTCAACATTAGTTGGTGGATGATAAAGATCCCACGATGTCCTTCCCGAAGAGTAGGTGATCTATCGCTGGCGCCAAAGCCAAATTACAAATTCCTGCTCCAACTACTGCTGGGAGAGGGATAACAAACTGCCCAGCACGACCCCAGGCCTGGAAAGTGCTTTGGCAGAACCAACGCTCCATATCACAGAGTGTGGTACATCGGATCGGGTTGATCTGCTTTGTGTGCAGATTCTGTGGGAGAAATGATTTGCATGCAAATTTCCACGATTGCTCAGTTCAGGAGCGGATACTTGTAACATGACATGTTTCACATCAAATTTCCTGTTTGGGTTTCTTTCCTCAGAGGTCATGGTTTGCATACACATGACGAATAAATTTTTGAACTGTGAAACTCTGTTTCACGGTGTAAAAGTTGTTGCTTCATTTTCGTGAGTATTTGTTCTTGTATAAATGTTCAAAATGTTTTAATCTTGGTATTTCTGCACAGATGTGAGTATCTTATTCCTCAAACGTTTTGAATGCCCCATATGTATACATCTTTAGACGAGCTGAGAAAATTGTGTTTAACTCTGGAAGACAAGATCACTTAAAGAAGTTTGACAGCAAAGTATATAGCAAGAATTAAGCAAAGAGAGAAATGAATAACTTAAGAACTAACCACTTGGGGTAAGGGATCTGAAGGATCTGCTCCAGCCTTGAGTAGAGCAGCAAGCATCGGAACATCTCCAGAGGCGAGTGGCAACAAGAGTGTAGGTGATGGCAATGGAAGTGTGAGTGGTGGTGAGGCTTTGTTGGATGGTTCTGCTCCTCTCATCAACAGAAGGTTAATCATTGCTTGTAGTTTTTTCCTGTGGTTAAGGAAATAATAATGAATGTATTAAGCTTTAGGTTTCACAGAAGTCCACAATACTTACTATGAAAAACAATCTTTGATTCTTCTCAATCCTCTTCCCAAATTCCTTCCTTTTATTGAACTCTGCCTCTCTCAATTACCACCACTTCCAATCAAGATAATTTTGAAATTGGGATAGGAGTTGTGCTGGAGGCAGAAATAAGTAGCAGCAAGTCGACCCAAGTGCCTGGTGTTAGTTGAATGGTTAAAGTGGCTGGCTTAAGATCTTAGGGTCCTGAATTTGAGCCCGTCGTGCCGTTGAAATAACGCCAAGTGGGTTGGCTCAGCCTGTCGTCCTTCCGAGGTTGGCAAAATGAGTACCAGCTTACTGGGGTAATAAGCCATTCGAGTAGTCTGCGTCGGAGTGGCGACCCGTCCAGGACTGTAATCCTTAGCCAAATGAAACTGCCTTGGTAGCCCTATGCGCTTCACGGCATGAAAGGAATGGATAAGTCTCGCCAAGTGGAAAGATTTTAAAATGTGCAAGCACTTCCTTTCGGGCAGGGTTTTATGACCCAACCCTGCCCAGAGGCATACCACACATCTCTGCTTCCCAAGGCTCACCAATCATGTGACACAAGAGTCTCTATCCACAAGGGTTCCCTCAATCACAGGATTCAGGGGTTCCAACTTCTTATGAAAAAGAAAGACCCTCATGAATCGCTACCCAGCGATGCCCAGTGTGCCCACCAATGTCCGCACAGAGGCCTTAACAAGTCTGTACACGAAGGATAGTCAGCAATTCCTGTTTCACATGTGCTATTGACAGACAGCAAGGAGGAGCTTATATTTGCTGGGTCAGGTCAGGTCAGGTATGGGAGCATGCGCTGGATCAGTGCATCGCTGCGTCTACTTTCTGCGGGTACTCCAGGGGCCTCCGTCTGGCCATCCACCAGGCAGATGCCTGGCCCACCCCCAACTCCTTGATATGCTGATCAACCTGCTGCAACTAAGTGGCACGTGGTCAGCCCGTTGGCATCCTCCACTCACAACATCTGGTGAGCAGGATCAGCGTCAGGAAAACGAGCCACTGCAGGAAAACAAGCCACATGTCCATACAGCCACAGCTGGCACTCACGGACGATGCAGATAACAAATCTCGAGTCTCTCAGCAACTGCTCATTGGACACAAAGTCCGATCAGTGAGAGCCAGGGATTCTCGGAAGAGACCTCGAACTGAAGGAATTAAATATCCGTCTCAGATCCCTGTTCAGAGTCCAAGTCTAACATCCGTAGAGCAAGACTGAAAGCACTAAGGACATGAAAACTCAGACTTTTGTCCTCCTGCACAGCTATCGGCAGCGTCACACCCAATGATCCAGAGAATCCACGACTACCCAGGCCCAACCCAGACGTCTATTGATCACTGGCTCACAGCCAGCAGAGACAGGAATATCACTGTCAAGGGAAGTGAATCTCTCCGTGACCTCAACATCCTCACTACAAACAGGTACAGACAAGATCGCAACATCGAAGATGCCATTGAAAGCCTGGCTCTTAGTTTTGACCCAGGAAACCCATAATCCCAGCGGCCCCGACTCCTCCTTCACCACCTCGAGGGCTCCCCCAACAGGATATCCAGAGTCTCTGCAAAGATGACTGCATCGTCTGTGAAATTAAGGTCAGAGATATTGATATTCCCAAATGATGCACTGCAGCTTAATCTCTCCGACATCCTCCCCAGTATCCAGTCCATACAAGCGCTGAAAAGTGTGGGGGCCAGTTCACACCCCTGTCAAATTCTAGTAACAACTGGAAAAAGATCAGAGATGGTATCACCAATCTCACAGCACTCTCAGTACCAGAGTATAGTTCAGACATCAGATTGATCAGTTTTGGTGGTACCCCATGAAGACCAAGAATCCTCCAGAGGGTATTCCCATTCACTGAATCAAACGGTTTGCAGAGATCAATATAGGCTGCAAGCAGCCCCTGCCGAAACTCTCATCTGCATTCGGTGAGGACCCGATGAGCAAGGATATGGTCAATTGTTGACCTCCTTGGTGTAAAGCCTGACTGCTCTGGGCGCTGGTGCTCAAGCAGATGGTGGCGAACCCTCTTAAGTCCCAGACGGGCACTTGGTAGAGCACATACCTCCGCCATTTAATGCCTGATCCAAGAAAACATATAGGGCCCAATACATTTTTTAAATATGGTGCTACTGTATATATCGTTTTTGATCCGATCTCTCAATGGTGAAGAATCACTGAAAAAATTCTAGTAGTCTGATCTGGATTCGGATCTTCACCAAAATCTAATAAGTTCGTCCTTGTCACACCCCCAACCTGCCCACCAAATTTCATCTGGATCCATCCACAACTTCTTGAGATATTCTGCACACAAACAGAAAAACAGGGGTGAAAACACAACTTCCTTCACTTTCGGTGGCGGAGGTAATTATCCGAGCAAAGACCTTGCCCAGCACTGAGAGCAGCGTCACCCTTTGGTAGTTGTTGCAGCCCTGGCGATCATCCTTCTCCTTCCAGAGAGGGACAACAAGGCTCATCTTACAGTCAGTTGGGATGATGCCTGTGTTCCAGGCAGAGCACAGAACTGCGTGCAATGACATGAGTACAGCATTTCCACCAGCCTTGAGAAGTTCAGCATGGATGCCACAGATCCTGGCAGCTTTACTCCCATTTCAACTGGATCACCGCAGCCTGTGTTTCCACAAACAAAGGTGGATCACAGTTAATTGGGGGGTCAGACATAACGATAGTAACACCCCTGACATCCAACTCAACAGCTGGTGGATCAGGCTGGTACAGCCGCTCAAATACACTGGCCCAGCGGGCCTTCACTTCAGACTCCTCTGTCAAGAGCCCACCACCCTCCGCTGTAATTGCAGTACACTGAGGAACAGGCTTGGAGGAACACAATGCGTGAATTGCCCTGGAAGCAGGATGAGAATGACTTGACCATAGGTGATGCTCAACCCGCTCACAGATTTCTTGCACATGGGCCTCCTTGTCAACCCTCAGTGCATATGCAGTTTTATGCCTCAACTCCCTGAACAGCTCAGCTCTGTCATTAAGCCTGGCCCTGTGACTCTGGTCAATGGTATCCAGTGTACCTTGAGACACAAAATTCTTCGTCGCCCGACGGTGAGTTCCAAGACATCCACCAGCAACATCAAGGATGATGGGCTTGAAGGCAATCCACAACTCTTCAGGATTCCCCAAAGCATCCACACCCTCCCAAATCCCCACTCAGTCTGTTCGCAAACACTTCAGCTACCCTTTCATCCTTGAGCTTGCAAACATCCGGCCGAGGCTGGGATGGAACCATTCTCCCAGATTGAAGCTGCAACTTCAGAGTTGCTACCACAAGCCTCTGGTCGGTATTAAGAAACTGAGCACTCTGGTCGACCCTGCAGTTCTGGATCATCCTCCAGTGACAATCAATGAGCAAACAGGCCTCCTTGTCCACCCTCAGCACACATGCAGTTTTATACCTCAACTCCCTGAACAACTCAGGTCTGCCATTAAGCCTGGCCCTGCGATTCTGGTCAATGGTATCCAATGTAACTCGAGACAAAATTCTTATTTGTTGACCTCTGGTCAATCTTCTTTGCCACACCACCAGTGTTAGAATACCAAGTCCAGCAATGAGCCTGTAGGTGCTGAAATCATGAACCGGCCACCCTAAGTCCATGACTTCTTGCAAAAGTCAAGGGACGTTGTGCTATTCTGGTTCACAGTTCCAGACCCCTGGGGACCAACACATCTCTTGTAACCATCCCTATCAGTTCCAGTCGATGCATTGAAATCCCTCAAGACAAGAAGAGTATCTTGCCTGGGGCACTGATCAACCACAGACTCGAACGTGGCATCGAATGTGTCCTTCAGCGTGAATTCACTCACCTCAGTCGGAGCATACACAGAGACCAGGGAAATGACACCCAAGGAGTGACGAATCCTGAGTCTCATAATACACTCATTGACCGGTGTTACCTCAATTATCATTTGAGTCAGCTTATTGGACACAGTTACAGGAGCTCCTTGGGAATGGTAACCATCAGAGTGACCAGACCCATCATATGTGCAATCACCCGCCATAATCTCGTCGCAATCTGGTCTCCGAACCTCAGAGAGAGCTGCAATCCCGATGTCCAAACGCTTGCGCACAGATGATAACAGAGACAGGTGATCATCCTCTCTTGGGGATAGGACATTCCAGACACCCACCTGAAGGGACCACCTCAGGTTAACCCAAGGAGACCGCCGTCTGGTGGATGACACCGCAGCACCACCCTGACACACACTACCGCAATCTGACCCGGGAAGGTTACCCCGTTATTTTTCTATCATCAAAAAGTGGGGATCAAGAAGGCTTTGCCCCAATTCCATCATCTATTGAGCTGCCCTTCTCAGGGCAGCTGCACAGGAGGTACTTCCATGGAGTGGGTTTTCAGATTTTTTTTGCATTTTTTGTGTGTTTTGCAGAGTGAAGGGTTTTACGGCGGCCAGAGTGCAAATCTTGCCATCAACCTCGTAATAAAAGTAACCCAACTGCAGGAGTATGTCCGCAGACACAGTTGGGCAATAGATAGGGATGGCCGTTGACTCACAAGGATCTCCTCCGCCCTTTGAGAGGTTTTGTTTTTAATCCTGCTGGGTGTCCATATCATACACCCTCCTCACCAGAAAAACTGGTGGGAGACAGTTTAGTCGCCTACAACCCGACCATCAAACAGGTTTATATGGTACCTGTAGCTAGTTACAGATCTAATCTGGCCTGACCTGACAAGTAGTTGTTTAAGGGAGGGAGAAGATCGTGAAAGGTGAAAAAGGTTGGACAAAAGGAAATACAGGAGGAAAATTGAAAATGTCCAAATCATGTGTGGACTTTTTTTTTCAGGTGACTGAAAGTTTTAGTCTTGAGAATTGGGACATGACACTTGGGACTGGGGACTCAACAGGAGTGGGGTCTCAAAGTGGGTAAAGAACTCGAAAAAGTAAAATGAAATCCGCAACAGCAAAAATATGATGACAATAAGTTCCATAGGTCCGACAATGATCGCGAGCTGGGATTTAGTTCAACCAGAAAGGTCCACTTTGGAGCGAGGTTGTGAATTCACGTGCTCCAGGCCTAATCTGATCCTGCATCTTTTGATAGTGTACATAAAGTAAAAGAAAATGAGGAAGGTTTTCAGCATATTCTCACCTATTCTTGTGGATGCATGACACTTGTCCACTTCTATCAGTGATCGTTTCACTGTGCCATGTCTTCGAAGATGATCCGTCATTTCTGCCATTGTCATTGGGAAAATTTTCCTGCACAATATATGAGTAAAATTATGTTTTAAAAATCACTGTTAGTTATTTTACCCCTTCTCTAGACACTTTCAAAATAATTTCAATGACTGTTCAAAAATTTCAAGCGTCAATACACTCTGGCTCCACAGAGATGTAAACAGGAGCAAGACAGAGGATACGGACAGTGGAGTTATGACGAATGTCTGGACATGGGGTGATTGAACGAGTTTGGTCTTTCAGAAATAAAAATAAATGGGGAAAGGAGAGTTGATTGGGTGGGTTAGTCAGTGAGGGTGTAAAAGATCATCGGTGGACATATAAAAACGTCATACATGATATGGAAATGGTCTGCTATCTTTACGTAATGAAGGCAATAGAACTGAACCAACACAAAGGGACAAATCTATAGGTGGAGAAAAGGTGGATAAAGGCATAAAGAAGGAAATCTTAGACTATGAGGAGAACAATAATCTTGTTATCCTTGAGAAATGCATCTCTGTTTTTACCTTCCATGCTTTTGCTTGCTCCATAATAATTTTATTATTAATTGCACAATTAATGGAAGGTCAGGATTATGATATGGGTCTAAAGATCAAATTCTTTAAATAGTGGGAGAAAAATGGTTGTTGTAGTTCTGATTCAATTTGAAGTCTTAGATAAATCTTAAACCTGATGAAATGAGATTTTGAGCCAGATTTTTCGAACCTTGGTGTCATCCACTCGATGAAAAGCTTGGACTTCAGTCCATGGCCAGAATTCCAGAATCTCGTCCAGACCCTTTGAAGGTCTCACCCATTGCCTCATTGACCACTCCACACCTTGACATGAATCCAGTTTCTTTGCTTGAAGACTCATCTAGATTACAAAAAGCATACATGTTGTAATTTTTCTTCAATTACCATGTGTATAAAACTCTTTACATGACCTCTCCAGCACTTTCCCGTATTTCGTCAAACGTTAATTTTTCCTCAAGCTTGCAGATTGTACCTGGAGTGCAGTGAACTGTTTGAAGGAGCATGGTGGGTAAAAAAGGATGAGGCATGCGAGTAGAGGAGTGAGTCCATAATCAGTAATCGAGTTCACATCAGCACCATTATTCAAGAGTAAATTAACTACTCCCTCCTGGAAAGCCATCTATAGGAAACGATGAAAGAAATTTACACTTCAAAAGTGTCATACATGAATCAATAAATGTGATGCAGGCACAAGACAGGCATAATTATTGTCTCTTGCATAACCACACATGAAAAAAAATAGCGGCAATACCCCTGGGCAATCACCTGGTAGCAGCTGGATAAGATAACCAGGGAACCACTGGTAAGCATGGATGGCCCACAAAATATGTAACAGACAAGAAAGTAAACACCGATTTTGGAGGGGGGAACGCCCTGATTTTTTTTTTTAATGCCATGAACAAACTTTGGTACATCACAGGTGATGAAGGTTGTGGTGAAGCTTTAACAAAATTGTGTAGATTCTGAGAAGAAAGGAAATACCTATTTTGGGGGGTTAAACTTGGACCCACTTCAGGGGTGCAAATTAACGGCCGCCCGGTCGCCAATGGCGCCTAACTTTTGTGCTGGGCGGGTTCAGAATACTGCCTTACCTGCCAGGCTGGCGAATCACCGGCGATTCCTGTTATTTTGTACAATTTGTACTAGCTTCTCTACTGAAACTACTGTTTTTGTCCACAGAAATCCGTAGAAATCACCGGTAATTCTGCGGCGGCCATTTTGTCTGTTTTCATCTCGTTCCAAATCACGTGTGATTGCGCGAGATTTGATGGTTTGGCGCGGTTTGGGCGCATTTTCTCATGCCCAGGTTGGTTAAATGAGTGAATTTGGGTGAATGAGTGAGTTTCATGGGTGAGGTTAGGTGAATGAGTGAGTTTGATGAGGATTTTGGGTTAATGAGTGAGTGAGATGAGTGAGGTTAGATGAATGAGTGAGTTTGATGGGTGAGGTTGGGTTAATGAGTGAGTTTGATGGGTGAGGTTAGGTGGATGAGTGAGTTTATATGTAATGTTGGGTGGACGAGTAGTACCCCCACCATTGTCCATCACCCACAACCCCCCCCTCCACCCCATCGTCCATCACCCACAACCCCCCCCTCCCATCGTCCATCAGCCACAACCACCCCATCATCCACAAAAATGCCCCCCCCAGCACTACTCACAACCCCCTGCCCCCCCATCACCCACATAAAAAGGTCCCCCCCCCCATCACCCACAACCTCCTCCTCCCTGCATTATCCACCCACCCCACCCACCAAACTCACTCATCTCCCCACCCCACTCACCAAACTCACTCATCCACCCAACCTCCTCCATTAAACTCACTCATCCAACCAACCTCATTCATCAAACTCACTCATGTGAGTATATTAAAAGTGTTTGATATCAAATTTGTGACTTTTGTCTTTATTTTATCGGGCTGGTATAAATTCTGCTGGGCCGGTAACTTTTTCTAGTCACCACCCCTGCTGGCCGGTGGATAAAAATGTTAATTTGCACCCCTGCACTTTGACCCATGGTACACCCCCTTACACCCGGATTGTTTTAATGCCGTGAAAAACTTGAGTTCCGACATCCCAAATATAATTTCAGCCAAGTTTGGTCACAATCCCATCAGAAGTTTCAGAGAACAAGTTGCCATACCAATGTTTACGGATGGATGGACTGACGGAATGACGACGCACCATCCCATAAGCTACCCGGAACTTCGTTCCAGGTGAGCTAAAAATGTTAATTGGGTAAAAAAAAACATCTAAGATTAGAACAGCACTCTGCAGAGCACATACCTCCACCAGGCTGAACAGTTTATGTTTTGTATCCCACTGATAGGCCGGATCTGCATCAGGACCTGAACCAAAATCTAATCAGCTTGTTCTTGTCACCTACTCACCTCATCCACCAAGTTTTGTCATAACCAGTCCACAATATTTTGAGATAAATATTGTTTTTGGTTCCATCTCTCAATTGTAAAGAATCACTTTAAAATTCGCACATCTGGATCCAGATCAGATCAGGTCAGGTATGGGAGCATGTGCCAGAACAGCACGTCGCTGCGTCCACTTTCCGCCGGTACTCCAGGGGCCTCCGTCTGGCCATCCCCCAGGCAGATGCCAGGCCCATCCCCATCTCCTTGAGATGATGGTCAACCTGTTGCAACCATGAGGCACGTGGTCGACCCACTGGCCTCCTCCACTGATGAGACTCCCTCGCTGAGAGAATCTGGTGAGCAGGATCAGAGTCAGGAAAACGAGCCACATGTCCATACAGCCGCAACTGACGCTCACGGACTATGCAGGTAACAAATCTCATCCGAGTCTCTCTCAGCAACCGCTCGTTGGACACAAAATCCGACCAGCGATAGCCAAGGATTCTCCGAAGAGACCTGGTACCAAAGGAATTAAGTCTCCGTCTCAGATCCTTGGTCAGAGTCCAAGTCTCGCACCCATAGAGCAAGACTGGAAGTACCAAGGACCTGAAGACTCGGACTTTCGTCCTCCCGCACAGGTACCGGCAGCGCCACACCCCATGATCCAGTGAATCCATGACTCCCCAGGCCCGACCCAGACGTCTATTGACCTCTGACTCGCAGCCAGCAGAGACATGAATATCACTGCCAAGGTAAGTGAATCTCTCCACGACCTCAACATCCTCACCACAAACAGACACAGACAGGACAGCAGCATCCAAGATGTCACCGAAAGCCTGGATCTTAGTTTTGACCCAAGAAACCCGTAATCCCAACGGCTCCGACTCCTCATTCAGCACCTCGAGGGCCCCCAAGAGGATGTCTAAAGTCTCCGCAAAGATGACTGCATCATCTGCAAAGTCAAGGTCCGAGATCTTGACATTCCCAAATGACGCACCGCAACTTGATCTCTCCGACATCCTCCCTAGAATCCAGTCCATACAAGTGCTGAAAAGTGTGGGGGCAAGTACACATCCCTGACGAACTCCAGTAACAACTGGAAATAAGTCAGAGATGGTACCACCACATTTCACAGCACTCTCCGTACCAGAGTAGAGTTCAGACATCAGATCGATCAGTTTTGGTGGCACCCCACGAAGACCAAGAATCCTCCAGAGGACGTCCCGATTCACTGAATCGAACGCTTTACAGAGATCAACATAGGCTGCAAGCAGCCCCTGCCGAAACTCTCGTCTGCGTTCGGTGAGGACACGAAGTGCAAGGATACGGTCAATCGTTGACCTCTTTGGTGTAAAGCCTGACTGCTGTGGACGCTGGTGCTCAAGCAGATGGTGGCGAACCCTATCGAGAATTATCCGAGCAAAGACCTTGCCCGGCACTGAGAGCAGCGTCACCCCTCGGTAGTTGTTGCAGTCTTGGCGATCACCCTTCCCTTTCCAGAGAGGGACAACAAGGCCCCTCTTCCAGTCAGTTGGGATGATGCCTGTGTTCCAGGCAGAGCACAAAACTGCATGCAACGACACGAGTGCAGCATTGTCACCAGCCTTGAGAAGTTCGGCATGGATGCCACAGATCCCTGGAGCTTTGCCCCGTTTCAACTAGTTCACCGCAGCCCGTGTTTCCACAAGCGTAGGTGGACCACAGTTGATTCGAGGGTCAGCAACAGGGATTGTAACACCCTTGACGTCCAACTCGACAGTTGGGGGATCAGCCTGGTACAACCGCTCAAAGTAACCGGCCCAGCGGGCCTTCACTTCAGACTCCTCTGTCAAGAGCCGACCACTCTCTGCTCGAACTGTAGTGCTCCGAGGGATGGGCTTGGATGAACGTAATGCGCGAATTCCCCTGTAAGCGGGACGAGAATCACCTGTCCACAGGTGATGCTCTACCTCCTCACAGATTCCTCGCACATAGGCCTCCTTGTCCACCCTCAGTGCACGTACAGTTTTACGCCTCAGCTCCCTGAACAGCTCAGCTCTGCCATTCAGCCTGGCCCTGCGACTCTGGTCAATGGTATCCAGTGTCCCTTGAGAGACAAAATTCTTCTTTGCCCTGCGGTGAGCTCCAAGGCATCCACCGGCAACATCAAGGACGGTGGTCTTGAAGGCGCTCCACAACTCTTCAGGACCCCCAAAGCACCCAGACCCCCAAGTGTCCACTCAGCCTGTTCGCAAACTCCTCAGCTACTCTCTCATCCCTGAGCTTGGCAACATCCAGCCTCGGCTGGGATGGTACCATTCTCCAGGATTTAAGGTGCAGCTTTAGAGTTGCTACAACAAGCCTGTGGTCAGTATTGAGGAACTGAGCACTCCGGTAGACCCTGCAGTTCTGGATCATCCTCCAACGACCGTCAATGAGGACATGGTCAATCTCCTTTGCCACACCGCCAGCATTGGAATACCAAGTCCAGCGATGAGCTTGTGGGCGCTGAAACCATGAACCAGCCACCCTAAGTCCATGACTTCTTGCAAAGTCAAGGAACTTAGTGCTATTCTGGTTCATAGTTCCTGACCCATGGGGACCAACACACACCTCATAACCGTCCCTATCAGTTCCAGTCGATGCATTGAAATCCCCCAAGACTAGAAGTGTATCTCGTCTGGGGCACTGATCAACCACAGACTCGAGTGTGGCGTTGAATGCATCCTTCACGGTGAGATCACTCGCCTCAGTCAGAGCATAAACAGAGACCAGGGAAATGACACCTAAGGAGTGACGAATCCTTAATCTCATAATACGCTCGTTGACCGGTGTTACCTCAATTATCATTGGGGTCAGCTTATTGGACACAGCTACAGCAACTCCTTGGGTATGGTAACCATCAGAGCGACCAGACCAATAGTAGGTGTAACCACCCACCATTATCTCGCCGCAATCCGGTCTCCGAACCTCAGAGAGAGCTGCAATCCCGATGTCCAAACGCTTGAGCTCAGATGATAACAGAGACAGGTGATCATCCTCTCTTAGGGATAGGACATTCCAGGCACCCACCCGAAGGGACCGCCTCAGGTTAACCCAAGGAGACCGCCGTCTGGTGGACGACACCTCAGCACCACTCCGACACACTCTCCCGCAATCTGACCCAGGGATGTTACCCCGTGGTTTCCCTCCTATCAACGATTGGGGGTCCCGAAGGCTTTGCCCCAATCCCGTCATCCGGTGAGCTGCCCTGCGAAGGGAAGCTGCACAGGAGGTACTCCCACGGAGTGGGTTTTCAGATTTTTTTGCGTTTTTGCGTTTTGCGGAATGAAGGGTTTTACGGTGGCCGGAGTGCAAATCCTGCCACCAACCTCCGAATAAGAAGTGACCCCAACTGCAGGAGGACGTCCGCAGACACAGTTGGGCACTAGATATGGATGGCCGTTGGCTCACAAGGAGCTCCTCCACCCTTTGACAGGTTTTGTTTTTAATCCTGCTGGGTGTCCATATCCAAACACCCTCCTCACCAGAAAACCTGGTGTGGGAGACGGTTTAGTCGCCGACAACCCGACCATGGAACAGGTTAGTACAGGTTTACATGGTACCTGTAGCAGGTCACAGATCGAACCTGACCTGACATTGAACCTGACCTGACATCCAGATCTTTACCAAAATCTAATCAATTCATCCTTGTCACACACCCAACCAGTCCACCAAGTTTCGTGTGAATGTCTATTACTTGTTGATATATCCTATTCACAAAAAGACAGATAAACAAACAAGCAGTCATAGACTGGTACTTACGAAATCGTCAACTTGACCTCTGACTTTGTCTAATAAAAGCTGTCTCTGGAGAAGGTAGCGACACAAACCAGAAGTTTCTACCATGATTCTGTACCAAAGCATCAAAAATTGAATTTTTGACCTCACTGTGACCTTGACCTTTGACTGATTTTGACCAAAATCTAATCAGCACTAGCCATCACCCTCCTGAATCACGTGGTGTAATTTGACATTGGTAGCTTTTTCCGTTCTCGAGTTATCGTGCCTACAAACAAACAAACAAACAAACAAACAAGCAGAAATGGAAGTCATCAATATACTTACGAAATCTTTAGATTTCGTAAGTAACAAACAAGCCAGTCATAGACTGGTACTTACGAAATTGTCAACTTGACCTCTGACCTTGTCTAATAAAAGCTGTCTCGAGAGAACGTAGCGACGCAAACCAGAAGTTTCTACAATGATTCTGTACCAAACCATCAAAAAAAAAATCGAATGTTTGACCTCACTGTGACTTTTTTACCTTTGACCGATTTTGACCAAAATCTAATCAGCGCTAGCCACCACCGTCCTGAATCACGTAGTGTAATTTGACATTGGTAGCTTCTTCCGTTCTCGAGTTATCGTGCCTACAAACAAACACACAAACAGAGGACGGAAGTCATCAATATACTTACGAAATCTAAAGATTTCGTAAGTAATAAACAGGGTTAAAATCAGAACCTCCATCCACCTTCAGTGGCAGAGGTAAAGAACACCAGATAAATATTGTTAACAGTGGTGTGTGTGTGTGTGTGTGTGTGTGTGTGTGTGTGTGTGTGTGTGTGTGTGTGTGTGTGTGTGTGTGTGTGTGTGTGTGTGTGTGTGTGTGTGTGTGTGTGTGTGTGTGTGTGTATATCTTCTTCTTCTTCTTTCGGCTGCTCCCGTTAGGGGTCGCCACAGCGGATCATCCTTATGATCCGCATCGTGATTTGGCACATGTTTTACGCCGGATGCCCTTCCTGACGCAACCCTGGTCGCCTCTTACGACACAGGGATATGGTACACCTATTTTAACCGGGGTATACACCGGCCCAGTACACTGGTACTCATTTTGCCGACCTCGGAAGGATGACAGGCTGAGTCAACCCCCTGGTGTATTAATTCAGTGGCCCAACGGGGCTTGAACTCAGGACCTCTTGGATCCCAAGCCGCTGCCCTAACCACTGCGCCAACACCAGGCATTGTGTGTGTGTATATATATATATATATATATATATATATATATATATATATATATATATATATATATATATATATATATATATATATATATATATATATATATATATATATATATATATATATACATATACAACAGTGAGAGTGACACCTCACCAAATGTTGCTATTCACTGTGGGAGGGGAGGGTGCATGTGTGTGTGAGAGGGAGAGAGTGACAGTTGTGGGAGGAGAGTGATGTATTTTATTATGAAGGGGGAGTGTGGATGGGACAGAGTGAGAGAAGGGTGAAGGGGAGGAGGAAAAAAAAACAGACATGAGGGATGGAGGTGGCTTAAGCAGAGAATGATATGTGACGCTTAATGACCGAACACAAAGAAAAATAAAACATGTCAGAACAGCTGTACACACAACGACACAACAGAGTTTACAATCTAATCCGCTGGCATATCTGCAAAAACTTTGAGATCCCAGTTCCAGGAAATTTGTGGGAAAATGAACCAAAAGTAATCACTGAAAACATTGAAGCACTGCTCACATACGACCTTATGATCCCATCGGGTGTGAACATCGAAAACAAAGCATTGTGACCAGATATCATACTTAGGTACAAAAAAAAGAGAGAAGAAGGTATTGCTAATTGAGGTGTTAATACCGGTGATTTTGGAAAAACGATGCAGAAATCAAGAAAATGACCAAATACCAAGATCTCAACCATGAAGTGAAAAGATCCTGGAAGCTGAAGAATGCCAAAGTTGTACCAGTGATGAGAAAGAATCTCACAGCGATATTAAAAACAATCCCTGGGAATATTATTACAAACAGACTACATTTGGAAGCTGTCCGGGGCTCAGTAACAATCCTGAAGAGAGCCCACGGCACAAAACTTTGAAAACAGAAAACTTCACAGCTTGGTCCATGATAGTGACCCCTTACTGAAATAAAGGTGGACACTTTGAGCCCACCCTGGGAGGACTCCATTCCACATTCTGAAACGTCATATGTATACAGACACACACACCGAGACCTCGCAGGTCTCTCTCTGTGTCACCTCTTGAAAACCACCCACATGTGGAGATAGTTGGCAACAGCAACTTGCTTACACACATACACCTGTTATGGTAATGCAGTTTATATATATATATATATATATATATATATATATATATATATATATATATATATATATATATATATATATATATATATATATATATATATATATATATATATATATATATATATATTGTTGCGGATTCCGCGCCCGCCGGCGTGCTGACGGCCACGTAACCCGAATCGCGGCACGTCGCCCACCGGACGGACAATCCAGTCGTGACCCTCTCGGACTAACGCCGGGAACCAGTCACGGGTGGACCTTTCGGTCTCACCGCGATCGAGCCAATCAGCCCCCGCGTGGGATAGGGTTGCTCGCCAAATTCGACCTACCTAAGTACCCACGCGGAGGGTAGACCGGGCGATCGCACCTCGCCGCAGGTCGACTTCGGACACGGGCCACTGAAGCGACCCGTTCCGTACTATCAGAATAACCGAGCAGTGTTATCGTCGACCTCGACGGTTCGATTAATTATCGGGCGTACTCAGCCCACTCCCAACCCTTTACGTGAAGCAAGATGAGGGTTCAATGGGGGAAAAGACGAAGCGAAGCGGGAGAACAGTTCAACAATAAAGCACATTTATTCGCGGCACACGGGAAGCACACAAATACAATTCCACCAAATGCACACAAAAAAAAAGAAAACAATTCCATGTACACAAAAAGCAAACATAAAAGTGAAAACACAGTGCAGAGCTAATACCGACTACCGAGCACACGGCAACACTTATACAATTCTACTTCACAGACGGCGCCGACAACACATACCCAAAACCAAGGAAAAGAAATCCCCCAAGAATGAGGCAGGCCTGAGGCCGAGACCGGGTCGGGCCTACCCGTCTGGTGATGAGACGCGGAGCGGCGATGGCCCCGCAACCCGTGGGCCTCGTGGACGGTGTCTGGTAGGGGGTGGGAACGGGGCCCCCTTGGTCGCACTATCTCAGCGCGGGGGGAAACAGGAGGGGGTTGCTGATGCTCGGGGTATAGAGGATCTTTATTATCCCTGGTGTGCGTCTCCACCTCGGCCAGGTCGCGCTGCCGGCCTCCCTCGGGCGTGCAGCTCCTGGCACCGACGCGAGCACCCCCTCGTCCGACTCTCTTCAGCTTCTCCAGCCACTGCAGGCTTCGGGCTCCAGACTTCCACACTCGTCCCCTCCGTTCCGACTCCTTCTCGTTCTCGTTCTCGTTTTCCTTTTTCGTTCTCGTTCTCGTTCTCCTTTCCGTTCTCCTTCTCGTTCTGACTCCTTCTCGTTCTGACTCCTTCTCGTTCTCGTTCCTCTGACTGACGAACACCGTCCTTTTATCCCCCCGTAACTTCGCCTTTGACCTTTCACCTCGCTCCCCATTGGCCCGAGAAAAAGTGGGCGTGAAGGCTTTTTGATCCACAAATTTGCATATATCGATCGCCCTGGGGGCGGGGCCAATTCGCCCCTCGCTCACCGATTGGACGGCAAAAAGTGGGCGTGTGTCGTTTTTGATCCGTTTTTGAAGCACAAAATCCGTGATTTTGTACACGCTGTTCGACACGAGTCCAACACCGGGGCAAGAACGGTGGCGATGCTACGGTTGCGGGGTGTGACGTGAAGGTCGTGGCGGTTGTGGTGAAGCGGTGTTGTGGTTGGTGGTTGATGTTGTGGTTGTGGTGATGGCGATTGGTCCAAAATAAAGATAGTAAAAGAAAAACGGCTATCCTGAAGAGTCGCAGCTCGCATAAATGACATGTATTCCCACTAGACAACGGGTTCGGGCCTAACTACACATGTACTTACCGAGATACCTCACCTAAGGGACCTGAATGGTGGTTTGCGAATCTGGTAACCACAACACTACCCCCTTCCCTTTTTACAGACTCGTCCCGAGTCGTCAAATTTTCGTGTGCCATCATGTGTAGTTTTCCCCTAGTACATTTTACCTACGGATCCCTGAGTGCGACATTCATGGTATTCGTGTCCCCAAAATAAATAACCTGAGGGCTGCGTAACTATCTAAACAAACTCACTCACACGGACGACTTAAATAAAATTGCCGGCGCTAGACAGACATGCCGGGGGCGCACTCATATTTACAGTACATCTTAACCTTAACTTACAAATTTTACACTAAACCATGGCCCAGGATCATTGAACTCTGCAAAAAGAAAGCAGTTAGCAGGGAGCCAGGCTGCCCGCATGCAGTCTCTGGCTCAAACAATGCAGGTGACAGGGAACGTGGCTGGCTGCTCACACGCAGTCCAAGGCTTTCCCTTTTGAACTGAACGCAGTGAACCACAACGGTGCATGGGCTGCACAAACGCAGTCTCCGTGCCAGCTCAAGTGGCACACGCAATGAGCGCAACGAATGGATGCATGAACACAAACACGGTGCACGGGCCGCCACTGCAGGCCCGTGTTGTAGCTGCCAACAGGGCAGTTCTCGCAGCTTGCAAACTGTTGCCTTGATCCTGGCGCACATGGCAATGAACAGGGGGGGCAAAGCAAAAATTGAACGGGGCTGGTGAACATGGGCAGTGGGCATGGCATGGCAAAGGCAGCAGGCAAACACAGCCCGCAGAAGAAGGCCGCTGCAGGCAAACACAGCCGGCAGATGAACTGGCCGGCACAGGCCTTGAAGAAAGGCAGCCAGCAGATGAAGTGGCCGGCACAGGCCTTGAAGCAAAACACGGCCAGCTGATGGCACAGGCCTTGAAGCAAAACAGCCAGCCGGCAGATGAAGTGGGCCGGCACAGGCCTTGCAGCACAGCAGCTGCAGACGAAGTGGGCCGGCCTTTGCCTTGCAGCAACGCAGCCAACAGATGAAGCTGGCCAGCCTTTGCCGTTCAGTGGAGGTTGGTGGAGGGAGTGCGGTGGTGCTGGCCACTTGGAAGGCGGGCTCGGACCTACCTACCTGTCTCCCTCCCAACCTATCGCCTTTGCCTGTCACTGTACATACCCACTCCCTTAATTTGTCAAACCCCAATTTAGCCCCAACTTAATTTTTTTCTGTTGTTTTTATTTTTACTTCCCCACTATAAATCGTCCCCTAACCCCCTTTATCGTCCTTGTTCGGCTAACCGATTCTGTCACCTAGCCTACTCCCAACCCCTACGTTCCCTTCCCAGAGGGGAATAAGGGAGAGCTAACGTCCTGTGCCGAGGCCCAACTCAAGCCTCAGAATGGCCTCCCCAGAGTTCGGCGATCTTAACCAAAGTGGGTCCAGCGGCCCACAACGAGAGCGAGGGGATGGATGGTGCGGAGGGGTACATCTCCTAATCTACCCTAACCATTTAACTGTTAAACTACCCCGGGGCTTTCAACAAGCGCCTCTCGCTTAAACTATTGGTTCTAACAACCCAGATCCCCGTCGCCTGTGTTGGTGTCCTTACAATTTCGGGCCTCGCCCCCCAATTTTCTCTCCGTGCCCTCACACGGTCTCCTGGCTGGGACACGTGGCTCCCTTTGGCAGGCACGACCCTCTGCCGAATCTCCCGCTATGGCACTCCCGGGCACTACACTGCCTCCGAGCCTACCAGCTCCCTAACACCAGGGAGTGCCCCCATGGCACCTCCCCTGAAACGCACACGTGGCAGGCCGGCCTCCCGGGCCCCTTTCCGAGGGTCACCCGTGCCCACAACACTGCCCACGCGGCTAATGGCGCCCGGGCCCCCGCACCAAGCAGGCGCACCCGTGCCCACTACTCTATCCCGGCCCCCCATGGGCCCATGGCCTACCGCGGCCGACTAGCCTGGTGCCCGGGGTACCCACTCAGCGATACTCACCTTTCGCAGCCACGCTCCCAAGCCCGTCAACAGGGCTCCTGCACCCCTCCAAATGGGTTTCGAGCCTACTTTCCCACCAACAGCAAAACGACCTCCATTTTCAATTTGACTAACCCAGCTAACTCACTTTACTCTGACCCCGGGGTCCCTTGGGCGGGAGTCACTCCTCCCCCCAATCACTCATCGCACCATGCATTCCCCATTCGCTCCATTCACACAGACCCGCTGGCCTCACTCACTCACCAAGCACATGTACTCACCTCACAACCCACAACTCTTCAACACACACACCGCTGAACTCTGCCATCCTTCTATCTGCATCCCCTAACTAACTCGTGCTCCCACGTCATCCCTTATACTACAGCACGTTCCTTTTAACACTACGTAGCTAAACTACGTCAACTCTACACATTCACTGTCTGTCACTGTCTCCTAAATGTCCCATTTATTTCCCAACCTAAATCTCGCTACAATCCCTCTAACTAATCCATTCCACGGACTCCATGAGGACTTACCCCTGCCCCATGAAGTCGGTCTAACTAAGCTAACCCTTCCCCCTAACTAGTTTCCATCCTGTGCCCAGGCCAAGGGGGTCTTCCACCCCTTGCCCAGGAATCCTGTGCACCCGAAAGTGAGGCTTGTTTTTTTTTTTTTTCATGCGCAGCACCTGCGCGGCAACTCAGAGCTCGCGCACTTTGCACCTGCCCGTGACGTCATGCAGCTGCACGTGTTCCTCGTCCCTCCTTGGACGGTACCATCCGGCAGAGATACCCCTCCTGCCGGATTCCAACCCCACGTGCAGCCATGACGTCACCGTGCGCATAAAAAAAACACAAGCCCCACGTCTCGAGGGGTTCCCCACGCGAACACATGTGCTTTGCCCGTTGGAGCTCAACACACACGATCGCGTGAAGAACCCGTCCGGTCCAAATCCGTTTACCTGCCTAAACTTTGTCCGTCCGCGGGATCGGCAAATCCACCGCGTGCGTTTCCGGACCGGGACTTCACTCTCGCAAGCGAGCACGTGGTGGCCTCGTGCGTTGCACAGCACGGACCGCGTGCTCACTGCTGGGTGAACCCGGCACGGTCCCCGAAACAACTACAGCCGCTACTCGGCTTTCTCTCCTCTCATGTCGCCTTCGTCGTCGCCATTCAACCCACGCACACCTGCGTGTTACGACGCACACAGTCCACTCCATCACATTCACACGGGGAGACGCGGCTGCGTGCTCCCGCATGCCGACCGACATCTCCCTCTCATACCGCTCTCTCACACACACGGTCTCCCTTGCACACAGCGACCTTGCACACGGCCGTTCACTCACGCGTGCCTCACTACTCACACAAACCATACTACTCACACACGCGGGGGCACTCAACCGCGGTGCCTCACTCACACACCGTGCCTCACTCACACACGCGAGGGCACTCACCCGCGGTGCCTCACTCACACACCGTGCCTCACTCACACACGCGAGGGCACTCACCCGCGGTGCCTCATTCACACACACGGCGACACTCACACACGGTGCCTCATCCACACACGGCGTGCTGGGAAGCACGTACTCCGGCACCATCGCCACCACACCACTCACACACGGGGTCGCTTCCACACACGGGGACGCACTCACACCTTGCACCACACACACAGGGACAACCACACTGGGGATTTGTGTCCCCACAAGGGTCTCCGGGGCCTCTACACCCCCCAAGCTCTCCGTGCACCCGTCCACAGCACCCGTCCCCTCAACCTCGCAAAGCACGACCGAACTCACCTGGTCGTGACTCGCCTCAAGGGGGCAGAGTCGCTCCCCTCGTTCCTGGAGGAGGCCATCCAGGTGCTCGCACTGGGTCCCCACACGCTCCACGAGCTCACCCCCATTGTCCTCCACTACCTCCGTGTGTGTGTGCGCGTCACTTACCCCGTCTTCATCGTGTTTATTGGTCTCTGCTTCTTTCTGGCGTCTTTCCCTTATCTTTATGTAGGTCAACCTTGCTTTCTCTTTAAGTCGCTCCCGTCCTTCCCTGTTTTTCACTCCTTGCTCTTTCACGATCTCCGCGTACCTCATCCTTGCTCTCCGTATTAATTGTTCTTTTCTCTCCCTCGCAATTACTTTCACCTCGTCTCTTGTCTCCCGAATTACTTTTTCCTTACCCACCTCCACCGCGGGCCTGTCAGCCGTTGCACCCCCTTCCAGCTCGTTTGTTCCGACACGTGGAGTCGCCATTTTAAGTTCCCTGCTCACGGCCTTCATGCCCGCCTGCAGGCATCGGCCCATGTTCTGCGTCTCACCCCGTAGCTTTCTCGTTTCTTCCTTCATGTTTGTTTCCATTTTAGTTTTCATGCGTTTTATTTCGTTTGTGAATGTATCCATCTTTTCGTTTATTTGTTTGTTCATGTCTTTCATTTCGTTTTTTATTTCATTTGTCATTGCCGCATTCATTTGTGCCAGCATGGTGAATAGCTGGGCCATGTCGGATGCACTCAAGTGAGCCGTTTCGGCAGGGGTTGGGGAAGGGTCTTGGTGGAGAGGGGGGGGGAGGTGTCATACACCGCGGCCGCTGCCGCACCCACCTCGGGCCCTGGGTTCAGTTGGGCGAGTCCGTGTTCCTGCACAATCAACATTTCCTGCTCGGAGATTCCATCCTGGACCATGGATTCTACATTACTATTACACATACCTAATCCACCCGGCACCCGCTCGCCTTGAGACGCCATCTTGCTTCTCGTGAAGGGTTAATTTGAATCGCTCGTAATTTGGAGGGAATCGGGGGTCGCTTCTCTCACCCCTGGACCGATTCCCGTGAATTTAGCCGGAGACAGGAGAGCCCGTTTTCCTGTTCTCCGATACCAGTGCCGAGAGGAGGGCGATGAATTTGTATCGCACGACCTGACACCAGTGTTGCGGATTCCGCGCCCGCCGGCGTGCTGACGGCCACGTAACCCGAATCGCGGCACGTCGCCCACCAGACGGACAATCCAGTCGTGACCCTCTCGGACTAACGCCGGGAACCAGTCACGGGTGGACCTTTCGGTCTCACCGCGATCGAGCCAATCAGCCCCCGCGTGGGATAGGGTTGCTCGCCAAATTCGACCTACCTAAGTACCCACGCGGAGGGTAGACCGGGCGATCGCACCTCGCCGCAGGTCGACTTCGGACACGGGCCACTTAAGCGACCCGTTCCGTACTATCAGAATAACCGAGCGGTGTTATCGTCGACCTCGACGGTTCGATTAATTATCGGGCGTACTCAGCCCACTCCCAACCCTTTACGTGAAGCAAGATGAGGGTTCAATGGGGGAAAAGACGAAGCGAAGCGGGAGAACAGTTCAACAATAAAGCACATTTATTCGCGGCACACGGGAAGCACACAAATACAATTCCACCAAATGCACACAAAAAAAGAAAACACAATTCCATTTACACAAAAAGCAAACATAAAAGTGAAAACACAGTGCAGAGCTAATACCGACTACCGAGCACACGGCAACACTTATACAATTCTACTTCACAGACGGCGCCGACAACACATACCCAAAACCAAGGAAAAGAAATCCCCCAAGAATGAGGCAGGCCTGAGGCCGAGACCGGGTCGGGCCTACCCGTCTGGTGATGAGACGCGGAGCGGCGATGGCCCCGCAACCCGCGGGCCTCGTGGACGGTGTCTGGTAGGGGGTGGGAACGGGGCCCCCTTGGTCGCACTATCTCAGCGCGGGGGGAAACAGGAGGGGGTTGCTGATGCTCGGGGTATAGAGGATCTTTATTATCCCTGGTGTGCGTCTCCACCTCGGCCAGGTCGCGCTGCCGGCCTCCCTCGGGCGTGCAGCTCCTGGCACCGACGCGAGCACCCCTCGTCCGACTCTCTTCAGCTTCTCCAGCCACTGCAGGCTTCGGGCTCCAGACTTCCACACTCGTCCCCTCCGTTCCGACTCCTTCTCGTTCTCGTTCTCGTTTTCCTTTTTCGTTCTCGTTCTCGTTCTCCTTTCCGTTCTCCTTCTCGTTCTGACTCCTTCTCGTTCTGACTCCTTCTCGTTCTCGTTCCTCTGACTGACGAACACCGTCCTTTTATCCCCCCGTAACTTCGCCTTTGACCTTTCACCTCGCTCCCCATTGGCCCGAGAAAAAGTGGGCGTGAAGGCTTTTTGATCCACAAATTTGCATATATCGATCGCCCTGGGGGCGGGGCCAATTCGCCCCTCGCTCACCGATTGGACGGCAAAAAGTGGGCGTGTGTCGTTTTTGATCCGTTTTTGAAGCACAAAATCCGTGATTTTGTACACGCTGTTCGACGCGCGTTCTGCACGAGTCCAACACCGGGGCAAGAACGGTGGCGATGCTACGGTTGCGGGGTGTGACGTGAAGGTCGTGGCGGTTGTGGTGAAGCGGTGTTGTGGTTGGTGGTTGATGTTGTGGTTGTGGTGATGGCGATTGGTCCAAAATAAAGATAGTAAAAGAAAAACGGCTATCCTGAAGAGTCGCAGCTCGCATAAATGACATGTATTCCCACTAGACAACGGGTTCGGGCCTAACTACACATGTACTTACCGAGATACCTCACCTAAGGGACCTGAATGGTGGTTTGCGAATCTGGTAACCACAACAATATATATATATATATATATATATATATATATATATATATATATATATATATATATATGCAGGGGGCTGCAAAAGTAGGTATACAGTGAGGACTGTACTTTTATTCATTACTGTGTATATATATATATATATATAATATGAATATCTTCTTCTTCTTCTGCTTTCGGCTGCTCCCGTTCGGGGTCGCCACAGCGGATCATCCGTATGATCCGCATTGTGATTTGGCACATGTTTTACGCCGGATGCCCTTCCTGACGCAACCCTGGTCGCCTCTTACGACACAGGGATATGGTACACCTATTTTAACCGGAGTATACACCGGCCCAGTACAACTGGTACTCATTTCGCCGACCTCGGAAGGATGACAGGCTGAGTCAACCCCCTGGTGTATTAATTCAGTGGCTCAACGGGGTTTGAACTCAGGACCTTTTGGATCCCAAGCCGCTGCCCTAACCACTGCGCCAACACCAGGCATATATATTATGAATATGAATATATATATATATATATATATATATATATATATATATATATATATATATATATATATATATATATATATATATATATATATATATATATATATATATATATATATATATTATGAAGTGCCGCGAGGAGGTGTGATGCAAGGGCCACATCGGCCATTTTGGAGTTAATGCCATATAGCACGATTTTAACCCTTCCCCTATCATCCGAGCCTATCATCATCATATCATTAAAAATGTCGCTTAAATCACTCCTCCTCGCCGGGCCCACATACACACACACACACACACACACACACACACTGGTAATGCAGTATATATATATATATATATATATATATATATATATATACATACACACTCGCAAATGTTCACACGCATTAAATACATAAAAATGACAAACACAAAGATTTACCTTTAAACAGAGTTCTTTGAAAGAGGAATTCAAGTGGGAAATTTGCACAATTCAATTAAAATATATATATATATATATATATATATATATATATATATATATATATATATATATATATATATATATATATATATATATACATATCAAGGCCCAGAACACAAAATGTCGATCTATGCTTTATGCCTTCACATTTAGATCGTGGCAAACACGTGATCGGATGGATGGACCTTGTTGTTTTTCTATTCGAGTATGTATCGACGTCGAAGTGAGGGGTGGATTGGATTAGATCACACAAAAGGTTAAACAAAGCGAAATCCTGTATAAAAAAAACAATACGATTGCACATTTTCAGCGGATGAGACATCTCCCAAGACACCGACCGCACAACACCGCAGGGCCCAACACAGGCGGAAACGTACGTCTGTCTAATCGATATTCCCTTGAGGGCACGGATACTTTTACCGAAACCAGCAAACAAGCAGCTTGGAGAGCGTTCAACAAATGGCTTAAGCACTCACATGAAACGGTTCGTTTGGCACACGATTAGCAACACATTAAACATACACCTCCCGGAAATGCCCGAAATGTTAAATCTGTCCGAATTGGACAAATGAACACTTTTCTAAGATTCGGAACTGCTTGTAAGTTCGATTCTGGAACTTAAATTTTGTAATTCTTTTTAGTTTAAGAGATACTCGTGGTGATCGTATGTGCGGAAATGAAATAAAGCAACGAGCGCTGACGTCTCCGGGTGTTTATGGCATTGCAATATACCCAGCGATTTGTAGCTATGATGAACAGGCATTCGATAATATAAGTGAGGAAAGTGGAAAAAAAAAAAACTTTATCGTTAAGAAATCGTTGCGGCCTGTTCCAACTCACGGCGTGGTTGAGCAGGTCAAAAAACATGGCCGCTTCAGACCCCAGTGAGGTTACCAAGGAAACGCTTTTAAGACCCAGAGAGTGAGGTGGCCGAGGATCGCCTGTCGAAGGATAATATGGAATAGGCAAAGCCGAGAAGCGAACGAAGAATTCTTCTTACATTCGATGCTGCAATTTCCGGTTACTTCGGCCTGGATTCGGGATCAACGATCAAATAATTTAAATCACGATTAAAAATTATTTTTTGATGATGCGGGAGATATCTTTATTAAAAAATTAGGTAGACTTATGTGGTGTAGTGGCGTACGCGCGCAGGGCACAATGCGGGGAGCGTTGTGGGGGCGTGGAGGTGTGGTGTTGGTGGTCACGTGTTCGCAAGGCTTATAGGTGTTTGCGCCGCTTGAGGCGTGTTTGCAGTCTGCAGTAGCGTGCATTCGGACGGGCAATAAACAGAGTTCGACAACCCTCACGACTATCCGAGTCCTACTGCCCTCCGGACATTACAACTTAAAACTGCGAGAGTATTTACTCTCGAGTTTTGTTGTTAATTTTTTAGTCATAAAGGTGTGATTGGGTATACTATGGATCAAATTAATTATTTGTGCATTTCTATAACCGTGATAACACTACTGCATATTACCTCAACATTACCTTCACAACAACAACTACACCGCCGAGAACAGGATCTCATCTAAAAAAATAAATACTAGAAGCAAACGTATAATTCTTCTTACATTCACTTCTGACTTTACCTATAACTTGTTCACAACTGTATACACAATTTCCGGTTACTTCGGCCTGGATTCAGGATCAGTGATCAAATAATGTAAATCACGATTAAAAATTATTTTTTGATGATGCGGGAGATATCTTTATTAAAATCAGTGGAGGAAATATACACCATGTCTGATATTTGGGTCTTTCATGTCTCCGACGATGCCTTTATCTCCCGGCATGCATCATTCCCCATGCCAAAAACTGGAAGCAAAAAAAAAAACCGGAAGCAAAAAACAACCGGAAGCAAAAGGGTCAGAGCCAATGACACGGATTCCAAATTGCCAGAGTATTGTGTTGTTGTTGTTGTTGTTGTTGTTGTTGTTGTTGTTTCCTATTCTCTCATGTGCACGTGTTAAGTATGAAGCTCACTACGTTCGCTATAATTAAAGAAGGCCGTAAATTATCTTCAAAAGGGGTGTTTTAATAAAACCAAACACCGAGTTTTAACTCTTGCACTTCCTTGGAGTTTTCTTCATGTGCATGCAAAGTTTCAGGCTACTAGGTTTCATGGTTTTGGAGTTATGGAGGAGACACATTGACACACATTGACACACACACACACACACACACACACACACACACACACACACACACACACACACACACACACACACACACACACACACACACACACACACACCCTTTTATTAGTATCGATATATAGATTGGCTCTTGTCGGAGCTTGTTGATGGATAAAAGGAAATAACAACGTGACATGATACCCAGATTAACACAATATTAAATGTTATCCTCTGACCTCCCTCCAGATTGAGGAAGTTAAAGTTTAAAATCTTCTTGATTAAGGCAAGTCAGACCACCATTCCAGCTGGGAAATCAACAATTACATATGATTTTTGTGCTAATCATGACAAGAACGTACATCTAAACAACAACGGCAGAAATATTTATTTGGTGGCAGAGAATAAATGATAAATGGTAAAGAAAAAAACACCACCAACCGCTGCTGCGAAGAGTGCTGTCTTTCCCTCGCGGTCCTCTATATCCACGTGCAAAGAATTGTTTTGCAGCAAAACTGCCAAATTTCCGGTATCTCCTTTCGCAGCAGCTATTATCAGATTCTCAGACGCTACTTCAAGTGGCCCCTTGGGACCAAATCCATCTCGGCAACCTCTGAGTAAGGCCCGGGGGTTAAAAGTCACTGCGTGCTCACTTGTCCTGCAGGCAAGTCACAAGATTGTATGATTATACTGTCAAACATACTTAGAGGCAGTGACAATAACCATATTATTGTTGCATCATTATTGTTGCAACAATATTATTGTTGAAAATAATAAACTTAACAAAAACATAAGCACGTGATCTCCCGTTGAAGGTTCACTGTTTACGGAGCGCCATGAGGATGTCGCAGCAGTTAGGAACCAGAAAATTTCTTAAATAAAGCAACATGGGCAGTGCTACAAGGAATTTGGCTAGGGTGCTGGTTAAATATACATACTGTACTGCATTGGGATATTTAAGACCATAAGTGAGTAAATGCAGAGAGAACAGACAGCTTATTATTACCTTTGAAGGGATATCACTCTCTTCTGAATTTGCATCCATTAATATAAAAGTTACATTCCTCTTTTGATAGGATTATCTGAACTCATTAACCAGACTCTGTGGCATAATGGTTAGAGTTTGTGCGAGTCTGGGAGGTCGATGGTTTGAACCCCACCAGCGTCAAACCAGAGACCTTAAAAATGATACGTTCTGCTTCCCTGCTTAACGCTCGGCATTTAAAAAGGATAACCATTGTGTTTAAAAGGTAATCATGTAAAAATGTAACCATTTGAAAAGGATAACCATTGTGTTTAAAAGGTAATCATGTAAAAATGTAACCATTTAAAAAGGTAACCACTGTACTGAAAGGTAATCATTTTAAAAGGTAACCATTGTGTTTAAAGGTAACCATTTTAAAAAATAACCATTGTGTTTAAAGGTAACGATTAAAAAAGGTAACCATTTAAAAAGGTAACCATTGTGTTTAAAGGCAACCATAAACACCAATAGTGAAATTAAAGGCCAAGGTGAAGGGAGACTTTAATATACAATGGGTGTGGAAATGGGTGGCAGGAGAGGATGCATGTTGTAGACAAGATGGATGGAGAAGGAAACTCTCAGGAGGGAAAACTGGAAATTTGGAAGGAGTAGGGATTGGGGGTGGGAGCCTGGGAGGGTTATCTTGCGTATAAAAGAACAGGATTTTGGATTGGGGACGATCTGAGATGGTGGTGAACAGCGGTCTTGTAGAGCTAGAGGGAAGAATTAGATGAAAGGGAATGTGGAAGTTGGTTTCATAGGTGGGGAAAAAAGAAAAGAGGAAGAAATGAGTGGAGCTGGGCAGTGAATCCTGGATGTCGGTGGTTTTACAAGAAGGGGGTTGATGGTGGACTGTCTGTGTCCTGCAGAAACCTGGGGATGGGGAGACAAAGAACGGATAGAGCAGAGGGTGTAAGACCAGACAGGAGGTAGTCGAAGGCAGAGATACCACCGACCTGTCTGCGATGGTGAAGTGATAAGTCCATTGATTCAGCTTCATTGTGGGAGATCCCAATGACGTTGAAGGCCTTGGTTTCCATGGCATCAAGGTGAGTCAGATGTAAGGCAAGGGAGTTAGCACAGAGGAAAGAGAAGTACTCCATCAAGGTGGATAGAAGTTTAAGTGTACCAAGGAAGGACTTTGTATGACAAAGGATGCCCAGTCAGCATCTGGCTTTGGAGGCCAAATTTCATGCCATGTGGTGATTATAACTACCAAGATTGGTGAATTTCTGTGCAACCGCTAAGGACGAGATAAGCGTTGACAGACGGACAGACGGACAGATGGAGCTGATTACAATATCCCCCCTTTTTTCAAAAAGTCTGGGGATAAATAGGAATAGTCAATGATGGTATCAGCAAGTCCCTCCACTGGGACGTCACATTTGCATGAAAGGCACAGGGAGAAGCTCAAGTAATTTCTCTTGAACAACTCTTCATATATAATCATAAAACACATCATACTCCATAGTGCAATACCCCCACGAATAGCAAGCCTTACTTGTGTTTCTGCATTGCATTCTGAACACGAATAAGGAAAGGGTCATGTATCTTTAGTTTCTCTCTCAAACCCCTGTCATTTATATAGTCCTTGTGAATGTCATGACCTGAAAAGGGAACAGCAGAATTCAAGAAAATAAAACAGAAAAAAAGTTGCTCATTTCATTCTTACGTACAGTAAATCTGCAAGACACCTGGTATCAACTTAAATGGAGTTTTAAATTCCACAATGTTATTGAACTATCTTTAGCGATCAAGTTTTGATGTGCAATTTCGTATTCCACACAATATATTCTTCCGATCCATTGTATTATATTAAATGACCTCAGAGCTTACTCCAATTATACTTCTGCACATAGTTGTATCCTATGATTCCTACCATCAGATGAATCTTACTTGATGCAAATGAAACCCCATTGAAACGTTCTTTTTTTGTTGTGAAATCTTGTATCATGTCATGTATAAAGGAGTATTAAAGCTGGTATATCAAGACTCCACCTTGAAAAAAATGTTTGTTGAAGTGAGAAACATATCTGGCTGGAAAAGACAAATGTACAGCATCCATTGAGTAAGTCTCTATCCCAGATGGCAGAATGTTGGTCGATTCTGCAGGATTGTCCAAGGTGTGGCTGAAGTCCGATAGCTGTGATAGAGTCATTGGTAATGACAGAGATGAAGAAGCCTTTGTGGCACAATTTGAGAGTTCGTCTTTGGGGTCAGGGCAGAATGAAGGAAAACATCCTCACGGTTACCAAAATGTTCAACAACACATTTACAGGAAGAAAAGCACATATAATGTTGGTTTGGCGTTGCCTCTAAGATGGAACGAAACAGTTGGGTTTGTAGATACAGTATTGACGTTTAGTAAAGTCAGGTGCATGTCAGCATTCCCCTGATGATTAAATCAACATTTGCTCAATGCTGTAGCTGAGCCAGCTGGGAGGTCACACATTTTAATAAAACTAAAAAAAATGAAGAGGGGGCCATTATTTTTTTTTACCATGCAAATATGGTGCACAACCACCTTTATGAAATACAAATTTGAATTTTGTCTTCACAACACCACAACACTGAGTCCAGAGCAGTCTCTGCAGTTATTTAGGGTGTATGCCAAAAAGAAAGTACAGCATTTGCTTCCAATAACAGAGTAGAGTACAAAGTCCATTGAGAATTGCATTTAATAAAATTTAAAAAGACAAAAACCTTCCTTGATTAATGCATAATTTGATAACCTCAGATGGATATTCGTTGGATGTTAGAACTAAATCAGATAGCAACTAGAATGGCACTCGGTGGAGCACAGACCTCTGCTAGACTGAACAGTTGAAGTTTTGTATCCCACTGAGACGCCAAATTTGCATCCGGACCTCCAAAATCAAATCGGATTTTTCTCATCACCAACCCATCCACCACGTTTTGTCCGAATTCGGCAGCAACTTTTTGAGATGTCATGCTATATATTGTTTTTGGCCACATCTCTCAATGGTGAAGAATTACTTAAAAAAATAAATTCTGAATATTGTATCCGGATCCAGATTTGGATCTTCACAAAAATCTAACTGATTTGTCCTTGTCACACTGCCAACTTGTCCACCAAATTTAATCAGAGTCAGTCCATAACTTTTTGAGATATCGTGCTACACAGTAAACCCTCAAATATAACAGGTTCCAATATAACGGGTTTCTACCAATCGCAGGCAACCTATTGTGTTCCCATTTCGTTATCCAGGAATTTACTTTCGGCCAATCGTGGTTTTTGAGCTGAGATGAGTCATTGTCTGTGTTTGCATGAATGATTTCCTTCCATTACAAGCCTTTTGTTGTTTGTTGCAAGCACCGTTAATTGGAGTAATCAAACCAGCATACAGGAACAAAGCTAAATTTAACAATGAATTGTCATCAAACAAGAAATAACAGAAAGAGATCTGTGCATCAAATATTTGTGCAAAGGTTCCTGCCAGCAAAGCGCAAAAGGCTCATTCCAGTCCCGTGATCATATTGAAAGGATGGAAAAAGCACTTACAGTTTGGATCGAAGAATAAACAGAAGAAAACGCCTTTCAGTCAATCGGTGTATGGGAGATATCATATCTTTGAGTAGACCAGTGGATGGGAGAAATAATCACAGATTTACTCACATATTTACGAGGCACCTGGGGCCAAAGGCTCCACTTCAACCATGGCTCGTGGAACGAATTGAGGCGAAGGGATTTATGCTGGAGCGGCTTTTTAACGCCGAAGAGACGGGATTATTTTGGAAGAGGATGCCATCTAGTACCTTCCTGTCCATGCAGGGAAGATCTACTCTGGATCAAGGTAGCTAAGGATCGTTTTACCCTTCTCCTTTGTGGCAATGCAGCAGGCTACTGTTGTGCTCCTGATGATCCAACAGCCATTGCAAGTTCTCCATCCACAGTTTTCAAACCTCCACCCTCCCCCTTATGTCATCATCATTACCTCCAAGCTAAGTCTCGTGTTTTCTATTTACATCGGAGTACAGTATGAACAGTATGTAATATGTTTACCCTCACCCATCTCGCTGTTTTGTAATAAATTTAAAAGGTAAAAGCAATGTGTTTTTGTTTAACTTACACTGTATTTATTGTACCGTATTGACATATTTATTTCAATGTTAACATGCTACCTATATATAAATATATATATATATATATATATATATATATATATATATATATATATATATATATATATATATATATACATATTGTTGTGGTTGACGAAATTCGCAAACCACCATTCAGGTCCCTTAGGTGAGATATCTCTGTAAGTATATGTGTAGTTAGGCCCAAACCCGTTGTTTAGAGGGAATAAATGTCATTCATTCGGGCTGCGACCCTTCTAGATAGCCGTTTTTCTTTTACTATCTTTATTTTGGACCAGCCGCCATTACTACCATTACTACCACCACCAACCACGTCTCAACAGCCATCACACAACAACCACCAACCGCAACGCCGCTTCACAACCACAGCCACGACCCTTGCCGTCACATCTCGCTCTCGCAACCATCGCATCACCGCCATTCCCGCGCCGCTTGTGGACACCGATGCTGGACTCGTGCAGGGCGCGCGCCGAGCGGCGGGTGCAAAAACACCAGCCTTTCCGAAGAAATCGGATCAAAAACGATTCACGCCCACTTCTGTTCCGTCCTATCAGTGAGCATGGGGCGATTTGGCCCCTCCTCCAGGTGCGTCGGAGTATAATCGCGATATGCAGATTCGCGGATCAAAAAGCATTCACGCCCACTTTTCCTCTGTCCAATGGGGAGCCAGCAAGAGGTAAAGGGTCGAAGGTGAAGGAGCGAAGCCACGGGGGCTATAAAGGGCCGCGTTCACTCGCCAAAAAAGAAGTTGAGTTGGAAAGAGTCAGTCAAGTTGAGTTGGGAAGAGTCGGAGTGGTTGAGTCAGTCAAGGAGAGTTGAGAAGAGAAGAGTCTGAGAAAGCAGTTGGACGGAGCTGAGAAGAGTGGAGAGTGGGAGAGTTGGAGAGGTGGCGGCGGCGAAGGCAGTCGAGAGGGCGCTCGTGTCAGAGTCGGGGAGCTGCGGAGAGGGGAGGCCGGTAACGCGACTGAGGTCGCGGTGGAGACGCTCGTCGCGGGACCTGAGCCAGCGAGATACCCTCATTCCCCCGAGCATCAACAACCCCCTCCTGTTTCCCCCCGCGCTGAGATAGTGCGAGAAGGGGGCCCCGTTCCCACCCCATACCAGGCAGTGCCAGCGAGGCCCGCGGAGTCGGGGCGCCACCGCCATTTTGCGGCTCATCACCAGACGGGTAGGCTCGACGCGGTCTCGGCCCCAGGCCCGTCTGCCCCCCTCATCGTTGAGGGTGGTCCCTTTTTCTTTTGCTTTGAGTATATGTGTTGTCGGCGCCGTCTGTGAAGTAAAACTGTATAAGTGTTGCCGTGTGCTCGGTAGTCGGTTAGATCTGCATTGTTGCATTTGCTTTTTGTGCAGAATTGTGTGTTTCTTCTATTTTTACATTTGCTTTTGGTGTATAATTGTATATGTGTGCTATCCGTGTGCCATCGCGAAATAAATGTGCTTTATGTTGAACTGTTTTTCCCGTTTCGCTTCGTCTTTTTCTTTCATTGAATCTCCATCTTACTTCACGTAAAGGGTTGGTTGTGGGC
>NC_140962.1:36392786-36542786 GCF_056783735.1 Eptatretus burgeri
ACGCACGTGGCCAGTGCTCGCGTTTGCCCGATTCTACTATTGTGTGCACGGGGCAAAACCCGATCGATATAATTAGTCCAGAAATGGGTTGAAAGGAACGCGCCGCTTGTGCCTTGCACACTCACATCCCGCGCAACGTGGCGTGGGGTTGCCTTTCTATTATCGGCCTCGGTATGCTTTCAGTGCCGCGTGGGCGTCGTGCTGGGTGTGTTTCCTGTGTTGTGGAACACACCATCGGGTGGAAATTACCGCTGCGAGTGCGTTTGGCAGGCTGTGTTTTGAATGGAGGGTTGTGGGTGTAGTGCCTGCTTGGCCTTTGCTGAGGACCCACCTGACAGCGCAGGGCGCACATGGCTCAGATTTACCTCAGGAATAATCAGAAAATAAGAGTAGAAATGAAATGAAGAAGAAATGATGTAAGCAAACCTGGCGATGAGACCCTCGCAACGCACGCCCCTGTTGTCCCACTAGACAAAAGGGAAGGGAATAGCTACACGTATAATAATGGAATAACTGTCTTGGGACCACTATCTGTTGGATGCAGGCGGTTCCGAGAATGGCGACTATATATATATATATATATATATATATATATATATATATATATATATATATATATATGTATATATATATATATATATATGTATATATATATATATATATATATATATATATATATATATATATATATGTATATATATATATATATATATATATATATATATATATATATATATATATATATATATATATATATATATATATATATATATATATGTATGTAGTGTTACGGTTGTGGAAATTCACAGAACACCATTCAGATTTCCCAGAGATCAGCTCTGTCGGTAAGTATGTGTTCTAGGTTAGATTTCCCCACCAATGTCTAAAAGGCATTACTCATGTGCCGGGCTGTGCATCTTCGAGCTATCCGTTATTCTTTTGCTATCTTTATTTTGGAACGAACCACATCTCCTCACCATCATCTCCACAAACAACGCCATTTTTTCACCAACAACAACCATTTCAACAAACGAACGGCATCTCCTCACCATCATCCCCACAAACAACGCTATCTTTTCACCAACAACAACCATTTCAACAAATGAACGTCTCACCATCATATCCACGGCGCCGCCATCTTTTCGCCAGCAATGGCATCCACAAACGAACAACATCTCCGCCGCCAAACACGACGACTTCCTCGTTGGAGCGAAAGCCGGTGATTCCTACCACGTCCACGTTTGGCTGCAAGATCGGATCAGAATGACAAAAGGGGCGGAGCCAGCCAGGGGTGAAGGGTCGAAGGTAAAAGACAAAACACCACCCCTGAACCCGATAAAAGGCCGGGCTGAAGCGCCGAGTCTGCAGTACGGAGTTCGGAGTGGAGCTCTGGAGTTCGGAGTTGGGCTGGGCCGTCACAGGGTGCAGAGCTGTTGATCGTTGGAGTCTGGTGGAGTTTGGAGCCTGGAGTCCAGTCGAGCCTGCAGTGCAGTGCAGAGTTGTTGGTCGGTGGAGGCGGCAGCGAAGTCGCCAGCCGGAGAGAGGTCGCCAGCCAGCGACATAACGGTCCGAAGTGATCGGGCCCCGGAACAGTCCGAGCGACGCTGAGGAGTGAGCGGGCTCTTAAAAGAGCATCAACTCCAAAAGAGCAAGGCCCGTTCGCTCCTCTGAAGCGTCGTCGGCCGGGGCTGATCGACCAGGCCGCACGGCTAGGCCTGGACCAACCAAGCCTCCGTTACACCAGCTGCCATGTTGACGACGAGACATACGGAGGGTCGCCGACCGAAAGACCCATCGAGTCGTCTCCAGGGCAACAAGGTCACCTGCACGGCCTCGCGGAGCTCCTTCGGTCTTCCAAGCTCCAAGGAACATGAAAGGCCTACGGGCCCAGTTCTCCATTTTCTTTTCTGGGGTTTTTGCATGGAAGTCTGTGGTGCCTTGTCCCTTAAGTAGAGAATTGTTATAAGTGCATGTAAATGATAATAGACAACGGCTGTAGGTCTTATTGCTCGTGTTTTGTCCCTTACCCCCATTCATTGCCTTGCTTGCATTTGTGCATGTACAAATAAATGTCCGCATTGTTTGAATATTCACCTGCTCGTTGCGTCCCTTCCTCCATTGAACTGACATAATTGCGTTAGGAATAAACAGCTGGTTATTAATAGCCGATAACATAATAGGGTCCAACGGGGCTTGGCGATAATAAACCGCTCGGCAATCGCAGATGGAAAGAGCTGCTTAAAGCGGCTCGTTTCCGAGCAGGTCCTGTTGAGGTACAACCTCTCGGTAGTCTGTCCACGCGAATAATTAGGAAAATCGACAATTCGGCGATCGACCCTGTAGCGAGGGCAGAGCATTGACAAGGTTGTGGTGTGGTTAAAAACACACCTGTAGCTGGATTTCAGTGTTGATCCGAAAGCTGCGAATGGATTGCCACGGTCGGTGGGCGCGCGGCCGCAATTAGCTAAAGGCGGTCGCCCGCACACAGGAGTGGCGGAAACCAACAACAATATATATTGTTGTGGTTGAGGAAATTCGCAAACCACCATTCAGGTCCCATAGGTGAGATATCTCTGTAAGTACATGTGTAGTTAGCCCCAAACCCGTTGTTTAGAGGGAATAAATGTGATTTATTCGGGCTGCGACCCTTTAAGATAACCGTTTTTCTGTTCTATCTTTATTTTGAGCCAACCACGTCTCAACCGCCATCACACAACAACCACCAACCGCAACGCCGCTTCACAACAACAACAACGCCAACAGCCACGACCTTTACCGTCACGACTCGCTCTCGCAACCATCGCATCACCGCCATTCCAAGCGTCACCTTGGCCAGGGACCGCCACTTTAGACCCTCCACCACCTTCGCCTCTCCTTCTGCGGCCATTCCCACGCCGCCTGTGAACGCCGAGCGTCAGGCTGTCCTGGCCTCGTGCAGGGCGCGCGCTGAGCCACGGGTACAAAGAGCGGCCTTTCCAAGGGGAAGTCGGATCAGGAATGATACACGCCCACTTCTGTTCCGTCCTATCAGCGAGCGCGGGGCGATTTGGCCCCGCCTCCAGGCGCGTCGGAGTAGAATCGATATATGCAAATTCGAGGATCAGGGGAGGTTCACGCCCACTTTTCCTCCGTCCAATGGGTGAGCGTGGCTCCGCTTCCGAGCTTATCCTGATCCGGAAATTTGCATATGGGTTCTCCTGCCGCACTATAAAGCGCCGAGCGCGGGGCGAATTCAGTCAGTTTCTGTTTCGGGCTCGGGCGAGTTGGAGAGGTGTGGCGGCGGCGAAGTGTGGCAGCAGCAGTCAAGACGGGTCTGGAGGAGAGTCGGTCTGTCGGGGTTCGGAGTCTGTCGGGGAGCTGCAGAGAGGGGAAGCCGGGAACGCGGTTGAGGTCGCAGTGGAGTCGCTCGTCGCGGGACCCAAGCAAGCCAGCTATCCTCTTTCCCCAGAGCATCAACAACCCCCTCTGTTTCCCCCCGCGCTGAGATAGTGCGAAAAGGGGGCCCCGTTCCCACCCCATTCCAAGCAGTGCCAACGAAACCCGCGGAGGAGCGCGGAGTCGGGGCACCGCCTCGACATTTTGCGGCTCATCACAAGACGGGTAGGCTCCACGCGGTCTCGGCCCACAGGCCCGTCTGCCCCCTTGTCGTTGAGGGTGGCCCTTTTCTTTTGCTTTTGAATATATGTGTTGTCGGCGCCGTCTGTAAAGTAAAACTGTGTAAGTGTTGCCGTGTGCTCGCGTAGTCGGTAGTAGATCTGCATAATTGTTGTGTTTCTTTTACATTTGCTTTTGGTGCATAATTGTTGTAATTGTATATGTGTGCTTTCCGTTTGCCGCGGAATAAATGTGCCTCATGTTGAACTGTTTTTCCCATTTCGCTTCGTCTTTTCTTTAATTGAATCTCCATCTTACTTCACGTAAAGGGTTGGTAGTGGGCTAAATACGCCCGATAATTAATCGGAACCGTCGAGGTCGACGATATAACACCGCTCGGTTATCTCGATTGTATGGAACGGGTCGCTTAAAGTGGCCCGTGTCCGAAGTCGACCTGCGGCGAGGTGCGATCGCCCGGTCTACCCTCTGTGTGGGTACTTAGGTAGGTCGAATTTGGCGAACAACCCTATCCCACGCAGGTGGCTGGTTGGCACGATCGTGGTGAGGCCGAAAGGCCCACCCGTGACTAGTTCCCGGCGTTAGTCCGAGAGGGTCACGACGGAATTGTCCGTCTGATGGGCGACGTGCCGCGATTCGAGTTACGTGGCCGCTCGCACCCCGGCGGGCGCGAATGCGCAACACTGGTGTCAGGAGTGGGACACAAACCCATCCCCCTCCTCGCGGCACTGGTGTCGGAGAGCGGGAAAACGGGCTCTCCTATCTCCAGCTAAATTCACGGGAATCGGTCCAGGGGTGAGAGGAGTGACCTTCGAAATGGGCGCAGTGGCTGGGGTGGCGGACGAACGGCCCCCACGTGCGAATTCGCCCACGGATCGGACGATGGAAATGTTTGAGGCATTGATGAGGAAAATGGATGCGAATACACAACAATTGGATGCGAATACGCAACAAATGAACGAAGTGAAAACGAAAATGGATACAAACACAAACGAAATAAAAGGCATGAACAAGCAAATTAACGAAGTGAAGGCGAATATGGAAACAAACGCACTCAAAATGAAGGAAGAAATGAAAGAACTGCGGGGTGAGATGCAGAACATGGGCCGAAGCCTGCAGGCGGGCATGAAGGCAGTAACCGCGGAGCTCAAAATGGCGACGCCACGTGTGGGAGCGAACGAGCTGGGAGGGGGTGCAACGGCTGTCAGGCCCGCGGTGGAGGCGGGTGACAAAGTAATTCGGGGGACGTGTTGGGCGAGAAGAGTGACGGTAACCGAGAGGGAAAAACTAATTGGGGTGACGGAGACGTGCACGAGGGAGATAACAAGGGAAGAGACGGAAATGATAATAGAGACAACGGCAGAATTAATCATGGAGACGAAAAAGACAAAAGAGGAAACAGCAGAGACGAAAAGCGAGGAAGAAACGGGGGTAATGGACGACGTGACGGGATTAACGGAGACGCAGGTATTGAAAGAAATAACAGAGACGCGGGAGATGGGAACGATAGAGGAGAGACTACACGATTAAGACGGGTTAGAGACGCGCACACACACACACAGAGGTAGTGGAGGACGATGAGGGTGAGCTGGCGGACTGGGTGGAGACCCGGTGCGAGCAGCGGGATAGCCTCCTCCAGGAACGAGGGGAGGGAGTATGCCCCCTTGAGGCGAGTCACGACCAGGTGAGTTCGGTCGTGTCGAGCGAGGTCGAGGGGAGGAGTGCTGCGAACGGGTGCACGGAGAGCTTGGGGGGTATAGAGGCCCCGGACACTCTTGTGGGGACACGAATCCCCAGTGTGGCTGTCCCTGTGTGTGTGGTGCAAGGTGTGAGTGCGTCCCCGTGTGTGGAAGCGACCCCATGTGTGAGTGGTGTGGTGGTAAGTGTGCAGAAGGGCGTGCTTCCCAGCACGCCGTGTGTAAGTGAGACACCGCGGGCGAGTCCCCCCGCGTGTGCGAGTGAGGCACGGTGTGTGAGTGAAACGACCAGTATGAATGGAAGGTCGCGAGTGAGTGGAGCCACGTGTGCGAGGGAGGTGGCATGCTTGAGTGAGCGGCCGAATGTGAGGGAGACAGCGTGTGTGAGGTCGCTGTGTGTAAGGGAGATGTCGGTCGGCATGCGTGAGCATAAAGCCGCGTCTCCCAGTTTGAATGTGATGGAATGGTTGAATGGCGACGACGACGGCGACAGAGGGACAAAAGCCGGGTGGCGGCTGTAGTTGGATTGGAAACCGCGCCGGGTTCACCCAGCAGCGAGCGCGAGGTCCGTGCTGTGCAACGCACGAGGCCCCCACGTGCTCGCTTGCGGGAGTGAAGTCCCGGTCCGGAAACGCACGCGGTGGATTTGCCGATCCCGCGGACGGACAAAGTTTAGGCAGGTAAACGAATTTGGACCGGACGGGTTCTCCACGCGGGCGTGTGTGTGTGTGTGTGTGTGTGTGTGTGTGTGTGTGTGTGTGTGTGTGTGTGTGTGTGTGTGTGTGTGTGTGTGTGTGTGTGTGTGTGTGTGTGTGTGTTAAGCTCCAACGGGCAAAGCACATGTGTTCGCGTGGGGAACCCCTCGAAACATGAGGCTTGTGTTTTTTTTTATGCGCCGGGTGATGTCATGGCTGCGTGTGTGGTTGGAATCCAGCAGGAGGGTGAATCCCTGCCGGATGGTACCGTCCAAGAGGGACGAGGAATGCGAACAGCTGCCATGACGTCACGCCACAGGTGCGCGGCTGTGAATTGCCGCGCTGGTGCGCAGGTTGTGAGTTTCCGCGCTGGTGCTGCGCGATGAAAAAAAACAAAAAAAAAACAGCAAGCCTCGCTTTCGGGTGAACAGGATTCCCGGGCAAGGGGTGGATGATCCCCTTGACCTGGGCACAGGATGGAAACTAGCTAGGGGGAAGGGTTAGCTTAGTTAGACCGGCTCCATGGGGCAGGGGTAAGTCCTCATGGGACCCGTGGAATGGATTAGTTAGAGGGATTGTTCGCGAGATTCAGGTGGGGAAATGATTTTTTGATGATTTGGAGACAGTGACAGCCTTTGGATGTGTAGAGAGGACGTAGTTTAGCGACGTAGTGTTAAATGGAACGTGCTATAGTTTAAGGGACGACGTGGGAGCACGAGTTAGTTAGGGGAGGTAGTTGGAAGGATGGCAGAATTCAGCGGTGTGTGTGTTAAAGAGTTGGTGAGTGAAGTGGAAGCATGTGCTTGGTGAGTGAGTGAGGCCAGCGGGTCTGTGTGAGTGGAGCGAATGGGGAATGCATGGTGCGATGAGTGATTGGGGGGAGGGGTGACTTCCGCCCAAGGGACCCCGGGGTCAGTGTAGATTGAGTTAGCTGGGTTAGTCAAATTTACAAAATGGAGGTCGTTTTGTTGTTGGTGGGAAAGTAGGCTCGAAACCCGTTTGGAGGGGTGCAGGAGCCCTGTTGACGGGCTGGGAGCGTGGTTACGAAAGGTGAGTATCGCTGAGTGGGTACCCCGGGCACCAGGCTAGTCGGCCGTAGTAGGCCAAGGGCCCATGGGGGGCCGTGATAGCATAGTGGGCACGGATGCGCCCGCTTGGTGCGGGGGCCCGGGGGCGCCATTAGCCGCGTGGGCAGTGTTGTGGGCACGGGTGACCCTCGGAAAGGGGCCCAGGAAGCCAGCCTGCCACGTGTGCGTTTCAGGGGAGGTGCCATGGGGGGCACTCCCCGGTGTTTAGGGAGCTGGTAGGCTCGGAGGCAGTGTAGTGCCCGGGGGTGCCATCGTAGGGGAATCGGCAGAGGGTAGTGCCTGCCAAGGGGAGCCACGCGTCCCAGCCATGAGACCGTTTGAGGGCACAGGAAGAAAATTGGGGGACGAGGCCCGAAATTGTGAGGACACCAACACAGGCGACGGGAATCTGGGTTGTTAGAACCAATAGTTTAAGCGCGAGGCGCTTGTTGAAAGCCCTGGGGTAGTTTAACAGTTAAATGGTTAGGGTAGATTAGGAGTGTACCCCTCCGCACGATACATCCCTTCGCTCTCGTTGTGGGCTGCTGGACCCACTTTGGGGTTAGATCGCTGAAGTCTGGGGAGGCCATCCTGAGGCTTGAGTTGGGCCTCGACACAAGATGCGAGCTCTCCCTTATTCCCCTCCGGGAAGGGAACGTAGGGGTTGGGAGTAGGCTAGCAGACGATAGGTTAGCCGAACAAGGACGATAAAGAGGGTTAGGGGACGAATTATAGTGGGAGGAATAGGAGTAAAATAAAAATAAAACAAAAAAATTAGTTGGGGCTAAATTGGGTTTTGGACAAATTAAGGGAGTGGGTATTGAAAGTGACAGGCAAAGGCGATAGGTTGGGAGGGAGACCGTAGTGTAGGTCCGAGCCCGCCTTCCGAGTGGCCAGCACCACCGCACTCCCTCCACCAACCTCCACTGCAAGGCAAAGGCCGGCCAACTTCATCTGCCGGCTGAGTTTTGCTTCAAGGCCTGTACCGGCCACTTCATCTGCTGGCTGTGTTCCTTCAAGGCCTGTGCCGGCCAGATCGTCTGCCGGCGGTGTTTGCTTGCAGCGGCCCTGTTCTGCCGGCTTTGTTTGCCTGCTGCATTTGCCATGCCATGCCCACTGCCCCTGTTCACCAGGCCCGTTCAATTTTTGCTTTCCCCCCCCCCTGTTCATTTCCATGTGCGCCAGGATCAAGGCAACAATTTGCAAGCTGCGAGAACTGCCCTGTTGGCAGCTACAACACGGGCCTGCAGTGGCGGCTCGTGCACCGTGTTTGCGTCCATCCATTAATCCATCCATCCATCCGTTGTGCTCATTGCGTGTGCCACTTGAGCTGGCACGGAGACTGCGTTTGTGCAGCCCATGCACCGTTGTGGTTCACTGGGTTCATTTTAAAAAGGGAAGGCCTTGGACTGCGTGTGAGCAGCCGGCCACGTTCCCTGTCACCTGCATTGTTTGAGCCAGAGACTGCATGCGAGCAGCCTGGCTCCCTGCTAACTGCTTTCTTTTTGCAGAGTCCATTGATCCTGGGCCATGGTTTAGTGTAAAATTTGTAAGTTAACGTTAAGATGTACTGTACGCCCCCGGCATGTCTGTCTTAAGGCCCGGTCACACCTTGACGTTTTAGCCAGCGATGGCAACGTATTAAAATGTATGTAAAACGCTGGCTTACGTTGAACTTTTGATGTTTTTTTTAAAGATTCGGACGTATTCATAGCGACTTGGTCTTATGTATAACGCATTGGTAACGGACACAGAACGTTCCGTTGTGTTATAGATAACTTATACCAACGAATGCTGAACCTGTTGTCGGCCTACACAACCAATGCCCAACGATAGTCTAACTTAGGCATAGCGCGTTGCACGCATCGCCGACGATGTCGTGACGTAGTCTATTAAAAGGCTGATGCACAACGATTCGAATCATAACTGCCGTAGAAATGGAAGTGTCAACATTGTGGTCACACCTTGGCGATCTTGCCAACGCATGCCGACCAAAGAAAAATGTGTCTAAAACGTTGGGGCACGTCAAATACGGTATGAGTAAGTTTGGTATACGTGAGTAGAACGCTAAAGTACGCTATTATACGTCGTAGTAAGTAGAGTACGTCAAGAAATTTTAAACATGTTCAAAATTTTACGACGTACTCGGCGTACGACACACGTTCCGCATGCGATGGGGATAAGTTTTACACACGATATGTGGACGCTTACACACGTCCACAAAGGCTACTTATAAGCTACTCATAAGTCGAAACACGTCGCGGTAATGTCTTTTTTACGCGAAACTTATTTCTAACTCATGTTTGACGTGCTTTGAACCAATTCTTTACGTAGTCCCAACACACATCGACGTATGGAGACGTATTCCAATGACGTCTTCCGGTCGACAAAAAAAAAATTAACGTGTTTCTAGCTTACAACTGCCATATAAAGACGTGTTCCCAGCGGTTTTGGGAATTGGTATATAAAAATGCTGCTCATAAAAGGGGAACCCAACAGTGTTTTCGAGTCCTTTTTGAGTCGATGTCCATGTCAGCAGTAACAGCATCAGTATCAGTATTAGTATAAGTAGTAGTTTGCTCATGTTGGCAGTAGTAGGTGAGTGTGAGGGGAAGGGTGTGGGTTATGATGGATCGCCCTTGCGTTTAACGATTTAACGATTTAAATGATAAACTCAACGATTTAAATGGCTGCATCTCCACTATTGAAAGTAGACGCTTGCGCTCAACAATTGAATTTTTTTTACACTCAACGACTTTTAAACGGTATCACTCAGCTATTTTCATTGTTTACAATGAACGATTTAAATTGCTGTCACTCGCCTTTGTTTTTTGACGCTGGGGTTTGGAAATTTGAAGCGTTCCTTCTGAACGTGCTAAATCGCTCAAACTCCACTATTGAAAGTAGACGCTTGCGCTCAACAATTGGATTTTTTTTACACTCAACGACTTTTAAACGGTACCACTCAGCTATTTTCATTGTTTACGATGAACGATTTAAATTGCTGTCACTCGCCTTTGTTTTTTGATGCTGGGGTTTGGAAATTTGAAGCGTTTCTTCTGAACGTGTTAAAACGCTCAAACTCGACTATTTTAAATAGACGCTGCCGATGGACAATTGGAATCATAGCCAAGCTAGACATCGAAGTGTGAACATCCTCGTCATGCCGAAGAAAAGTTTGAAGAATGCTGCAAATAAGTGTCCTGGCCGTGGCCGGGGACGCTGACGCAAGGACGATCCATTATACCGACGTCTTTCAGCCTATGAGTAACTTAAAAGTAACGTCTGTCGATGTGTGGTAACGATCGCGTAACGTGCCAACAACACGTTAATCATAGGTTAGAAATAAGTTTCGGGTACGCTAAACATTACCTCGGCGTGTCTCAACTTATGATTAACTTACAAGTAGCATGTGTTGACGTCTGTCAACGATCGCAGACCGTGCATACAACTTGTGGCCAGCGTAGCGGAACGTGTGAGTCATACACCGGCATACGTCGTGAAATTTCAAGCATTAAAAAATTTGAGGACAACCAAAAAGTACAACGTTTAAAGCCAACATACAACGACGTATGGCAGTGTTTTTCAGCGTGCTCTCAATGTTATCAAAACTTACCCATAACGTATTCAACGTGTGCCAGCGTTTTAGAAAAAAAATTCAAAAATCGGCATACGTTGGCTAAAACGTCAAGGTGTGACCGGGCCTTTAGCGCCAGCAATTTTATTTAAATCGTCCATGTGAGTGGGTTTGTTTAGGTAGTTACTCAGCCCTCAGGCTATTTATTTTGGGGACACAAATACCATGAATGTCGCACTCAGGGATCCATAGGTAAAACGTACTAGGGGAGAACTACACATGATGGTACACGAAAATTTGACGACTCGGGACGAGTCTGTAAAAAGGGGAGGGGTAGTGTTGTGGTTGAGGAAATTTGCAAACCACCATTCAGGTCCCGTAGGTGAGATATCTCTGTAAGTACATGTGTAGTTAGCCCCAAACCCGTTGTTTAGAGGGAATAAATGTGATTCATTCGGGCTGCGACCCTTTAAGAAAGCCGTTTTTCTGTTCTGTCTTTATTTTGAGCCAACCACGTCTCAACTGCCATCACACAACAACCACCAACCGCAACGTCGCTTAACAACAACAACAACGCCAACAGCAACGACCTTTACAGTCACGACTCGCTCTCGCAACCATCGCATCACCGCCATTCCAAGCGTCACCGTGGCCAGGGACCGCCACTTTAGACCCTCCACCACCTTCGCCTCTCCTTCTGCGGCCATTCCCGCGCCGCCTGTGAACGCCGAACGTCAGGCTGTCCTGGCCTCTTGCAGGGCGCGCGCTGAGCCGTGGGTACAAAGAGCGGCCTTTCCAAGGGGAAGTCGGATCAGGAATGATACACGCCCACTTCTGTTCCGTCCTATCAGCGAGCACGGGGCGATTTGGCCCCGCCTCCAGGCGCGTCGGAGTAGAATTGATATATGCAAATTCGAGGATCAGGGGAGGTTCACGCCCACTTTTCCTCCATCCAATGGGCGAGCGTGGCTCCGCCCCCGAGCTCATCCTGATCCAGAAATTTGCATATGGGTTCTCCTGCCGCACTATAAAGCGCCGAGCGCGGGGCGAATTCAGTCAGTTTCTGTTTCGGGCTCGGGCGAGTTGGAGAGGTGTGGCGGCGGTGAAGTGTGGCAGCAGCAGTCAAGACGGGTCTGGAGGAGAGTCGGTCTGTCGGGGTTCAGAGTCTGTCGGGGAGCTGCAGGGAGGGCTAGCCGGGAACGCGGTCGAGGTCGCAGTGGAGTCGCTCGTCGCGGGACCCAAGCAAGCCAGCTATCCTCATTCCCCAGAGCATCAACAACCCCCCCTGTTTCCCCCCGCGCTGAGATAGTGCAAAAGGGGGCCCCGTTCCCACCCCATTCCAAGCAGTGCCAACGAAACCCGCGGAGGAGCGCGGAGTCGGGGCACCGCCGCGACATTTTGTGGCTCATCACAAGACGGGTAGGCTCCACGCGGTCTCGGCCCACAGGCCCGTCTGCCCCCTTGTCGTTCAGAGTGGCCCTTTTCTTTTTCTTTTGAATATATGTGTTGTCGGCGCCGTCTGTAAAGTAAAACTGTGTAAGTGTTGCCATGTGCTCGCGTAGTCGGTAGTAGATCTGCATAATTGTTGTGTTTCTTTTACATTTGCTTTTGGTGCATAATTGTTGTAATTGTATATGTGTGCTTTCCGTTTGCCGCGGAATAAATGTGCCTTATGTTGAACTGTTTTTCCCGTTTCGCTTCGTCTTTTCTTTAATTGAATCTCCATCTTACTTCACGTAAAGGGTTGGTAGTGGGCTAAATACGCCCGATAATTAATCGGAACCGTCGAGGTCGACGATATAACACCGCTCGGTTATCCCGATAGTACGGAACGGGTCGCTTAAAGTGGCCCGTGTCCGAAATATATATATATATATATATATATATATATATATATATATATATATATATATATATATATATATATATATATATATATTTAGAGCCTGGTGTTGGCGCAGTGGTTAGGGCAGCGGCTTGGGATCCAAGAGGTCCTGAGTTCAAGCCCCGTTGAGCCACTGAATTAATACACCAGGGGGTTGACTCAGCCTGTCATCCTTCCGAGGTTGGCGAAATGAGTACCAGTATACTGGGCCAGTGTATACCACGGTTAAAATAGGTGTACCATATCCCTGTGTCGTAAGAGGAGACCAGGGTTGCGTCAGGAAGGGCATCCAGCGTAAAACATGTGCCAAATCACTATGCGGATCATAATGGATGATCCGCTGTGGCGACCCCTAACGGGAGCAGCCGAAAGAAGAAGAAGAAGATATATATATATATGTATTTATATATATATATATATATATATGTATATGTATATATATATATATATATATATATATATATATATATATATATATATATATAGTTACAGTACCGGTGCGTCGGCCACGAGCCGACTGCACTGACGGAGGGGCAAGTCGAGTCGGCCCGACCGATCGCCCGGAATATAGATCGCCGCCCGGATAACTCCGAGGCCGACGGGTCCTTGTGCAAGAACCGAAATACGCCAATGGGCAGACCACGTGGGGTAGGGTCGATTGCCAATCTTCACTTTACCTAAATATCCACGTGATCCAACTACCAAGCACCCTCGACGGAACTCGTATGGAACAAGCCACTTTAGCGAGCCTGTCCCGTGCGCGATTCCGAGCGGCTTAATCGCTGATAACTGTCAGTCCGAATGTCCCCCTTTTACGGCAAGCCAACGGCTTTCTAACTCCCAACACACGAAATGCTCAGTCAATGAAAGAATCGACGCGACGAGCTGAAAACATTTAACAATTGGGGTATTTATTAATAATAATGGGGAACTAGGGAAGCACGCAAGAGCAGAACTATACCAACTATACGAAATGCAATGCAATCATTTACAGCACACAAAGCACTTAACAGTTTCCTACTTATTAGACGGGCCCACAGACACACGTACGCACACACCCAAGAAATGTTGGCTGATGCCTTTAATAACGGGCTCCAGCTCGGAGGGACAGATGAGCTGAAACCCAGAACCTATCTCGAACCTCTCCACCTCGTGTGGACTTCAAGCTGTTCGGACCCGGGCTCCAGCGAGAGCGAGCTGGATCCAATCGCCGTGAGCCGCGATCCTTCCCAAGCTCCAGCGAATTCTCTCGCGCCTCCGAACACGTGCTGGTCAGACGAGGCGCCGATCCTTCCCGTCGATGCGTCGCTATCTCGAAGAACCACCTCCAAGATGAGGCCGATGAGTCGCACCAAGCCGGGAACCAAGCGGAGAACAAAGAGCTCCACAAACCAAGAAGAGCCAGCAGAGCAACCAGCTCAACTCTCTTCCGATGAACAAAGCCTCTCACAACACGAACCGAGAGCAAGAAGCCACCACCAGCAGCTTGAGCCGAGCAACCAGCTCAACTCTCTTCTGATGAACAAAGCGAGGACCAAGAACTCCGAGCCGAGCAGAACCCGAAAGCCTGCTGGAAAGCCAGGCTGAAGCAAAAGCTCTCCAAAAAGCCTCAACCCTAGCCAAGCAGAAGCCGAAGCTCTACTAAAAGCCAGCCGAAGCAAAAGGCTTACTAAAAGCCCAGCCAAAGCAGAAAGCCTTCAAAAAGCCTCCTCCCAAACCCAAGCCAAGCAGAACCCGAAGGCCTACTACTAAAAGCCAAGCAGAAAGCCTTCAAAAAGCCTCGACCCTAACCCAAGCCAAGCAGAAGCCGAAGCTCGACTGAAAAGCCAGCCCGAACAAAGCAGAGGATCTCTTCTTTTTTATTCTTATCGGCTCCCTCCCCCGCTCCCGGAATGACTCATGCCCTCGTGCTCCATCCCCTGCTCAACCACGGGTGGGAGGGAGTTGTTGACGTCATGAATCACGGGATGGGAGGGCTCTTCTTCCTCTTCGCAGAAGAGGGGGAGGGGCGTCTCCATTGTGTTATGATTGCTCCCGAACGATTAAATTGAATCTCGCAGCGCACTTTATCGATTTCTGCCCATTAAACAATGGAAGGTGAACTATCTAGGGAACAAGCACTTATCGACATAACTGACTAAAGGAACCTGAATGTTGTGTGCAATCGAATTCCCAAATTCGTAACAATATGTATATATATATATATATATATATATATATATATATATATATATATGTATGTATATGTATATATATATATATATATATATATATATATATATATATATACTGTATACGATATGTATATATATATATACTGTATACGATATGTATATATATATATATATATATATATATATATATATATATATATATATATATATACTGTATACGATATGTATATATATATATATATATATATATATATATATATATATATACTGTATACGATATGTATATATATATATATATATATATATATATATATATATATATATATATATATATATATATATATATATATATATATATATATATACTGTATACGATATGTATATATATATATATATATATATATATATATATATATATATATATATATATATATACTGTTATATATATATATATATATATTTATATATATATATATATATATATATATATATACTGTTTTTTATATATATATATATATATATATATATATATATATATATATATAAACGTATATATATATATATATATATATATATATATATATATATATATATATACATATCATATCGTATACAGTATATATATATATATATATATATATATATATATATATATATATATATATATATATATATATACTGTTATATATATATATATATATACACTGGCATGGGTACCCGGCATTGCTGGGAAACGTTGGTTCCCTCTTTTCACCCCACCCCTTGACAGACGAATTCATCGATATGGCTGAAATAATGATGCTATAGATATTTGTCCTCATCGCCATGTCATGAATCTGGGGTGTGTTCAGTTTTCTTGGAGTGCACTTGCCAAGTGGCTTAAGCACTCAAGCAAGCACTCCATTAGAAACCGTTGATCGTGAATGGCAGGCTTGGCAAGCGTTAGCTAGCTGCTTGGTGACAACACACCATTGGAGATCTCAACAGCATACATACACTGGGCATTTCAACATGCATACAAAACACCTACAAAAGGACATGAAAAAAAAAATTAAACACTTCAAATATTAATTATAAGTATTTTCGTTGTAAGGAAAATGTACCTTGTTCAGACCCACACATCCACCCAAAGGCACGAACTCAGCTTTATATACTGAAACGCAAAATAAACTTACTACTTGTTTGAAATGTAATAAAACTGTAACAGTTCAAAATAAAACAAACCAACAATTGCTAATTGAAACATTGGCATTTTATTGATGACATGTCAAGTTTTTGACCAAGATACACCATCTCATAAGTTTGTTCTGCAGTACAGAACAGCACAGGGTGCAATGTCAGTCCCCTTTCAATAGCGTGTGTGGCCACCATTGTTTTGGATACAGGCAGTGCATCGTCGGCGCATACTGCCTACCAGTCTTTGGATGGATTGCTGCTGGATTCTGTCCCACTCAGTCCTCAATGTCTGAAGCCATCTGACTTAGGACCATCTGCCTGTCTTGCCTTGCAGTGGTGACTCTTGGCCTCCCTGATCGAGGTCTGTCATCTGCAGAGTTGTGGAGGCTGTCTCTGTCCACCAGGGCCGATATCGTCTGGTGTGAACAGCCAAGGCGACGTGCCACCTCATGGTAGCTCAATCCGCCTTGCAGTATGCCCAAGGCACACTGCCGTTGATCCCTTGACAATCGTGGCATGTTGATTGAAATGCCCATTTTGCACTGGCCTTTTTAAAGCCAATATCAAGACATCACGTGTAGCTCATTATAATCACCCCGTACCCCTTGGCTAATCACTGACAGTCAAAACGGCTGTTCAGCAGCTGTGCTATGAAGTGACCATTGAAGGTTCAAGTGACCATCCGTGACCGTTTTGTCTGACAGTGAGGACACTATTGTCCACAAATAAGTTAACACATTTACTACACGCAGTGTTATTGTTGATATTTGAAGGTTTAAAAGGTGGTAAGTTTCTTTTGCGTTACAGTATATATTAGATTAGGTGACAGTGAGACACCTCGCACAAAACTGCCATGTTTGCATGATATTTCATACTCTTGTTTATCTAGTCTTCTTCTTCTCCCTCTCAAAGTAATCAGCAAATAATCCTATCCTCCATCATATCATTTTTCCATGAGTTTTAGTATGTTATAAAAAGGCTCAAATTATGAGTGCATTCCTGCTATTGCAGACATCGCTGTGTGATGACATCATGTGTAGGGACTCTGTTTTTCAGACTTCACACGGAAGAAAAACACGGGATATTTTTTGCTTGTAACAGTCATTGCAAATTCTGATTAGCAAACATTGAATTGTAAGAGACATGTCACTGTCTCGCAGACAGAAAGTAACCGCGTTTGACGTAGCACAAAGTTTCTTTTGTTTATGGAATATCACTATTTTCTTTCCTCTACATAATATGATAATTAACGTACCTTCACTGGGCAGTGTATATTAGCATTAAGACAGCTGCCTTTATCGCTGCTGATAAAACATGGATTACCTCGTTTGAGTTGTCATCACAATGTTCCTTTTTTTTCCTCAAAACGGTATCTTCATCGAATGATAGAGGAAGCATTGTTGAGTCTTCAGTTGTATATGAGGCCTTTAAAACAATCTGAGCTACGTCGAGAGACAAGGATGGTGGTGATTTCTGGACAGCTGGAGGGCATGGCCTGGAGAATGGGCAGCGCTTATGACCCACCCAAAGACAGACAGACCCACAGACACAAACTCAGCTTTATATATATATATATATATATATATATATATATATATATATATATATATATATATATATATATATATATATTAGATATACACGTGTTTATTTCAATTGTAATGTGTTTATTTCTGGCTGCTATTGATCTTCCTCGATATTTTCTTGGAGTCCAAGAACTGAACCCCCCTTTTGCCATTGGCCCTTGGTTTCCCAAATCGTGGTTTTAACTATCACGGCATTTCCCAGGAACCTAACCCCCGTGATATTTGAGGGTTTACTGAATATCGTTTTTACCCTATCAGTTAATGGTACTGAATCACTGAATAAATTCTAGTATCTCGATCCGGATCTGGATCTTCACCAAAATCTAATAATTTTGGCCTCGTCACACACCCAACCTGTCCACTAAATTTAGTCCGAATCCGTCCACAACTTTTTGAGATATCTTGTTCACAGTCAAAGGGGTAGGGTAGGGGAGGGGTAGGGGAGGATGGATGGGGTGGAAAAGATGGATACAGACACAAACTCTCTGGAAGGAAAAACTGGAAATTTGGAAGGAGCTGGGATTATAGGTGTGGCGTGGTGGGTTAATGCGATAGAAAAGACTGGTTGTGGATGCTGGATGATCTGAGATGGTGGTAAACAGCTCTTTTGAAGACCTGGAGGAAAGAATGAGATTGAAGAGAACGTGGAAGTTGATTCAACAGGTGGAAAAAAAAGGAACAAATGAGTAGAGGTGAGCAGTGATTCTTGGATTTTGGAAGTTGCACAAGAATGGGGTTTGATGGTGGGCCATGTGTGCTCTGCAGAAACCAAAGGAGGGGAGAGGGGGAGCAAAGCACAGAATGGCCAAAGGATTCTAACCAGAAAGGAGATGGTAGAATCAGAGAGACCACAGATGAGAAAGTGATAGGCCCTTAGACGCAGCTTCATCATGGGACAGTCAATTGATCTTGAAGGCCTTGGTTTCCATGGCATCAAGCTGGGCAAAGTGTGAGGGAGGGGCACCAGCCCAAAGGGATTTTCCTGAGAGTCAGAGAGATCTTTGGAGATAAGGAACAGGACTGGGCCGGGAACACTGCCATGGGGCACTCTAGCCTTAACTGGGAGAGGAGATGAGAGGATTCTGTTGAGAGCCGCATCTTGTCTTCGAGAGTAGAGGAAGTCAGGAAGCCACGTGTGGAGATTGTCTTGGATGCCATAGGTGCCAAAGAGTTTGGAGAGTAAGGCGGAATGCCAGACTGTATCAAAAGCTCAATATATATCTGGAGAAACTACCCTGACCTCATGTCTGACATTAAAGGCTTCCAGCCATTGTTTAGAGAGTACAAGCAGCATGTCCAAGGTAAAGTGAGTGACCTGGTCCAAATCTGAATTGGCGATCTGAGATCATGCCCTTGGAGAAAAGGAAAGATTTAATTTCAACTATGATGATGGATTCCATGACCTTGCTGATGATTGCAGGTAAGCTAACGGGTCTATCATTAAGGGGATTGGTTTATGCACCTTTTTATGTAACGAAATGATGTTGGCAGCTTTACAAGCAGATGGAAAATGACCTCAGGCAATTGACAGGGTGAAAATTGCAGAGAGAGAATGTGCAAGAAGAGCAGAGCAGGTTTTTAGGACACGTGAGCTGATGTTGTCCGGTCCAGTCACAGAGTCAGAGTCAACGGTTGTGAGAAACTTTTCCACCTTCTCTGGTGCAGTTGGGTAAAACAGGTAAAGATGGATACAGAGTGAGAGAGAGAGAGAGAGAGAGAGAGAGAGAGAGAGAGAGAGAGAGAGAGAGAGAGAGAGAGAGAGAGAGAGAGAGAGAGAGAGAGAGAGAGAGAGAGAGAGAGAGAGAGAGAGAGAGAGAGAGAGAGAGAGAGAGAGAGAGAGTTGGGGACTAAATATTTGGAAGCAAACATAGAATGGAGGCATTAGGCCTTCTCACAAGTGGAATCGGCTGTGGTGCCATTGAAAGAGAGGGAAGAGATGTAAGGAGAACACACCCCAGAGACAGAATTGACAAGGTGCCACCAGATTTTGGAGGAGAGAGACAAGTTTGAAAGGACAGATGTTGTTTTCTGGCTCTCCTGAGCGTGGACATACATTTGTTGTGGGCCTTGTGGAATGATCTGAGATTGCCTTCATTTAGGTTTCCTTTCCAATAAGAGAAGGCAAGCTGTTTCAGAGCAACTGCCTCACAACAGGATTCAGTGTGCCATGGCTGGGAGGAAGAGTAGGAGAACTGAAGATGAGATTTGATATATCTGTGCATAAGAGAGAGCAGGTTTCTGGAGAAGAATTCCCAAGCTGAGTTAATATCAGGGGCAGTAGATGTAGGAGACCAGTCCGGAAGAGAGATGGCTACTTGTAGTCCCTGCCAACCTGCTTGAGTGACCTGCCAGACTCACCGGCATTGAGGCAGCTGTAATGAATAACCAGCGAGATATTGAATCTCACAAGCAGATGGTTTATGCATCTTTTGATGATCAGATCAAGCAATTGTAGCAGAGAAAAAGCAGGAGATACGGTATTTGCAGGGAAGTTTGTCATCACCAAGTCAATAAATGAGGATTTGCCAATGGGAGGAATTTGGGTAAGAAAGCTCACAGATTGAGTTAGTCCCATGGAGCCACAGAAGCCCTTTGCTGAAGTGCCAAGGCTGGTGAAATATGTACCATCACCCAGTCAAATTGTATGGTGACAAGTGAAATTGCCACATATGAGGAAGAGAGAGTTGGGATGAGTAGTTAAAAGTTGATCCATCATGTAGAGAGAGAGAGAGAGAGAGAGAGAGAGAGAGAGAGAGAGAGAGAGAGAGAGAGAGAGAGAGAGAGAGAGAGAGAGAGAGAGAGAGAGAGAGAGAGAGAGAGATTATGTAGATAGAGTCATCACTGTTTGGAGGATGACACAACATACAGATGAACACGAGGTCATGTCAGATCAAGTATGGAAGCATGTGCTGGAGCAGCGCATAGCTGTGTCCACGTTCCGCCAGTATTCCACAGGCCTCCATCTGGCCATCCCCCAGACAGATGCCTGGCCCACCCCATCTCCTTGAGATGCTGATCAACCTGCAGCAACCACGAGGCACGTGGTTGGCCTGTTGGCCTCCTTCGCTCACGAGGTTCCCTCACTGAGAGAATCAGGTGAGCAGGATCAGCATGAGGAAAACGAGCCACATGTCCATGGAGCCACAGCTGATGCTCATGGATTATTCAGGTAATAAATCTCATCTGAGTCTCTCTCAGCAACCGCTCATTGGACACAAAGTCTGACCAGCAATAGCCAAGGATTCACCAAAGAGCCCTGGTACCGAAGGAGTTAAGTCTCCATCTCAAATCTTTGGTCAGAGGACAAATCTCACATTCAGAGAGCAAGACTGGAATGGAAGCACCAAGGACTTAAAGACACGGACTTTCGCCCTTCTGCATAGGTACCGACAGCACCACACCCCATGATCCAGTGAATCCATGACTCCACAAGCCCGACCCAGATGTTGATTGACCTCTGGCTCACAGCCAGCAGAGACATGAATACCACTGCCAATGGAAGTGAATCTCTCCAAGACCTCAACATCCTCGCCACAAGCAGGTACAGACAAGATAGCAGCATCCAAGATGCCATTGAAAGCCTGGATCTTAGTTTTGACCAAGGAAACCCGTAATCCCAGTGGCTCTGACTCCTCATTCAGCACCCCGAGGGCCCCCGAAAGGATACCCAAAGACTCCGCAAAGATGACTGCATCATCTGCGAAATCAAGGTCAGAGATCTTAACATTCCCAAACGATGAACCACAGTTTGGTCTCTCAGATATCCTCCCCAGAATCCAGTCCGTAAAAGTGCTGAAAAGTGTGTGGAGCAGTAGACACCCCTGACAAACTCCAGTAACAACGAGAAATAAGTCAGAGATGGAACCACCACACCTCACAGCACTCTCACTACCATTGTTAAGTTTTGGTGGAACCCCACAAAAACCAAGAATCCTCCAGAGAGCATCCCGATTTACTGAATCGAATGCTTTGCAGAGACCAACATAGGCTGCAAGCAGCCCTACTAAAACTCTCGGCTGTGTTTGCTGAGGACCCGAAGAGTAAGAATACGGTCAATCATTGATCGCTTTGGTGTAAAGCCTGACTGCTCTGGGTGCTGATGCTCAAGCAGATGGTGGCGAACCCTATCAAAAATTATCCGAGCAAAGACCATACCTGGCACTGAGAGCAGCGTCACCCCTCTGTAGCTGTTGCAGTCTTTGCAATCACCTTTCCCTTTTCAGAGAGTGACACAGTTGAGCAGGTATGGATGGCCTTTGGCTCACAAGTAGCTCCTCCGCCCTTTGACAGGTTTTGTTTTTAATCCTGCGAGATGTCCATATCCATATGCCCTCTTCACCAGGAAACCTGGTGGGGGAGACGGTTTAGTCGCCGACAACACGACTATGAAGTCCAAATCACCCTCCCATTTCCCCTTGCACACATCGACCCAATCCCCTTTCGCCTGTTGCACACATGACAAATATACGAGGTGTGTTCAAAAAGTATCCGACCTTTGCTCATAAAAAATACTAGTATCCAGATACAACAAACTGACACGAATCTCCTTCAAAGTAGTCCCCTTGGGCTGCCACACACTTCTCCCAACGGTTCTGCCACTGTCGGAAGCAGCGCTGGAACACCTCTTTTGGGATGGCGCGCAGCTGGTCCATCGCATTCCGCATGATGTCTTCTCTGGACTGATATCTGGTCCCTTTCAGGGGCATTTTCAGCTTGGGGAAAAGCCAGAAGTCACACGGAGCCATGTCGGGAGAGTAGGGAGCCTGATGAAGCACAGGTGTGTTGTGTTTGGCCAGGAAACTCTGTATCAAATGTGAAGAATGGGCGGGTGCGTTATCGTGATGGAGCTTCCATTTGACCGCTTTGCGTCACACAGCCATTTGCGTCGCACAGCGTCACGAAGGCGACGCAGTACCTCTTGGTAGTACTCTTTGGTGATGCTTGTGCCGTGTGGTGCGTACTCGTGATGAACCACGCCACTGGAGTCAAAGAAGACGGTCAGCATGACTTTGACATTGCTGCGGACCTTCCTTGCTTTTTTGGCCTCGGGGATGTTGGATGCTTCCATTGTGATGACTGGAACTTGGTTTCTGGGTCGTACCCACAAACCCAGGTCTCATCGCCAATGATCACTGTGTTGAAGAAGTTGGGATCGCTGTTCACAGTCTCCAGCATGTTCTGTGCGATCTCCAAACGGAGTTGCTTCTGCTCGATCGTTAGCAGCTTTGGCACGAACTTCGCTGAGATTCTCCTTAAGCCCAAATCCTCAGTCACAATGGAATGAACGGATCCAATGCTGACGCCCGCCTCGTCTGCAAGTTCTCTGATCGTGATTCGACGATCCTGAATCAGCAGGGTCCTCACTTGGTCAATGACGATCTCATTTCGGGATGTTGAGGGCCAACCAGAACGTGCTTCACTTTCCACTGATGTGCGACCATCTTTGAAGCGGTTGTACCACTCTTTTATCTGTGTGGTGCCCATTGCTTCGTTCCCGAAGGCCTGTTGAATCTTGCGGATTGTTTCCACTTGGGAATCGCCAAGCTTTACACAAAATTTGATGCAGTGGCGTTGTTCAAGTTTTTCCGCCATTTTGTCAAAAAGGAAAATCCGACGGCGCTCACTTACACTTCCTCACTCATCGGCGGTCTGTCGGCAACTGACAGCTTCTGCAGGCGGGAAAATATTCACGCATAAGAATTAGGATCGCCTACATACGTGCACCAAACCACGCCTCCCGAGCTTCATTTGTTTACGCACGAAAAATAAAGGTTGGATACTTTTTGAACACACCTCGTATAACCCCATCTTGGCCAATTTATATGAAGGGAAAAGAAACAAAATAAAATTAACCTTGCAAATTAATGAACAAAAACAAAACTATTGTGAATATCATAATGTGATACATATTTTCCTCTATCATTTTAATAGCCAGATCAATTTTCCACATTGACACAAGCCTCATGGAGGAGTTTGATCAGATAATAAATGAGGAAACAAAGGTTCAAATCATATTTCTATAACGTTACATACTACAACTGATGAGCTTGGCTGATGGGATACAAGAAAACCGAGATGGTAGAGAATTTTATGTTTGATTTGTGACGAACAAAAATTAAAAATAAACAAAACAGTTCTGTCGCAGCAATACCAAGGGGTGCTATATCATGAGCACGTTTCACACTTGTAACTTTAAAAAGTTACAAGTTGTAACTTGTAACTTGTAAAAACACACTTGTCAGTAAAAATAAAATAAAATGTAACTGGAAGTGGGAGAATTCAAATTAAAATAGAGGTTCGTATTTTATAACCACAAACAGTTATGGCCAGGTAACAAGACGCCACACTTTGATACAACCCTGCTTTGGTCAGACATGTAACCCATGACGTCGTCTTTATAAAAGTGATTTCAGAATGTTATTCAAAAATTTAATTAAAAACAAAACCAAACTCAAAATAATTCAATAATTATGGCTGCCAGACCATGCGAACAATCATGTTTAAATTTAAAACATATGGTATATTCCCCATGAATACGAGATCATACTTGTGAAGTTTCATGTCGAGCGATGAAGCAGTTCAAGAGAAATAATATTTTAAAGATTTTCATTCAATCTGCCAGACAATGTGACCGATTAATTTTTTGTGAACATCCTGGTATTACCAAGGCTTGTGGAACATGTGTATGAAGTTTCCCCTCAATCTGTCAAGCCACTCTGGAGAAGAAAAATTTTAAAGGTTTATTCTTCAAAAAAAATGGCTGCCAGACCATGTGACATTTGACGTTAAAATGTACACCTTATATTCTCCAAGGCTAGTAGATCATGTGAATGAAGTTTCAGAACAATGTAGTACGCTGTCATGGAGAAAAATATTTTAAAGGTTTTAATTTTCAATCCAATATAGTTGCTGAACCACATGGCGTATGATGTCATAATTTTCACACGAGATGCAGCAATTGTGTTGGATGATATTTGCAAAATTTTGCATCGATGGCAACAGCAGTTTCAGAGAAATAATTCTTTAAAATATCTCCTTCAATCCAATATGGCTGCCACACCATGTGATTGATGTATTTTTTGTGAACATCCTTTAATCACCATGCCAATAAGGTCCATGATGTACGTGAAGTTTCACGTCGATTGGTTGATAGTTTGAGAGATGTTATTTAAAGGTTTAAGGTTAAATCAAATATGGCTGCCAGACCATGTGTCCTTTGAGGTTAAAATTTACACCATATATTCTCCAAGGCGAGTCGATCATGTGTGTGGAGTCTTGCATCGATATAGTAAGCTGGCTGAAGAAGATTTTCAAAGGATTTTATGTTCAATACGATAATGGCTGCCAAACTTTGTGATCGACAACGTCATCAATTTAATTCTGTCGACCAATTTATCCCGAGATGACCCTCAAGAATTTTCATACTGATCAGATAAAGTGTTCTACGTGTCAAATTTTTACCAGGATGCCACTTCTCCGATGACATCATTGTTAACAACACCTTTTCCAATGGGGAGTACTTTACAAGTGCCAAGTTTCAATTTTTTTCATTGAATGGTTTCAGAGAAAAAGAAGTCCAAATTTTTATCATTTTTCCATCATTGCTGCCACACCACGTAATCTATAACATCAAAATTATGATTAAAACAGTGGAGCAATACCCCTGGGTGCTCAACTGGTCATGGCTGGATAAGATCACCAGCAAACCACTGGAAGGTATGGATGACCCACAAAATATGTGATGGAGATAAAAAGTAAATACCTATGGCATTTTTTTTACTGCCGTGAACAAACTTTGGTACATCACAGGTGGTGAAGGTTGTGGTCAAGTTTCATTGGAATTGTGTGTGCAGTTTCTGAGAAGAAAGCCAACACCTGTTTGGGGGGCAACCCCCCACCCCCCAGACCCCTTTAGACCCCAATTTTTTTTAATGCTGTGAGCAATCTTTGGTTCATCACGGGTGATGAAGGTTATAGTCAAGTTTCATCAGAATTGTGTGTGTCGTTTCTGAGAAGAAAGCAAATATCTCTTTTAGGAGGCAATTCCCCCCAAGAGCCCCAAAGACCTCAAATTATTTAATGACGTGAACAAGCTTTGGTACATCTTGGGTGATGAATCTTGTGGTCACGTTTCATCGAAATTGTGTGTGTAGTTTCAGAGAAGAATGCAAATACATATTTTGGGGGGCAACCCTTCCATATTTGTCAGGTCAGGCCAGATTAGATCTTTTACTTGCAACCGGTACCATGTAAACCTGTACTAACCTGTTTCATGGTGGGGTTTTCAATGACTAAACCGTCTCCCCCACCAGGTTTCCTGATGAGGAGGGTGTATGGATATGGACACTCAACAGGATTAAAAACAAAACCTGTCGAAGGGCGGAGGAGCTCTTTGTGAGCCAACGGCTGTCCATATCTAGTGCCCAACTGTGTCTGCGGACGTCCACCTGCAGTTGGGTTACTTTTATTAAGAACGGTGGTGGCAGGATTTGCACTCTGACCACCGTAAAACCCTTCACTCCACAAAACACAAGAAAAATGCAACGAAAATTGAAAACCCATTCCATGGGAGCACCTCCTGTGCAGCTGCCCTTTGCAGGGCAGCTCACTGGATGATGGAATTGGAGCCAAGCCTTCAGGCCTGCCACTCTTTGATGATAGGAGGAAAACCACAGAGTATCCTTCCTGGGTCAGATTGCGGTAGTGTGTCACTCCGAAGGAAGACTAAGGATTTATCACAACCTGGGTGTCGTTTCCCTGGTCTCTGTATATACTCCGACTGAGGCGAGTGATCTCACCGTGAAGGACACATTCTACGCCACGCTCGAGTCTGTGGTTGATCGGTGCCCCAGGCAAGATACTCTTCTCGTCTTGGGGGATTTCAAAGCATCAACTGGAACTGATAGGGATGGTTATGAGACATGTCGTCGACCGAGAATTAACAGGGTCTATCTGACATTTCATTCAAATTTAGAAGAAGTCCATGTAGAAGGGCAACAGAGGAAACTAAGTAAGATTATTTTATGTAACCTTTATATGTACCTGTTATGTAGCACACGATATGAAAATAAAATGTTATGAGATAGTGGCAATTTCACTTTGAATTTTTGATTTCATTTTTCTCAAACTATAAAAAAAGTGTAGTTGGACCCTGTTAATTCTCGGTCGACGATGTGTTGAACCCAGGAGTCTGGAATTGTGAACCTGAATAGCACTAAGTTCCTTGACTTTGCAAGAAGTCATGGACTTAGGGTGGCTGATTCATGGTTTCAGCACCCACTGTCTCATCGCTGGACTTGGCATTCTAATCCTAGTGGTATGGAGAAGGAGACTGAGCATATGCTCGTTGGTGGTCGCTGGAGGATGATCCAGAACTGTGGGGTCTACCGAAGTGCTCAGTTCATCAATACCGACCACAAGCTTGTGGTAGCAACTCTGAAGTTGCAGCTTAAATCCAGGAGAATGGCACCATCCCAGTCTAGGCTGGATGTTGGCAAGCTCAAGGAAAAGAGGGTAGCTGAGGAGTTTGCGAACAGGCTGAGTGAGGATTTGGGGTATCTGTGTGCTTTGAGAATCCTCAAGAGTTGTGGCGTGCCTTCAAGACCACCATTGTTGATGATGCTGGTAGATGTCTTTGAACTCAAAGTAGGGCGAAGAATAATTTTTGTCTCTCAAGGAACACTTAATACCATTGACCAGAGTCACAGGGCCAGGCTGAATTAACAAAGCTGAGCTCTTCAGGGAGTTAAAGCAAACAACTGGACATGCACTGAGGGTGGACAAGGAGGTCTATGTGCACGGAATCTGTGAGGGGGTAGAGCATCACCTGTGGTCAAGCGATTATCATCCTGCTTGCAGGGGAATTCGCACAATGCGTTCCTCTAAGCCCGTCCCTTGGTGTACTGCAGTTACAGAGGAGGGTGGAGAGCTCTTCACAGAGGAGTCCGAAGTGAAGGCCCGCTGGGCCGATTACTTTGAGCAACTGTACCAGGCTGATCCACCAACTGTTGAGTTGGATGTCAGGGGTGTTACAATCCCTATTGCTGATCCTCCAATCAACAGTGATCCCTCTTCGTTTGGAGAAGCACAGGCTGCGGTGAACCGGTTGAAATGGAGGTAAAGCTGCTGGGATCTGTGGCATCCATGCTGAACTCCTCATTGCTGGTGGAAATGCTGTAGTCATGTCATTGCATGCAGTTCTGTGCTCTGCCTGGCACACAGGTATCATCCCAACTGACTGGGAGAGGGACCTTGTTGGCCCTCTCTGGAAAGGGAAGGGTGATTGCCAGGACTGCAACAACTCCTGAGGGATGCCACTGCTGTCAATGCCGGGCAAGGTCTTTGCTCCTATAATTCTTCATCGGGTTCGCCACCATCTACTTGAGCACCAGTACCCAGAGCAGTCAGGCTTTACATCAAAGAGGTCAACGATTGACCATATCCTTGCCCTTTGGGTCCTCACCGAATGCAGACAAGAGTTTTGCAGGGGCTGCTTGCAGCCAAAATTGATCACTGCAAAGCATTAAATTCGGTGAATCAGGATGCCTTCTGGAGGATTCTTGGTCTTCGTGGGGTGCCAACAAAACTGATCGATCTGATGTCTGAACTATACTCTGGTGCTGAGAGTGCTGTGAGATGTGGTGATATCATCCCCGACTTATTTCCAGTTGTTACTGGAGTTCGTCAGGGGTGTGTATTGGCTCCCACACTTTTCAACATTTGTATGGACTGGATTCTGGGGAGGATGTCGGAGTGATCAAGCTGCGGGGCATCGTTTGTTAATGTGAATATCTCTGACCTTGATTTCACAGACTATGCAGTCATCTTTGAGGAGACTCTGGATATCCTTTTGGGGGCCCTTGAGGTACTGAATGAGGAGTCATAGCCGCTGGGATTATGGGTTTATTGGGTCAAAACTAACATCCAGGCTTTCATTGACATCTTGGAGGCTGCTATCCTGTCTGTACCTGTTTGTGGTGAGGATGTTGAGGTCACAGAGAAATTCACTTAACTTGGCAGTAATATTCATGATTCTACAGGCTGTTCGGCAAAGGTCAACAGATGGCTTGGTCAGGCCTGAGGAGTCATGGATTCACTGGATCATGGGGTGTGGTGCTATCGGTACCTGTGCAGGAGGACGAAAGTCTGAGTCATCAGGTCCTTGGTGATTTCAGTCTTGCTCTATGGATGTAAGGCTTGGACTCTGTCTTGGGATCTGAGATGGAGACTTAATTCCTTCGGTTCCAGATATTTTTGGAAATCCTTGGCTATCGCTGATCGGACTTTGTGTCCAACGAGCGGTTGCTGAGAGAGACTCAAATGAGATTTGTTACCTGCATAGTCCGTGAGTGTCAGCTGCAGCTATATGGACATGTGGCTCGTTTTCCTGACGCTGATCCTGCTAACCAGATTCTCTTAGTGTGGGAGTCTCGTGAGTTCAGGAGGCCAATGGGCTGACTACGTGCCTCATGGTTGTAGCAGGTTGATCTACATCTCAAGGAGATGGGTATGAGCATGTTATTTGCCTGGCGAATGGTCAGCTGTTCACCACAATCTCAGGTCATCACCAATCCAAAACCATGATATTTTCTACACCCAATACCCCCCCCCCCCAATCCCTAAGCTCACCCCCTTCCAAGTTTCCAGTTTTTAATTCCTGAGAGTTTGCTTCTATATCCATCTTCTCCATCACATGCACCCTTCCCGACCCCTCATTCCTCCCCACAGCAATTATTTGTCCAAGTCTCCCTCCATTTTGTCTGTCAACCATACTTTTGGTATTTTCCCCCTCTTTCTGCCATTGCTTTTGTGCTGTTGCATCCTGATCCGTTCAGTGTATTAGCTCTTCCATGAGCCTTGACCTTGTATACAAAAGAAAAAAACTCACTGGACTACACATTTGCTGTAAACATATGTGACAGCATAGCTCAGTGGAAGGATTCTCGATTTTAAGCGATCTCGTCCTGGTTCCACTACGACGTGAATATAAACTCATATTCAGGCTGGGAAGGCAGATGATTGTATCAATGAGTGCACCATCCCACTGATGGAGATCAAACTGCGTGTCCCATCTACTGGCATGCGCTGGTAAACGTTAATAAAGATCCCACCATGTCTTTCACAAGAGCAGGCCATAGTGTGGTGACACCCTGGCACATTTACAAATTTCTGCCCCGACTACTGCTGGAAAAGGCAAGAGCAAACCATCCAGTGTATTTGTATTCCTTCTCATGAGGCTGCTTTGGCAACACTAACACTGTAGAGTACAGACATTAAATTGGGTGTGTGAGTATTACATCCGAAACCCCAACGGTAATCTTAAAACAAACAATAATAGCCATATTTATAGTTTTCTTTTGCTTAATCTTAAAACACTCAATTAACCAATTACTTCACTTGACCTGTAAATAGTGTTAATAGGAATGTTACCAAGACTGGTGAAGTAAAGATTTAGTTCCTTAAAACCATCACAAATGTTGAATTATACCAGATTTTTTTTTAACTCGTCAGTACATTGTACTGTGTCTGTAGTGAGTTAAGAAAATGCCAATGCAAGGCCAAACTACAGCCATCAAAACGCGATTTCCTGCAATTTCTAAAGCAAAATGATTTTGAGTGATGAAAAAAAAACATCAAGTGGGGTCTGCTTATACAATGTGTAAGCATACCCCACTCGATTTTGAGAAAATAACCTTGCGACCCCATGATGTCTGACGTCTCAGATTCGAGTGGTCCGTGAGATAGTGTTTCAGCTTTTGAAGTTATATCTGGTCTCTCATCATGAAAAGTTGTCAAAGGCTGCATGAGGAACAAAAAAGTGTCAATTAGCTTCATGAAAAAGGCACAAAGAAAAGGTACAATGAATGCAATTTGTTGTGATTCACATGATTCATATGATTCTGGTCATGTTTATTGCTGTCTGATCACAATTGCCAAGTCATGGATTCATATGACAAATGTTTTAAGATGTTAATAAAGAGGAGTTAAACAATATATACCAAAAAAATTGTATGAAAAACAACTTTTCTGTTGCAAAGAAAGATGCTAACTCACAAAGGGAAGTCAGAATGTGAATTTGAATTCGTTCATATGATGATTGGATTTATCAACTGAAAGTTTACAAAGGCATGTTAACTGCTTTAGGGATGAAAGTAAAGTTGCTTTTTTGTAGCCCAGCCTTTGTTGGGTGAGAGTAACCGCTTTCTCCAGCGAATGGCAGAGTTGGGGACTCAAGTCGACGACTCAGATTCGAGTCACAAAATTTTGCGACTTGCGACTTGACTCGAACTTGACAAAATTGACTTGAGACTCGGACTTGGGACTTGTCGTCTGGGAACTATTTTTTTCTACACATTGTTGAAGCTCATATAAGAGCTACCACAAAGAACATATAACAAAGGGAGCAGGAGACAAGAGGGGCGAGAGAGGAAAGCGCAAAACAGTTGGGGACAGAAGTATTCGGAGATCTGTGGAAGGGAGAGGGATGGGGCAGGGTACACGGGGTAAACAAGATGGACACTACAAGGACTTTCAGGAAGGAAAGCAAGGAATTTGAAGGCGGTGGGTTTGGGCTGGATTAACGGGGGTAGAAAAGATCATGGTTTTGGATGGGGGAAGAAAAGAGATGGTGTTGAACAGCTGTTTTAAAGACTTGGAAGGAAGAGTGGGATTGAAGAGAGTGTGGGAGTTTGTTCCAGAGGTGGGAAAAAAAGGAGGAATGAAAGAGTGAAGGTGAGCAGTGATTCTTGATTTTGGTAGTGTTTCCAGAAGGGGGTTGCTTGCTCCCACTCCCATTCAACCCCCAACCCCTCCTTTCTCCCTCTCCCTCCCACCCACCTGAATATTCCAAACAGCAAAGTGACGGGTTGTATTTGCGAGATATATATATAAATATATATATATATATATATATATATATATATATATATATATATATATATATATATATAAATATATATATATATATTTGACGATGTGGTTTGTGAGAGAGATTGATATTCCAGAGCACTCGGTTACAGTGACATGTAAACCAAAAGACAACCGAAAAATACTACATATTCATAATTAACTGGAATCAAACAATGATCAAAAAAAAAAAAAGTAGCAAGTCATGTGACCCAAAATGCAATCGAATGAAATATGCAATATTTCAGTGTGCTATTTATATTTTAATCTGTTCATATGCAGCTTGTGGCTGATTGGCTGGAGTGTTTTCTGGGGGCATGTCTGTGCTGTTGATGCAATGGCCCCCCATTACCAGAAAACTACCAAAATCACGAATCACTGCTCACCTTCACTCTTTCATTCCTCTTTTTTTCCCCCGCCTTTGGAATAAACTCCCTCACTCTATTCAATCCCATTCTTCCCTACACCCCTTCAAAACAGCTGTTCACCACCACCTCTTATCATCCCCCATCCAAATCCTCGATCTTTTCTACCCCCGTTAATCCACCCCAAAACCACCTCCTTCAAATTCCCTGCTTTCCTTCCTCAAAGTCCCTGTAATGTTCCATCTTGTATACCCCATGTTCCCTGCCCCATCCCTCTGTTCCCCACTGTTTTGTCCTTCCCACTCCCACCCCTCTTGTCTCATGCCCCCCCCCTTGCTGTGCGTTGTGTTTTAGCTCTCACACGAGCCTCGACAAGGTATACAAATTATTTTTTTTTAAACACCTGGTACTCATTTTGCCAAGCTCAGGACCACAGGCTGCCCACCGAGTGTCAATTCAACAGCCCAACACTCCAACACGCTTCTTCTCCGGCGTGATGACGTCATGACGCATGTCGGTTGAAATATTGGAGCGCCATTCATGATATATGATGATATACAGTGTTCAAATATTTCTATGCAAATAAAACATCGACAGACCAACAAGATTACGACCTCATCGAAGTAATTTCCTTCATCATGATTCATGAATGCTCTGTGAAAGGGGGACGCGTTTTACAACAGTTTCTGGCTTTGAAGAAACTCGGATTATTTAACCCCAACATAAGAGCTTATCCTGTGTTAAAAATTATCTTCTTTATCCTGATGCAGCAGCACTTACATGGAACGACGAAAGGAAAGAATGAATGAATGAATGAATGAATTATGAGGGCGTGGTCAAAGTTTTGATTGACGTGTTGTATCCCACAATGCATTGCACCGTCTCGTCAGCACGCAAAACGGTAATGGCGGCTAAAGGCAATCAAGCTGCAAAGAGGAAGGTAAATTTTACGAGGTTCGAACGGGACATGCTGTTTCTGGCGGCGGAAGATCACATTGAGGTCGATAGGAGTAAATATTCAAACACGCGAACAAGCGATGCGTGGTCGTCGATCGCAGCTGCCGTCAACAAAGTCGACGACTGCTGCGACTCTCGCTCGGTGGAAGAAGTGAAGGTAAAATGGTGGCACGTCCAGTCCAACGCGAACCCAAGGAGGCGGGTGAACCCGAAAAAATGTTGGAGCGACATGAACTCTGAGATGTCCACGCACCTCGTGTCATGATTAATGCGAAATGTATACCTAGGCCTGATGTACCTGATGTACCTGATGTTTGCGTTCTGTCTTTGAACGTTTCAGTTTTCAGCTCAGCGGCGTGAAGCAAAGAGAGCAGGAGGACCGCAACCAACACCACAACCACCACCAATCGGTGACCCCTCACGGAGGATTGTCAAACTGCTCACGAAGGGCCCAAATTTCATGGGGACGGACGAAGAGGTAGAGACGCCAATATTTGATGAGGTTTCCACTTTCACACGAAGAGCAGCAACTTCTGTGTCTGCATCGCCATCGGCAGCGTGGGAGGTTGAGCCGCCGGTGTCCGCAGCGATTACAGATCATCGCTACGACGATACGACCGCCAACAGAACCTCTGGTAAGATTTGGAAGACAACACGTCGTGGAGGTGATGTTCGGGTAGAAGCAAGTCGAAGCCACAAGGTCGTCCATGGAATAATACTAAGCATACCGATTGATGGATTTCAGGTGGTTGTATTTCATAACTAAGCCTCATGTTGGCTTAGTGGTTAGGGTGGTTGGCGTGGGATCTTAGGGTCCTGAGTTTGAGCCCAGTTGGATGCTGAATTAACACCAGGTGGGGTTGACTCGGCCTGTCATCCTGAGGTCAGCGAAATGAGCACCAGTGTACTGCTATAGGGGCACAGCATCAGCAGCTTTTGTTGCACCCCCCCCAAAAAAAAAAAACCGAAAGCTTCCCGACTGCGAGGTGGAGCAGTAGAGTCGGCTCCACCGAACACCCGGAATCGAGATCATGCTTCTCGGAGAACTCCGAGGAGGCACGGGTCCCTTTCAGGACCGTGAATCGCCAATAATTGGCTGCGTGGAATAGGGTTAATTTTCAACTTCTATATACCTAAGTATCCACGCGGCAAAGCTACCGGGGAATTCACACACTCGGCAGGCCTCGAGCGGAACGAGCCGTTATCGTGCTCGAACCGTGCGTAACCCCAGCGGATGGTTACCAAGACCCATCGGACCGAATGCACAATTTGCCGCTTCCCAATTTCCCAACATGCACCATGCCAAGCCAATGAAAGAAGCACAGAAACGAGCTGATACATTTAACAAGGGGGGTATTTATTTACAATAATCGGGGAGGGGGAAGCACACACGAGCAGAGTTATCGCGTCTATAAGAAATGCAAATAATGTACAAGCACAAGCACTTAACAATTCTACTTGACAAGACAGGCCCACACACAGACACACACCCAAAGAAATGGACCCCGTTGGATCTTTATTGAAAGTTCCCAGCTCGAGGGAAGATGAGCTGGAAACCAGAGCTATCTTTGACCTGTCCACCTCGTGTGGTCTTCGAGATCTGGGACCGGCGGGACTCGAAGCCGCAACCACGATGCCACTCCAAGTACCCAGGACGGAGGATGAAGGGCGGATGCCAACCAGTGCGGACGAGGCAGCGACCGCCAGCAGGCAAGGCCAGGCGATCCGGCAGACCAAAACCAACTCTCTACCAGTTGGATCATGCCGAACAATTATTCACTCCTTCTCCAGAGGGGAGGAGCCGCCTCCTCCGACCCGCTCTCCCTCACTGGACGGTTTTGGTGCGCAAATGCGCTCGTCGCCCCCGTGATTGGCCAAAAGTGGCGCCAAGTCCGCTGATTGAACCGGGGGGGGGGGGGGGCGTCACGGGCGTCACGGCGGACCGCCCCTCAAACAGGAAGAGTAACATTGTCCTGCATTGGCTCTCATTGGCCGACCGACAGCCAACTCGCTCGCATCTCTCTGATTGGGCGAGAGAGACGCCAAGTCCTTCTTGAACTCCGCCCACCGCGAGCGTTATGGGTCAGGATGGAGCGAAGGTGTTGTCGTTGTAAGTGATGTAAAAATGTAAAAGAAAACCCTGAATATCAACATAACTCCACAGCGCACGTACATTTGATTCCCATTCGACTAGGGACGGGACCCTAACTAAAAACACATACTTACCGATATAACTGATGTATAAGGACTCTGGCTGTTGTGTGTTCATGGCTTCCAGATTCGCAACAATATTACACATCACCACCTATCATGGATGTTTGAAACTTGTGTACTGCTATCACAGAGCATGGATGGTCAAGAAATGACCCACGAGGTCGTTGAACTCGATTGTTTTTTTGTGTGTGTGTGTTTTTTTTAGTGTCATACAGGCCAAAGTGGAAAAAGGTGTCACAGGAAAATGTGTGGGACCTTCAATGGCGTGTTCTCAAAGCTCAGAAGGAAAAGTTGTTGGAGGAGAAAGAAAAGATTGTCCTGGAAAAGGAAAAGTTTGTGGTGGAGACTGAGAAGTTGCAGATGGAGAAGGAGAGGATTGCGATGGAGAAAGAAAAACTACGCTTGGAAAAAGTGAAACTTGAATTTGAAGTGTCTCTGCTGCATGCGAGTCAGCTCAGACTCCTGCCGAGTTCTGTTATGTCAAGGAACAACGGGCAGCAATAAGCGGGACAGACATCTCATTTGTCTCCCTTCGATGTATTGTTGTACTTTGTTATAGTTTTTAATGAATAACAACTGTTTATCATATATATTGTGTAAACTATGTGGTTTATGAAGGAAATAAAAATTTTTTGAATTTAATTAATTATCGATCATAAAACATGATCCATTGGATGTTTGTCCGTCCGTCCACAAACTACCCACTAACGTTTCTGTGAAAGCTTTTGGTGTCCCTACTATTCTCCTAAGGGAAGTGGGAGTTTTGCTGTGTGTCATAAACCCTGTTATGAGTTGTTGTTGGACAGCATTAAAGAGTTGGCCTCAAACCTTCGTCTGGCTCGTTACATGGTGGCAGCGGTGGTTGCCTCCTTGTTGCATTGTGGTTCGTGCCCGTGTCTATGTGATTTTGATGGTGTAGGATGCGCGAACCCAAATAGAAGCTCCCACGGAAAAAGAAATGGCCACTAGGGGTGCAGGTTCAGCTTCAACTCTCTGTAATCTGTCTCGTTTACATCCCACTGTGGCCGACAAAATGAGAGGCCATTAAGTTTGCTAAATGAGTCGTAGTTGTTACCGTGAGTGTATAATATAATATAATGACCGTTTTTACAGCCATTTTTCCCTGCTGTGCAGGGATTGGGCTTTTTTCTTGAGGCAATGTTTTATGGCCGGATGCACTTCCTGATGCCAACCCTGGTCGCCTCTTATGACACACAGGGATATGGTACACCTATTCTAACCGGGGAATACACCGGGACCAGTACACTGGTACTCATTTCGCCGACCTCGGAAGGATGACAGGCTGAGTCAACCCTCTGGTGTTAATTCAGCAGCCAACGGGGCTTGAACTCAGGACACTGGGATCCCAAGCCGCCACCCTAACCACGAAGCCAACACCAGGCTACCAACACCAGGCTATTGTGAGGGATAATTATGTATTCATTTGTTACTGTAGTTTGCATTTAATCCCACCACCCCCCTCCGTGACACACGAAGGCTCGAGGTCTGTCTCTCACGACCAGCCAAGAGTTAATGGCCAGCATCTTGCTCGGCACGCCGCAAATTCACACAGGACGACCGATCCTCTGTCCCAGCCACGTTCCTTTCACCCCACCCCCGTGTCCTCTGACTCATGCGGCCTCTCTCTTTTTCTTCTCCTTGCCGTCACCCTTGGAGGTGAGGCTTCTTGCCTGCTTGGTCTTGCAGCTCGGTTATAATGGTGGTTGTGGTTATAAAAACACGAATCCTTCATGGCTGGCTTGTAAATGCAAAAACATAGGAATAGGTCACAGGGGGCATTTACATTCTGGGGGAAATTATCCTTAATTCCCATCTCATGAGCACTGCACCACCCCCGTGTGGTGACAAGTAACACAAGCTCACAGTTTCCCTACTTAGTTTATATGGAGATGTCTCCTTCACGTCCATGGGACAAGCAACTCTCTATGGTCCTATCTTTCCTCTGAAATCCCTCCATCTACCCCACAAACATCACAATATAATCCATGATCCCCTCTCAGTGTCAGTACCCTGATACGCTGGGACCATCACCTCAATATCGTCGTCAATGCCATCAGCGAACTCGGGTTCTTTACTGATCACGGCAATGTTATGCAGGACTGCACACGCCATGATATGGCAGGTATGAGCCGGAGACAATCGAATCTCAGCATATTGACAATGACATCAACGTTTCAGAACCCCAAAATTCCATTCAATAGTACTTCTCGTCGTTTTGTGAGATATATTTTACCTCTTGTTTTTCACTCTTGGGGTGAAGTATGGGTGTCATCAAGTAGGGCTTACAGGGGTGGCCGCTATCACCTAGTATAATACCATCCCTGAAACCACCGTGGTGATTATCCAGATGGATTCCGATAAGTGAATTACTCAGGATCTGGTTATCGTGGTTCGAGCCGGGCCACTTTGCTACCACGTTTGTGAACTTTTCTGTTTGGATGGAAAATAACTTTATCATTGGAAAAGTCAGGTTAGTACATTATCAAGACAATTGACTGATGGTAACTGCACCTTTAATGTATACGACAATCATATAAATATCAAAACTCTCCACATTGTCCAGAAATACAGATGCATTTTGTGGTCTTCATTCACTTTACTTTGACGTCGGTGCCGACTTCAAGGTAGAATGGCAATCTTTACCTGTATGGTCGCAGATTGCTTGAACTTTGATGCTGTGGTAATGTGCTCAGTTGACAAAGACATCTTCATTCTCTGTTGGGGCCTGAATCTGAACGTGAGTGCAATTAATGCACCCAATGACATTCCGGAATGTTCTCCGGTAAAAGCCTTGAGGAATATCGTCCCAGTCCTCATGGCATTGCCATTCAATAAAGTCTCTCGTTCTTTGTGACATGACTGCAGCCATTCTATGGACCACACAGCTGGTCGCAGACATCAATTCTGAAGGAATCCCTGACGAGTTGTAGAAAGGCATCCGTGGCAAAAAATATAAGGGCAATGTAAAGTTGGATCACTGGTGAGATCGCACAGCTCCATTTCATAGCACGTGTCAAACTGTCACTTATTAAATGAAGAATGAAGGTAAAACTTGCCTTACTAAATCGATATCGGTCGTGGAACTCACACTCCAAATATTCATGCATTGGATCAACACGTTTGCGAAATTTCCTGTCAACGTTTGACAGATGTCGAACAAAGCTGGACCGTCTGCCATTTCGAATTGGACAAACTTACATATGTGTCACTAACCATGGATAAGGTGTATCTGGGATAGAGGGGTTTCAATAATTATAAATTATAATTTATTCAGCAGATAAAGTTATCCTGGCTTTGAGCAACTGAACCAATCCAGTTGATAAATTTTATCCCCCGGATAGGCGATTTATCCACAGGATAGTGCTTATTGAGGCTTCTCGCAACTGGGCTGTGATGTATCGCCATTCCTCGGGTTTGACGTGAGTGCCGTGTGGGCATGTGTGACACACGGGACGAGCAATGGAGCTGAGTGTTGTGAATAAAGCTTACGTGAAGTTGAGTGCATCGTGGTCGGTCTGATTATTATTTGTACATCACGACATCACAAGTGGCGACGATGTAAAGAACTATCCGTGTCTTGATGGTGACTGCTGGCATTCTCCATGAATACTCCGAAGGGGAGGATTGGGCGAATTTTGTCGAGAGGTTGGACCAGTATTTCGTGGCCAACATGGCGGCCGCTGGTGATGCCGTCCGTTATCGTGCTGTGTTGTTGACTGTGCGGGGCAGAAGGTGTAATGGACTCATCAATAACCTGCTGTCACCACAGCGACTGACCGACAAATCAAATGAAGTACTCTGAGCTCATCAAGCTACACTTCAAGCTGAAAGCTGGTCTAATCATATCGAGGTATAAGTTTCATTCACACACTCGCCAGGAAAATCAGGATATTTCCCGTTTTGTCACTGATCTGCGCCGTTTTGCAGAACCGTGTTAGTTTGGTGCTGTGCTTGATGAGATGCTCCGAGACACTTTTTTGTGATTGGGGTAAATCATGATGTCATCTTCCAAAAACTCCTTGCTCAAGAAGATGATCTTGACCGAAGAAAACCAGTGAAGATTGCACAGGTGTGTATGCCAACTGCTGAAAACCTGAAGGAGATCTTGTCGAAAAGCCAGAACTCTTCAAGTGCAGATACTGTAAATAAGATTGCTTAATCTTCGTATAAGGCTACACCGAAGCCAGTTTATATGTGTTTGAAACCTGCTTCATCGGTAGTGAGAGGCCTCAAGAACTTGTGTGTGTTGGCGTTGTGGTGCAAGTCATATGGTTCACCAGTGTCGTTTCAAGTGGTACACATGTAACGGATGTGGCAAGATTGGGCATCTTCAAAAGAGGTGTCCCCAAGATTGGGCATCTTCAAAAGAGGTGTCCCCAATCCAGCAGTGGTGACAGTACTGGCACTCATCATGTGGTTGATGGCGATCATGTCGCTGGAGCTGATGAGTCAGCACTGCATGGTGAAGGGTATGAGATGTATACAATCCATGGCATCACCGCACCAATATCTATTTATCTTCAACTGAATGGCAAGCAGGTGTCAATGGAAGTGGACACGGGGTGAGTCAGTCAATTATGAGCCTGGAGACATCTGACAAACTGTGAGGCTGTGAAGCCCAAATTGAGTCCAGTGAAGGCCAAACTTTGAACCTACACCAAGGAAATTGTTCTGGTGATTAACGGCACAGAGGTCAGTGTGCCTTATGATGGTGTGACTTATGAACTGCGGATGTGGGTTGTACCAGGCATATGCCCGACATTACTCGGTCGGAACTGGCTTGAGAGCATAAAGCTGAACTGGCATGAGATCAAAAAGCTGTCTACAGTGGAGGCTTCCAGTTGTGCTCAAGTGCTGGATAAGTTTCCATCTCTGTTTGAGCGAGGAATTTGAGGAGGAGAGTTTGAGCGAGGAGAGGGACGATTCTCCCCATCCGTGGATGGGTATCTTGGAGGTATCTCAAGGGGGTATCTCAAGGACAGGATCGATGGAAACCCTAGGCCTCAGACTCTTGATCAGCTGAAGGAAAAAATTCACTGAGAAATTCAGAACATTCCTCAGGAAACGTTTCCCAAAGTGATGGAGAACATGACAACACGTTTGCAGGCAGTGATTGGACAACGTGGAGCCTACGTCGAACATGTGGTCAAAAAGAAAACAACGATTCTATCCCAAAATTTAAATTTTGACATTGGTACAATAAACTTCAACCTTTCAGCTTTTTATTCAGTCATATATCTTTTTTAAAAATATATGTTATGACCATCCTCTTTGCAGATAAAAAGTTGTATATTTTTTGGGACACCCTGTAAACCCACTTCTAATGGTCAGGCAGAACGTGCTGTACAGATTATCAAACAAGGGATAAGGCGTGTTACTCAAGGCTGGCATCAAACACGTTTGTCACGCATGTTGCTAGGTTACAGATCCAGATCACGTACTGTAACTGGAGTGCCTCCAGACGAATTGCCTCTGAAGTGAGAACTCAAAACCACATTTTCTCTTGTTCATCCTGACATCGGTGAAACTGTTGATAACAAGCGTCAGAGTCGGAAATACTGTCATGATCACATGGCTGTATTGTGTGACTTTGCTGTAAACGATCCAGTTTATGTACTGAACCATGGCCTTGGAGCGAAATGGCTGCCAGGTGTTTTTTGTGTCGAGCAGAAAGATGGGCATACAGTTAGGAAACATGTGGATCAGATCAAGCTGCGTTATATTGAGTTGGAGGATGATGCAAATTCTGTGATTCATCCAGTTATTGTTCCGTTGTCTGAGAATGAAACTGTTGTTTCCGAGCCTGCATCTGAAGTTGTCAGTAATACGGGTCCGCCCGAAGTTTCTGTGGCTGTACCCGCTGCCAGTCCGGTGCGTTTGCCCATGTCACCTAAATCTGTAGCTGCAACAACTCCTTTGTGTAGGTCCTCCTGTGTATCGAAACATCCAGACCGGTTGGATTTGTAATTAAAGGGGGAGATGTTGTGATATATTGTTGTGGGCCGGGTATCGGCTGCGACCACGACCGCTAGGTGGAGCAGTAGGGTCGACTTTAGCTAACACCCGGAATCTAGATCGTACCTTTCGGAAAACTCCGAAAGGTATGGGTCCCTTACAGGACCGTGAATCGTCAATAAATCAACCACGTGGGACAGGGTTATTTGCCAAACTTCAAAATACCGAGATACCCAGGTGGCGGGCTACCGAGGAATTCACACCCTCGACGGAGCTCGAACGGGACGAGCCGTTGCCGTGCTAGACCCATGCGTAACCCGAGCGGATGGTTACCGAGGTCCCGTTGGTCCAAATGCACAACTACGGCAGCAATGGCCTTTTTAATCCCCCAACATGCACCGTACTAAACCAATGAAGGAAAGGACAAGGATGAGCTGAAACATTCAACAAAATGGATATTTATTTACAATAGGGGGGAGGGAACACACAAATAGCAGAGTTAAACCAACTAAGCAATACAAGTATGTACAAGGCACCTAAACAATTCTACTTGAAGATGGGCCCACAGACACACACACAAATACCAAAAAGAAGATGGACCTCAATGGTCTTTATTCGGCTCTCCAGCCGAGGACGATAGTTCGGCTGGGAGTCAGGCCGGCTGGCTACCTGGCCGCGAGCGCGCGGCTGGACGTCCACCCCTTCCCGGAGCTCCGGTCGCCAAAGGACGGACCAGGGCAGCCGAATCCGGAGGAGGCAAGACGAGGTGACCTCCCATGTTGAGTTGGCCGATCGCTTGTCGTACTGCGCCGGACGAGACGCCTCGGATGCGTGGAGAGCAGCCAGATGCAGACCAGACCGAAGATGCGATCGAGCACACGGGACTAATCTCCCCTCTCTCGACCCGACAACCACAATGCCACTCCGAGTGCCCGGGACGGAGGGTGAAGGGCAGACGCCAACCAGTGCGAGCGCGGACGAAGCAGCGAGCGCCAGCAGACAAGGTCAGGCAATCCGACCGACCAAAAACCAACTCCACTCCGACTACTTTTGTCGGATCGTGCCAAACTATTATTCACCCCTTCTCCAGAGGGGAGGAGCCGCCTGCCATGGACCCGCTCTCGCTCATTTGACGGTTTTGGCGCGCAAATGCACTCGTCGTCCCCGTGATTGGCCAAAAGGGGCGCCAAGTCCGCTGATTGGACTGGGGGGCATGGCGGCAGCCACGGCGGAACACCCCTCAAACAGGGAGAGTAACATTGTCCTGCGTGGGCTGCGCTCATTGGCCGACCGACGGCAACCTCGCTCGCATCTCCCGGATTGGGCGAGAGAGACGCCAGGCCCTCTTGAACTCCGCCCACCGTGAGCATAATGGCGTCAGGATGGAGCGAAGGTGTTGTTGTTGTTGTTGGTGATGTAAAAATATAAAAGAAAACCCTAACTATCAAAATAACTCTGCAGCACATGAACATTTAATTCCCATTAGACTAGGGACGGGACCCTAACTATAAACACACACTTACCGATATAACTGTTCTATAAGGACCTCAATGTTGAATGCAGTAAGCTTCCAGATTCGTAACAATATTACCCTTTTTTGGGTTTGACGCATGCCCTGTGCGCATGCGCGACACACAGGACGAGCAATGGAGCTGAGTGTTGTGAATAAAGCTTACGTGAAGTTGAGTGCATCGTGGTCGATCTGATTATTTGTACATCATGACATCACAAGGGCCCAGGCCTATTGTGCTTTCATCACTAAGATTACTTCGTAATTAACAAATTGCTAATTACGATAACTACCTCGTAATTAGCAATATTTAAAATGTATTAATACTTAAGCACATCATAGATAAAAGACATCGACATAAGAATCACTTGTAATTGCTTCCTTTCTAATGTATAAAGTCTGGTCGGTCTCCTTTTACTGTTTTTAAAATCCCATTGTGGTTGCATTCTGCAAACAGGTAAATAACTCAAGTAAATCAACAATTAGTGATTAGAATGAGTTTGTTTTTTTAAGTTTACAGCCAGGTAGAGTAATTTTTAATATGAACTTGGCAAGAGTTGTAAAAAAAAAGTAGCAGAAGCAGGGCTTGCTACTGTTTCCGAGAAACCAGTTTCAGTGTCAGCTCCATTGTCTATGAGCAGTGAGCAGACAGAGCCTGCACTGGCTGACTTTTATTCGCGGATATTTCTCTTTACGGACACTGTCCGACTGTTTTGTGATTTTTCCTGGGATATTGGTTTTGAATTGCATCAGTCTTCAAAATTCCAGCTTTCTACTCCACCGAGAAAGTCCTAAAATTTTTATCGTGTCAGTGAGTGAGTGGTGAGAAAGAGGTATATCTAATATGTAAGGAAGAATGTTTGTTTGTTTGTTCATTTATGCATCTACACCCTGCAGGAACAGTTCAACCAAAATTTGCATGACCTCCAATTAAAAAAAAACTGCAAAATTAAAATTAGAAAATTGGCCTGCAGGCCTCGATCGGGTCTTGTGCCTGCATATTTTTCCTAGAGGCGATCAAGTCATATGTACTGTATTGTGAAGATCGTATGTTGAGGTTGTCGTGATTTATTGTCAACAACACAAATTGAATTATTATAGTATTTACATGTGCACCTGTTATTAAAAAGATTGCTTTACATAGGTGTATTATAACACTACCATATTCAGGCCTCAAGCGAATATGGTGCTTTTACACTGCCACAAATCAGTATTTATTGAAATGATTGTTGTGTGTGCGTGTGGGTGTGTATTTCGACATAACTTTACCTCAACCTCAAGCATTGTCTCTGAGCTTGAGATGTTGTGTGAGCTGCTAATAGTATTGACCAACTTGAAATTCCACATGACATCTGAATCCACACCATGGAAACTGAGTTCTGGAGCGGGTGTGCAAAGTCGACGAAATCTTTGGCCCAGCCACAATCCCACATCACATTGGCCATTGGCTTGTGTTCGCACACCAGGTCCCAGGCGTTCGTTGTCTTCATACAAGCCCTGGTGTACAAGTTAGGAAAAAGCTGGCTCACTGCTGGATAAATAAATATTTGAATTGTTTGTTTCTTATGTTAAATTGGCAACATTTTCATGCAGTAAATGTAAACCAAAAAGCAGGATGCCTTGCTAGTGCAGTAGTAAGAGAATTTCTTGTTTGTGTAGAAGTACAGCATTATGCAACATGGAACACATTTCCTGCAGAAAGATGGTACCACTTGTCATACGTCCAGAAGCACCTGTGCCAAGAAGAGACGGAATGGGCTGCAGTTTCTTGCTTGGGTTCCACGTAGTCTTGACATGAAGGTCATTGAATACGTCAGAGAATATGGATCAGAAGGCATGGAAGAGCCGACCTCTGCCAAGTTTCATTGTCTCTCTCTCTCTCTCTCCTTCTCTTTTTTATGCAGCACAAGGCTGTGGGGTAGCATCATTGGCTGAGGGCGTCGCTATGCCGCGAATGCAATGCCTTTTAGGTTAGGACAGGAATTTGGAATTCGTTCATGGTGCCGGCGATAGCTCGTCTACTCTTCATGGACACCATGAGGTCTTTAACGTATACCAACTAATGCCGGCAGATGGCACCCCCAGTTTATCATCCATCTGAGGGACAGCACACACATTGATGAATCACCCTACCTGTGAAACGCCAGGATGACAGTTTATAGCTGGATCAGGATTCAAACCCAGGCTAGACAGCTTAGAACGAGCATGCATATCTCCAGGTCACCCTGTCAGTCCACCTCTGCCAAGCAATATATGCAACATCTACTGCACATTTAGCAAACTATAGATCGGGCCGTTCTACAGAATATCAATGATTTATTGTCTTCGCAGGTTCAAGCACAGTATGATGCCAAAAGAGATGCTACCACATACTAATACATGCAGTCCATCTGATTGTGTTCGTATCACAGATTGCTCAACTAAAGTTTATTTACAAACCAAGGTGTTCATTTTATTTTGACATGGTACTGTATACATTTCATTTGTTTGATCAGCTTTGTCTTTGGAGGACATGAACAAAGTGGAACTAAAAGTTTTCATTTTATCCAGAGGTTTTTCATTATTTGATCTTCGGCCTCTCTGACTCCTTTCTTCATCCCATCTCACACACAAACCAATCTCCCAAATCTACTCACCTGCTCATCAAGACATGCTCATTGGGCATCATTTATCTGCAGAAGCCATCACAGCTTATCATACACAAACAGTTGTTTTACCACAAATGTAAACCAGTCGTTCCATGTTACTAAACAGCAATGCAGGAGAAGTTTTATGAATTTGTATTCCAAGTGGTGACTTGAAACAACTATTGTGATGAATAAAATAAGTATTTGATGTGGGTTAATAATGGCCATCAAATTTGATTAATAATATTCTGTGTGCAATCCAACATCTCACCTGAAATAGGGAACCATCGGGAAAGTGAAATTTCCCATAACCAGCTCTCTGCCCAAGGTAGAACCGTCCTTCAAATTGAGACCCATCAGGCCAACTGTAGGTACCAGCCCCATGGGGATAATCCCAATAAAACTCTCCTTCATATGACTAGGACGAGAAACAATTGGAGTTAGGTTTTATGATGACATAACAAGTCATTTGTCCACATTGTTGTATTATTTTGGCAGAATCCCTCTTGAAATTTGCTTCCATTATTTAAAATTTACAACCACTCACCTCTCCATTGATCCAGCACAGACAGCCCCATCCATGTCTCAAACCGCGTTCCATATCGCCACGGTAATTGCAACCGCTTCTTGATGTCCATTCGTGCACACTGGCTTTTTTTGATCCTGTGGTGAGATTATGACAACAAGGAAAAGACTCGAGTTGAGGATCGCTTCGAGGGCTTGTCACGTCCTGGCCAGGAGGGATTGTGGTGAAACTGGGGCTCGAATCTTCACGCATCTTCATGTTCGCCGATTCTTCCATTTGGCCGATTCCAGGCCTGAAATAAAAAGTTTCTGAGTTGTGCAGTGCAGGTCAGATTACATCAGCACTGAAAACCGAGAACAAGAGTGTATTCGGAACTATACAATGTCTGATTTTCAACTGGGGAAAGGTCATGGTTTCTCATAAAGGTTCTCATAGCTGAGAATCAGGGCTGACAGGATGGCTTAAAGGTATGCACACTTACCGTTAAGCTGTCAAGCCTGGGTTTGAATCCCGACCCAGCTATAAACTCTCATATTGGTGTTTCATAGGCAGAGTGATTCATCAATGTTTGTGCCATCCATCGGATGGATGTTAAACTGGACATCCCTCCTGCTGGCATTAGTTGTTAAAGTTGGTGGACGTCAAGATCCCATGGTGTTTTTGGTGATGAGTCAGTGAGCTATTGCCAACAACCTGAACAAATTCCTGCCCTAACCAGTAGAGGGCATTGCATCAGCAGCAAAGCTGCACACTCAGCCGATGATGGTTACCCCGCAGCCTTGTGCTGCACATGAATGAAGAAAGAAGTTGAGAATCGTTGACTGAAGTCTGTTTCCTTGCAGAGGTTGTTACTCCACGACAGGATGCTGCTGAAGCAGCCTTCAATCAGCACATGAACTTGCAATATGACCAGTGCACCGGCACACAATGACCTCATATTTACTTAAAGCAATACCGGGTTGCTTCACATCCACGGTCCACAGCAAAGCAGTCCTAAGGTCCCTCCCGAACTGTGACCTGCTAAGAGTAATGACTTCTCGAACTGCACAAGATGATGATGCAATGCCCTGCCTGGAAATCACCAGGACGGCAGTTTGTGGTTGGTTCACCATTCAGATGTAGACTTCGAAGCATCCTATTTCAATGAACATGATGTCGATCTTAATTTTAAATTGATTATGGTCTCATGTTTATAGAGTTGAAAGGCAAACTCTTCATGATTTTACGATGATCGCTGCCACGTCCAAGCTCTTGCACCACCTGTGCGAGTTATTGCAAGCATCTCCATTTAAAAGGGTCATCGGCGGGGACGCTTAGTCCTGGAGGATGGTGCAGATGCAGCACACGTAGGTGTCTCGTCGAGGTTAGATTCCCACCCCGACTTATAAACGGTCTGATTGGTGCTTGGCAGGCATGACATCACATCACATCACACGATGTGCCGTCCCTCGGATGGACGTTAAGCAGGGTGTTCCATGTGCCGGAAGTTGGCGGACTTTGAAGGATCGCAAGGTATCCTCAGGCCGAGAATCAGCGAGTTATCTCCGGCACCCTGAATAAATTACAAATTCTTGGTGACCTTCAGTACAACGTCCAACCTGGCCATCCTGTTCGTGAAAGACTGGCCAAAAAATCATTCCCCGGCTAACTCCACAAGAAGCTGGGAACGATTGGGGTCGATAAAGTAGTTCTAGTAGTAGTAGTAGTGGTGGTGGAAGTACCAGCAGTACTTGTTGAAGAAAGTAGTCCGGAGGGATTTTCCATCGTCAGACATAGTGTTTCCAGAGCTACCCATAATGCCGTGCGCGCCGCCATGTTGCCAACCAACATCATGGTCACTGAAACCCCTCCATTGCCACCAGAGGGCGCGTTCGCTTCAGTATCGAACGCCCTGCGCCCCCCTCACCTTCCCTGCCATGTTATATAATAAGTATCCCGAGCGCCCTCAACTCACGAACAACACGATAATCGCTACTTTAACGTTCACAACTACCGGTGTATTACCTTGAGAAGTATTTTCATCCACTCAAACTACAGTTTCGAGTCGAGCATATTAAATATATAACGTACGGTCAGGAAGTAGAAGGTTCGAGAAGCGACGAAAATGGTGACGAAGCTCAACGAATGGAAAATAAATAAATAAGATTGCGATTATATCGTTGGCTCGTCGCGAGGGAATGACGGGATTCTTCTTCACATGTAATACTGTATTTCGGTTCGTCTGATATCATTATTCTCACTGACGTTTCCTCATTTATTACGTCACATTCGAGTGGAGACTCGCATACGGTGTCAGTTTTTAATGTTCTCCACCATGTGGAACAATTTTTGACATCGGTCCACCGACGCTCCTCACAGAGTGTGGTCCCAATGGTTGGGGATGGGTCGGGCGTGTTCCATTAGCAAGCAGCTTGTTACCGCTTTTTAAGCCAGCCGTTCCGTATGAAACGCTTGCAAGCCGCTCGACGCGATACTGGGCAAGCGGAACAAGCAATGAAGAGGTGATTCGTCATGTCAGCAAAAATGGCTGCCGTACTGTAGTCGGATTAAAAACGACACGACAACCAATTAAATGCTCAGAAGCATACCCTTCTTATGTATATTGGTTAATCATATTGTATTATTAATATTTAAATTTCATATTTCAATGTCTGTCTGAGGTTTCATCATTCTTTAATATCCACAAACATGCAAACAACCCTCCCCCACCCCCCTCCCAAAAATGCACAATGGAAGAGTCCATACATAAGCTTCGCAGGAGGCTCCTCCTTCTGACTCCCCATTTATTAGTCCCCTACCTTTTCACCCTTACCCTTTGACTTTCACAGACCTGAACCTCGTCCTGGTGGAGGAGTTGCTCTCTTCATCAAAGACTCTATTCCTCACTCTCCATGCACTGCCCTCACTCCCCCACACCCCCAGGAATACCTCTGGCTGCGGCTTCCCTCCACTCCCAACTCATGTTTATATGTGTACTGGACCGTTCACCGAACAGTGATGGCTCCATCTACACCTCACTATCCCAAAACATGGACCAACTTCTATCTTCTCATCCGAACTCCCTCTTCCTCATATGTGGTGACTTCATTTGTCATCATGCCAGTTGGCTTGGTGTGGGTACCTCTCTCACCTGTCATGGCACTTCAGCAAAAGCCTTCTGCGACTCATTGGGACTGACTCAATTGGTCAATTTCCCGACCCAGATCTCAACCAATGGTACTCTCTCTCTATCTCTTCTGGATCTGATTTTGACAAATTTCCCTGAAAATATCTGCTGTTTTTCCTCCGCTCCAAATTGGTTCATCTGACCACGTGCTTGTCAAAGTGGACATCTCTCTGGATATTATCAGGGAACCACCTCACCGCCGTCGAGTCTGGCATTTCACTCAAGCCGACTGGTAGGGTCTCCAAGCAGCCATCAAACTTCTAGACTGGTCTCCTATCGCTACTTTCTCTAACATCAACTCATCCTGGGAATTCTTTCAATGAAACTTGCTCTCTCTCTCTCTCATGCACAAATTTAAGCCCTCTCGCCTTCAGTTGTCCTACTCTTCCTCCCGCCCATGGTTCCCTGAAGCTTGTGGTGAGGCAGTTGTCCTGAAACAACTTACCTTTGCCTCATAGAAAGCAAACCCAACTGAGGGTAATCTCAGTTCCTTCCAGAAACTCGGAAAGGAACTGTATGGTATGTCTACCCTCAGGAGAGCCAGAAAACAACATCTTTCTAAGCTCAAGTCTGAACTTTCAAACCTCTCTCCCTCCTCCAAATCCTGGTGGCATCTAATCAAATCTGTTTCTGGTGTATGTTCCCCCTCCATCCCCTCCCTTAGCTCAAATGGCCGCACTGCTGTGACCACACATGAAAATGCTGGATGCCTAAACTCGGTGTTTGCATTAAAATCCTGTGTTCGAAACCCATCGCTTTCTCTACCCACCTTACCCAGTCACACCCAACTGTCTCTGGATTCTGTGTCCTTTTCTCCTGACAAGGCGGAGACCTTACTGCCAAACCTCGACTCAGAATCTGCAACCGGTCCAGATGGCATCAGCCCACGTGTCCGAAAAACCTGCACCTTTGCTCTTGCTCACCCTCTCTCTGTTCTATTCACCCTCTCATTTGCTCAAGGTCATCTGCCATCTGCTTGGAAATCAGCAAACATCACTGCCCTGCATAAAAAGATGCAAAAACAGATCCCTGCAACAACAGACCAATCAGCCCTCTCCCAATCATCAGCAAGGTTATGGAATCCATCATCACTTCAGACATTAAATCCTTCCTCTTCTCCATTGGCTTGATTTCCGATCATCAATTTGGTTTCAGACCAGGTCGCTGGATATGCTACTTCTGCTCTCCCAACAATGGATGGAGGTCCTCAATGCCGGACATGAAATTAGAGCCATATCCCCAGATATATCGTGTGCTTTTGACACAGTCTGGCACCCTGCCCTGCTCACCAAACTCTCTTCCTCTGGTCTCCAAGGCCATCTCCACTCATGGCTCGCAGACTTCCTCTCTTGTCGCAGTCAAAGTGTGGCCCTAAATGGAGTTCTTTCATCCCCTCTTCCTGTCCAGGCTGGTGTTCCTCAAGGCAGCGTTCTGGGCCCTGTTCTTTTTCTGATTTTCATCAGTGATCTCTCCGACTCTGGAAAATCCTCCATCTCTTTGCTGATGACTCCACCCTCTGCCGTACCATCTGTCATCCCTCAGACCGACAAGCAGCAGATTCTTCGCTCTCTGTAGATCTGGGTAAAATCACAAACTGGTCGACCAAGCGGAAAATGTCTTTCAATCCGGAGAAATCTCACACTCTCACCATGTCTCTCCGGAAGGACCGTTTGGAACCCCTCTCCCCCCCCCCCATCCACTTTCTCAACAATCCTCTGGAAGAAGTCCTTTCATTCAAGCTTCTGAGTCTCACTGTCTGCCGTGATCTTTCCTGGGAAAGCCACATTTCCAACCTGGCCTCCAAAGCCAGTCGCCGACTGGGAATCCTCCATTGTGCAAAGTCCTTCCTCGGCCCACCTTAGCTCCTGACCACATACAAAGCTTTCGTCCGCAGCCTGATAGAGTACTGCTCTCCTCCCTGGGCTGGTGCTCCTGCCTCCCACCTTTCTCGGCTTCATACTGTGGAAACCAAGGCATTTCGGATCATTGGCATCTCCCACGATGAGGCTGAGTCTTTGGGCCTCTCACTCTCTCACCGCAGGCAGGTCGGTGGTCTTTCTGTCTTCTGCTCTGTCTACGATTTGTCCCCACCATATTTCCACAGGGCGCTCAAGGTCCGCCAACAACCCCCTTCTGGTAAAACTACCAAAATCACGAATCACTGCTCACCTTCACTCTTTCATTCCTCTTTTTCCCCACCTTTGGAATAAACTCCCTCACTCTGTTTAATCCCATTCTTCCCTCCAGGCCTTCAAAACAGCTGTTCACCACCACCTCTTATCGGCCCCCATCCAAATCCTCGGTCTTTTCTACCCCCGGTAATTCACCCCAAATCCACCTCCTTCAAATTCCCTGCTTTCCTTCCTGAAAGTCCCTGAAGTGTCCATCTTGTATTCCCCTTGCTCCCCACCCCATCCCTCTCCCTTCCACAGATATCAAAATGTCTCTGTTCCACACTGTTTTGTCCTTCCCACTCCCGCCCCTCTTGTCTCATGCCACCCTTGCTGTGTTGTGTTAGCTCTCATACGAGACTCGACAAGGTACACAAAAAAAAAACATTCAACTGAAACTTAATTGGTGCATGACTTTATTATGATAAGTTACAGAATACGTTTGAGTTTCGGGGCATTTCTCCAATTTTTCAGGGACTTATGCCCTTTTATGCATGGTGTTGGCTTAATGGTTGGGATCCTAGGATCCTGAATTCAAATCCCCCTCGGCTGTTGAATTAATACCATGTGGGGTTGACTCTGCCTGTCATTCTTCCAAGGTTGGCAAAATGAGTGCCAGCTTGCTGGTATCCTGTGTCATTGTGGTGACCCGTCCAGGATTGTACCCAATAGCCAAGGAGACTGCTTAGCCAACACCAATGCTTTGCACAGAGTATGGTCCCAATGGATGGATGGAAGGATGCCCTTTTTGGACTTAGAAAATATGACATCGATCTATAATTCCAGCAATGTGTTTGTGTGTGTGTGTGTGTGTGTGTGTGTGTGTGTGTGTGTGTGTGTGTGTGTCTGTCTGTCTGCGACCGCAGTTTCTCGACGACCGCCGGTCCGATCGGATTGAAACTTGCCAGGAATATTGCCGGGGCCCCGCGGATGTGCCTTTTCAAGGTTTGATATCAATCGGACGAGCGGTTCCCAAGTTACGGCCATTTATCTGTCAACCAATGACAGGACACGGTGCTATGACATCACGAATGACGTCACAATTAATGTTTATTTATTTATTTATATTTTTATGCACGATTGACGGTCCAATCTGATTGAAACTTGCCAGGAATATTGCCGGGGACCCACGTATGTGCCTTTTCAAGGTTTGATATTAATCGGACGAGCGGTTCCCAAGTTACGGCCATTTATCTGTCGACCAATGACAAGACACGGTGCTATGACGTCACGAATGACGTCACAAATAATGTTTATTTATTTATTTATTATTATATTTTTTTTTTTGCACGATTGACGGTCCGTTAAGATTGAAACTTGCCAGGAATATTGCTTGGGACCCCCGGATGTGCCTTTTCAAGGTTTGATATTAAGGTTTGAGAGTGGGGGCAAGAGAGAGGGGCGAGAGAGAGAGGAGCGAGAGAGGAGGGGGGAGAGAGGAGGGTGAGAGGGGGGGAGAGGGGGGCAAGAGAGGGGGGCGAGAGAGGAGAGGGAGAGAGGGTGGGTGAGAGAGAGGGGGCGTCACAATTCAAGAGAGGGGGAGAGAGGAGGGGCGAGAGAGGGGGGTGAGAGTGGGGGCGAGAGTGGGGGGAGCGAGAGAGACATGGGGCGTCACAATTCTTCTTCTTCTTCGTTTGATATGACGTCACAATTGACGCTGGGGACCTGAGTATGTTTCCCAGGTGTTTCCCAAGTTATGGCCATTTATGATACGGTTGGACCGATCTAATTGAAAAAATGCCCCAATCCAGTCGTCGTTTACGAGAGCGAAGGAACGAAGCTGCACATACTGGCGCGCCTCACCCACGAGAGAGGGTACTGGCACGAGAGAGGGGAAGAGAGGAGGGGTCAAGAGAGGTGGGAGGGGGGTGAGAGGGGGGCGTGAAAAAATGCCCCAATCCAGTCGTCGTTTACGCAGCTACGGGCCCGCACTAGTATCTATAACGAGAAGAGCCGTTTTTTGTCTGTTTGTGTTTGTGTGTCACCATTTTTCTCAGAGATGGCCGAATGGATCTTCGTCAAACTTTTACGGGTTAGTCAGTGAGTGCCAGGGAGTGTTTTGGAGTGAAGAAAAATTCGAAAATATTGAAAAAAAAAGTTAGATTTTTTTTTAAATTGCTTTTCGTGATAAAGCCTTTTTGATTAATGGCAGTTATATTCAAGTACACATATGTATAAATAAATACAAAACAATTACCAGACATCTAAATACAAATAAACCTTCCGCAAGCGGTCAAAGTTGGTGGTACATCTTCTTCTTCTTCTTCTTCTTCCTGAAATGCAGCGTATTTTCCATCGGGGACAAACTTAACCCAGAAACATCAACGGCACATTCACCAGCATCCATTCAATGATTAACATCAAATTTCACTTCTCAGGAAACAATTTTACAAGGCCTCTTAGCCGATAATCTACAGGTTGTTTATAAAATCCCGTTACCCCTCCGCAGAACCTGATAAATGAATATAATGAACACACAAGAGGTATAAGCTATGAATCCACAATACTTTTATTGTCATAAAAAAAACAAAATATTTACATTAACATGAATATAGAAATATCTTCTTCTTCTTCTTTCAGCTGCTCCCGTTAGGGTTCGCCACAGTGGATCATCTGTATGATCCGCATAGTGATTTAGCACATGTTTTACGCCGGATGCCCTTCCTGACACAACCCTGGTCGCCTCTGACGACACAGGGATATGGTACACCTATTTTAACTGGGGTATACACCGGCCCAGTATACTGGTACTCATTTCGCCGACCTCGGAAGGATGACAGGCTGAGTCAACCCCCGGTGTATTAATTCAGTGGCCCAACAGGGCTTGAACTCAGGACCTTTTTGGATCCCAAGCCGCTGCCCTAACCACTGCGCCAACATCAGGCTTATGAATATGTATATATATATATGTATATGTATATGTATATGTATATATATATATATATGTATATATATATATATATATATGTATATATATATATATATATATATATATATATATATATATATGTATATATATATATATATATATATATATATATATATATATGTATATATATGCATATGTATATATATATATATATATATATATATATATATATATATATATATATATATATATATTGTTATGGTTGTGGAAATTGGCAGAACACCATACAGGTCCTCTTGATCAGTTATGTCGATAAGTCTGTGTTCAGATAGATTTCCCCACCAAGGTCAAAAGGGTTTTATTCGTGTAACCGGGCTGTGATCTTTGAGGTGGTGTTTTTCTTTTGCTGTCTTTATTTTGGACCAACCACTACTTCAACAACCACAACCACCATAGTGCCAACCACAACTGCCTCAACAACCACACCATCCCCACCATAGAGCAACCACAACATCGCCTCACCTTCATCTCCACAAACGCCGCCATCTTTTCACCACCCACAGCGAATCCCACGGACGAGCGCCATCTCTGCCGACAGACGCGGGAGCTGATGATTTCTACCACATCCACTCTCTCCGAGCTTCGCGTCAAAATCGGATCAAAAGATCAAAAGGGGCGGAACCAGCGAGGGGTGAAGGGTGAGAGGTGAAAGATCAGACCTCACTCACGGACCCCATATAAAGGTGCGCTGAATGCCAAGCAAGCAGTCTGTCGGGGTTCGGAGTTTGTCGTGGAGCTGCACAGAGAGGAAGCCAGCAGCCCAGCAAGGTTCGAGTCCAGTGGAGGGCAGTCGGGGTCGTCGGAGCGCAGCCAAGCCTGCCGTGCCGTGCCGAACTGTGGGTCGCTGGAGTGCAGCCAGAGAGGAGTCGCCAACCAGTGGCAGACGGTCCGAGGTGATCGGGCCCCAGGACAGTCCGAACGACGCTGAGGAACAGGCGGGCTCTTAAGAGAGCATCAACTCTAAAAGAGCAAAGGCCCATTTGTTCCTCTGAGGCGTTGTCGACTAGGCCCGATCGACAGGGCCGCACGACGAGACCTGGGCCGAGCCGCGGTCGCGCCAGCTGCCGTGTGGATGGGATGTTGAGGAGTGCCCAGCGAGTCACCATAAAGGTGACAGGTAACCAGACCCGGTCTCTCGGAGTTCCTGCGGTCTCCACAGCTCCGTGAATTATAAAGACCCACGAGGTCCAGTCCTACCCCTTGCCTTTCCTGGGGTTTTTCTTTGTATGAATATTGTGGCGCCGAGGCCGTTAAGTAGAACTGTTAATAAGTAATTGTACATAATAAATAGACCAACGGTTGTAATTCTTTTTGTCGTGCTTTTGTTGATTGCATTGCTTTTGTTTGCCTTGAATAATTGAATGCGTGTTTGCCTCGCCTAATTGTATACGTGCATGCCTGCATACGTGCTATAATAATAAATGTCCTTGTGTGAATGTTGACCCGTTCGTTGCGTCCTTTCCCTCAATTGAACTGCCTTAATTAAGTTCGGAATATAGCTGGTTGTTAATAACCGATAAGAGAATCTGATCCGGCGGGGCTTGGCGATATACACCGCTCGGCAAATCGCAAACGGAGCGACCTGCTTAGCGGCTTGTTTCCAAGCAGGTCCCGTCGAGGTGTAAATCCCCGGCATTTCTGTCTGCATGCATAATTAGGTAAATCGACCATTCGGCGATCGGACCTTGTCGCGCGCGAACAGAATAGCTGGCTGATTTTCGGTGTGATTAAAGATACACCCGTAGCTGGATTTCGGCGTTGATCCGAAAGCTGCGACTCGGTTTGCCTGTTCGGTGGGTGAGAGCGGCCGCCATTGGCTCGAAGCGGTCGCCCGCACGCCGACGGGCGGGAAACCACAACAATATATATATATATATATATATATATATATATATATATATATATATATGTATGTATATGTGTATGTATGTGTGTATGTATGTATGTATGTATGTATGTATGTATGTATGTATGCATGTATGTATGTATGTATGTGAAAGCCCGGTGTTGGCGTAGTGGATAGGGCGGCAGGCTTGGGATCCAAAAGGTCCTGAGTTCAAGCCCCGTTGGGCCACTGAATTAATACACCAGGGGGTTGACTCAGCCTGTCATCCTTCCGAGGTCGGCGAAATGAGTACCAGTATACTGGGCCGGTGTATACCCCGGTTAAAATAGGTGTACCATATCTCTGTGTCGTAAGAGGCGACCAGGGTTGCGTCAGGAAGGGCATCCAGCGTAAAACATGTGCCAAATCACTATGCGGATCATACGGATGATCCGCTGTGGCGACCCCGAACGGGAGCAGCCGAAAGAAGAAGAAGATATTTATATATATATATATATATATATATATATATATATATATATATATATATATATATATATATATATATATATATATATATATATATATATATATATATAGATATGTATGTATGTATGTATGCATGCATGTATGTATGTATGTATGTATGTGAAAGCCCGGTGTTGGCGTAGTGGTTAGGGCGGCAGGCTTGGGATCCAAAGGTCCTGAGTTCAAGCTCCGTTGGCCGCTTGAATTAATACACACCAGGGGGTTGACTCAGCCTGTCATCCTTCTGAGGTCGGTGAAATGAGTACCAGTGCACTGGTCCCGGTGTATGCCCCGATTAGTATAGGTGTACCATATCCCTGTGTGTCATAAGAGGCAACCAGGGTTGCGTCAGGAAGGGCATCCGGCGTAAAAACTAAGCCAAATCATCATGTGGGTCATACAGATGATCCGCTGTGGCGACCCCGAACGGGAGCAGCCAAAATAAGAAGAAGATAGATATATGTGTGTAGATATACTAGTAAATACAACCAGTTGCTTTGCTGATAGGGACAATAAAGGTGGAGAGAGAGAGAGAGAGAGAGAGAGAGAGAGAGAGAGAGAGAGAGAGAGAGAGAGAGAGAGAGAGAGAGAGAGAGAGAGAGAGAGAGAGAGAGAGAGAGAGAGAGAGAGAGAGAGAGAGAGAGAGAGAGAGAGAGAGAGAGAGAGAGAGAGAGAGAGAGAGAGAGAGAGAGAGAGAGAGAGAGAGAGAGAGAGAGACACACACACACACACACACACACACACACACACACACACACACACACACACACACACAACGAGAACAACCTTATGATCCCATCAGGCATGAGCATTGAAAACGAAGCATTGCGACCAGATATCATACTTAGGAACAAAAAGAAAACAAAGAAAAGAAGTCATTGCTCATTGAGGTGTTAATACTGGTGATTTTGGACTAACGATGCAGAAATCAGAAAATGACCAAATACCAAGACTTCAAGCATGAAGTGAAAATATCTTGGAAGCTTAAGAATGCCAAAGTTGTGCAAGTGATGACGAAGAACCTCATGGGAATGATGATGAAGAACCTCACAGAGATATTAAAAACCATCGCTGGGAATATTACTACAAACGAACTGCAGTTGGAAGCCGTCCTGGGCTCAGTAATGATCCTGAAGAGAGCCCTCGGCACAAAACTTTGATAACAAGAAACTTCACAGCTTGGTTCATGGATCGTGACCCCTTACTGAAACAAGGACAAATGTGTCCAAGAGCCGCGTCCTAAAGGTTTTGTCTTCATCAGAAGAAGAAGAAGAAGAAGAAGAAGAAGAAGAAGAAAAAAACAACAACAACAACTTCCGATATTTCGTCACGTGCCTTGACGGAGCCAATAGCGAGACCCATCCTGGACGATCGTCGTTCATGATGAGAAAATAGTGTATTTAGTAAATTTACGAAATTACAATACATTAAATGGAATAATCTTTAAATAGTAGGGTGAACTTTTCGAAACTTTAAAGCAAATGTCCGAATATATTTAAAAGTTCATGATAGACGCTCTCAAAAGGCACCCTCAATGCGAGGATGTGAACAGGTGTTTAGTATTTAAGGAGATCCGGATCCATAAATATGGGCTAGGCCATATTTAGGTGTACATAAATATGGGCGAGCCCTTTTACTGTGTCCAGCAAGATTATGAAAACAATGGGGGCAATGACATTTTATGTCTTTTTGACTTGTTTTTCAATTTAACCTTATTAGTGTTCAATGAAACCTTATTGTTATCCATTAAATGTTATTGAATTGAACCTTATTGTTATTGAATTGAATCTTATTGTTATTCAATTCAACCTTATTAGTGTTCAATTAAACCTTATTGTTATCCATTAAATCTTATTGTTATTGAATTGAACCTTATTGTTATTCAATTTAACCTTATTGTTGTTCAATTTAACCTTATTATTGTTCAATTAAACCTTATTGTTATCCATTAAATCTTATTGTTATTGAATTGAACCTTATTGTTATTGAATTGAACCTTATTGTTATTCAATTTAACCTTATTCGTGTTCAATTAAACCTTATTGTGATCCATTAAATGTTATTGTTAATGAATTGAACCTTATTGTTATTGAATTGAACCTTATTGTTATTCAATTTAACCTTATTGTTATTCAATTTAACCTTATTAGTGTTCAATTAAACCTTATTGTTATCCATTAAATCTTATTGTTATTGAATAGAACCTTATTGTTATTCAATTTAACCTTATTGTCATTCAAATGAACCTTATTGTTGTTCAATTGAATCTTATTGTTGTTCAATTTAACCTTATTATAATTATTCAATTGAAACTTATTGTTATTCAATTAAACCTGATTGTTATTCAACTTATCCTTAACTTCAATGTCATTCAGTTGTACTTCATTGATATTAAATTTAAACTTATTGTTATTCAATTTAACCTTTTAGTTATTCAATTCAACCTTATTGTTATTCAACTTGAACCTTATTGTTATTCAAGTGAACTGTATTGTTATTCAATTTAACTTAATTGCTATTTAGTTTAACCTTATTGGTATTCAATTGAACGTTCTTGTTATTCAAGTCCACATTATTGTTTTTCATTGTCACGTTATTGTTACTCAAGTGAACCTTATTATATGCCTGGTGTTGGCTTTATGGTAAGGGTGGTGGGCTTGGGATCCCAGGATCCTGAGTTCAAATCCCACTTGGCTGTTGAATTACTACCAGGTGGGGTTGACTCTGCCTGTCATCCTTCTGAGGTCGGCAAAATGAGTGCCAGCATGCTGGTATCCTGTGTCGGAGTGGTGACCCGTCCAGGATTGTGTCCAATAGCCAAGGAGACTGCTTCGGCAGCACCAATGCCCTGCAGAGAGTACGTTATTCTGCAGAGAGAGAGAGAGAGAGAGAGAGAGAGAGAGAGAGAGAGAGAGAGAGAGAGAGAGAGAGAGAGAGAGAGAGAGAGAGAGAGAGAGAGAGAGAGAGAGAGAGAGAGAGAGAGAGAGAGAGAGAGCAGAGAGCTCTGCAGAGCAGAGAGAACAATGCTCTACTACTACTACTACTACTACTACTACTACTACTACTACTACTACTACTACTACTACTACTACTACGACTACTGGGTCAAATTTCCCGACCTTGTTATTCGCCCAATTTTTTTCACGATCCCACTGGCAATTGGCCTGACATCAATACCATAATGGAGCGAAGTGTTTGTTATCTCATCCGAGACGAAGCGTCAATGGTCCATGAAACTCGGCTAACTTGTACTTGGTATACATGGCTCTGGATCTCAAGACTTTTTAGCTTGCTATCACGAGTGAATGATCAAAAATTAGGGGGATTAAAAAGTGAAGCCGAGGCCACCAAATATTAGTTATGCAGCCCGAGGTACATCACCGAACATGATTGGTCCGGTGCGATCACGTGCCTACCACAGAACAGACCACCACCACCACCTCTGCCACCCGTCCATGGGACGGGTGTAATCGACTAGTTTGACGAAAGGTTGCAGGGATGTGGAATGCATTTTCGACTGCACACCTACTCTCCCCGAAAGACATCATGAGATTTACTGTTAGCAGAAGGGAGACCCAACTTAAACGTCCATCCGGGTGGGTGGTGGGATAGTATCTACATTGGCAGGCAGATTTTCGTAATTTCTGACATCAAGGTAAGATGTCAAGGAAACGCAAAAAGAGGGTGGTGGGACTTTTGGAAAGAGGGCTAAAAAAGTTTAGGGAGATATGTAACAATTGCACCATATTTGCAGGTGCATTAAATAGATGCTTCTTAATAGTATTTTTTAATATCGTGCTCATCTCCAACGTATCATTTAATAGATGTCACCAGTTTGTCGGTTAAACTAAACCAAGATAACTGAAAGTGGCTCTCACTTATTTAGTCTGGTTTCCGGTCATGAAGAAATGGGATAAAATTACAAAAATACCATACTTGTGCTGCAATACAACAGCAAGAAGACTCACCTATTAAAACTAGAGAGTTCATTGAACACCTTACCCCGTGCAGTCTTGAGCGGGACATGGGAAGGGTCTTTTCAACTCTTGCTTTGCATTTACGAGCACAATCCATACTTCCTATGAGTCGCAATTGTGTGTGACTCAATATTCTCCATTGTTGAGAGCACAAGCGGCACACTTGATTGGTCGAGATTACTTAAAATGGCACAGTATTTTGTCCAGTACGACGAAAACTGGAGGTTTTGGAAGTGGCAAGAAGGCGATTTGTGTTGTACAGTGTTCAAGTAAATAATTCATATGAAATGAAATAAAGATTTTGAAAGCTGTAGGAAAACAAAAACTTTTTTTACAGAAGATTACCGCCGTTGATGCACCGTCTTTCACAACACCTTATTTAAAATGCTGCATTAGTTATTCTTGCCTATTTGTGTCATTTATGACGTCGTTAAAAACAGTAAGTTTCCTGGTTTGAATGATTTTAAATTTTGCTTGACTGCCATCACGCAGACGGACTAAATAAATTACCTTACTCCTCTGTGTGCGTGTGCACTCGGGACAAGATTCAGTAGAATTTACCAATTTCAGAGCCAACTTCAGCTAAACTGCAGGTTTGTCTTGTGATTTGTATTCTACAGTGTTTTAAATGTAACATTCAACTGAAATGAAGTTGTTCCTCATCATGTTCTCTAAATTAAGTCATAGATTGACATCTGACATAGACAAACAAACAGGCAAACAGGTACAGTGAAACAATTGTTTAACTCCACTTTTCGCTGCTCGTGGGATAATGAACCACACGAAGAATGGTACACCTTGTCACCAATTACTTTCTAAACCTGTGTGGGCTGGCCATTGCATTATGAGGACGATGTTGTACAAGCTGACAAGATGACCTGGAGGGATGCACACTCTCCTTTAAGCTGACTAGCCTGGGTTTGAATCCTGCCCCAGCTATAAACTGTTACCCGGTGTTTCATCAATGTGTATGCCATCCCTCGGATGGACGTTAAACTGGGAGTACTGTCTGCCGACATTAGTTGGTGGATGTTAATGATCCCACGGTGTCCTTTGGGAAGAGTCGGTGAGCCATCACCAGCATCCTGGCCAAATTCCAAATTTCTGCCAGAACTACTGCTGGGAGAGGAATGGCAAACTGCCCAGTATCACCCATACTAATAAACTGCTTCAGCAGCACCAACGCTCTGTCACAGAGTGTATGACACATTGGGGTGAGGGTTGTACAAGCTGGTTTTACTTGATGCAACAGCATTAAGATGTCCTATCGTGTCCATACAGACCTTGTGCAACTTTGAACTTTTATAACTTTTGATGTACGCATGATAGAAACAAACTATAAATGGTGCATGGAAGCATAATTCATAACGTTTTTTACTTATTACCATTCAAACCTTTAGGCTTCAACATAACCACCATCTTTCATAATATATCGTTCAATCCGATTTTAAAACTTGTTGAAAACAATCTCCAGTTGCTGCTCAGTGATTTCATGAATTGCATTTGCGATCGTAGCCCTAAGTTCATCCAACGAATGTGGTTTTGACGAGTAAACAATAGTTTTACATAGCTCTATAAAACAAAATGTAGTCCAATGTGAAAAGGTCAGATGAACGAGGTGGCAAGGAATTGGTCCACGTCGACTGATCCACTTGTCAGGGAAGACCTCATTCAAGAACGGTTGCACATTCGAAGCATAGTGGCAGGGAGCTGGTAGTGCTGGTACAAGGTAATATGTGAAAGATTTAATTGTGGTAGTTCAGGAATAAAGAAATTATACAACATTGCAAAGTGTAGCATTCACCATTGACTGTTGCTTCTTCCAAAAAAAGGGAAAGGACCAATGATGAGTGACTCCCTGAGAGAACACCAGCCATTGATTTTTGGTTGCTTCAAAGCACCTGCAGTCTTTTTAATGTTGCCACACATCCTGAGGACTTTTTTTGTCCCCCAAATGTGGTTTTTGTGGGGGTTGACTTTACCACTGGTGTAGAAGTTGCCTCATCAGAATAGGTCAACTCGTCAAGAAGCCGAGAGGAATTGTGGATTTAACAGCAATAACACCATGAATATTAACAAAACTTGATGAATTCTGCTCTCGTGCACCATTTATAGCTTGTTTCTATCACATGTACACCAAAAGTTATAAAAGTTCAAAGTTGCACAAGGGTTTTATGGACACCCTGTATGTGAATGACAAGATAAGTAGTGTTCAACAGATGTCAGTCCACGTATTTTCCACCAATTTATGCTTCAGCTTCATGTGATTTCTCAAAATGGATAAGATAAGACATGAAGAAATGGCAACAATATTGCTTACAAACACAAATACATGGCTGTATGTTACAATTATTGTCAGTTATGTCCTTACAAAACCAATGTGAGGTAGCCTTAAGCAACTGGTGCTTTTCTTTATAGCGGAGAATGGAGCCACTTTAAAGCATGTTGTCCTGTTTAGCATTCCTGGCTCAGAAATTGCCCCCAAGATGTTGATATCCCAGGTTCACATTCCCTTTAGTGTGTCGTGTGTTGCTTTGTCCACCTTTTATTTTAAACAGGTGTCGAGGCTCATGGAAAAGCAGATGAAGGAGGGTGGGGAGGGGGAAAACGTCGACAGACACAAAATTATGCAAAGGGAAAGCAGCCCGACAAGAATGTGAAAGCGCAATAATATCTCCTCATGTCGTTATCTTGCATGCATACATGTACAAGATCCACAATGAGCCTCAGATCGCAGGTATATAAAAAAACAAATGTTCAAAGGCTTCTAATTTAACGGTTTTAACAAAACTAAGAACGCTCAGCTATCAAAATGAGTCACACAAAGAACCATGCACATTGTCACCAGTTTGTGGCTAAACCAAGACAACTTGAACAATGTCTATTCAAGCTGCATGGAATGAATGACCACCCAGTTGAACAGCAAGTTGTTGAAATTTTAATGCGCTGGGCTTGGGTGAAGACTATTCCTGTCTCAGTGTAGTTTCACACGAGCCTGAATGTTGCTTTAATACCCTCCGCATCTGAATCATTACTCTTTCATGTTCTTCATGATTTGCATTTGTGAATCGAGGTTTGCTGAGGGATTTGAAAACCCTTGATTTCTACATCCAAATAGTTGCAGGTGCTCATAAGCTTCATAATTCCAATGCTGTTTCATGCCATTCATTTGTATTGTATCCACTTGTCCTCCCCTACCTTGCCTTCTTTGAAACGGTGCAGCAATCATTCATACATTTCTGCCACTGTAATACAAAGATGATCCAAGTCGGTGCTATTAAAAGACAATTTAGTTCTACACTTTGTCTCGCTTGAATGAAGTCCACTCGTGCATCCTACATTCATTCACACAAGCACACACACGCACACCAAAAGATTTATTTATTCCTTGAGAAGCTTACTTATCTAACCATTTGCACAATTTACTTACATTTTCTTACTATTTTAAACGTCACCCATTAGCCTTGCAAAAAGTTTTACTTAAATACTGAGTGGGGCATCCTTCTCATTGACTTATACCATTTATGTTCTTTAAATAATTCTCTTCTCCACTTGCGCCGGCTTTCCAAAGTAGAATTTTTGAAAGCGGAGTAAGTGTTTGAGATGCATTATTATTCCAACCCCATGAATGAACTCGGCATGGCAATTTTTCCCCGATGGTCAACAGCAAAAAAATTGTGGTAGCCATCTGGATGAGAGACGATCAAATTCTACTTTCCTGCTGATGCTGGGGTGCTAATGGGCAAAAAAGGTGGTCATAACAAAGAGACCCCGGTGAAATGATAATGGACTCCATGAAAGCCCCTTTGACAAGTTGAATAGATTTCAAGGTAAGCTTTAGTGTTCCGGTACCCAAGAAGAAAACAATCCTTTTGTGATCGGATTCTTTGGGGCTTTTAGAGCTGAGACAGGGACACATTGGTGAAACAATGGAGTCTGGCCTTCCATTCAGCAAAGCTCCATTCACTGCAAACGTGCAAATAATAACCCAACTGTGCCTTCATCCTTCAGGACCTTGGCGTTACCACGAAGCAAAGAGGTGTTCAAACAGCTTCTATTCACAGGACACAAGGTATGATCAAGGGACCATATTTTAAATGCCTTCACAAATAGATCTCTATTGTAGGTCCAAGTGCAGACAATGAAACGATTTCACATTTTCATTTACAATACACGATTACTTTCATACCGTTGTATATCTCCCACTGTAATAACTGATTCATACGGGTAATGAAAGAGGGGTCTTAAAGTTTTTTTCACCGAAATATTTTTTAAAGGCAACAAACGAGTGTTATTTTCAAGGCGCAAAGAAACTCACCTACTCCCACGAATATTTTGATCATGTCAGAAAACTCTGCAGAAAAGGACAAACATAACTACAGAGTTTCATTTCATGGTCAGAGCAGGAATAAAAAAGTGAGGCTTATTTTCGATACAAGACAGAGGTTCACGTAAGGGCGAGGTGATGGAGAGCAAAAGGAGAAGCAAAAGAGCAAAAGGGCAAAAGGGAAATGGACTGATGGTGGGGGCAGTGGGACCACAGTTGATCGCAATAATCGAGGGAATGAAAGTGCAGGAAAAGAGGAGAACGAGAGAAGAGGGAAGGAAACAGTAATCAGCAAGCAAGATGGTTGGGTTAGATCTCGGTTTCATGGTGGTAGAAAAGTTTGCAGATAGAGATGGAGGATGACATGAGATGGTCGTAAAACATTTTTGATTGTAAACCTTTTTGTCTGTCTCTTACATCACCATTCAACTTCTGTTTAAAATTGTTTTACTGTACCAGCCTTTACCACCCTTCCGAACAAAACATTTCACATTTGCAGCTGTACGCCATCAGTCTCATTTCTTTTTCTGGAATCTTTTTTTTCAGCTCTGAGTGTGGGACGTTGAGGTTAGAACCCATGCCGAATCATACAAAAGACTTTAAAAATGGTATGTGCTGCTTCCTTGCTTGGTGCTCATAATTTAAGGGATAGAGCATGGACAAACAACCATTACTTGGCATCCCAGGGGAGGAGGAAATTCCTCCTTGATTGCCCTCCTGAGCACAGAGAGAAAAGCGGTCCGAAAGATGATGTCGTTGGTACCCAGAGTGATCGGGGAAGTACCTTCGCTTACCCCAATCTTAGCGGCTGTGGTTGTGTGAATCTCAGCGGCATCACCACTTCCCAAGTCGTAGTGTGCTTCTCCGTGAGTGTTATTGATTGTAAATTTTAAAGCCAAAAAAACCCCTTTACATACATTTACATACAATCCCACAACGTTTTGCTTTTTTGCATTTTCACTTAATTTTTTGTTTTGTTGCAATTTCAATAGTAGCTATTCTCAAAATCGAACCTCTGCAGTCTGTTATCAATAGTATTGGGACAGCAAGTTAAAAAATTCACAGCATTGTGGCAGTTATTACTATCACATATCGTACAGGCATTATGTACCATGACCTCAAATAAATTTCATCAAAAGATCTCTCATTTGCATCATACCTAGGAAGGTGTCTTCTCTGATATATATAAAAAAAATACTTAAGAAATCCTGTGAGGGAAAATTCCTGAAATCAGGACTTTTTTTTTCATTTTTTGGATTGTGGGAAAGTATATGAAGGAACTGTTAGACACACTTTGCTCCAGGAGATGCTGATCACCTTGTTGTGCAGAAGGCTGTGGAGTCTATTATGGTCACTCACAGTGTTCTGGTCGGCAATGACACAGACCTCCTCATCCGACTGTGCTACCATGCAAGCTTAGAGTCTCATAACCTGTTATTCTGCCCAGAGCCGAAGAAGAACACAAAGAATCCTTGGATCTGGAACATCAGGGTGGTTAAAGAACAGCTTGGCTGGACAAATGTAAACACAAGGAGCTTCCCTCAATAAATTCAAGACAAGCAGTCACTTCCGTGAGCAAGCCAAGGTGTTTGATGAACAGTCAGCTTCTACCGATTATGTTGTCGTTGCGGGAGAGAAAGCCTTGTTGAACCTCTACAATGGGAAACCTCGTGAAAGCTCGACTCTCTGTGGCACAAGCAGTTCTGTGAGAAGGTGGTTTCCAGCACATCTCACATTCAACCACAGACCTTACCACCTACAGCAGCAGCAAAGTACCACAGCTTCCGTGTGTACTTTCAAATTCAACAGCGGAATAAATCTTGGACTCTTTCCAAAAGAGTGGGGATGGCAGGAGACCGATGAGGAGCTTAACCCTCTTCAGACAGACCTAGCTCCTACTCCTGAAGAGCTGCTGCCGGTCATCAGGTGCAACTGCCAGACCGACTGCAGACTGCAGCAGCTTGAGGTGCACATGCAAGAAGCACGACGTTGAGTGTACTCCTGCTTGTGGAAACTGCAGAGGAACTGGTTGTACGAACACAACACAGCTGGCATTTCGTGAAGATGAAGATGATGGCGTTGTTGGCTTCTGTGTACATCTTGTACATTGACACAGGTTAATAATGGTGAGGAGATGCTGACAATATGGCAACTACTCATCTTCGATGCAGATCTATGCTTTTCTTGGATAATATAACATGTACATGTTCACTCTCAAGTACTCTGCAGACTCTTTGTTGTATTCTGAAATATCTCCTCTCAGTATTATGCTTGCAATTTGCTATTATGTTTTACCATTACTGGTCCTGCCATTTGAAGTTGTTCAATATTTGTATTTTCATTTTTTAAACTTAGTTTGTGCAATGGGAATCTGCAATAATTGCAAATGGTTTTCCATGTTTTATTTCATTCTTTATAACATAATTATGTGAGCATCATTCATAACTTGTTGATTTTTGTTATGATGTGTCAAGAATAGTATCTACTCAGTATGTATCTCAGTATTGCTTCTTATTTCATTATTTCAGTGTTACATTTTTTTAGCTATTGGCTGGGACTGCCTCTTCGTCCTTCAATCCCTAACTACTATGTGTCAGTGTGTCAGTGTGTCTCCTCCATAACTCCAAAACCATGAAACCCCCAGCCTGAAACTTTGCATGCACACTAAGAATACTCCAAGGAAGTGGAAGAGTGAAAATTGAGTGTTTGGGTTAATTAAAACACCCCTTTTGAAGATAATTATCAGCCTTATTTAATGATATCCTTCATCAGGCGACCCTTGGCCACCTCGCTCTCTGGGGTCTTAAGGCGTTTAATGGGTAATATCACTGGGGTCTGAAGCCGCCATGTTTTTTGGCCGGCTCAACCATGCTTTGACTTGGAATAGGCTGCAACGATTTCTTCACGATATAGCTATATTTTCACTTTCCTCACTCGTATTATCAAATGCCTGTTCATCATAGCTATGAATCACTGGGTAAATTGCAATGCATATAAACATCCGGAGACGTCAGCGTTCGTGCCTTTATTTCCTTTCCGCACATGCGATCACCGCGAGAATCTCTTAAACAAAGCAGAACTACAAAATTTAAGCTCCAAAATTGAACTTACAAGCATTCCCGACTACTAAAAAGTGTTCATTTGTCCAATTCAGACATATTTGACATTCCAGGCATCTCCAGGAGGCGTATGTTTAATGTGACGGTTCGGTGATTCTTATCACGTGCCAACCGAGCCGTTTCTTATCAACCATTTTGTTGGAATGCTTAAGCCTGCTCTCTACAATATTCGCACTGTCAATGAATACTGTATGTCAATCGACTTGAACAAAGTTCAGGGGTCACTCTCATGCATTCTTAGCCATGTGTTGTTCTGCGGTGCAACAGGCAGTCTCACTGAAAATGTGAAATTTTATTTTCCCGATGTTTCCCCTTTTGTACATTCTTCCATTATACGACCTGTCACTTCGGCATAAATAAATACAAATAAAAATTCAACATTTCACTTTTAAATGTTTCTTCAACCATTTTGCTTGGTGATGCTGATGGTGTGTGTTTCAGTTTCAATAGCGATACTGTGGTTCTATTAGTCCTGCAGCGTAGTCTGATATTTCAGATCAATTGTTAAAATTTGCATAAAAGCACCAAAATTGGTACACATGTAGAATAATGTATTCCGAACAATTCTAGATATGGAGCCACCCGAGATTGTGCCTTGGTCAGCTTCGGCGACCATTTTCCAAAATGGCCGCCATTCTACTTTCGCGAAATTGGCTATATGCTCTTATTTTCTTATTGTATTGGTGGTAGATATAAGGAAAGTGTAAAATTCAGTAAATTGACCATGAAAAGGCGTATTCAAATATTATGAGCCAGTATTTTCGGTAAAAAAGCCATTATTTGATTTGTAAATTGCTGCTCTCCTGAAACTTTTCGCTGAAAAGTACCCATTATTGCCTGGAGAACAAGAGTCAAATGATATTCATCACATTCAATGGGTTTGGAATCAACAAAAATTGTATTATAGATTACATACTTTACTCTATTTTGAAAAGGGAACTGATAATCGTGATAATGACAAACTCAGAAAATGTAGTCAAATTATTGCACACTTCATTTGAAGCGGCTACGGTTTACTGTCTACTACCATTCTACCAGGACACATTTACACGCATACATCAGTCTAGTACAATATGAGTTTCTGAGCTCAAGTGTACTGGCTCTGGATCAATTAGTCAACACTTTTACAAGCAATGCGACTTTGCATTTGCACATTCTATGCGAGGCCGATATCTCAGTCTGTGTCTACTGCGTCTGTCTACTGGCATTCTCCTTCACAAGCACACAGTCCAGTGCATTGCAGATTAGCCTTCTTGCATTTGCAGCGGTTTCTACAGCTTTTTTTGCAGCCGCACGACACCAGCTCAAAGCAGCTTTTTGAAGCCTCAGGGTGTGTGGTCCAGAGTGGTTCGTAGGACCCATCCTCTGTTTTCCGCCAGCCCCAGCTTGTTGGTGATGGAAGCACGGGTTGAGGGACCAAGACCTGCCCCCAGACATAGCCACCCTGGAAGACTGATCTCTTCACATGCTGTTCCAAAGCATCGTAGGTAGGTGGGATGTGCTGGACGGAGTTCCCCTTGGCGAAGAGTTTCTTTCTGGCCTCGTTGACGTCCGTATATGGACTGGTGTGGTCATAGAGGAGCACCACAAACCTTTCAATGCAGTGCATTGTGTCATCCTGGATGTTGACTGGCGTGGTGGTCAGGGTTACAAGAGAATCTGTCAGTTCTGGAAACGAGTTCCATGTGGCCCAGGCAGATTTCTTCCCATGCCCCACGAATGCTGATACCGTGTCACATCCGGTCATGGCGTGGAAGACAGGGAGGGCACATGCCTTCTGTGGACCGAGGGAGGCAGCTATTTCATGAGCAGGGATGTAGCGGTAGTTCTTGCCCGTCCCAAAGGCAATCCAGAGTCCATCCATGCATGGTAGTGCCTGGGCTACCATCACCGCAAAGACGACGACGTCGGTGTATACGGTTCGAACTTGAATCCGACGGTGGTCATGTTCTGCAGCATGGGCCACATGTAGCATGATGCGAGTGTCCGCCTCTTCTTGACCGCATGGAGCCAGAGAGCTTTCATCTTCCTGCCTTGAAAGGCAGATGACTGTCTCACCATCAGTGACTACCAGCTCCTTTGCCTCGTCATGGAAGGACTGCACCAGCACATCGGACAGGAAGGTGAAGAGCTCCACCTTGTTTGCGTCGACACGTAGGAAACTCTGCCAGTTTCCTGGTATGGCTGCGGTGCTCAGCACTTCCAATTACAACACCACTTCCACTACTACCACCACCACAACAAAATACTTCTGAACCTGTCACTGATGCTGTGTGCGAAAATGGATTTTCCCATAAAAATGACCATTTTCCCACAATATAATGGTTGGATATATAACAAATCAACACAAATGACATTTGTATTGTTTTCCTTTGTAAATGCACATCACATGGAGTATTTATCACCTCTGAGAAACCTACAAAGATAATAACAATGACAGATATCCCATGTTGTTAAAGTAGAATGGTGGCCATTTTGGAAAATGGCCGCCAAAGCTGACCAAGGCAAAATCTCGAGTGGCTCCATATCCAGAATTGTTCAGAATAACAAACTAACCCTAACAAAGTCAACATATGTACCAATTTTGGTGCTTTTATGAAAAGTCGAACAATTTGTTTGCTATGCTGCAGTACTAATTGTGCCATCTCTCAGATGGATGATAAACGGGGCGTCACATCTCACCCCTCTCCCACCCTGACCCTTCTGCCTTCCTCATTTCTCTGCCTTCCTCACCCCTCTCCCTACCTCACCCCTCTGCTTTCCTCACCCCTCTGCCTCTTTCCCCCTCCCCTCTTTCTCTCCTCTCCCACCCCTCCCCCTCTCCCTCCCAACTCCACCCCTCTCTCCCACCCCACTCTCCCTCTTTCCGATCCCGACTTCTCCCTCTTTTTCCGACCCCTCCCCTCTTCCCCCCTTTCCTCTTCCCTCCCTCTATCTCTCCCACCCCTCCCACTGCTCCCCAACCATCCCTCTCTGTTGAGGGGACAAGCATGTATGAATCAGATTCGGAGTGAACTGACAGTGGGGTGCAAATGTCATTGCATGTACGAGCATGCATACATGCATGCAGGCAGACCTTTGCCAGGAAGATAGCATGGGTTATAAATGCTCACGACCCAAGTCTCAAAGTATCCGTGTGTGTGTGTGTGTGTGTGTGTGTGTGTGTGTGTGTGTGTGTGTGTGTGTGTGTGTGTGTGTGTGTGTGTGTGTGTCCATGCAAGTTACTGTTATTGCCTGCTATCTCTACATGTGGGTGGGTTTCATCAGGAGGTGAAACAGAGACCTACCAGGTCTCACAGCATCCAGGTGTGTGTGTGTGTGTGTGTGTATATGTGTATGTGTATGTGTATGTGTATGTGTGTGTGTGTGTGTGTGTGTGTGTGTGTGTGTGTGTGTGTGTGTGTGTGTGTGAGTGTGTGTGTGTGTGTGTGTGTGTCCGTGTCTATACTTTTGCTTTAAAAATGGTTTTCTCTGCAACTGCTTGGCCGATCGATGTGAAACTTTAAACATAGGAGGTACTCCACATGGAGAATATTTTATTGCTAATGCTGACATTATAGGTCACATACATGGTATGGTCATCATATTGCATTAAAGGAAACAATTTGGACATCATTTTCTCTGAAACCGCTCACGGACAAAAATTGAAACTTGGAGTATATCATCAACTCCCCATGGGGTATATATATATATATATATATATGTATATATATATATATATGTATATATATATATATATATATATATATATATATATATATATATATATATATATATATATATATATATATATATATATATATATATATATATATATATATATATATATATATATATATATATATATATATATATATATATAGTGATTACAATGACATCATCAGAGAAGTGGTGCTCCAGCCATAATTGGGTGAATTTATATTCTTATCAGAAAAATCTGAAACTTCATATATCTTATCTATGTCCCAATGTGAGTGATGAATTAAATTTATGATGTTCATAACCCATGCTAAGAAACTATGTGATATAAAGGGGTGCATGGATGATACGGGTATATGGGCCATAACAGCAGTGGGCCATAATAGGAGGTGTTCAGTTAACGACAGTATTTTTGTTCAGAATGAATGCGCGAAATTGGACGATGCATTTCTACGAGTGCCGTTCTTGTTGGCACAACAAAATAATTTGATTTAGATTTTTCTTGTATATGTGGGTTTAGATGGGGGTGGAAGTTATGTTGTTGGTTAAATGGCGTCATACCCGGCAATGCCATCCTTCTGAACACAGCCTCAGGATAGGCTGATGGAGGAGGTGAGTGTAATGTTGTGATTGTGGCTCCCAGTCATTAAAATAATGCATCTATAGTATAGATGGTGGACTTCTTCTTGTGGGGGTATCTCAAGGACAGGATCTATGGAAACCCTAGGCCTCAGACTCTTGATCAGCTGAAGGAAAACATCCACCGAGAAATCCAGAACATTCCTCAGGAAACGTTTCCCAAAGTGATGGAGAACATAACAACGCGGTTGCAGGCAGCGATCGGACAATGTGGAGCCTACCTCGAACATGTGGTCTAAAAGAAAACGATGATTCTATACCAAAATTTAAATGTTGGTGGCAATTTTGACATTGGTACAATAAACTTCAACCTTTCAGCTTTCTATCCAGCCATATATCTTTTAAAAAATATATATGTTATGACCATCCTCTGCAGATGAAAAGTTGTATATTTTTTGGGACACCCTGTATAGCCCAATCTTTGTTCCGCTCTTATCTATAGCCCAATCTTGGACTTGGTTCTGCTCAGCCAATTAATAAGATCTGTGCGTGACTGCTGGTACGATACTTGTTCGTACCAGAAACTTCATCTGTTACAGTAACATGGTTCTGGACGTGGGAGCCACCAATAAGTTAATGGGACGAAGGGCTATCTTAATCACTTAATGACTCACCAAACACATCTGGAGTTATCCAGGTGGAGCGCAACTATAGCAATACATACAGTATTGTTTTGTGGCCCCGACCTTGAGTGGCCTTTGGCTTTGTGCTGGGTGAAATCTCATTTTGTTAAAAAAAAAAGTAATACCCCGGTTTGCGTGAAGGATAAGTTCCTAAGAGATTCGCGCAATAGCAATTTCATGCAGAACGGGGCTCAGAAAGCATTGTGTTAATGAGGATACATGGACCAGACGCGCTATTTCCAGGATAGACGCAGTACCTCTTGGGACATAAAGCTGGTATATATTTATATATATTAACTGTAATAACCTGAAATCATTAATTACAACTATTAAACAAATAAATATTAGTGATTAGTAACTATAACGGCACTCGAAAGAGCACATACTTCCGCCATGCTGAAAAGTTTACATTTTATATCCCACTGATAGGCCAGATCTGCATCCAGATTCCAGATCTTAACCAAAATATAATTGGCAAGTCTTTGTCACCTACTCAACTCATCCACCAAGTTTTGTCATAATTCGTCCTTAACATTTTGAGATATCGCACGAAATATCGTTTTTGGTCCTATCACTTGGAAAATTCAAGCATCTGGATTTTCACCGAAATTGAATTAATTCTTTCTTGTCACACACCCAACCTCTCCACCATGTTTCATCTGAATCCGACCATAATGTTTTGAGATATCCTGCTCACAGACAAACAGAAAGACAGAAACAGGGGTGAAAATATAACCTCCGTCCACCTACAGTGGTGGAGGTAATAAAAAAAAATATAAATTTTGTACATAGTGTTTTGCCCTGCCTTTGTTCTGTAGACACGTACGTTCATGAGAAGGGGCCCAGGGACAGGATCATACCTGCTCCTGGAGTGCCTAGGAAGGTCCCAGGTCCTGACGCCCCACTACCCAGGTCTGGGCCCCGACAGGGCAAAAGGGACCACTTTGTTTAAGAGATCTGTGGGGCAGAGGCGTCGTGAAAAGCCGACTGGAAAACAGCCATGGACCCCTCCCAGGGAGAACGGCCCAGGGTCCCTGTAATGTTCCCTTTAATTTCAAGTCTCATGCAGCATTGCCACCAAGGTGGAGTGGCAGGCGATCTTTTTTCTACCTTTAAGTCAGAGGCATGCCGCTCCTCCTTGGAAATGAACATAAGGGATAGCATCCTCTTCTGAAAAAGCCCAGTTTTGTCAACATTAAAAACTATCTGAGGAAGGTTAAAATGAAAAATACGTATTCATATTTGTCCCATTCTCTGCATGGTTTTATAAGCACTTGGATTCTATCAGCGGAGAAATATTTTGGATGAATAGAGAGCCATTTCAATAAGTGCATTTTCAGGTGTTTATCATTCACAATCCTAATGTCACCAAAATGTTCTTTGAGTGGTCCAAAGAAATGAAATATACATCAATGTGCTATCTTATTTGTAAAAAATATTTATATTATCTCTATGCATCTCCACGAGCAAATCCCCTCAATCCAACTAATTTCTGTTGAGAGGCCGGTGACAAAAACAAAGTGTCAGGACAATGCTCTGCAATAATGAGGAATCATTTGCAAGGCTTCACAGTTCAATGTCTACAGATGCCCCAGGGAGCGAACTGCCGAGTCCAATCTGTAAACCATTGAGCCATTGGTAGCAGAGCCTTGGCCGTGGGTCGCAGTGAAGTGTCTGCAAAGCCTGGAGATGCTTGTGGCGGTGGTGATTAGAAGCACTTAAAAAGGAGAAATGGAGAGAATCGATTGCCAAGTTGCGAATATCAGAAATATAGGTCACATTACCAACAGTTCTTCTGTTATTTATGTGCATTGGTGACCAGGCAGAAAACCTCAGCCTTTTGACGCTGGATGAAAGTGTCAAGGTAAGCTTTTATAACACTCAAGTTTGATATAACTGAGCTGAAGTGTCACAAATCATCTGGAGTGCTTTTAATCACCAGTGACACAAGCTTCCACAGGCTCTATGGCCAAGAGTCCATAGCTCGGACTCCATGGTTCAGTGCCTTGGTTTCCACAGGCAGAGGACAGGGTAGGCAAGCAAAAAAAAAAACTTTTCTTTTTGCAAAACTGTCATTTGCAACTTATGTCTTCAGCCTCTTGACGGTGACAAGTAAAGTGAAGGTTGATCTAGTGGTGCAGATAACAATTTTACTCAGTTTGATACACTTGTCAATTTGGACTCGGTTCACATCGCTTCATTTCAAATCCTGCACCTCCTTGTAATGTAAATTTGGCAGACACAATAATAATGTTTCAAGTAATATGTATGCAAAATATTTATCGACATCATAAGATGAACTGTTCAATGATATTTTTATACTCATAGGCAATACTTTTGATGGCATAACAAAAAATATTGCATCAGATCAGCATGGATACACTATACGGTACTGAAAAAAGTATTCATTTGGATACATCACTAACTGTTTGCTGTTCTCATTATCACAATTCCCAGTAAAAATGATATCATGAGAACTATAGTATATGAGAGTTGTATTCTCATATACCATAGTTGGTTACAATTATAATTCCAGTATGCCTGGTGTTGGCTTAATGGTTATGGTAGTGGGCTTGGGATCCTAGGGTCCTGAGTTCAAATCCCGCTCAGCTGTTGAATTAACACCAGGTGGGGTTGACTCTGCCTGTCATCCTTCCGAGGTCGGCAAAATGAGTGCCAGCATGCTGGTATACTGTGTCGGAGTGGCGACCCGTCCAGGATTGTTCCCAATAGCCAAGGAGACTGCTTCGGCGGCACCAATGCTCTGCACAGAGTATGGTCCTAATGGATGGATAATTCCAGTAGTCTGCAGAGAATCATGATAGTGATGGATGATATTTTTCCAATTTAAATGGTGAGCGGGTGGCTCTAACTCGCAAAGTGCATAGAACATATATATATATATATATATATATATATATATATATATATATATATATATATATATATATATATATATATATATATATATATATATATATATATATATATATATATATACACGAGGCGCCGCGAGGAGGAGTGATGTAAAGGCAACATCAGCCATTTTGGAGTTAATGTCATAGAGCACGATTTTAACCCTTCCCCTATCATCCGAGTCTATCATCATCATATCATTAAAAAATGTCGCTTACATCACTCCTCCTCACCAGGCCTCATATATATATATATATATATATATATATATATATATATATATATATATATATATATATATATATATATATATATATATGTTGTTGTTGTTGTTCGTCTTTTGGCTGCTCCCGTTAGGGGTTGCCACAGCGGATCATCCGTTATGATCCGCACACTGATTTGGCACAGGTTTTACGCCGGATGCCCTTCCTGACGCAACCCTGGTCGCCTCTTACGACACAGGGATAAGGATTGGGTTTCGCCATGATTCCGGGCTGTCCTACACCCTCTCATAGCGCAGGCCCAGTAGGCCCAGTGCAGAGCTCCCGTCCACAAGTGATCCTCCAACCCAAGCCTCCAAGTAGCTGGATTACAGGCGCACGCCATGACGCTCGGTATATATATATATATATATATATATATATATATATATATATATATATATATATATATATATATATATATATATATATATATATATATATATATATATATATATATATATATATATATATATATATATATATATATATATATATATATATATATATATATATATATATATATATATACATATATATATATACATATATATACATATATATATATACATATATATATATATATATATACATATATATATATATATACATATATATATATATATATACATATATATATATATACATATATATATATATATATATATATATATATATATATATATATATATATATATATATATATATATATATATATATATATATATATATATATATACACACACACACACATACACATACCTGGTGTTGGCGCAGTGGTTAGGGCAGCGGCTTGGGATCCAAAAGGTCCTGAGTTCAAGCCCCGTTGGGCCACTGAATTAATACACCAGGGGATTGACTCAGCCTGTCATCCTTCTGAGGTCGGCGGAATGAGTACCAGTGTACTGGGCCGGTGTATACCCTGGTTAAAATAGGTGTACCATATCCCTGTGTTGTAAGAGGCGACCAGGGTTGCGTCAGGAAGGGCATCCGGCGTAAAACATGTGCCAAATCACTATGCGGATCATAGGGATGATCCACTGTGGCGACCCCTAACTGGAGCAGCCGAAAGAAGAAGAAGAAGATATATATATATATATATATATATATATATATATATATATATATATATATATACATATATATATATATATATATACATACATACATACATACATTCATATATCTGGCAGAACAGAACATCTAATTAATTATTTTGAACACCCATTCTCTGCAGGATTTTATAAATATTTCAATGGATTTCTGTAGAATGTCTAATCAATTAAATTGAACACCCATTCTCTGCAGGGTTTTTAGAAACACTTAAATGGATTTCTTTAGAATGTCTGATTAATTATATAGAACACCCGTTCCCCACAGTGTTTAATAAATATTTAAATGGATTTCTATAGAATGTTGAATCTGATATATCATTTGAAGTGTTTGTTTGTTTGTTTGTCTGCATGTGCTAATCTCCTGAACGGTGGAAGATAGAAGGAAACCTCTGAAACAAAAAATTTCGGGACGGGCCCCGGGAACCTTATAGGCTAATTAATTATATAGAACACCCATTCTCTGCAGGGTTTTATAAATATGCAAATGGATTTCTATAGAATGTTTAATTAATGAAATAGAACACCCCTTCTCTGCAGGGTTTTTATAAATATTTAAATGGATTTCTATAGAATGTCTAATTAATTATATGGAACACCCATTCTCTGAAGTCATATATATTTCAATGGATTTCTACAGATTGTCTAATTCATTATATAGAACACCCGTTCCCCAGTTTTTTATAAATATTTAAATGGATTTCTATAGAATGTCAAATTAATTATATAGAACACCCATTCTCTGCAGGGTTTTATAAATATTTAAATGGATTTCTATAGAATGTCTAATCTGATATATAATTTGAAGTGTTTGTTTGTTTGTTTGTCTGTACGTGCCAATCTGCTGAACGGTGAATGATAGGAGGAAACCTCTGAAACAAAAAATGTTGGGACGGGCCCCAGGAAGGTTATCGGCTAGTTAATTATAAAGAACACCTATTCTCTGCAGGGTTTTATAAATATGTAAATGGATTTCTATAGAATGTTTAATTAATTATATAGAACACCCCTTCTCTGCAGGGTTTTTATAAATATTTAAATGGATTTCTATAGAATGTCTAATTAATTATATAGAACACCCATTCTCTGCAGGGTTTTATAAATATTTAAATGGATTTCTATAGAATGTCTCATTAATTCTTTTGAACACCCATTGTCCACAGTGTTTTATCAACATTTAAATGGATTTCTATAGAATGTCTAATGAATTAGAGACAACACCCATTCTCTGCAGGGTTTGATAAATATTTAAATGGCTTTCTATATCATGTGGAATTGAAAAGTATGACTCAAAAGTTTGCAAAAAACAATCTCTGAACTACAAGGTTATTCGCTTGCTTCTAATTATAAACTAAGTCATGAAATCCATAATCGTAGTTGACATCAATTTTTTTCCTTTTCTCCAAAGACTTGATCTGTGGCCATCAGTTTGGTTTCTGTTCCAGCTTCCAGTCACTCCACCCTGGACATGTTGTTGTTGCTCTCCAAATAATGGATGGAAGCCCTGAATCTCTGACAAGAGATCAGTGCTGGCTCTCTGCACATGTGTGTAGAATTTCACATGGTTTGGCATGCTACTGTGCAATCAAAACTCTCAGTCGACCACATCAAAGGCCACCTCCTCTCATGCCTGGCTCTCAATAGAATCCTTTCATCTCATCTACCTGTTATGATCAAGGTGCTTGGGCTCAGTCCTATTCCCATCTTCATCAATCATCTTTTGGATTCTCTGGAACACCCTCCTAAATTTTTTGCTAACAACTCCACTCTCTGATGTGGCATTCCTCTTCCTTTATATAATGTAGAGAGACAATAGACTCTCCCCTCTCTGCAGATAGAATCAGGAGCTAGTCAAATTTATTTAAACTGTGGCAAATCTCACACTCTCTCTCTCTCTCTGTCCCTCGGCTAGGAACATCTGGCGAACCACTTCCTTGACAAATCACTTCCTTGACAAATCTCACGAAGAAGTTCAGTCCTTGGAAGGTTTTGGCCTCACCATCAGCCAAAATTTCTAATGGGTAAACCACGTATCAGAGTTAGCCTTCAAAAACAGCTGAAAACTGGGAATCCTCTGTCATGCCAAGTCTTTTCTTGGCAAATCCTAACTTCGAACAATCTCCAAGGTTTTAATCCACAAATTGAGAGTTCTGTTCTTCCCTTTAGGCCAGAGCCCCTGCCTCACACCTTTTATATCTTGATGTCATGGAGTCCAAGGCCCTCAAAACCATTGGACTCTCCTACAATGAAGCTTAGCCCAGATTGTCATCAGTTTGGTGGCCTCCTTTCTACAAAAATAATTTCTGGTCTTGTACCCTCTGCCCTTCGTGATGCGACAGAAACCCCCTTCTGGTGAAACTCACAAAATCCAGGCTCATTGCTCACCTCCATTAATTTGTTCTTCTTTTCTCTTGCCTATTGATCCAAAATTTTCAGCCTGTTAAATCTCATACTCCAAGGTTTCAAGAAGGCTGTTCACCTCTTCCTCAGGTCATCCCCAATCCACACTTAAGACCTTTTCTAACCTCATTAACTATCCCCAAGCACACCCATTTCTTTTTATAGGTTATTGTGTTTTTCCCCCTATCCCTACACTCATCCTTTGATTTACTTGTTTAAATGCTCTTTCATCTCCGATTTTCCCTTTCTGTTCTTTCACTATCTAATTTGTGCTGGAGCTGTTCCCCTCTGTCGAAGTTCCCCTCTGTTGTGTTGCTCTATCTTGCCATTAGTGTGTTTCCCGAAGTCTGTCCGATCGTCACGTGATATCCCCCTAAACGGTTGTGCAAAAATTCACCAAACTTGTTAGTTTTGATTACCACAGAGCAAGAAGGTGCAAAAGCAGTATAATTTTTGGTCCCACTCAGTCAAAAGTTAAAATAACAAAAAATGCAATTCCAGGCACATTTTAAAACATTTTCCAATGAAACTTTGGATATGCAATCGACATGTGAGGACACATGAAATGTGCATCAATTTCTTGGACTTGATCCCCGGTTGCCCGAGAGGATGAGGACTTAAGGGTCACAGGAGTCAAAACAGAGAAAAACGAGAAGGGCACTCTTTGTCGGCACAAAGTCAACAGATATGCCTCCGCCCACATTATTCCATCATTATACATACTTGTACCAAGTTTGATTTATATGCATAAACCTAAATTCAAAACATGAAATAATTCTGGCTGCCAGACAATGTGTCCAATCAGGTTTAAATGTAAAACATATGCAGTATTCCCCATGACGAGGAGATTATAATTGTGACGTTTCATGTTGATTTATGAAGTGGTTCAAGAGAAATAATTTTTTTAAAGATTATTGCTCAATCCAATATGGCTGCCAGACCATGTGACTTATTAATGATTTGTGAACACTCCAGTATCCTCAAGGGTTGGGGAACATGTTGGTGAAGTTTCCCATCAATCTGTCAATCCATTGTGAAGAAGAAGATTTTCTAAAGGTTTATTGTTCAAAACATGATAGCTGCCAAACCATTTGACATTTGATGCCATGAGTGGAGAACATTTTGTTCCTTATGGATTGGGGATAATGCCTGAAAATTGTCTCGATGCTGTTGCAGAGAAGAACATTTTTGAAGGCTGTTATGTATATATATATATATATATATATATATATATATATATATATATATATATATATATATATATATATATATATATATATATATATATATATATATATAGTTTTGGTTGAGGAAATTCGCAAACCACCATTCAGGTCCCGTAGGTGAGATATCTCTGTAAGTACATGTGTAGTTAGCCCCAAACCCGTTGTTTAGAGGGAATAAATGTGATTCATTCGGGCTGCGACCCTTTAAGATAGCCGTTTTTCTGTTCTATCTTTATTTTGAACCAACCACGTCTCAACCGCCATCACACAACAACCACCAACCGCAACGCCGCTTCACAACAACAACAACGCCAACAGCCACGACCTTTACCTTCACAGCACACCATCCCGCAACCATCGCATCACCGCCATTCCAAGCGTCCCCGTGGCCAGGGACCGCCACTTTAGACCCTCCACCACCTTCGCCTCTCCTTCTGCGGCCATTCCCGCACCACTTGTGAACGCCGAGCGTCAGGCTGTCCTGGCCTCGTGCGGGACGCGCGCCGAGCCGCGGGTGCAAAAAGCGGCCTTTCCGAGGAGAAGTCGGATCAGGAATGATACACGCCCACTTCTGATCCGTCCTATCAGCAAGCGCGGGGCGATTTGGCCCCGCCTCTAGGCGCGTCGGAGTAGAATCGATATATGCAAATTCGAGGATCAGGGGAGGTTCACGCCCACTTTTCCTCCGTCCAATGGGCGAGCGTGGCTCCGCCCCCGAGCTCATCCTGATCCGGAAATTTGTATATGGGTTCTCCTGCCGTACTATAAAGCGCCGAGCGCGGGGCGAATTCAGTCAGTTTTTGGGCTCGGGCGAGTTGGAGAGGTGTGGAGGCGGAGTGTGGCAGCAGCAGTCAAGACGGGTCCGGAGGAGAGTCAGTCTGTTGGGGTTCGGAGTCTGTCGGGGAGCTGCAGCGAGGGGAAGCCGGGAGCGCGGTCTAGGTCGCAGTGGAGTCGCTCGTCGCGGGACCCAAGCAAGCCAGCTATCCTCTTTCCCCAGAGCATCAACAATTCCCCCCTTTTCCCCCCCCCACGCTGAGATAGTGCAAAAAGGGGGCCCCGTTCCCACTCCATTCCAAGCAGTGCTAACGAAACCCGAGGAGGAGCGCGGAGTCGGGGCACCGCCGCCACATTTGCGGCTCATCACAAGACGGGTAGGCTCCACCTGGTCTCGCGTCCACATGCCCCGTCTGTCCCCTTGTCATTGAGGGTGGCCCTTTTCTTTTGCTTTTGAGTATATGTGTTGTCGGCGCCGTCTGTAAAGTAAAACTGTGTAAGTGTTGCCGTGTGCTCGCGTAGTCGGTAGTAGATCTGCATTGTTGTGTTTCTTTTGCAATTGCTTTTGGTGCATAATTGTTGTAATTGTATATGTGTGCTTTCCGTGTGCCGCGGAATAAATGTGCCTCATGTTGAACTGTTTTTCCCGTTTCGCTTCGTCTTTTCTTTAATTGAATCCCCATCTTGCTTCACGTAAAGGGTTGGTAGCGGGCTTAATACGCCCGATAATTAATTGGAACCGTCGAGGTCGACGATATAACACCGCTCGGTTATCCCGATAGTACGGAACGGGTCGCTTCAGTGGCCCGTGTCCGGAGTCGACCTGCGGCGAGGTGCGATCGCCCGGTCTACCCTCCGTGTGGGTACTTAGGTAGGTCGAATTTGGCGAGCAACCCTATCCCACGCGGGGGGGGGGGGCGATTGGCACGATCGTGGTGAGGCCGAAAGGCCTACCCGTGACTGGTTCCTGGCGTTAGTCCGAGAGGGTCACGACGGAATTGTCCGTCCGGTGGGCGACGTGCCGCGATTCGAGTTACGTGGCCGCTCGCACGCCGGCGGTGCAAATTCGCAACACTGGTGTCAGGTCGTGGGACACAAACTCATCCCCCCTCCTCGCGGCACTGGTGTCGGAGAGCGGGAAAACGGGCTCTCCTGTCTCCAGCTAAATTCACGGGAATCGGTCCAGGGGTGAGAGGAGCGACCCCCGATTCCCTCCAAATTACGAGCGATTCAAATTAACCCCTTACGAGAAATAAGATGGCGTCTCAAGGCGAGCGGGAGCCGGGGGTATTAGAAATGGATTTAGAATGTGTAGAATCCATGGTCCAGGATGAGAACTCCGAGCAGGAAATGTTGGTTGTGCAGGAACACGAACTCGCCCAACTGAACCCAGAGCCCGAAATAGGTGCGGCGGCGGCCGCGGTGTATGACACCTCCCCTCCCCCTCTCCACCAAAACCCTTCCCCGATCCCTGCCGAAACGGCTCACCCAAACGCACCCGACATGGCCCAGCTATTCGCCATACTGGCAAAAATGGATACAAATACGAACGAAATGAAAAACGAAATAAAAGGCATGAACAAGCAAATTAACGAAATGGAAACAAACATGAAGGAAGAAATGAAAGAACTGCGGGGTGAGACGCAGAACATGGGCCGAGGCCTGCAGGCGGGCATGAAGGCAGTAACCAGCGAGCTCAAAATGGCGACGCCACGTGTGGGAGCGAACGAGCTGGGAGGGAGTGCAACGGCTGTCGGGCCCGCGGTGGAGGCGGGTAAGGAGAAAATAATTCGGGGAACGTGTTGGGCGAGAAGCGTGACGGTGACCGAGTGGGAAAAACTAATTGGGGTGACGGAGACGTGCACGAGGGAGATAAGAGACGAGGTGAAAGGAATTGCGAGGGAGAGATAAGAACAATTAAGATGGAAAGCAAGGATGAGGTACGCGGAGATCGTGAAAGAGCAAGGAGTGAAACAGAGGGAAGACGGGAGCGATTTAAGGAGAAAGCAAGGTTGACATACATAAAGATAAGGGAAAGACGCCAGAAAGAAGCAGAGACTAATAGACACGAGGGGACAACAGAAACTAATAAATGTACAGAGACACGGGAGATGGGAACGATAGAGGGAAGACAACACGGTGAATTGGACGGGGTTGGTGACGCACACACACACACACACGGAGGTAGTGGAGGACGATGAGGGGAGCTCGCAGAGCGTGTCGGGACCCAGTGCGAGCAGCGGGATAGCCTCCTCCAGGAATGAGGGGAGGGAGTATGCCCCTTGAGGCGAGTCACGACCAGGTGGGTTCGGTCGTGTCGAGCGAGGTCGAGGGGAGGAGTGCTGTGAACAGGTGCACGGAGAGCTTGGGGGGTATAGAGGCCCCGGAGACCCTTGTGGGGACGCGAATCCCCAGTGTGGTTGTCCCGGTGTGTGTGGTGCAAGGTGTGAGTGCGTCCCCGTGTGTGGAAGCGACCCCGTGTGTGAGTGATGGGGTGGTAAGTGTGCAGAAGGGCGCGCTTCCCAGCACGCCGTGTTTGGATGAGGCACCGCGGGCGAGTGCCCCCGCGTGTGTGAGTGGTATGGTTTGCGTGAGGGAAATGGCACGAGTGAGTGGAAGGCCGCGAGTGAGTGGAGCCACGTGTGCGAGGGAGGTGGCATGCGTGAGTGAACGGCCGAGTGTGAGGGAGACCGTGTTTGTGAGAGAGCGGGATGTGAGGGAGATGTCGGTGGGCATGTGTGAACACGCAGCCGCGTCTCCCGGTGTGAATGGAATGGAATGGAGTGTGTGTCGTGGCACGCAGGTGTGCGTGTGTTGAATGGCGACGGGGACGGCGACAGATAGACAAAAGCCGAGTAGCGGCTGTAGCTGTTTCGGGGACCGTGCCGGGTTCACCCAGCAGCGAGCGCGAGGTCCGTGCTATGCAACGCACGAGGCCCCCACGTGCTCGCGTGCGGGAGTGAAGTCCCGGTCCGGAAACGCACGCGGTGGATTTGCCGATCCCGCGGACGGACAAAGTTTAGGCAGGATTACGAATTTGGACCGGACGGGTTCTCCACGCGAGCGGGTGTGTTCAGCTCCAACGGGCAGAGCACATGTGTTCGCGTGGGGAACCCCTCGAGACGTGAGGCTTGTGTTTTTTTTATGCGCCGGGTGACGTCATGGCTGCGTGTGCGGCTGGAATCCGGCAGGAGGGTGAATCCCTGCCGGATGGTACCGACCAAGAGGGACAAGGGACGAGAACAGCTGCCATGACGTCACGCCAAAGGTGCGCGGCTGTGAATTGCCGCGCTGGTGCGCAGGTTGCGAGTTGCCGCGCTGGTGCTGCGCAATAAAAAAAAACAAAACAAAAAAAACAGCAAGCCTCGCTTTCGGGTGAACAGGACTCCCGGGCAAGGGGTGGAAGACCCCCTTATCTGGGCACAGGATGGAAACTAGCTAGGGGGAAGGGTTAGCTTAGTTAGACCGGCTCCATGAGGCAGGGGTAAGTCCTCATGGGGTCCGTGGAATGGATTAGTTAGAGGGATTGTAGCCAGATTTAGGTGGGGAAATGATTTTTTTTGATTTAGAAGACAGTGACAGACAGTGAATGTGTAGTGGGGACATAGTTTAGCGACGTAGTGTTAAAAGGAACGTGCTGTAGTTTAAGGGACGACGTGGGAGCACGAGGTAGTTAGGGGAGGTAGTTTGCAGGATGGCTGAGTTCAGTGGTGTGCGTGTTGAAGAGTTGGTGAGTTGAGTGGAAACATGTGCTTGGTGAGTGAGTGAGGCCAGCGGGTCTGTGTGAGTGGAGCGAATGGGGAATGCATGGTGCGATGAGTGATTGGGGGGAGGAGTGATTCCCGCCCAAGGGACCCCGGGGTCAGTGTAAAGTGAGTTAGCTGGGTTAGTCAAATTGAAAAATGGAAGTCGTTTTGCTGTTGGTGGGAGTGTAGGCTCGAAACCCGTTTGGAGGGGTGCAGGAGCCCTGTTGACAGGCTGGGAGCGTGGCTGCGAAAGGTGAGTATCGCTGAGTGGGTACCCCGGGCACCAGGCTAGTCGGCCATAGTAGGCCAAGGGCCCATGGGGGGCGGGATAGCGTAGTGGGCACGGGTGCGCCCGCTTGGTGCGGGGGCCCGGGGCGCCGTTAGCCGCGTGGGCAGTGTTGTGGGCACGGGTAACCCTCGGAAAGGGGCCCGGGAAGCCAGCCTGTCACGTGTGCGTTTTAGGGGAGGTGCCATGGGGGGCACTCCCCGGTGTTTAGGGAGCTGGTAGGCTCGGAGGCAGTGTCGTGCCCAGGGGTGCCATCGTAGGGGAATCGGCAGAGGGTCGTGCCTGCCAAGGGGAGCCACGCGTCCCAGCCATGAGACCGTGCAAGAACTGCCCTGTTGCAGCTACAACACGGGCTTGCAGTGGCGGCCCGTGCACCGTGTTTGCGTCCATCCATTCATCCATCCATCCATTCATCCATCCATTGTGGTCATTGCGTGTGCCACTTGAGCTGGCACGGAGACTGCATTTGTGCAGCCCGTACACCGTTTTGTTGCTTGCGTCAGTGTTCTGCAGGGACTGCCTTGCGGGCAGCCGCACCAGGAGACTGCGTTTGTGCAGCCCATGCACCGTTGTGGTTCACTGGGTTCATTTTAAAAGGGGGAGGCCTAGGACTGCGTGTGAGCAGCCGGCCACGTTCCCTGTCACCTGCATTGTTTGAGCCAGAGACTGCATACGAGCAGCCTGGCTCCCTGCTAACTGCTTTCTTTTTGCAGAGTCCATTGATCCTGGGCCATGGTTTAGTGTAAAATTTGTAAGTTAAGGTTAAGATGTACTGAACATATGAGTGCGCCCCCGGCATGTCTGTCTTAGCGCCGGCAATTTTATTTAAGTCGTCTGTGTGAGTGGGTTTGTTTAGTTAGTTACTCAGCCCTCAGGTTATTTTATTTTGGGGACACGAATACCATGAATGTCGCACTCAGGGATCCGTAGGTAAAATGTACGAGGGGAGAACTACACATGATGGCACACGAAAATTTGACAACTCGGGACGAGTCTGTAAAAAGGGGAGGGGGTAGTGTTGTGGTTGAGGAAATTCGCAAACCACCATTCAGGTCCCATAGGTGAGATATCTCTGTAAGTACATGTGTAGTTAGCCCCAAACCCGTTGTTTAGAGGGAATAAATGTGATTCATTCGGGCTGCGACCCTTTAAGATAGCAGTTTTTCTGTTCTATCTTTATTTTGAACCAACCACGTCTCAACCGCCATCACACAACAACCACCAACCGCAACGCCGCTTCACAACAACAACAACGCCAACAGCCACGACCTTTACCTTCACAGCACACCATCCCGCAACCATCGCATCACCGCCATTCCAAGCGTCTCCGTGGCCAGGGACCGCCACTTCAGACCCTCCACCACCTTCGCCTCTCCTTCTGCGGCCATTCCCGCACCACTTGTGAACGCAGAGCGTCAGGCTGTCCTGGCCTTGTGCGGGACGCGCGCCGAGCCGCGGGTGCAAAAAGCGGCCTTTCCGAGGAGAAGTCGGATCAGGAATGATGCACGCCCACTTCTGATCCGTCCTATCAGCAAGCGCGGGGCGATTTGGCCCCGCCTCCAGGCGCGTCGGAGTCGAATCGATATATGCAAATTCGAGGATCAGGGGAGGTTCACGCCCACTTTTCCTCCGTCCAATGGGCGAGCGTGGCTCCGCCCCGAGCTCATCCTGATCCAGAAATTTGCATATGGGTTCTCCTGCCGTACTATAAAGCGCTGAGCGCGTGGCGAATTCAGTCAGTTTTTGGGCTCGGGCGAGTTGGAGAGGTGTGGCGGCGGCGGAGTGTGGCAGCAGCAGTCAAGACGGGTCCGGAGGAGAGTCAGTCTATCGGGGTTCGGAGTCTGTCGGGGAGCTGCAGAGAGGGGAAGCCGGGAGCGCGGTCGAGGTCGCAGTGGAGTCGCTCGTCGCGGGACCCAAGCAAGCCAGCTATCCTCCTTCCCCAGAGCATCAACAATTCCCCCCTTCCCTCCCCCCCGCGCTGAGATAGTGCGTAAAGGGGGCCCCGTTCCCACCCCATTCCAAGCAGTGCCAACGAAACCCGCGGAGGAGCGCGGAGTCGGGGCACCGCCGCCACATTTGCGGCTCATCACAAGACGGGTAGGCTCCACCCGGTCTTGCGCCCACAGGCCCCGTCTGTCCCCTTGTCGTTGAGGGTGGCCCTTTTCTTTTGCTTTTGAGTATATGTGTTGTCGGCGCCGTCTGTAAAGTAAAACTGTGTAAGTGTTGCCGTGTGCTCGCGTAGTCGGTAGTAGATCTGCATTGTTGTGTTTCTTTTGCAATTGCTTTTGGTGCATAATTGTTGTAATTGTATATGTGTGCTTTCCTTGTGCCGCGGAATAAATGTGCCTCATGTTGAACTGTTTTTCCCGTTTCGCTTCGTCTTTTCTTTAATTGAATCCCCATCTTGCTTCACGTAAAGGGTTGGTAGCGGGCTTAATACGCCCGATAATTAATCGGAACCGTCGAGGTCGACGATATAACACCACTCGGTTATCCCGATAGTACGGAATGGGTCGCTTCAGTGGCCCGTGTCCGGAGTCGACCTGCGGCGAGGTGCGATCGCCCGGTCTACCCTCCGTGTGGGTACTTAGGTAGGTCGAATTTGGCGAACAACCCTATCCCACGCGGGGGGGGGGGGGGGGGGAGCGATTGGCACGATCGTGGTGAGGCCGAAAGGCCCACCCGTGACTGGTTCGCGGCGTTAGTCCGAGAGGGTCACGACGGAATTGTCCGTCCGGTGGGCGACGTGCCGCGATTCAAGTTACGTGGCCGCTCGCACGCCGGCGGGCGCGAATTCGCAACAATATATATATATATATATATATATATATATATATATATATATATATATATATATATATATATATATATATATATATATCTTCTTCTTCTTTTGGCTGCTCCCGTTAGGGGTCGCCACAGCGGATCATCCGTATGATCCGCATAGTGATTTGGCACATATTTTACGCCGGATGCCCTTCCTGACGCAACCCTGGTCGCCTCTGACAACACAGGGATATGGTACACCTATTTTAACCGGGATGTACACCGGCCCAGTATACTGGTACTCATTTCGCCGACCTCGGAAGGATGACAGGCTGAGTCAACCCCCTGGTGTATTAATTCAGTGGCCCAACGAGGCTTGAACTCAGGACCTTTTTGGATCCCAAGCCGCTGCCCAAACCACTGTGCCAACACCAGGATGTATATATATATATATATATATATATATATATATATATATATATATATATATATATATATATATATATATATATATATATATATATATATATATATTGGCTGCAAGACCACGTGATCAATGACATCATCAATATTTCAACCACACAATTTGGCTCGAGATGACCCTCAAAATTTTTCAAACTAAACAGATAAAGGTCAGGTATGGGAGCATGCGCCAGAGCAGCACATCTTTGCATCCAATTACAGCAGGTACTCCAGGGGCCTCCGTATAGCCATCCCCCAGGCAGATGCCTGGCCCATCCCCATATACTTGATATGCTGATCAACCAGCTGCAACCACGAGGCACGTGGTCAGTCCATTGGCCTCCTCCACTCACGAGGCTCCCTCGCTGAGAGAATCTGGTCAGCAGGATTAGTGTCAAGAAAACGAGCCACATGTCCATACAGACGGAGCTGATGCTCACGGACGATGCAGGTAACAAACCTCATTTGAGTCTCTCTCAGCAACTGCACATTGGACACAAAGTCCGATCAGCGAGAGCCAAGGATTCTCCGAAGAGACCTGGTACCAAAGGAATTAAGTCTCTATGCCAGGTCCCTGGTCAGAGTCCAAGTCTCACATCCATAGAGCAAGACTGGAAGCACCAAGGACCTGAAGACTCGGACTTTCATTCTCCCGCACGGGTACTGTCAATGCCACACCCCATGATCCAGTGAATCCACGACACCCCAGGCCCGACCCAGACGTCTATTGACCTCTGGCTCACAGCCAGCAGAGACATGAATTTCACTGCCAATGGAAGTGAATCTCTCCATGACCTCACCACAAATCGGTACAGACAAGATAGCAGCATCCAAGATGTCATTGAAAGCCAAGATCATAGTTTTGGCCCAGGAAATCCGTAATCCCAGTGGCTCCGACTCCTCATTCAGCACCTCGACGGCCCCCACAAAGACATCCGAAATCTCTGCAAAGATGACTGCATCATCTGCGAAATCAAGGTCAGAGATCTTGACATTCCCAAACGATGCACCGCAGATTGATCTCTCTGACATCCTCCCGAGAATCCAGTCCATACAAGTGCTGAAAAGTGTGGGGGCCAGTGCACTCCGCTGACGAACCCCAGTAACAACTGGAGATAAGTCAGAGATGGTACCACCACATCTCACAGCACTCTCAGCACCAGAGTATAGTTCAGACATCAGATCGATCAGTCTTGGTGGCACCCCACGAAGACCAAGAAGGGCATCCCGATTCACTGAATCAAACGCTTTACAGAGATAAACACAGGCTGAAAGCAGCCCCTGCCAAAACACTCATCTGCATTCGGTGAGGACCAGAAGTTCAAGGATACCGTCAATCATTGACCTCTTTGGTGCAAAGCCTGACTGCTCTGGATGCTGGTGCTCAAGCAAATGGTGGCGAACTCTATCAAGAATAATCCGAGCAAAGACCTTGCCCGGCACTGAGAGTAGCATCACCCCTTGGTAGTTGTTGCAGTCTTGGTGATCACCCTTTCCTTTCCAGAGAGGGACAACAAGGCCCCTCTTCCAGTCAGATGAGATGATGACTGTGTTCCAGGCAGAGAACAGAACTGCATGCAACGACATGAGTACAGCATTTCCACCAGCCTTGAGAAGTTCAGCATGGATGCCACAGATCCCTGGAGCTTTACCCCCATTTCATCTGGTTCACCACAGCCTGTGTTTCCACAAACGAAGGTGGACCACAGTTGATCGGAGGGTCAGCAATAAGGATTGTAACACCCCTGACATCCAACTCGAAAGCTGGTGGATCAGCCTGGTACAGCCGCTCAAAGTAACCAGACCAGCGGGCTTTTACTTCAGACTCCTCTGTCAAGAGCCCACCACCCTCCGCTCTAACTCCAGTACTCCGAGGGACGGGCTTGGACGAATGCAATGCGCTAATTCCCCTGTAAGCAGGACAAGAATCACTTTACCACAGGAGATGCTCTTCCCAATCACAGATTGCTCACACATAGGCCTCCTTGTCCACCTTTAGTGCATGTACAGTTTTACGCCTCAGCTCCCTGAACAGCTCAGCTCTGCCATTCAGCCTGGCTCTGTGACTCTGGCCAATGCTATCCAGTGTCCCTTGAGAGACAAAATTCTTCTTCGCCCTATGGTGAGTTCCAAGACATCTACCGGCAACATCAAGGACGGTGGTCTTGAAGGCACTCCACAACTCTTCAGGATCCCCCAAAGCACCCAGACCCCCTAAATCTTCACTCAGCTTGTTCGCAAACTCCTCTGCAATCCCCTCATCCTTGAGCTTGTCAACTTCCAGCCGAGGCTGGGATGGTACCATTCTCTGGATTTAAGCTGAAACTTAAGAGTTTCGACAACAAGCCGGTGGTCAGTATTGAGGAACTGAGCACTCCGGTCGACCCTGCAGTTCTGGATCATCCTCCATTGACCATCAATGAGCACATTGTCAATCTCCTTTGCCACACTGCCAACATTGGAATACCAAGTGCAGCAATGAGCTTGTGGGCGCTGAAACCATGAACCAGCTACCCTAAGTCCATGACATTTTGCAAAGTCAAGGAACTTCGTGCTATTCTGGTTCACAGTTCCAGACCCATGGGGACCAACACACGTCTCATAACCATCCTTCTCAGTTCCAGGCCATCCATTGAAATCCCCCAAGACGAGAAATGTATCTCGCCTGGGCACTGATCAACCACAGAGCCGAGCGTGGCATGGAGTGCGTCCTTCACGGTGAGATCACTCACCTCAGTCGGAGCATATGCAGAGACCAGGGAAATGACACCCAAGGAGTGACGAATTCTTAGTCTCATAATACGCTTGTTGACCGGTGTGACCTCAATTATCATTGGAGTCAGCTTATTGGACACAGCGACAGCAATGGAGTACTGATGGAGTACTGCTCTCCCCTCTGGGCTGGTGCTCCTGCCTCCCACCTTTCTCGACTTCACGCTGTCGAAACCAGGGCTTTTAAGATCATTGGCATCTCCCACGATGAGGCTGAGTCTTTGGGCCTCTCACTCAATCACCGCAGGTTGGTCGGTGGTCTTTCTGTCTTCTACCGACTCCTCTCCAGCCTTGCCCCCCCTGCTCTCTCTGCGATTTGTCCCAACCACATTTCCACAGGGCGCTCAAGGTCCGCCAACAACCCCCTTCTGGTAAAACTACCAAAATCACGAATCACTGCTCATCTTCACTCTTTCATTCCTCTTTTTTCCCGCCTTTGGAATAAACTTCCTCACTCTATTCTTTCCCATTCTTCCCTCCAGGCTTTCAAAACAGCTGTTCACCACCACCTCTTATCTTCCCCCATCCAAATCCTCGATCTTTTCTACCCCCGATAATCCACCCAAGCCCACTTCCTTCAATTCTCCTGCTTTCCTTCCTGAAAGTCCCTGTAATGTCCATCTTCTCCTCGCCATGTTCCCCGTCCCATCCCCATCCCTCTCCCTTCCACAGTTCACCTGTGTCTGTTCCCCAATGTTTTGTCCCTTCCACTCCCGTCCCTCTTGTCTCATGCCTCCTTGCTGTGAGTTGTGTGTTCGCTCTCATACGAGCCTCGACCAAGGTATACAAAAAAAAAAAAAAAAAAAAAACTCCTTGGGCATGGTAACCATCAGAGCGACCATACCAATAGTAGGTGTAACCACCCATCATGATCTCGCCACAATCCGGTCTCCGAACCTCAGAGAGCGCTGCAATACCGGAGTGCAAATCCTGCCACCAACCTCCTCATAAAAATTTCCCCAACTTCAGGAGGACGTTCACCGACACAGTGGGGCACGAGATATGGATGGCTGTTGGCTCACAAGGAGCTCCTCCACCCTTTGAGATCAGATAAAGCGTTTAACATATCCAATTATGACATCATAACAAAGCCACCTATGACATCATTTTTAAAAATCACTTGTTTCCATGGGGAGTACTTGACATGTGCCAAGTTCAATTTTTTCCATGCATCGGTTTCGGAGATACTGTTACGAATCTGGCAGCCATTTGCACACAACAGCCAGAGTCCCCGCAATTCAGTTATTTCGATAAGTATGTGTTTATAGTTAGGGTCCCGTCCTGATGTTTAATGGGTGATTAAGTGTATCTGCGCTGCGAGTTATTTCTTTGTTAGAATTAATACCCAACAACAATAACAACATCCTCCTTCGCTCCTGCCACCATTGGCCTTCCTCACGCACATGCGTGCCGAGCACAGACGTGGGCGGGGCTTCCATCGCCTCAGATCGGAGCCCCGCTCCAAAAAAGGGCATGGAGTTTTTCCTCTGCCTAATGAGAGAAGGGCAAGCATCGCACGCGCGCCCCAGCCAATGGGAAGCCAGAACGCCAAGGGAAAGAAGAGGGAAGCGCCAAAACAGCCAGAGATTGAGTGGTGCACGAGAAGAAAAAGGTCGTTGGTTGGACACCCCCGTGTGTTCTGGCCTTCTGGGAGCTCCTTGTCATGGTCGTCGTCCCTGGTCTTCTCCTCGGCGCTTGGTGCGAAGCTGACCCTGCGGGTTCGAGTCCCACCGTGGTGGTTTGTGTTGGAGCGCGGGCTGGTGGTCGGAGCGTCCGACATCCCTGCCAAGAATCCCAGGCTCCACAGGGGCAGGTCGGCAAGCCGCACAACGCGGCCAGGTACACCACGGAGCTCTGTCCCCCCAGCTGAACTATCCTCCTCGGCTGGAGGACCGAATAAAGACCCGGTGGGGTCCATTTATTTTTGGATGTGTGTGTGTGTCTGTGGTCTCAGTCTTTAATTAGAAATGGTATAAGTGCCTTGCATCATTGTACATTTGATTATATTTGGGGTAACTCTGCTCTTTGTCTCCCTCTCCCCATTATAAATAAACCCTGTGTTAAATTTACCAGGTCGTTGCCTGTCGTTTCTATCATTGACTCAGCACGGTGCGGGCTTGAGAAATAGGGAGGCCGTTTGTGCCGTAAATTGTTCATTTGGTCCGGCAGGCTTTGGTAATCCCCGCTTGGTTACGCCGGATCCGAGTCGGTAACAGCGACTCGGTTCGGACAAAGTTGGCTGAGGGTGTGGCTTCCCCGGTAGTTAGACGGTGTGGGTACTTAGGTAAATTGGAATTAGGCAATTAACCCTACCCCACGCCGTCCTAATATTGGCGTCCACGGTCCACGAAGGGACCCGTGACCTTCGGAGTTATCCGAAGGTTATGACCTTCAATTCCGGTGTTCGATGGGAGACGGCCCAACTGCTCCGTCTCGCGGTCGTCCTCGCCACCGAACCCGGCACCACAACAATACGGAGGTCCATTTTTTCCAACATGGCTGCCACACCACGTGACCTATAATGTCATGATTATTATTAAAACATTCTACGTGAGTAGTCGTACCGATGTTGAAAATTTTGCATCAATCGGATAAGCGTTTGCAGAGAAAACAGAAAATTAGCATGGATGGACGTATGGACAACCCGAAAGCATCATGCCTCCGGCGACCTCATCAGCGGAGGCATATAATTTAACTCAAAATTTGATATTGAGTCATTCCTGAACAACTTTTTGCCATATTTACCCTCGCTGAAGGAGAAGGTATTGCATTTGGGTTTGTCTGTTTGTCACTAGCAAAATCAAAGATTTTTCAAGTATATTGGTTTGTCAATTTTGCTACTGTCTCTTTTTCTGTTTGTCTGTTTGTAGCCGACAGGTCACAATTTTAAACCAATCTTCACGAAACTTTACCACATGATACAGTTTATCGTAAGGAAGAAACGATTGTTTTTGAGGTCAAAAGGTCAACATAAGCCAAAAGTCAACAACTTCGGTGAGATTTATAAAATCCTCAATTTTCATCTGATTAACTTGAAATTTGAGGAGAAGTTATATTTCAGGTCAATGAATTCAACCAGCCAATTATTTTTGAGATCAACATGGACCAGAAGGTCAACGTCGACCCAAGGTCAACAAGTAAGGTGGTTTTTCGAAAATCCTCAATATTCATCTGATTGACTTGAAAGTTGAAGAGGATTTATATTTCAGGTCACTGAATTCAACCACCAATTATTTTGGAGGTCCACGTTGACCAAAAGGTCAACATAGGCCGGATTTCTAAAATTGTCAATTTTCATCCGATTCACTTGACATTTGAAGAGGAGTTACATATTTGGTCATTTAATTCAACCACCAATTATTTTTGAGGTCAAATTTGTTTTATGGATTTTGCAAGTATCGTGCTCTGTATGTTTGTTTTTTTGTATGTTACATCTTCTTGTTTGTTTCATTGTCTGTTTGTTTGTTTGTCTGCACAGAACTTTCGTATTTTTCTCCACAACTGCTAGTCGGATTGAGATAAAATTTTCGCCATTCGTGCGACTACTCATGTAGAATGTTTTAATTATAATTATGACGTCATAGGTCAGGTGGTGTGGCAGCCATATTGGAAAAATGGAAAAACTTTGGGCTTCTGTATCTCTGAAACCGCAGCAAGGAAAAAATTGAAACTTGGCAGATAGCAAGTACTCCTCATGGGGAATGAGAGTGATTTTTTTTTTAATGACATCATGGGTGTCTTCGTTATGACGTAATAATTACATATGTACAATGCCACATTCGTTCAGTATGAACATATTTGAGAGTCATCTAGGGATAAAATGGTCTTCAGAAAGAAAATTGATGACGTCATCAGTCACGTAATTTACCTGCCATATTGTTGTTGTTTTTTTAATCCTTAAAAAAAACTTCTTCTTTGAAGTGGCTGAACAGATCAAGGTGAAACTTTACACGTATGACCACCTATCCACGGGGAACAAAAGGTTCACACATATGATGTCATTGGTCACATGGTTTGGCAGCCATATTGGATTTACCTTAAAACCTATAAAATACACCACTCAAAAGAAGCCCTGGTGAGGGTCTGCAATGTCTGATTGCTCTTTTTCTTGTTCAACTTTGCTTTAGGTGGGATGTGTGGGATTTTGCGATGGCACGCCATCGCCTTTGCTCTCATGTTTGTTCTGATGCTCATCGTTCCTTGCCAATTCCATATCCAGGCAATGCATGACACCATCGCCAGGTGCCGAAGGGAGTACTCAGTTTTCACTCCGTTTGTTTGTTTTCTTGTTACTTATGAAATCGAAAGATTTCGTAAGTATATTGATCAGTTCCGTTTCTGTTTGTTTGTTTGTTTGTTTGTGTGTTTGTAGGCACGATAACTCGAGAACGGAAGAAGCTACCAATGTCAAATTACACCACGTGATTCAGGAGGGTGATGGCTAGTGCTGATTAGATTTTGGTCAAAATTGGTCAAAGGTCAAGGTCACAGTGAGGTCAAATATCCCCAAAAAAATTATAACTCGAGAACGGAAGAAGCTACCAATGTCAACTTACACCACGTGATTCAGGAGGGTGATGGCTAGTGCTGATTAGATTTTGGTCAAAATCGGTCAAAGGTCAAGGTCACAGTGAGGTCAAACATTCGATTTATGATGGTTTGGTACAGAATCATCGTAGAAACTTTTGGTTTGCATCGCTACCTTATCAAGAGACAGCTTTTATTAGACAAGGTCAGAGGTCAAGTTGACGATTTCATAAGTACCAGTCTATGACTGCTTGTTTGTTTGTTTGTTTGTCTGGGCGATATCTCAGCCATCCTTTGATTTAGGGAGCTGAAATTTGGGGACAAAAGTGAAGATGTGCTTTGAAAAAAATGTTCTTTTTATTTTTTGATAAATCATTAATTGATTCATTACTTAATTATTATCGATTTATTAATTACAAATTTATTTATTTCTCATCCCGGCAATATCTCAGGCACTCTGAGCTCGGAAGCTGATATTTGGACACGAGTGACCAAGTGATTTGGCTATAAATGGTATTTTTGATTTATTGATTAATCAATTAATTATTTAATTTTTCAATTAACTGCTTAATTTTCAAAAGGTTACAGATTCGGATGAAACAGTGGTGGTTGAGGTGTGCTATCAGCCAATTGATTAAGAAATTAATTATTTTACGATGATTATTTATTTATTTTAATTATGAAATTACAACAATTAATCAATTATTGCACACCGCTCCCTCCCAAGTCTGACTCCATGTGATGCAAGGTGGCACTGTTGGGTGCCGAAGGCACCCTGGCGATGTCGCACGCTAGACGATTGTTTTATATGTATTTGGCATGGGGGTGGTGTACTTTGAATGTACTGAAATTGTTTTTTATCACTTGGTTTGGGAATAAAATATTTTTTCTCCTCAATTAAATAAAAATATAATGAAAAGTAAATATAATATTGTTGTGGTTCTGCAAAAACGCATGCCTCTAAGGCAATGGCACACAACATACAGTGATCCCAAGGCATTTATTGCAACAGTATATGTCTTAGATAGTCCCTTCCATATGTCTTGTGGGTAAAAAGGGGAAAGATGCTTTGCGTGGGACTCTCGTAGTTAGGTATTTCATATCCTCCACTTTAACCTTTTTCTTTCCATTACACAAATGATGCAAGCACGCATGCCACGCAAATAAGAACGAGCAACATGCTACGAGTGTCTCCAGCATGTTCGCGCTGCGAGCGTATCCAGCCAATAGCGCACCGGTACATTGTTTTGTTGGAGCTTGCGTGCCCATTCCGCGTTCAAATGTGCGCCAATTCCCAACCGCCACCTCACCCCAGACTTCATCCCACTCACCAAACCTCACCATCTTCACCGCAACGACTTCCTGCAACTGGAAAAAATACCCTCGCAACAACCCACGCTAAATCCCAACTTTTATTCACCATCTCAGGACGAGCGCCACGTGGCACTCAACCCTCACCATCGACGCCACGTGGCAATCACTACTCGTAACAGATGCTGCATTGCCACCACCTCTCATGAAGAATGTAAAGACAAGAGCACCCTGCTCTATGACTGCCATAACTGCCCCATGGTCATCAAATCCACACCGAAACCTCAAGGGACCTGGAGGAGACACGAGTCGAGCTGGCTGTTCCAGGGCATAAAGCGAAGCGCGGACATGCGCTGCGGCTTGTCGAGGGACCCACGGGTAGCGCAGGGATTTTGCTACACTCCCCTGATAGAACGAAGGGCAGCACACGTTCTGGGCCAGAGCATGCATCCGAAGACCCAGTAGAGGAACGGGATTTTGCCTGCAGATCATCAAGATCCGGTCCTCGGCCCATCCTTTCGCCCGGGCTCATAAAAATGGCAGAGCGGAGTCAGTTCGCTCTCTTTTGGGTTACACACTTTTTGGGTTCGTCGCTCTTCCAGTCAGCCTGCTTGTGGGTCATTCAGTCAGCCTGCTTGTGGGTCGTTCAGTCAGCCTGCTTGTGGGTCGTTCAGTCAGCCTGCTTGTCTGCATGAGTCCATCATGTTCACTCTGCTCACTGGTCACTGCTGCTGCTCGCCTTCGTGTTCGGGGCTGTTGGTGCTGCCGCCAAAGGAATGCGGAGCCAGATGGGATCGACAAGGCGGCAGTCAGTGAGCTGGTCAGCATGGAGCGAAAGGTGCCACGAGTCCCCGTAACCAAGCAGGAGGGGGGATCACACACTACTGCCATGAGGTGGGGCTGCTTCGTTCGAGCGATCCCCAATAGGTATAGACATTCACACTTACAGCCATTTACACAGACAGGATAGGAACTTTCTCCTTACACATCTTCTTCTTCCATCTACCTCGTCGATTGTGGATGCATACAAGAGCATTAACGCGGGCGAAGCCCGACTGTTCTTTTGCGGGCTGAATCGAAGGAGTGAACGTAATGATTCGCATTCACATTTTCCTCTTGCACAACCTGCACCCCCCACGTCACACTACACCACACCTCCCACTCCCACATCTTGGACATAATCAGTATTCCTCCCACCTACCTCTCCCTAAGCATTCTGGGTTGCGTCAGTCTGCCGATCCTGCCAGGTACTGAGAGGTTATTAACGCTCACCTGCTTTCTTTGTCTCTGGGCTATATCTAATCTTCCTTGGGTTTGTGTGTTTGTGTGTGATGGCGCCTGTCCTAGCATAAATTAAGATTGTAGAAGGTATGCGGGAAAACTCTGCTCTGCTTTTGTAAGATTGCTTGTCTGTTGCAGCACCCCACAAATTCCTCACTATCCCTGCTGTACATACCAATAAATCCCATTCACTGTGCCACATACCTTTCCTCGCTTTGGTTGTAAATAAATGCCCTGTGTAGAAATGTTCCCAGCTCGTTTTCGGGTTTTCCTTAATTGGTCCGGCATGGCTTGCACCCAAGCTTAGCCGGGATGTTATTCCCCAAAAATTCACTTTGAAGTTGCTACGTACTTGGCAGTTCCGTTCAGCTGCACCTGATCCGGTCGGTAATCTGGTTAACACAAGTACATATCAAGGGCATGTTTCCCAGTTATGAGGTCACGTGACCCTTAGGTAAATGGTTTTTAGACAGAGGACCCTCGGTGACGTGGTCGAGTTTTAGGCGTTTGCGGTTCATTTGCGACCTGCCGCGTTTCAAAGTTATTCGTGTGTGACTGCCTGTGATTCCCATCAGTAACTCATGGCAGTCTATCCCTCGTGGCCTCCCCGCGATGCCGGGACCACAACAATATGTTGGCTTTTCTTGAACTACTATGAGTTTCTCATTCATTGAACATTTTGAACACCCAATTATTTCCGTTTCCTCTTTCTTTCCCTTTGAGATTAATCTCCTAACGCAGATATTAGAAGATGAAATGAGTCCCTTCCCATGGCCCAAAGCATCTGCTTTGTTTTATGTTTTGAGGACCAACTTGTGATGTTTTCTCATTTCAGCTTTGGGACAACTGATGTTCTGTGTTATATTGTTTTTCTCCAAGAGATCTTTTAAGGACGTTCATTGAATGTCAGACAGTTTCTAATTGCAGGTCGTTTTTTAAATGATATTATTGGAATCTCTTTCAGTTCCTCTGCAATGTTTTTATCACTCCAGCTGCTACAACTATCATGAGTATGATGTCGAATCTCTTCAGAGCGCAGGTCCGCTTCATCACATTTTCAGTCGCTGGTACTTTACTGCGTTTTTTATTTCTGAATTATTTAGAAGAAAGTCTTTGGGTACTCAAACTTCAAATTATGAAGTATGTTCTTTCCTTTTTATTTCTGAGTACTACATCTGGTCGCAATGCCTTCTTTTCAATGTCCACGCATGATGGAATTGCCAGGTCATATGTAAATGCTATGTCATCATTTTAGATTGTTTTCTTTCAGGGTTGTACTGTTACGGATTTGGAATCCTTGTGCACACAGACAGTCAGCAGCCCCCGCAGTTCAGTTATTTCGATAAGTATGTGTATAGTTAGAATCCATCCCCTGTGTCTAAAGGGAATTTCATGTGTGCACTGCGGGTTAATTTTTTTAGTTTGGTTTTTAGCAACTACAACAACAACAACAGCGGACCGTCGCCTCACTAGTAGGGTGAATATACTGATTCTGGCTCACTTTTCCCCATGTCAATGAATGGGGGATTTTCAGCGATTCATATTTTTTTCCTAAAAAGTAAACCCCCTTTTTATCCCAAGGTATATTTATTTGTCTCCCCTTTTAACCTCGGGACACTTTTTTTCAAATAACCAATGCAATAAGATAAAGATTTGTTCAAGTAGTAAAGTAGTAATGTGATTTGCTAAAGGTGATTCCAAAGAAATATCTGAAACATCTAAGCCTCGGGACACTCTTTTTCAAATAACCAATGCATATTGTTTAGCTCACTCATTAAACCTACAAAGATTTGTTCATTCTCAAATTCTTTCAATAGTTTAATTTTCTTTGCACAATAATCCCCATCTAAAATATTTAAAAACAAAACATTTGAATCTTTATATTTTTTAAGATACCCCTTTTGTGCCATGACAAAAAGATAAACTTCTCTTCATGCTCTTGTTTGACCACCTCCTGAGCCACAGGTTATTTTTTGTTAAGCCACGCCCACTTTTCTTTAAGCCCCGCCCACTTTCCATGAGGTATTTTCATAAACCACGCCCACTTTTCCTAAGCCCGCCCACTTTTCACGAGGTATTCCATGAGCCACGCCCACTTTTCACGAGGTATTCCATGAGCCACGCCCACTTTTCCTAAGCCCCGCCCACTTTAATGAGGTTTTTCCTAAGCCACGCCCACTTTTCCTAAGCCCCGCCCACTTTTGCTAAGCCCCGCCTACTCTTACATCATTTCCAGTTCATCTCTGACTCACAAAGAAATCACTAGAAAATTCTGGAATGTTATGGTTTTTGAAAAATTTCCCAATGAAGGCTTGCCTGGGCTTGCCCAGGGAATTTCCAAAGGAAACCACACCAACCAGTCTTTCCCTATAAAAGCCTCAAGCCCAGGCTCCATATTAAACATTTTTTTTTTTGCTGGCAATGGTGTGCTGTGTGCTTGCCTGGAACTCTCTGACTTGTATGGAACTAAACCTTCAAGTTGATGAACTGGATTCAAACCTCTTATCCATTGAGGTAAGATTTTATTTCCCTATTTTCAGTTTGATTAAATATCCCTGTGTCGTAAGAGGCGACCAGGGTTGCGTCAGGAAGGGCATCCGGCGTAAAACATGTGCCAAATCACGATGCGGATCATACGGATGATGCGGACACCTCGGACTTGGCCCTCGAGTGTCCATAATGGTGTATAGTAGGAGGGAGTGAAGGACCAACCCATTGCTCCCATGGGTATTATCTGCTTAGTTTTATCTTTTGTAATTCCTGTGAATAAAATGAACCTAAAATCTCTTCCCCTTCCAAATCACATATCTTATAAGTCCAAGGAACCGTATCTATTACATAAACAATTTTAAAAAGTTTGTTCGTCCATCGTTTAATATAACCCTTTTCAAAATGAGATTTCCACCTATATATTCTTACAATATCACCAACTTTGAACTTAGATTTTCTGATATTAATCTCTTTCATATTTTAATTTTGTAAATGTTTGTGATGGTTTCATATTCGTTGACGTGTGAATCGTGTCATTATACTTATCCACAATATCCTGAATAAAAGATGACCATTGTTGTGAACCGAGTTCTGTGAATTTTTTATATAGTCTCTCTTTTAAAGTACGATTAAAACGTTCAACAACAACGGCCTTCCCTTCATTAAAGGTACTGTATAATGTAATACTGTTATTTTTTAGAAAATTCATAAATGTCTTGTTATAAAACTCTCGACCCTCATCAGTCCACAATTTTTTTAGGTTTTCTCTTACTTTTATTAAATATCTGTTGAAAGGCTAACATAGAGTATTACCTGTTATTTTTTTTTTTTTTTTTTTTGTATACCTTGGTCGAGGCTCGTATGAGAGCGAACACACAACTCACAGCAAGGAGGCATGAGACAAGAGGGGCGGGAGTGGAAGGGACAAAACATTGGGGAACAGACACAGGTGAACTGTGGAAGGGAGAGGGATGGGGATGGGACGGGGAACATGGCGAGGAGAAGATGGACATTGCAGGGACTTTCAGGAAGGAAAGCAGGAGAATTGAAGGAAGTGGGCTTGGGTGGATTATCGGGGGTAGAAAAGATCGAGGATTTGGATGGGGGAAGATAAGAGGTGGTGGTGAACAGCTGTTTTGAAAGCCTGGAGGGAAGAATGGGAAAGAATAGAGTGAGGAAGTTTATTCCAAAGGCAGGAAAAAAGAGGAATGAAAGAGTGAAGATGAGCAGTGATTCGTGATTTTGGTAGTTTTACCAGAAGGGGGTTGTTGGCGGACCTTGAGAGCCCTGTGGAAATGTGGTTGGGACAAATCGCAGAGAGAACAAATCGCAGAGAGGCTGGAGAGGAATCGGTAGAAGACAGAAAGACCACCGACCAACCTGCGCTGATTGAGTGAGAGGCCCAAAGACTCAGCTTCATTGCGGGAGATGCCGATGATCTTAAAAGCCCTGGTTTCGACAGCGTGAAGTCGAGAAAGGTGGGAGGCAGGAGCACCAGCCCAGAGGGGAGAGCAGTACTCCATCAGGCTATGGACAAAAGCTTTGTAAGTGGTCAGGAGCTCAAGAGGGCCGAGGAAGGACTTTGCACGACGGAGGATTCCCAGTCGGCGACTGGCTTTTGAGGCAAGGTTGGAAATGTGACTTTCCCAGGAAAGGTCATGGCAGATAGTGAGACCCAGAAGCTTGAAAGAAAAGACTTCTTCCAGAGGATTGTTGAGAAAGTGGATGGGGGGTTTTGTAAACGGTCCTTTCGAAGAGACATAGTGAGAGTGTGAGATTTGTCTGGATTGAAAGACATGTTCCACGTGTTGGACCAGTTTGTGATTTTATCCAGATCTGCAGTGAGCGAAGAAGCTGCTGCTTGCCGGTCTGAGGGATGACAGATGGTACGGCAGAGGGTGGAGTCATCGGCAAAGAGAAATAGAGGATTTTCCAGAGAGTCCGAGAGATCATTGATGAAAACCAGAAAAAGAACAGGGCCCAGAATGCTACCTTGAGGAACTCCAGCCTGCACAGGAAGAGGGGATGAAAGAACTCCATTTAGGGCCACACGTTGACTGCGACAGGAGAGGAAGTCTGCGAGCCATGAGTGGAGATGGCCTTGAATACCATGGGAAGAGAGTTTGGTGAGTAGGGCAGGGTGCCAGACTGTGTCAAAAGCATGTGATATGTCCAGGGATACGGCTCGGATTTCCTGTCTGGCATTGAGGACCTCCATCCATTGATGGGAGAGCAGTAGCAGCATATCCAGGGTAGAGTGACCTGGTCTGAAACCAAATTGATGATTGGAAATCAAGCCATTGGAGAAGAGGATGGATTCCATAACCTTGCTGATGATTGGGAGAAGGCTGATTGGTCTGTAGTTATAGGGATCTGTTTTTGCACCTTTTTTATGCAGGGCAGTGATGTTAGCAGATTTCCAAGCAGATGGCAGATGACCTTGGGAAAATGAGAGGGTGAATAGAACAGAGAGAGGGTGAGCAAGAGCAGAAGAGCAGGCTTTGAGGACACGTGGGCTGATGCCGTCTGGACCGGTTGCAGAATCTGACTCGAGGTTTGAAAGCAAGCTCTCCACCTTGTCAGGAGAAAAGGATACAGAGTCCAGGGACAGTTGGGTGCGACTGGGTAAAGTGGGTAGAGATAGTGATGAGTTTGGGACACAAGATTTAGCTGCAAACACCGAGTTTAGACATTCAGCTTTATCACGTGTGGAATCAGCAGTGCGGCCATTTGAGGTAAGGGAGGGGATGGAGGGGGAACATACACCAGAAACGGATTTGATTAAACGCCACCAGGATTTTGAGGAGGGAGAGAGGTTTGAGAGTTCAGACTTTTTGTTTTTTTTTTAAAAGGGAGGTTTTGGTTTTGTTTTTTAAAGGGACAACCCATGCGTATCTACTCCTCAAATCAATAACGGTTAAAGCATACTTGTACCCCTTATCATTATTGAGTTCAATCAAATCAGCGGACCAGATATAATCAACTTCCTTGGAATAAACCTTCCTTCTACAAAACTTTGTGAATATTGGTTTATGTAATTCATCAGCTAATTGCTCTTCAGTCTTAATGACATCATTAGAGCCTATAAGTTTTTTGAATTTCCAAGTCCAAGTTTCAATTTAGCACTGATCATCTTCTTCACGATGAACCAATCAACTTTTTCTCTCAGGGTTGGATTTTGTATCAGAGACAAATTATACAACATATCTCTATCGGCTTCATGCTTTTCTTCCAAAGTTGTGGTATTCCCATAATCAATATCGTGTCTCATGCACACTTCATCAACTCTATTGATGGGTTTACTCCATGATTTAGGATTGTCTGCCTCATCTAATCTTTTATCCAAGTTTGTGCCTGGACCACAGAAAGAATACCCTGGTAGATGCAATTCCCCTGGTATTCCAGTAGTTGTAAATTTACTTCCTGATAAAAACTTTTGTATATCTCCTCCGAGTTTGGGTTTGGAGATAAATTGATTTTTTTTTTTTTGAACCACACACCGAACATATACCTTTTTGTATAACCCTGTTATTTTTACTTTTAATATATGAAATATTTTTAGTGTTAGTTTTCTTTTTTACATTTGAGACAATAACTCATTTATTTATGAGAAAAATTCCTGCAGAGTGCAAAAACCTTTTTAGTTTCCAACATGCACATTTGAATCTTAATTTTTAAAACATAAAGAATTATTAGAAATGCCTTCACTCTCTCCTCCATTTATTTAAGAAAAAAAAAAGAAAAACTTGAATCAAAATGAATATCTTGCCGATGTCAATAGTGTTGTCGAAAATATTGCAAATAGACTTGTCAATTCTTCGTTTTCCTCCTCGGTGGGTTGAGTTATTTTCTGAAATACCCCCAATCTTTTTTTAATCTCACTGGTTTCCATATTTTGATATTTATTTAGTCTCGCTCTTTCCTCCCTCTCCTTCTCTCTCTTCTCCCTCTCCTCCTTCTCTCTCTCTTCTCTCTCTTCTCCCTCTCCTCCTCTCTCTTCTCTTTCTTCTCCCTCTCCTCCTTCTCTCTCTTCTCTCTTTCTTCCTTCTCTTTCTTCTCCCTCTCCTCCTTGTCTCTCTTCTCCTTTTCCGCCTCTTCTCTCTCTTCAACTCCTTCCTCGTCCCTTACTATCCTTGAATCGCTTACACCCCATAGAATATCATACATATATTCATCAGGATTTCTCATTATTCCTGTATCCAAAATAATTTTTTTTACAACAGGAAACCAATAAAATTTCTTTTGAATTTCTAAAAGAGCCTTACCTTTTCTTAACTTTATAATTTTTTCATTATTTAACATTCTAATTAAATCTAAAGTTGTCAGTTTATCAACATCAGCATAATGCCAATCTTTTATTGAAAATACCTCATTCTTATGTTGTAGAACATATTTATTAAAATACCGAATACCCTTTTCTTGAAGGTATGCTTGGACACAGAAATGATAATTTTCTTGAAGCCTTCTTGCTGTCATTTATGTATTAGAAATATATGTTAGAATAATATTATGGCACGAAACACCTCCCCATCTTCACATAGTTAAATCATTTTGTATTCCCTTACTTATTATATATAATCCTGTTTTTTGCTGTTTTCATGATATAAACGAGGGCAAAACCATTATTATATTAACCCTGATTAAATTGTTCCAGGTCTTCTAGGTCAATTTAAATGACCAATTATACCCTAAATCATTCATATCATACCCCCATTGCTCTATTCTCATACAAACAATACGCCCTTCTTTATAAAAATGTATTTTAATTCGAACTGTGAATTTTGTATGACCTGGAGATAAAATCAACATTTCTGTATCTTTGGAATTCACGGCCGTTTTATTTAAGGATATATATTGTGATAAATCGCTTAATCTCACCAAGTCATTCGCGTCAGTCGGGCAAGGATAATTTTTTAATTTATAAGCATTTTTCATATTAATATTTTTGGTTATATTTTATTTATGTCGTTCAGCCTGTGCCTTTGTGTAATAATTTGATAAATCAATATCCAGTTCTTGGCATACACCAAATATAGAACCATCTTTACCAACATAAGTCATTTATATTAGATTAAAAATAATGTCGTAAAAAATTTTATTTTGGTTGAGTTCAAATAACACATATAGACATAATTGATCACATAATTGACCACAACACTTGGAATTTAATTCTTGGACTTGAAATGTTTGATAAACACCATTCTGTAAGAATTTTATGACTTCAACAGGTGGTGGAAGACCAAAACTATCAAAATAATATTTGTCTTGATTATTAAAAATACAAACCCAATGAAAACCGTTCACAATATTATCTTGTAAGTTCATTATAATATTCTTTGTATGTTTAGGCACATTTGTTAATTCATCTCTCATACAAATAACCACATTATGAATTTTCAATTTCTTACAATATTTGACAAGTTGTAAATTTGATGTTGTATTCTTTCCAAATTCTTTAAACCACTCATCAATGCTCATTTATTTATTAGAAAGATATAATCCATTACCTCTTTTAGTTAATTTTACACCTGCTTGTGCGACAGAAGAAAGCATATCTCCAACGAACAATCTCGCTTTATCAGGCAGACCTTCAAGTTTTTCAGCAAAATCTACAACTACACCACTTCCACTAATTTGTTTCTCCAACTCTTTGTTCTGTCTTTCCAATTCTTTTTGAGCCTGGAGTTGAGCCTTCCTTTCGTTGGCAGTTTTTACCGCTGTTGAAATACCACCCGTCAATGCTCCAACCGCACTTAAACCAGCAAATAAAGGAATTAGAAATGGGAGAAATCCTCCACTCGTCTCTCTTATTGAATATTTTTTCAACATTGGTTTTGTCATTTTAATTTTAAGTGAGCCAGTGTCATTCAAGATTTTAACCTGTTCTCTTGTGAGCAAAACATCAATTCTTACTGCTCCTTTTCTCTGAATTGTATTAACGTTAATCATACAAGGCTTTTGATTTTGAACACAAGATGATAGTTTATGAAGATTGATTTGATTAACATATACCCCAGTTGGTACTTTGCCACTCATTTATTTAACAAAAAATTATGTGAGACTAATCATCACACCATTATCTGCATTAATCTGCAATTCTGTTTCTTCCAAAAGCAAACAATATGTATCAACTTCTTCACTCTCTCCTCTTTCAATGTATAGGGAAGTATCCACTCGATTAGACTTTATAGTTTCCTTTTGAGCGCTCAGGTCAAACGCATAGATTGTATACAAACTTTTAAATGCTGTCATATCCAAAATAGGTTCTTTATTTCCATTACTTTCACACACCATTTGGTTAGACTTGTATGCTTCAGCATAATCATTTTTTTCCCAATTAATTTCCAATCTATCTCGTGGATAAAATGTTCCCTCTGGAGAAACGTGAAGTTGTTTCACCTGAGCATTATCACTCAGTGCATTATTCTTATCAGTCGCAGTATCACCATCTGGCTTTTTAAAAAGGATCCACAGATATCATGGCTTTCCTTCCAGAACACCCAAATTCCATGTGTAAGTGGTTTGGTTTAGTTTAACGTGTTGACATCTTCTTTTGAGGTATGATATACTGAGTGGTTTCTTTAAGTTAAGTCTTCTATTCAACATCTCTTCTGTTTTAAGATTTGGAGTATATTCACTAATATACCAACTCATTTCCTCAATTACAAATTTATTCTGATCACCAAAAGCACTAGCAACACCAAAAAGTAATCAATTTTCATTATCATTCCTTTGTCGTTGAAATCTAATTTTAAGACCATACAGAACTTTATCATGATCACAAAATCCAAATATACCTTGAAGAGGAACTGCCACAGTAAAACTATGAACTGCTTTTGTATCATCAGTATACGTTCCTTTCCTTTGAGTATATCCAGGTTCTGTGGTTGTTCCTGTTGACATATCAGGAATAAAACCTTCGACAGCCCCCTTTCCCATTCTATCACTGAATGTATATAGTGTAAATTTCATCATTTCAGATACAGCAGCGATATAATCAACCGCTTCAACTTCTTGTGTTCCAATGTACAAACGAACACTATCAAACATTTTCCAGAAGAAATCATTTACAAGTGTAGCGTTTGTGTTATTCCCAGCCTTAGTGAATTTAAATTTACACAACAAGAAACTTTCGGATAGATTCAAATAGGTTTGTTGATTATTTATTTCAAAACTTTTCGTACCATTTGCATTCCAGTCTGTTCCAGTTATTGCATTTACCTTGAAGTAATCTTCTTTTTTAGTGGAGTTTGAGATGATAATAGAATCATCCAAATCAAAGATACTATCAATTGCTTCCATACTTGTATTTATTGAGGAAAAAAGATGTTAAAACTTTTGAAACCCTGACTCAAGTATTTTAATTATTTTCTGTCGTTCTTGGGGGGACAATTGAGTTTTACCTTTTTTAATTTCTTTAATTGCTTGTAATTTATGAGATTCCTTTTGGGCATCTTTTATGCTCTTTACAGCACCTGCTACATTTCCCACAGCAGAAGCAGTTGAACCAATTAGGTCTTTATGTTTAAGAATAGTTCAACCAATACCCATTAGAGTACCCATTTTTGGTTTCAGACCAGGTCACTCTACCCTGGATATGCTGCTTCTGCTCTCCCATCAATGGATGGAGGTCCTCAATGCCAGACAGGAAATCCGAGCCGTATCCCTGGACATATCACGTGCTTTTGACACAGTCTGGCACCCTGCCCTACTCACCAAACTCTCTTCCCATGGTATTCAAGGCCATCTCCACTCATGGCTCGCAGACTTCCTCTCCTGTCGCAGTCAACGTGTGGCCCTAAATGGAGTTCTTTCATCCCCTCTTCCTGTGCAGGCTGGAGTTCCTCAAGGTAGCGTTCTGGGCCCTGTTCTTTTTCTGGTTTTCATCAATGATCTCTCGGACTCTCTGGAAAATCCTCTATTTCTCTTTGCCGATGACTCCACCCTCTGCCGTACCATCTGTCATCCCTCAGACCGGCAAGCAGCAGCTTCTTCACTCACTGCAGATCTGGATAAAATCACAAACTGGTCCAACACGTGGAACATGTCTTTCAATCCAGACAAATCTCACACTCTCACTATGTCTCTTCGAAAGGACCGTTTACAAACCCCCCCATCCACTTTCTCAACAATCCTCTGGAAGAAGTCTTTTCTTTCAAGGTTCTGGGTCTCACTATCTGCCATGACCTTTCCTGGGAAAATCACATTTCCAACCTCGCCTCAAAAGCCAGTCGCCGACTGGGAATCCTCCGTCGTGCTAAGTCCTTCCTCGGCCCTTTTGAGCTCCTGACCACTTACAAAGCTTTTGTCCGTAGCCTGATGGAGTACTGCTCTCCCCTCTGGGCTGGTGCTCCTGCCTCCCACCTTTCTCGGCTTCACGCTGTCGAAACCAGGGCATTTAAGATCATCGGCATCTCCCGCAATGAAGCTGAGTCTTTGGGCCTCTCACTCAATCACCGCAGGTTGGTCGATGGTCTTTCTGTCTTCTACCGACTCCTCTCCAGCCTTGCCCCCCCTGCTCTCTCTGCGATTTGTCCCCACCACATTTCCACAGGGCGCTCAAGGTCCGCCAACAACCCCCTTCTGGTAAAACTACCAAAATCACGAATCACTGCTCATCTTCACTCTTTCATTCCTCTTTTTCCCGCCTTTGGAATAAACTTCCTCACTCTATTCTTTCCCATTCTTCCCTCCAGGCTTTCAAAACAGCTGTTCACCACCACCTCTTATCTTCCCCCATCCAAATCCTCGATCTTTTCTACCCCCGATAATCCACCCAAGCCCACTTCCTTCATTTCTCCTGCTTTCCTTCCTGAAAGTCCCTGAAATGTCCATCTTCTCTTCGCCATGTTCCCCGTCCCATCCCCATCCCTCTCCCTTCCACAGTTCACCTAATGTGTCTGTTCCCCACTGTTTTGTCCCTTCTACTCCCGCCCCTCTTGTCTCATGCCTCCTTGCTGTGAGTTGTGTGTTAGCTCTCATACGAGCCTCGACCAAGGTATACAAAAAAAATAAAATAAAATAAAATTAAAAAAAAGAGTATCAATTATCCCATCTCTAAATTGATGTCCAACACCCCTTTGTCTCTGAGGTTTATAGTATCCTCTACCAAGATACATACCTTCACCCTTGTAGTATGGGGAAAGGAACATCCCTTCCCCTGCAATTATTTTAAATTTTCCCAACTCGTGTTTCCTCACAATAACCATCGTATTTATTTATTGGAAAACTTCACGTAGGTGAATTCTGATGGATATAACTTCTCCATTAAAAGAAATCATACGATTATCTTGGTCAGTTATCCTAAAATTTACTCTGTGTATGTTTTTTCCTGACACAGGGAGATAAACCAAATTTTTGGGTTCCATATAGAATTTATAACCAATTGGGGTTGAGTATGCACTGAATGAAAATATTGTATTTGTTTTTATTCCATCATTATAAACACCATCAATCAAATCACAGTGAATTAATACCGAGTTTACTCCTGAGGATATTTGAATGACATTATCACTGTAAAACGTCCCATTAGTTTCAATCTTTTTTGAGGAGAAAACCAATAACTCTCTAAATGAATTATCAATTGTGAAATCAACCTTGTAGTTATTTTTAACTTTAATTGTTGAGTTTGAAGTATGTTTTGGAATGTCTATAACAATATTTTTGGGTTCATCACCTTGTTCTTTCATAAGACGAGCAATTTCGGAAGATATTTGAGAAATCTCATATGCTCCGGGTGAGACTGTTATCGTTTTGTATCCACTTCCGGGATTATAACTAAACTTGTCATTTTTATCAGTTATATAAAATAAGGTATTATAAGTTTCCATGGACAACAAAGATGCCTCATATTCTTTTGTTGGATCAAGTTGTAGTGGGTATGGGAATGAAGATGTGTGGTCGCTTGTTGTGAAATTAAAACTCAGGATTGTGCTTCTCATCTTATTTAATATGAGATAAAATGTCTTTATATTGAGATTTATTAATTATTTACATGTTCATCAACTGGTCTAAAATGGCTGATGCTTCATTAAAACAATTGTTATTTCCAGCCTTCTTACGACCTAACAACAATCACAGTCTATTAACTAATTGTGATGGGTCATTTGGAAGAAAACTAATACCTGAACCAAGAATACTTAAAGCCTGAATAATGTGTTTCTCCTTCTCATTTTTCTTACTTTTACCAGAAATACTAACCCTATAATTTAGAGTGTTCAGAAGATCAATATATACTCTATCATCATTATTTTTCATATCCAATGGTTTATCAATATACTTTGATTCATCCCTCACAGATTCATCCTTCCATCTTTTGTGAGAAGAAACATTAATCTCAGAGTTAGTTTAACAGGGGGTTGAGCAGAATCCAAGAACTTTAATTCATCATTAAATATCAATACCTTTTCTTGAACAAGATGAAATATTGCTGGTTGTTCTGTTGGAATGAGTCCTGCTTTGGTTTTTGAATCCGCTGAATGTTCATTGTTTTGAAGAGCATTCACAATATAATCAGGGGGTCGATTAATCTCTTCCAGTTGTTGAAATAAACCTTCATTATCATATTCTAAATCTTCCTCCGTCATTTGATCAAAATCTTTTAACATTTGAAGTTTTTTTACGATATTTATTCTACTGTGGGAACTGTGGAAACATCTTTTATTTTTTCTTGGGAAGTTTTTAAAAGTGGTTTAAAAATTTTCTCTTGTTTTCTTTCAAATGCTTCTTCGCCCATTAGTTTCTGTCTGCATTTCTTCTTTATGTCTTCCTGTTGTTTTACAACTTTTGAAACCAACTCTTGATGTTCCTTAAATCTTCTTGCCCTTTCTTTCGCATCCATTTATTTATTGGAAAATATCATTTAATGAATTGTAAAGATCAACAGGGAAATTTTCCTTTTCTTCATCATCCAAGTAGATGTGTTCAAAGAAATCCTTTTCTTTAAATATTTCATAAAATTCTTTATTAACATTAATACGAGTTGTAATTTCTTCTTCACTAATACTTGCATCTCTGCTTTTCATACGTTTGCGTTGAGTTTCTTCATCAACATCAAAACGGAATGATAAAATCTTCACTCCGCTCAGATGTTGAATAATTTGTCTCGTTCCTTCTGGATTAGTTTCTAATATCCCAAGACGACCAGATTTTAGTTTCCTTATCTCACTCTTGCAATGTGAAGATTTTGTTGTACCAAGAGAAACTTCCTCAAATATTTGACCTTCATTCCTCAATCGCATATGTTCCTCCACTGAAATATAGTGATAATCTTCACCCTTTACTTCTCCAGGTCTTATTGCTCTAGTTGTTGTTGATACAATGCGTATCACGGGGTGTTTTTTAAGTAAATTTGCAATATTCTCATTTGTACTACACAAGAACCTTGATTTATGAAAGTTTTTTCCAGAAGCAGATTTACCCACAAGATTTATAATAATAGTTGTCATTTATATATGTAAATGGTTATAAAAACCAAAAATATATCCCTTAATATCTCATCTTGTTTCACAACAATATATTTGTATTTTTCAGTCGTGTGCTTCATGTAATCCCCAAATTCCTTTTTACTACATAATGTAGAACAATTATCTCTCCAAAAATTATTTATATCTATTGAATTTAACTTGAATAAAATAAAATTATTAGCATTGTTTCTGATGGAACGACGAGGAAGTTGAAAGTATGATTGACTAAGATAAATACAATTACAAGAATAATGTCTCCCTCTTGTGTCGTAGCTATCCATTACCATTTGGTTTTTCTCATTAACACAATCATCAAAGATAACAAGGTTCTTTTTTGATTTATCCAAATCTTGGGGAGACGGTATATCATCCGTATTATCACGAAGAATACAAGTTATCGGTTTTGATATCTTTTTACATCTCTGTGTATCACAAAATAGATGAATTATATCTTCAGTGTTATAATCATTTCGGTTTTTTTGAAGTTTAAATAAACCGATTATATCTTCTTTTTGAAGACCAGCATTAAAACCTTGTGAGAGTAGTTGATACTCTGGTTGAAAACTCGATTTTGTGAAAATTATTAAATTATCATCATCTAAAAATTTGGGAGACAGGAGCATCTTCAAAAGTAAGCAGGTTTTTCCACATCCGCCTGAACCAACTATGAGACATCCTAATGAATTTGGAAGATTTTTATGATCATTAAATTTTATCTTATTTCATTTATTTTCATTATTAAAAAATCATTCATTTATATCTTTGGAAAACAGGTTATTTAATTTATTATTGCCTTTTTTATAAACTCTATATTTTATCCCATGTTCAGGTTTAATTTCAAGATAATCCATTATTTTATTTATGCAATATCTTGTGTTGATATTTTCCTGAAAATCACATCCATGAATAATGTATAACAACAATCCTTTGAACATTTCTCTAATACGTTCAGTTTCTTCCCTTGTAAGGAAAGGTGTGTTATCACCCTCATACTTTACATTCATTTCTCTAATCAATCTTGTAAAGTAATTCATTTTTGGTGTAAATCTAAAAGAATTATTTTCCTTTTAAAATTTTTTATTATCTTTAATTAGAAGATAATCACAGAATATACATTGTTTATAGGCTTTTGACTCTGTAAAATTCCCGTCTTTCACACGCAGGACAATTCTCAAATTTGTGATATGGAGAATCAGGGAAGTCAAGCATATTTATAAAGTAAAACTTTACTTAAACTGAAATTCATCTATAATTTCTGTTGCATATTGACTCATATTTAATAATATTACCATCAATATCTATATACTTTTTTTCATTACCAGATTCAACTACAACATTTTTTATATTAAAGGTAATTTTAAAATGATCCTTAACTACTATTGAACGAAATGTCATTTCACCTGATATATTAACATCCTTTATTTCATCAGGATTTAGGGTTGTTGAAAAAAATACAAATTTCTCCTTGCATATTACAGATGGTCTTATCTTTTCTTTCTAAAGCTTCATCCATAAGGTTTTTGTTTTTTGATACTTTTTCTTGTTTCATTGCTTTTTCTAGTTTTGAATATATTACCAGAAGGAGAGGAGAAACTTTTGTAAGAGATACTTTAATTGATGTTCTAACAGGTATACTAAAAGCCCTTCCACTGAAGGAAATTGAAGAACTCATTATTTACCATAATTGTTTTTATCCAATAGTTGTTATATTTATCTTTGTTCAATTTTACATCCTTGACATATTTCTTAGTATCTTTTACAAATGAAGAGATTGATTGAAACTTGTCTTTTGTGTCTTGAAACATTGTATTTACAAAGTGAAAAAAGTTGGAGGATAAAATGGTTTTAAGCACAGATTCACCAATAAATTAAATGAAATTTTCATCAAGAAAATTTTAGTTTCAGCAAAGTTTTATTCTATAAATATGGTGAATACAACATACTGCGATGTTTGTAATCACGAATATAAACATTATAAAAAACACCTTCGAACCAACAAACACATTTAATCTATTTCATCAAATATCTCAAATTTCAAACTGCTCATCTTCACTCTTTCATTCCTCTTTTTCCCGCCTTTGAAATAAACTTCCTCACTCTATTCTTTCCCATTCTTCCCTCCAGGCTTTCAAAACAGCTGTTCACCACCACCTCTTATCTTCCCCCATCCAAATCCTCGATCTTTTTTACCCCCGATAATCCAACCAAGCCCACTTCCTTCAATTCCCCTGCTTTCCTTCCTGAAAGTCCCTGTAATGTCCATCTTCTCTTTGTCATGTTCCCTGTCCCATCCCCATCCCTCTCCCTTCCACAGTTCACCTCATGTGTCTGTTCCCCACTGTTTTGTCCCTTCCACGCCCGCCCCTCTTGTCTCATGCCCCCTTGCTGTGAGTTGTGTGTTAGCTCTCATATGAGCCTCGACAAGGTATACAAAAAAAAAAAATCTCCTCTTGAGTTGGAAAGAAAACATTGTGATATCTGCTCAAAGGCTGTTTTGAAGAGTAGTTATAATAGACATCTTCAATCACAAAAACACAAGAAAAATGAGTTTAAAGTAAAGGGAGACTATTATATTGAAAACACTGATGGGGCATTTAAAGGGCATATAAAAATAAGGATTTTTCAATTTGGAGAACCCGGTCCATCATCAATAGTTGAATCAATTGAAATAGTGAAACCTGATGTTGAAAAAGTTATTAGAAAGACATTAAAAGAAATGAAAACTTTAAAGTTTTATATGGGAGTGAAAATGAATATGAAAAGACAAGATGAAGAACAAACTCCTGATATGAGAACAGATCTTCATTTTATAACATCATTTCAAGATTTTTTGAATTGTGGGGTTTATGAAGAACTATCAAGACAAGAGGAGGATGTTGATAATACAGTGGTAGGAAGTGGATTTCATATGTTAAAAAATCATCTTTTTAGATATACACATTCTAAAATCAAACCCTCTTAAAGCTTCTTCTTATATTGAATTACCAAAAGAAATAAAACTAAAGAAGGCAGTTGTTAATATTAAGAACAATGATAATAAATGTTTTCTCTGGTCTGTTCTTGCTCACTTACATCCACCAAATTGTAATTCAGAAAGAGTAAAACAATATATGAAATATGAGAATACCTTGGACATTAAAGATTTTAAATTCCCAATGCCACTGACAGATATTCCTAAATTTGAGAAAAAGAATAATCTTTCTATTAATGTATATGGATTAACGGATACAAACAAAGTTCAAATATTAAAAATTTCAAACAACGATAAAAATGAAGAAACACACATTGATCTTTTATATTTTAGTATTGGAAAGAATTCACATTATACATACATCAATAATTTATCAAGATTAATCTCTTCTCAGGTATTCATAACAGCAAACAAAATATATCCTTGTAAGCGATGTCTTAATTGATTTCATACAAAAGAACGATTAGAACAACATTCCAAATATTGTAGTAATCATAAATCAGCTGTAATTACAATGCCGAAACCTGGTGAAAATATTTATTTTGAAGATTATGATAAATCTATCATGCACCCATTTGTGATATATGCTGATTTTGAATTTATCCTAAAAAAGATAAATACTGCTTCTCGTAATCCAAAATAATTATATACAAATAAATATCAACAACATATTCCTTGTGGTTTCTGTTATTATAACAAATCATCTGTTGGAGAAAAGTTTCATAAACTTGAGCATTATAGTGGAAAAAAAGCTTCACAAGAGTTTCTAAAACGATTCGAAAAGGATTGTATAAGACTAACTAAATTAATGAAAGAAACAAATGAACCGATGAAATTAACCGAAGAAGAAAAATTAGAATTTAGAAAGAACAATATCTGTCATATTTGTGAGGAGGAAATTGAGGAGTCTAAAGTTAGGGATCATTGTCATCCTACTGGTAAATATAGAGGTCCCGCTCATTCCTGTTGTAATCTTAATTATAAATTTCCTTCTTTTATTCCAGTCTTTCTTCACAACAGCGCCAACTATGATACACATCTGTTTATAAATGAACTTTCAAAATCACCAGGGAATATTTCTGCCATAACAAGCACAAGTCAAAAGTATATTTCATTTATAAAAATTATATTCACAAAACCTTAAACTCGAATTAGGTTTCTAGATTCTTACAAGTTTATGGGAACACCACCAGCCTATCTAGCATCAAAGCTAAGCTCCACGGGGTCTTTTCCAAATCTTAATTCATTCTTTCCAAAAGAGGAAATTCAGATTAAAGAGAGAATTCAAAGTAAAGAGGAAATTCTAATTAATGAGGAAATTAATGAAGAAATTCTAACTGAAGATGAAATTCTATTAATAAAGAAAATTCAAACGATGAATGAAATTCGAACTAAAGAGGAAATTCTGATTAAAGATGAAATTCTGATTAAAGAGGGAATTCTAACGAGAGAGGAAATTCAAACAAGGAATGAAATTCAAAGTAAAGAGAAAATTCTTACAAGTAAGGGAATTTATCCTTATGATTATATGGATTCATTTATGAGATTTAAAGAAACACAACTTCCTTCAAAAGAAAGTTTCTATAATAACCTTTATGAAGAAGAGATAAGTGATAAGGAATATAAACACGCACAAGAAATTTGGAAAATATTTAAGATAAAGAACCTTGGAGAATATCATGATTTGTATCAAAAACAGATGTTTTATTGTTAGCTGATGTGTTTGAAGCTTGAAGCTGTTTGAAGACTCCCTGTTTATTTTTTTTTTTTTAGGTTTTTTTTTATTCTTCCTTCCTTCGGTATGATGGTGATTTTGACACTTTGATTTCTATTGCGGTTATAATATAATATAATTAATAGGCTTCCGCTCAACGATTTAAATCATAACCACACTGTAAACTGAACACCGTCATACCGAAGAAAAAAAACCCGGGAGTCTGGAACATTGACGCTAACCATTACCTTGACGTGTTTCGACTAATGAGCACCTTACAAGTAACGTATGTCAATGTACGTCAACGATCGCATATCGTGCGTACAACTTATTCCCATCGCATGCGGAGTGTGTGTCATACGGCAAGTACGTCGTAAAATTTTCAACATGTTTAAAATTACAAGACGTACTGCACTTACTACGACGTATGGTAGCGTACTTTAGCGTTCTATTCATGCATACCAAACTTACCCATACCGTATTCGATGTGCGCCAACGTTTTAGACGCATTTTTCAGAGGTCGGCATACGCTGGCAAGATCGCCAAGGTGTGACTGCGATGTTGACACTTTCATTTCTGCGGCGGTTATGATTTAAATCGTTGTGCGGCAGCCTTTTCATAACCTACGCCACGTCATCGTCGGCGATGCGTGCAGCGCGCTATGCATAAGTTAGACTATCGTTGGGCATAGGTTGTGAAGGCCGACAACAGGTTCAGCATTCGTTGGTATAAGTTATCTATAACACAACGAAACGTTCTATGTCCATTACTAATACGTTATGCAAAAGACCAAGTCGTTATGAATACATCCGAATAAAAAAAAAAACATCAAAAGTCCAACATAAGCCAGCGTTTTACATACATTTTAATACGTTGCCATTGCTGGCTAAAACGTCAAGGTGTGACTGGGCCTTTCGAGGATGTAAAGAAAAAAATAAATATCCTTGAATGAACTGAAAACTTTGATGGTTATCAATTGAACAATGAAAAAACAAGTTACTATAATCTCAAATGATATGTGGCTCAGGAGGTGGCCAAACAAGAGCATTAAGAGAAGTTTATCATTTCGTAATGGCACAAAAGGGGTATCTTAAAAAATATAAAGATTCAAATGTTTTGTTTTTAAATATTTTAGATGGGGATTATTGTGCAAAGAAAATTAAACTATTGAAGGAATTTGAGAATGAACAAATCTTTGTAGGTTCAACGAGTGAGCTAAACAATATGCATTGGTTATTTGAAAAAGAGTGTCCCGAGGCTTAGATGTTTCAGATATTTCTTTAGAATCACCTTTAACAAATCACATTACTACTTTACTCCTTGAACAAATCTTTATCTTATTGCATTGGTTATTTGAAAAAAAGTGTCCCGAGGTTAAAAGGGGAGACAAATAAATATACCTTGGGATAAAAAGGGGGTTTACTTTTTAGGGAAAAAAATATGAATCTCTGAAAATCCCCCATTCATTTACATGGGGAAAAGTGAGCCAGAATCAGTATATTCACCCTCCTCTCGCTCCACCGTCACCATTACGCACGTGGTCTGAGGTGAGGAGGTAGGCAGAGCTACAATCGCCTCAGCTCCGACTCCACCCCAGAAAGGTGGGGGTTGTCCCGCCTACCGCGGGCCTGTCCAATGAGGGACGGCCAGTGAATCACGCGATGCAACCGTCCAATCAGGAGGCGAGTGGCGAGGAAATAAATCCCTCCCACCTCAAGGAGTGCCAAGTGATTGGTGCATTCTGTCTGGCGGTCTGGGTCTGCCTCGCCTGGTGTTGCCTGATCAGGGGAAGCTTTTTCGGGCTTGATCGCCGGTCGCCTCGGCATCTCTCGCCTTGTCTGCCTTCGTGCTGGCTGGCGTCCGTCGCTCTTTCCCTCGTCCCTGGTGCTTGGTGCTGCGTTGTGGCGGTGGGTTCGAGTCCCGCCACTGGACAAGCTCGACCAGACCGCATGAAGCGGACAGATGCAAGTGTAGGCTCTGCCCTCAGCTCGCCTTCTTTCCGAGCTGAAAGGCCAAATAAAGACCCACGGGGTCCATTTCTTTTGGGTGTGTGTGTGTGTGTGTGTGTGTGTGTGTGTGTGTGTGTGTGTGTGCGTGCGTGCGTGCGTGCGTGCGTGCGTGCGTGTGTGTCTGTGGGCCCCGTCTATAAGTAGAAACTGTTAAGTGCCTGTGTTCCTTGTAAATTGCATTTCTCATATTCGGTTTTAAGGCCCGGTCACACCTTGACGTTTTAGCCAGCGATGGCAACGTGTTAAAATTTATGTAAAACGCTGGCTTACGTTGAACTTTTGATGTTTTTTTTTAAAGATTCGGACGTATTCATAGCGACTTGGTCTTATGTATAACGCATTGGTAACTACACAGAACGTTTCGTTGTGTTATAGATAACTTATACCAACGAATGCTGAACCTGTTGTCGGCCTACACAACCGATGCCCAACGATAGTCTAACTCAGGCATAGCGCGTTGCACGCATCGCCGACGATGTCGTGACGTAGCCTATTAAAAGGCTGATGCACAACGACTCGAATCATAACTGCCGGAGAAATGGAAGTGTCAACATCGCGGTCACACCTTGGCGATCTTGCCAGCGTATGCCGACGTAACAAAAAGTGTGTCTAAAACGTTGGGGGCACGTCGAAAACGGTATGGGTAAGTTTGGTATGCGCGAGTAGAACGCTAAATACGCTATCATAAGTCGTAGTAAGTAGAGTACGTCAAGAAATTTTGAACATGTTCAAAATTTTACGACGTACTCGGCGTATGACACACGTTCCGCATGCGATGGGGATAAGTTTTACACACGATATGTGGACGCTTACACACGTCCACAAAGGCTACTTATAAGCTACTCATAAGTCGAAACACGTCGCGGTAATGTCTTTTTTACGCGAAACTTATTTCTAACTTATGTTTGACGTGCTTTGAACCAATTCTTTACGTAGTCCCAACACACAACGACGTATGTAGACGTATTCCAATGACGTCTTCTGGTCGACAAAAAAAATAAATGAACGTGTTTCTAGCTTACAACTGCCATATAAAGACGTGTTCCCAGCGGTTTTGGGAATTGGTATATAAAAATGCTGCTCATAAAAGGGGAACCCAACAGTGTTTTCGAGTCCTTTTTGAGTCGATGTCCATGTCAGCAGTATCAGTATCAGTATCAGTATTAGTATTAGTATTAGTAGTAGTTTGTTCATGTTGGCAGTAGTAGGTGAGTGTGAGGGGGAGGGTGTGGGTTATGATGGATCGTCCTTGCGTCCGCGTGTTTTGGGAATTGGTATATAAAAATGGTGTTCATAAAAGGGGAACCCAACAGTGTTTTCGAGTTCCTTTTTGAGTCGATGTCCATGTCAGCAGTAACAGTATCAGTATCAGTATTAGTATTAGTATTAGTATTAGTATTAGTAGTAGTTTGTTCATGTTGGCAGTAGTAGGTGGGTGTGAGGGGGAGGGTGTGGGTTATGATGGATCGTCCTTGCGTCCGCGTGTCCACGGGTAGGTTCATAGGCTGCCACTCAACGATTTAAATGGCTGCATCTCCACTATTGAAAGTAGACGCTTGCGCTCAACAATTGGATTTTTTTTACACTCAACGACTTTTAAACGGTACCACTCAGCTATTTTCATTGTTTACAATGAACGATTTAAATTGCTGTCACTCGCCTTTGTTTTTTTTTGTTTTTTTTTTGACGCTGGGGTTTGGAAATTTGAAGCATTTCTTCTGAACGTGTTAAAACGCTCAAACTCGACTATTTTAAATAGATGCTGCCGATGGACAATTGGAATCATAGCCAAGCTAGACATCGAAGTGTGAACATCCTCGTCATGCCGAAGAAAAGTTTGAAGAATGCTGCAAATAAGTGTCCTGGCCGTGGCCGTGGACGCTGACGCAAGGACGATCCATTATACCGATGTCTTTCAGCCTATGAGTAACTTAAAAGTAACATCTGTCGACGTGTGGCAATGATCGCATAACGTGCCAACAACAGGTTAATCATAGGTTAGAAATAATTTTCGGGTACGCTAAACATTACCTCGGCGTGTCTCAACTTATGATTAACTTACAAGTAGCATGTGTTGACGTCTGTCAACGATCGCAGACCGTGCCTACAACTTGTGGCCAGCGTAGCGGAACGTGTGAGTCATACGCCGGCATACGTCGTGAAATTTCAAGCATGAAAAAATTTGAGGACAACCGAAAAGTACAACGTTTAAAGCCAACGTACAACGACGTATGGCAACGTACTACGACGTATGCCAGCGTGCTCTCAATGTTATCAAAACTTACCCATAACGTATTCAACGTGTGCCAGCGTTTTAGAAAAAAAATTCAAAAATCGGCATACGTTGGCTAAAACGTCAAGGTGTGACAGGGCCTTTAACTCTGCTCTTTGTGCTCCCCTGCCCCATGATAAATAAACCCCCAATTGTTCAATGTACCAGCTCGTTGTCTGTCACTTTCTTTCATTGGTTGAGCACGGTGCGTATTGAGAATTAGGGAGGCCGTGTGCCGTAAGTTGTCGTTTGGACCGACGGACTCTGGTAATTCCGCTCGGTTACACCGGACCGAGGTCACTAGAGCGACCCGGTTCGACAGAGTCCGTCGAGGGTGTGACTTCCCCGGTAATTTGGCGATGTGGGTACTTAGGTATATTGAAATTAGGCAATTAACCCTACCCCACGCCGTCAAAATATTGGCGACCATGGTCCGCTAAGGGACCCGTGACCTCTCAGACTTATCCGAGAGTCACGACCTAAATTCTGGGGTGTTCGGTAGAGACGACCCTACTGCTCCCCCTGGTGGTCGTTTATCACCGCCGAACCCCGGCCCACAACAGTACTTCCATGATTTTAGGACGTTGACGTTTTTGCAGATATGCCAATGGATTAGACAGCGCGCGCGCACGCACGCACACACACACACACACACACACACACACACACACACACACACACACACACACACACACACACACACACACACACACACACACACACACACACACACACACACACACACACACACACACATTTTACATTTGTGTGGACAGTTCTTATGATGCATTTTACAACCCAAGAGTAAGTGACTGGTGCTTTCTTTTTCGACTTTGCAGTACCTGCACTTGTCGGTTTAACTCAGTTTCACCATTTCCTTTAAGCCGTTTGTGAAGTGGTCATTGGTCAGTTGTCAAATCAGTTATAATTATTAATTCTTCATCCCATTTCAGCTGCTGTATTCTTCAACATTGTAGTAAGTCCTTTTATTTAAAAATATATTTTTGTCTGTCCAGTTCTTTCCGAAGTTATTGTTATATATCCTTGTATATAAAAGGTAGTGTTGAAGCAGGTAAGCAGCTCAGGACATCATACGCACTCAAAATTACACAAGGGGATCCAAATCACCTGATCAGTTACAAAGAGCAAGATTACCGCATGTAATAGACTACTTTTATTTCTTCATTAAACCAGAGGATGACCATAATTGCTCTGTAACAACTGTTTGGCCTGAACACAAGACATTGCATCAGCATTCATCAGAGCTTAATCATACTGAACAATGTATTTAATGAAGAGATGAACTGGGATGAAGGCTAGAAGCTAATTCAAGCCAAAAAGGGGAACTGAGCCCCCAGTTAGCAATAGTTTCTCTCGGCTCTCAAGTTTGGGAGTGTGTTCTTTTAATACCTTTTACTACAGTCCTTTAACTCCATCCAGCCGAGGGCTCTTAAGATTAACTCATTGCTGAATACGCCTACATCGTTTTTGCAGATTTTGCAGGAATAAATCCTTTTAATCCGGCATTCCTATTAGAAATGAGTTAAACGTTGCAAAAGGCAGCAGAATGTAACAAATTGCTTCCATTGTGATGGGAAAGGGGGTGCATCGTGACATTAAAAAACCAAGTTCTGCATCCAACATATAATGTGTTTCATACATCCTTCTTCAAGCATGAATATGAATTGAAGATTATTACAATTATTCATTGCTGCATCATCTTTTTCATTTTTTTTCTTTCTATTTGTTGCCTTTCCCTGTTGTTTTGCAAGTTGCTTTTCAAAGCAATCTCACTTTTTATGAGTTAAACAAATTCGTTGCATCAGGGCTGTTGATCACATATTTTACCAATCTAACTCTTGCTGCAATTACAGTCCAAATTGTGTTGTAGCTGATTTGATTAATCCACATTTAACAAAGGTTATATGAACCATCTTTGTCTCATTGTAACGTTCACGTTACACAGTCACTGCAAACGTGTCAAATCCAGACCAGTAATGAGGTTCTAACCCATTTTTTGTAGGCAAGCATATGGTACATATATATATATATATATATATATATATATATATATATATATATATATATATATATATATATATATATATATATATATATATATCATCAGCACTCACTCACCATTTGCATTCTTTGATCTATCCTGCTTACCCAAATGTTAGCAGTGCACGGGTTGGTTCAAAATGGGAATGGGGGGAAAGTTACCCATGAAATATAGTGGCACCGAAGATGAGACATTGTAATTTTTTCAGTAATATCAATAGGTGCCTTAATTCCATGTGCAGGTACTTGCCACGTGTCCTTGAGGTCTGTCATTTTCTTTGCAGGCATTCATGAGCTTGTGAAGATTAAATAACTTATTATCTATAAAGAAATTACAATTTTCCGTCTTGAGTGCCGCCCCATCTTGGGCGACCTTCCTTTACGGTTGTTTAGGAGGTCTAACCTGGCGGACAGGATTGCCTACTGATATGTACACTCACCTCTGAGCCATCCTGCTTGGTTTCAAATCTCAACCCAACTATAAAATGTCACCCTCGTGTTTCACAGGCAGGGCGAGGCATCAATGTGTGTGCCTTCCCTCAGATGGACGTTAAACTGGGCGTCCCACCTGTAAGCCTTCGTTGGTGGACGCTGAAGATCCCATGGTGTTCTTCACAAAGTAGGAGAGCTGTTGCCGACACCCTGAACTTGTTCCAAATTCCTGCTCTGACTGCAGGGGCAATGCATCTGCGGCACAGCCACACTCACAGCAATCGTGCGCCCAGCTGCTAACAGTTGCACACAAAATGTATGCATGGAGCAAACCCAAACTATGCGCTCTAAAAATGATCTGAGTGGTGCTCTCATGATGAACTCAGGCTAATGTACTAAATTCCCTTTTGGACTCCAAATGAATCTGTCTGGCTATGCTGGATTCTGCTGTGCACAGGAGTTTGTAAAGTCATATTTGTTTTTCATCATCATGCTTTAATTTGCTCAAAGATGGGAGAGGTTTTATATGGGAAACATGGTGGAAGTCTTCAGATAAATATCAAATCGAATCACTTGTAAATTTTTGTGATTATTTACAGAATATAGTACAGTACTTCAAAGAGCTAAGTATATTTATTTTATAAAAAAAAAAGCATCAAAAATATCATATTGGTTGTGGAAACAAGTTATTTATCGTCTTCAGTGAAGCGTATTTTTGTTTGTCCCTTCAACGTCATGTTGATTCCATCGTTTCCCACCCACTCCACAATCGTCATTGCTTCTGCCGATATTTCTCATCTTACAATTGGTTTTCAAAACTTTTGAACTAAAATCCATTCCAAGCCAGAACCTTTATCATTATTTTGGTGTTGAAGGGATATCACAATGTTCTGAAGGCCAAGCTCGCTAGAACCCAGTCAATAGAATGGCTGAGTGGTCATGCTTCTTCTGACTTCTGGGCCCCAAATTTAGCAAAAGAGTTTTTAATTCGATTGAGCTGATCAACTAAATGATAAAAAGGATGCAGAAATAAACGAATCAAAGAAAGGAAGAGGAAAATCACTTTTACAGAAGATAAAGTCTGGTTTTCTTATAAAAACGTCTAACTAACAAAAAAAATCTTTGTTCCGTAAAGCAAAACAGGCAGATGACCTGTCTCCTTGGGAATATTTATCAAAACCAAAGCAACGTTTCAAATAATTGCAAAAATAGTCAGGAGGGAATTATTCAATTTATATGCAAGCGTAATGTACCATAATGGTACTCGGCTATTTTGCAGAATCTTTTTTTGAAAAGATTTTTTCTCCAGAAAAGAAGCTTTAATTACAACTTCATTACGTATGTGGCAATTACTTAAGCCTGGTGTTGGCGCAGTGGTTAGGGCAGTGGCTTGGGACCCAAAAGGTCCTGAGTTCAAGCCCCGTTGGGACACTGAATTAATATATGTATATGTATGTATGTACAGTGGGAAGAACAAGTATTTGATACACTGCAGATTTTGCAGGTTTTCCCACTTACAAAGCACGTAGAGGTCTGTAATTTTTTTTTATCATAGGTACACTTCAACTGTGAAAGACGGAATCTGAAACAAAAATCCTGAAAATCACATTGTATGATTTTAAAATAATTAATTTGCATTTTATTGCATGAAATAAGTATTTGATCACCTCCCAACCAGTAAGAATTCCGGCTCTCACAGACCTGTTAGTTTTGTCTTTAAGAAGCCCTCCCATTCTCCACTCATTACCTGCATTAACTGCACCTGTTTGAACTCGTTATCTGCATAAAAGACAGCTGTCCACGCTCAATCAATCAGACTCCAACCTCTCCACAATGGGCAAGACCAGAGAGCTGTCTTAGGACATCAGGGACAAAATTGTAGACTTGCACAAGGCTGGGATGGGCTACAGGACAATAGGCAAGCAGCTTGGTGAGAAGGCAACAACTGTTGGCGCAATTATTAGAAAATGGAAGAAGTTCAAGATAACAGTCAATCTCCCTCGGTCTGGGGCTCCATGCAAGATCTCACCTCGTGGAGCCTCAATGATCATGAGAAAGGTGAGGGATCAGCCCAGAACTACACGGCAGGACCTGGTCAATGCCCTGAAGAGAGCTGGGACCACAGAATCAAAGAAAACCATAAGTAACACACTACGCCGTCATGGATTAAAATCCAACAGTGCACGCAAGGTCCCTCTGCTCAAGCCAGCGCATGTCCAGGCCCGTCTGAAGTTTGCCAAGGACCATTTGGATGATCCAGAGGAGGAATGGGAGAAGGTCATCTGGTCTAATGAGACCAAAATAGAGCTTTTTGGTTTAAACTCCACTCGCCATGTTTGGAGGAAGAAGAAGGATGAGTACAACCCCAAGAACACCATCCCAACCGTGAAGCATGGAGGTGGAAACATCATTCTTTGGGGATGCTTTTCTGCAAAGGGGACAGGACGACTGCACCGTATTGAGGGGAGGATGGATGGGGCCATGTATCGTGAGATCTTGGCCAACAACCTCCTTCCCTCAACAGGAGCATTGAAGATGGGGTGTGGCTGGGTCTTCCAGCATGACAACGACCCGAAACACACAGCCAGGGCAACTAAGGAGTGGCTCCGTTAGAGGCATCTCAAGGTCCTGGAAGTGGCCTAGCCAGTCTCCAGACCTGAACCCAATAGAAAATCTTTGGAGGGAGCTGAAAGTCTGTGTTGCCCAGCGACAGCCCCAAAACCTGAAGGATCTGGAGAAGATCTGTATGGAGGAGTGAGCCAAAATCCCTGCTGCAGTCTGTGGAAACCTGGTTAAGAACTACAGGAAACGTCTGATCTCTATAATTGCAAAACAAAGGTTTCTGTTCCAAATATTAAGTTCTGTTTTTCTGATGCATCAAATACTTATTTCATGCAATAAAATGCAAATTAATTATTTAAAAATCATACAATGTGATTTTCAGGATTTTTGTTTTAGATTCCATCTTTTACAGTTGAAGTGTACCTATGATAAAAATTACAGACCTCTACGTGCTTTGTAAGTGGGAAAACCTGCAAAATCGGCAGTGTATCAAATACTTGTTCTCCCCACGGTATATATGTATATGAATATGTACATGAATATGTATACGTATGTGTGTATATATATATATATGTGTGTATATATATATATATATATATATATATATATATATATATATATATATATATATACATATATATACCAAGTCGAAAACACCAGGGGGTTGACTCAGCCTGCCATCCTTCTGAGGTCGGCGAAATGAGTACCAGTTGTACTGGGCCCGGTGTATGCCCGAGTTAGAATAGGTGTACCATATCCCTGTGTGTTGTAAGAGGCGACCAGGGTTGTGTCAGGAAGGGCATCCGGCGTAAAAACCAATGCCAAATCATAATGCGGACAACAAAACGAATTTCCATACCGGATCGGTCGAGGCCCGGGTTACCAACGACCGCCACCGGTACCTGTGGTCAGCAGGGTACCAGTGGAAATTGTGCTACTGCTGGGCGAAGGAGGAGAAGGAGACGGGGAAGGCGAGTCCGGAGGCAGTGGGAGAGGGGGAAGGGTAGAAGTGTGCAGGTGAGAGTTGGAACTCTGAATGTTGGGACGATCACTGGCAAAGGGCGAGAATTGGCTGATATGATGGAGAGAAGAAAGGTGGACATACTGTGTGTACAAGAGACCAAGTGGATGGGGAGTAAGGCTAGGAGCATTGGAGGTGGTTTCAAACTGTTCTACCATGGTGTGGATGGGAGGAGAAATGGTGTCGGGGTAATCCTGTCAAGAGGGTATTGGAGGTGAGGAGAGTGTTGGACCGAGTGATGAGTGTGAAGTTGGAAATTGAAGGGATGATGATGAATGTCATCAGTGCATCTGCCCCACATTTGGGGTGTGAGATGGAGTATAAAGAAGATTTCTGGAGTGAGTTAGATGAAGTGGTGGAGAGTGTATCCAAGGATTAAAGAGTGGTGATTGGAGCAGATTTCAATGGGCATGTTGGGGAAGGGAATAAAGAGGATGAGGAGGTGATGGGAAGGTACGGTCTCAACAAGAGAAATGTGGAAGGGCAAATGGTGGTAGAGTTTGCAAAAAGAATAGAAATGGCAGTGGTAAATACGTATTTCAAGAAGAAGGAGGAACACAGGGTGACGTACAAGAGTGGAGGAAAGTGCACACAGGTGGATTACATCTTCAGCAGGAGATGCAACCTGAAAGAGATTAGTGACTGTAAGGTGGTGGCAGGAGAGAGTGTAGTTCGACAGCATCGATTGGTGGTCTGTAGGATGACTTTAGAGGTGAGGTTGAGGAAGAGAGTGAGGGCTGAACCAAGGACCAGATGGTGGAAGCTGAAGGAGGAAGACTGTTGCGTGAAATTTAGGGAGGAGGTGAGACAGGCGTTGGATGGTGGTAAAGATGGGTGGGATGATTGGGCAACTACAGCAGAAGTGGTGAGGGAGATAGCTCGGAAGGTACTTGGTGTGACATCTGGACAGAGGAAGGAAGATAAGGAGACTTGGTGATGGAACGAGGAAGTCCAGGAAAGTATAAGGAAGAAGGGGTTGGCGAAAAGGAAGTGGGATAGTCAGAGAGATGAAGAAAGTAGGCAGGAGTACAAGGAGTGGCGGCGAAAGGCAAAAAGAGAGGTGGCAAAAGCCAAGGAAAAGGCATATGACGAGCTGTATGAGAAGTTGGATGCAAAAGAAGGGGAAAAGGATTTATACCGATTGGCAAGACAGAGGAACCGAGCTGGGAAGGATGTGCTGGAGGTTCGGGTGATAAAGGACGCAAATGGGAATGTGCTGACGAGCGAGGAGAGTGTGTTGAGAAGGTGGATGGAGTACTTTGAGGAGCTGATGAATGAAGAAAATGAGAGAGAGAGTGAAGGTTGGAAGAGGTGGAGATAGTGAATCTGGAAGTGGGGTGGATCAGTAAGGATGAAGTGAGGACTGCTATGAAGAAGATGAAAAGTGGAAAGGCGGTTGGCCCAGATGGTAAACAAGTGGAGGCATGGAAGTGCTCAGGAGAGATGGCAGTGGGGTTGTGAACCAGATTGTTTCATAAAGTCTTGGAAAGTGAGAGGATGCCGGAGGAGTGGAGATTAAGTGTACTGGTTCCGATTTTCAAAAATAAGGGTGATGTGCAGAGCTGTGGAAATTACAGAGGGATAATGTTGTTAAGCCACACCATGAAGGTGTGGGAAAGAGTAGTGGAAGCTCGGTTGAGAGGAGAGGTGACGATTTGTGAGCAGCAATATGGGTTTATGCCAGGAAAGAGCACCACTGATGCAATGTTTGCTTTGAGAATGTTGATGGAGAAGTATAGGGAAGACCAGAAGGAGTTACATTGTGTGTTGGTGGATGTAGAGAAAGCTTATGATAGGGTGCCAAGAGAGGAGTTGTGGCATTGTATGAAGAAGTCGGGAGTGGTGGAGAAGTATGTGAGGATCGTGCAGGATATGTATGAGGACATTGTGACAGCAGTGAGATGTGTGGTAGGAATGACAGACCGGTTTAAGGTAAAAGTGGGATTGCACCAAGGATCGACTCTGAGCCCTTTCCTCTTTGCAATGGTGATGGACAGGTTGACGGACGAGATCAGACTGGAGTCTCCATGGACTATAATGTTCGCGGATGACATCATGATCTGTAGGGAGAGTAGGGAGCAGGCTGAGGCGAGCCTCGAGAGGTGGAGGTACGCACTGGAGAGAAGGGGAATGATAGTCAGTCGGAGTAAGACGGAGTACATGTGCGTAAATGAGAGGGAGGGTGGTGGTATGGTGCGGTTGCAAGGAGTTGAGGTGGAGAAGGTGGATGGGTTTAAATACTTGGGATCAACTGTCCAAAGTAACGGAGAGTGTGGGAGAGAAGTGAAAAAGAGAGTGCAGGCAGGATGGAGTGGGTGGAGAAGAGTTGCAGGAGTGATTTGTGACAGAAGGGTAGCTGCAAGAGTGAAGGGGAAAGTATATAAGATGGTAGTGAGACCAGCTATGTTGTATGGTTTGGAGGCGGTGGCACTAACAAAAAGACAGGAAGCGGAGCTGGAGGTGGCAGAGTTAAAGATGCTGCGATTCTCGTTGGAAGTGACGAGGATGGATAGGATAAGAAATGAGTATATTAGAGGGACAGCGCAGGTAGGACGGTTTGGAAACAAAGTGAAAGAGGCGAGATTGAGATGGTTTGGACATGTGCACAGGAGGGAAGCAGAGTATATCGGGAGAAGGATGTTGAAGATGGAGCCGCCAGGCAGGAGGAGAAGAGGAAGGCCAAATAAGAGGTTCATGGATACAGTGAGGGCGGACATGCGGGTGGTTGGAGTGTCAATGGAAGATGTGGAGGATAGAGCGAAATGGAGACGGTTGATCCGCTGTGGCGACCCCTAACGGGAGCTCGCCGAAAGAAGAAGAAGACTTATGTGGCAATTGTCTTTACTCATAAAACGTTAATTGAACAAACATAAATGTGGACAATAAATGGGAATTTTCTGCACCCCTATTTCTTTTCTTTTCATTCGTGCAGCGGATAAGCTCTCATATTTTAACAAATTGTTCATTTTCTGACAAAAGCATGAAATTTCTAGCCTCGTTCGGTCATGCCATAATGTTTATTTTCGGATGTGGAGGGAAGTCAGATTTGATCTCTGAGGGGACAGTGAGAGGTCAAATCCAAGATGGCCGCTAGTCACCCGGGTCTAATGTTTAAACGTCCTTAATTTTGGAACCAGACTGCGCAGAAAAACATTTACGGTGTCATTTCCAACTAAATTGGGGATGCCCATTCATTTGGTGATACCTTTGAGAATGTCAGAATTCAAGGAAATGAATTTAGGTCAAGGTAAAAATTTATCAAAAAATAAGCAATTAGTTGAAATTTGCAAATGAATACCGAGTGGTGTCATTGTGGCGAATTTAGTTATTTAGCCCCTCAGAGGGTGTGCTTGAGGCGGATGTGGCGCAGTTATGTATTGTGTTTATACATGCTTAGACGAGCTGGGTGGAGATGCATTATCTGTAGAGTTCTATGTTTTGTTGACCCCTACCAATGAAGAAATCCTGGATATTGACATGTATCTAAGAAGATAGCCCAGATGTAAAATGTGGTATGGTAGTTGGTGCTTTCATTGTGTTTTTGTCTTTCAGAATCTTCTCTCCTGCCGTGGTGATTTCGTCGCAACCATGCCGAAGCGTCACTTCCTGATGGACCCGACCCAACCCTCTAAATCCAAGCAATCCAAGCCACCCCCAGCACTAACTGGGAAATTTGTGTCTTCTGCCAAGTAGTAACACATGAATCTTTGCAGTGTCCTCTCAGATCAACGAAACAGCCTGTTGATAGTAGCTATGCATCCCTGGCAGAAGACCTTCTCCGGTTCCACACCCTTCAGCACATGCCAATGGATGTCCACCTGGAGCGATTGGATGATGGAAACGTCACCCAACTTCACGCAATGTGTGTCTGTCCGATTTTGTAGGGAATTGAGCCCGACCTTGTAATCTCATGATCGACATGAACCAGTTATTCTCCCAGTTGGAGTCCCTTTTTGCCTCAAGTCTACGGTGGAAAACCCACATAAACAACAGACCACGGTATAATAATAATAATGCCTCCGGGTTCCTTCCCGACCACACTCGAACTTCGCTGCTCTGGCACTCTGTCTTCACAAACTGAGGATATCTGTTCCAGGATTGTCTTGTTTAATAGTTTTGATCATCGTTTATTACCTTCGCCACCGAAGGTGGATGGAGGATATGTTTTCATCTCTGTTTGTTTCTTGCAAAATCAAAGATTCACAAGTATATTGGTTGGTCTGGTCTGTTATTCTATCTGTCTGTCTGTCTGTCTGTCTGTCTGTCTGTCTATCTGTTTGTCTCTCTGTCTGTCTGTCAGTCACCTACAGGTCACAATTTTACTCCAATCTTCACAAAACCTAACCACCTGGTCGAGGTAGTTACAAGCTAGAAGCCTATTGTTTTTGACGTCAATAGGTCAAAAGGCCAAGGTCACATAATTCGTCAATTTTCATCTGATTGACTTGTTCCAACTTCGTGTCAATGCCATGCCATGTCCCACCGTCTGTATCCATACCATGTCATGCCGTGTCCCACCGTCATGTCTGTGTTGTGTCATGCCATGTCCCAACTTCGTGTCCATGCCGTGCCATGTCCTACCGTCGTGTATGTGGTCGTATCGTTCCGTGTCCCACCGTCGTGTCCATGCCTACGTCGTGCCGTGTCCCATCATGTTCCACCATCGTGTCCATGTCGTGTTCCATCATTGTATCTGTGTTGTGCCATGCTGTGTCATGTCCCACCGTCGTGTCTGTGCTGTGGCGTGCCGTGACCCACCATCGTGTCTGTGGTCATGTCCACATCGCTTCCATGCCGTGTTTCTGTTGGAGTAGTATAACCGATTTATCAAGGAATACAAATTCCCTTATAAAGCATCAAATGAATGGAAAAACAAAACCTACCAATCTGGAGTGAACATGTGACTGGCTTTTTCATCTTCACTAACACATTCATTGTCACCATCTTCATTTGAATCACTCGCATCAGGCTCCATAATCCCCCCCCCCCCGCACCCACGAAAGAATTTGCAACTCAAATTTTGTTTCCAATAGTTACATCAAAATCCAACTGATCAGTTTTAAATACTGAGAACCTGCAGAGTTGCTCATAACGTTGGAATCAATATTGGAATCTGAACACAAAATACTGTACAGGTACACTATTTCTCTGTCAGCTGCCATTTCGATCAAGGTATGTGCCTGGTGCTGGGTCAAGGTATATGCCTGGTGTTGGCTTAATAGTTAGGGTGGTGGGCTTGGGAACCTAGGATCCTGAGTTCAAATCCTACTTGGCTGTTGAATAAGTACTAGGTGGGATTGACTTAGCCTCTCATCCTTCTGAGGTCAGCAAAATGAGTACCAGCTTGCTGGGCTGATTGAGCCATTCAAGTATCCTGTGTTGGAGTGGTGACCTGTTCAGGATTGTGCCCAATAGCCTAGAAGACTACTTCAACAGCACCAATGCTCTGTACAGAGTGTGCTCCCAATGGAACGTAATGCATTGAAGGTGAGTTCAAGGTGTGTGATGTCACTGGTGGAAATTGAAAATTGACACTTGTCTTTTTGGGGGGACTTGGTGATTGTCTAAAGATAATTCAAAAACTTTTTTCCCTTCAAACAAGACTGTGATTAATGATTTTCAATGGTTTTCATTTAAAAAAACAACTTGTGTTTGGGTTCCCCTTGAGTATCTAGACTTTCCTGATCTGATCACCCTACTTCCCCCACCCCTCAATGTATATTGTGTTCCTGACATCCACTCTTTTGGAAAGACTACTCATAATCCCACTCTCCAAATCATTGATGTGAATTATGAATAATAACAGTCCTATAACTGATCCCTGATGTACCCCACTATGTAGATCCTCCCAGCCAGATATCCTCGAACTTAGTCAATCTGATTCCTGTCAATAAGCCAGTTTACAATCATGTTAGCTGCTGTACCAGCACAATCCCTCACCTTCTCTCTGGTACCTTATCAAAAGTTTTTTTTGAAAGACACAAATTTCGAAATGATGTATTCCTCCCCAGAATGTTCAGTGCACATGCACAGAAACCCCAGGAAATGATGGCGTTCAGGGCATCAGAAAGTATATCATGTGTGCGGAGATAAGGATTGTTACCTAAAATGGCTCACAGAGCTTCTAAAATAAGTTTTAAATACTTGAAAAGTACCTGAGAGAACAAAAGATTTGGATAACTTTCTCAGCTCGGCCAATGGGTAGTTGCTCGTACTGAAGATTCCCGACCATGTGGGTCGGTGCAAGGCCCAAGTTGACATGCATGTACTACACAACCCCTCTATGGATCGCTAACAGTGAATGGACTGTGTATCGGGATTAGGTGTTTCTGAACACTGATGGGAAGGACATATCTGGGGCTTGTGAATGCACAAGGAAAGTTTAAAATGATGATATTTACTATTAATCATGTTGGGAGAGGGTGGAGGGGTGGGAGCTGTGAGGGCTGTGATAAATAAATACATATATATGTAGTTTGGTTCTGGGGCCAAAAGAGAAATTATACTATATTATTGAATCTATTGTTCGAAGTTGAAGCATCCGTGTGTCTGTGTATGTGTATGTTTGTTATTTTCATATGGATATCCACTATGGCTGCTCGTTTGTATTAACAGGAAATAATTGGCAATCAACACCTCTCGGTCTCATCCACAAATATTTGCCGTATCTCCTCTATTTCCGTGAGTCCGATTTGCATTCAGGAACACAACAATTATGATTCAGCAATTTGAAATTGCCACTCTTTCGTCGAAATGCTGAAAGTTATGTTTAAAAGACTATTTGAATTACAGAGCAGAGGCAGGTTCAAAGTTCCCCTTGCAGAACAGAGTCACGAACAACACACACGCAGCACATGTGGAAAACGCCTCGTTCAGCAATCATACATCGTTTTGAAAGTCGAATAGTGTATATCAACTACATCCAGTGCACTTCCCTCATCCACCAAATCAGAAACGACTTCAAAGAACTCCATTAAATTTGTAAACATGACCTCCTTTTGGTAAACCTGTCCTGACTGTCTTTAATTCGTTTGAAATTATTCAACTGGTCCCTATCTGTTCCCTAATTATGACTTTAACACTTTCCCGACAACTGAAGTAGAAGTAACAAGTCTGTAGTTCCCCATTTCTTCTCTGGGTTCATGACTGGATGCTTTCTTTCCTTTCTTAAATAATTCTTCTCTCGATCCACACTTTATACGCTTGGAAATTTGGAGCCGTAAACCAGACACACCGAATCCCGCAGATAGATGTATAAAATCTTGTGTGGTCGTTAACTAATATTTTTTGGGGGAAAAGTCTGATGAAAGTTTGGTGAAGTTTAAATGTTTGGCAAGCTTAACCCAGCTGGCGGACCCAACCTTCGAGAAAATAAACATCGTGGGCCTCATTCAGATCTGTTACTTTGCTTTGTTTTTGTCTGTGTTCCTTTTCATTCATTCCCCTGCCCGTTGGCCTGGCTGCCCCAGATTTGCAGGGTGCAATGCCCTCTGCCACCAAGTTCTTCCATGAGCCTCAATTTTGTCGAAAAAAATACAATATTTATTTACAATATGAACCTTAAGCAAACAAACACCAAAAAGGTGTTTTGTTTTGTTTCAGTATGAGGTATGCATACGTAACGTTCATGACTCAAAATAAAAGCCAATGAAAACACGAAATTAACAAAACTGTGTATCTGGAAGAGGTCCAGGAAATTTGTACCACCACCAAAACAAATGCAGAACATTCATATGTTCAACAATTATTGTCTCATTGAAAAAATTATTTGAATGTGTTTATTTTGAGGATTCGGACTCGAGCCATCCACATTGCTTCACGCCTGTACTGTAGGAGACACACATTTGAACAGTTTTTAGGACAGGCGGCTTCCACCCACCTACCAACATTCTGCTATGAATATCCAATTATTTTCAACCTCGATCTGACCACAGGAAACGAATGACAACACGAGCCGCTCCTTATCGGCGTCAAATAGGGTTGCTCACGTGTCAAACCCACGACTGTGCCCAGCAACGTCACAATGACCATTACGCACACATACACATTTCCAGGAATGCAGCGCCGGTACTAATTTTGAGCTAACATCGAAAAATGTGAGCCATTAACATTATATAACTACAAAAATAACCGAGCTGAGCACTTTGTGAACGTGTACTGTCTTTTTAGGTTCCTATATCAAGTCACCACGCTTCGCAGGTATACGAGGGTACAGGGTAACATTTTGTTGAAACAAGGTGAAAAAAAAAATCATTCAGGTGCCTTTCTAGGAGCCAGAGTTTGCAATTATACTCGTACATAGTACATTATGCCTGCTTCACACGTGAGGATTCATCAGTTGGTGAACTGACATAGAAGTAGAAAAATACTATCAGGTTGATTGTTCATTTCAACGGAGAAATTGTAAATTATGACGCAAGAACATAAGTTTCACGAATGTTAGTCACCGACTTTTCATGTCATCGCTCATATTATTGTTCATACGAGCCTAATAGTGTAGTTGCTAACCGTTTGAACCCTGAGCCCCTTGGACTTTCGGCTCCCCCACCTCCCTCCCTGGATAAAAATCCGGCAGCTCGGGTATATGGAGGTTTGAATAGTGGCTGGTAAAACGGCCACTCGGGTTAAAAGGGTTGAAAAAAAAAAAACACTATATTATTGTTCTTATTATTATTATTACTATTATTGGAGGTAACGATGATACTTGGAGTCCGTAACTAGTCCGTTTAAGATTTTGGAAATCTCATGAATGATTAATGAGGTGAAATGGATTCATTATTCATTGCTTCGCACGAGATTGCTTCATATTCATCCAAGCCAAGGTATTTTGACGATATCGCAACGGCCTCGTGCTGTCAGTATGGAGTCGGAACCAGGTGCTAAAAGGTTTTCATTATTCATAGCGCTTGGCAATTCAAATGGGACAACATCCCATTGATGTAGCCGTGCAAAGTGATACTATTAAAGTGATTGTACATCTTTCCATTTCTCCTTAAGGCGAGCCTTGAAAAAAATATATATTCCCCCCATTGCCCCGAGAAAAATTGATTTCTTTTCCATTTAAAAGGGCGTCTCATGGAAACACTTTCACACTCGGCTCGACAGCCGTAGGTTTTGCATCCGAACGGGAATCGGAAAAGGACTTTTTTTATTGGAATATGACTTGTGCGTATACTTCATAGGACATCATGGGGGGGGGGGGAGGGGGACAAGGTCCCCCTCGGTTTAAATCCTGATGTCTCAGGACATCCGTACGCCGCACACAAGAACATCTGGATATTTTGGAAAGGATGGTAAATCGTTTCGATGGTGATACCCAAAACTGACAACATAGCCCAGTCGAAGCACACTCACCTTTGAAAGGCAGTTGCCTAATGTGGATGTCGATTTACGAAGGAAATAGTACATCACGACCAATCATGTCATCTTGGTGTTTTGCAGACAAGGAGTTGAAACATAGAGTTCATGATCTTTTTCCGATGGGTCGTTATGCAATCTGTTGCTATAGCACTTGTTTATGCAAATTAATTATCCCGTCAAACCTATCAACAAGAGTCGGCAATTGTGAAATTCCAAATTTCTCTCCAGACTACACTTTAACCAGAGATGGACACCGAGCTCTGCAACTGGAAATGCCCACTGTGGCTTCAAGTAATGACTATGTGCCAATGTGCACCCCAATCGTCTGTTGGGTTAAGCGATAGACAATGAGGAAATTTCAAAATAACGTATTACGACGAATATAATACTCACAATAGGTAAAGACAGGCTTCTTCTTATTCGTGTGCAGGGCAAGGCTGTGGGGAAACATCATTCGCTGAGAGCACAGCTGTGCCGCTGATGCAGTGCCCTCTGCTGGTTTGGGCAGATATTTGGAATTTGTTCATTGTGCCGGCGATAGCTCACCGACTCCTTGCGAAGGACACCGTGGGATCTGCAACGTCCATCCAAGGGATGGCATGCACATTGATGACGTCTCAGCTTGCCTGCGAAACATTAGGATAAGAGTTTCTCACTGTGTCGGGATTCAAACCCATGCGAGACAATTTAGAGGCGAGTGTGCGTATCTCTAGGCCATCCTGTCAGCACAAAGACAAGCTAATAAATTATAATAATTAAAAAACATTTCTTCGTTTTTTTTTTTTTTACAAATTACAGATACTTCTGTCTTGAGAAGTAAAATATACTGTTGACGCGTCTTGGACGACCATGAGTATCTCATTCGTATAACTTGATGAACGTTCCTCACATGGGGTCTTGTGCTCGAGACCATCAAATATACTGTCAGCTGTGGCAAGTGTATTATGTCCATGATATACAAGGATATACAATAGGTGGAAGGAAGAGGCCATTCGGCTTGTCATGTCTGCACTACAGCAACACCAGATACCATCACCCATTCGCACACAAGCTACCTACAACGCAACAAGTACTACCAATATCCCTGTGCCCCTCCATCTGCAAGGCTAATAGTAATATAGCTACCTGTCTGATTCTAATTTAAACTTATCCACTTTTTCTGTTGCCAATACCTTTCCAGGGAGACCATTCCATGCATTAACTACTCTCTGAGTAAAAGTCCCCTTCCTTGCTACCGTCTTAACTCTCCTCCTCTTTACTCTCAAGCTATGGCCTCCGGTCCCATCACTGTCTACTCTGTTGAATAATTCATCTGCACTTGCCCGACATTGTACCCTCTCTGGCAGCTATGTTCTTCCCCAGATGTGGTGATAGTCATTTCATATCGGCCTTTCAAACAAACGGGGTGATCGGTAAGTCAGTCGTCTGGCAAACAAGTCATTGACTGCCGTGAACGATGAACTCGTGTTTCCAGCGAGTCTTTTTTACAGCAGTTCGACCGAATTTTTTTTGATGCGGATTCATTTCTAATCATTTCAAACTTGAAATCTGAACATTTACCTTTCCTTTTGCTTCGATACGATGCCACAGGTTTACCGATCACCATTGTTCTTCCCCTCCAGCGGCCACCATAATGTAAGTATCTTCTTGACTTTCCACTGCCATCGCTCTACTTTAGGAACCTTTCAACCGAGCTAACCTAAAACAACAGTGTCATGAATCAAACCGGCCTGTCTTTTAGCATTTCTAAAGCTCCTTATCGTTATTAGCTTGACAATTTAGAGCCCAGATGGCTGCCAGGGCCTGGGTCTGGTTAACAATGATGTATCGGAAACATTTAAAACGTATTTTGTGCGTCGGCTCGAATACACAGGAACAGAGCTTTGGGCCCAAGCGAAATGGAGTGGAAGGCAACGTGTGCGTTGCTGTGGGTTAATGATGCAATTGGACGCGTTACATCTGCTCAGTCACCGCGTTTGTGGTTACAATCAGAAGCTTCGGTTGTGATTCGTCAAAACGGATAATGGTATCGGACGCCCGGAAAGGGAAATGTATTTCTGCACCTCCCACCAACTGAGAATTGTTCAAACGGTTTGACGACTGAGATACAATACCCCAAGGCGCGCACACACACACACACACACACACACACACACACACACACACACACACACACACACACACACACACACACACACACACACACACACACACACACACACACACACACACACACACTTGCAGGGGTACCCGGCGTTGCCCGGTGGGTACCTGACATCACCTGGTGCTGTTTTAACCCTGTTGGCATTTTGAAGAAATCAATTTTTAATGTTTTTTTTCTAATTTTTTGGGGGTGCCTAAAACACTTTTCCACACCTACTAAGGAAATGGTTCACGGATCATTTATTATTACCTTTCACATAAGTACAAAAGCTTCGGCACGATAGAGCGATTCAAAGAAAAACAAAAAAAACTTTAAAAAAAAAAATCTCCCTCTCTATTCCCTTCCTTCACTTCAAATGGCAACACAGCTGAATGTACTTGTGAGAAAGCCAAATGCTGCAATTCTGTATTTACATCCAAATCTCGTGTATCCAACCCTTCACTCCCTGCAATACCCCGCCCTCTCATACCTAACTGCTCTTGGATGCTGTGTCTTTCTCACCTGACAAGGTGGAGACGTCTTTCGGTGGTGCACAGTGGTGGTTGGTTGTCCCAGTTCTCTGGATGCACGTCGGATTGATTTCCTGGGACTTTGTTGATGCGATTCACACACACTCGTTCAATGTTTGCTGCGCTTGTGCTTGGTCGACCAGTACTTTTCTGTTTCTGACAACTTCCAGTCTCCTTAAACCCCATGTACCACTCTCTGATACTAGTCTACAATGGCCGATTCCTTCCATACCTTGTACAGAAATTACGTTGAACTTGCGTGTCGGATCTCGTCTCGATGAACCATTCGATGCACTGAGCTTTCTTCTGTGGAGTCACCATTTTCTTTTTCATTAAACCACTAGACCTGGTAGGTGAGGAAGCAGATCCAGCCTGTCAGTGGAATACAAAACATAAACTGTTCAGCCGGGTGGAGGTATGTGCTCCACCGAGTGCCGTTCCAGGTATTACGTCTGCCACCGAAGGTGGATGGAGGTTATGTTTACACCCCTCTTTGTCTGTATGTCTGGATGTCTGTATGTCTGTATGTCTTTGTCAACAGCTCTTTGTCTGTTTCAGAGTCAGGTATGTCAAAATGTATGAACGGATTTGGATGAAATTTGGTGAAAAGATTTGGTGTGTGACAAGGATGAATTGGTTCGATTTTGGAAAGATCCAGATCCGGGATACTAGAATGTTCTCAGTGATTCTTCACCATTGAGAGATAAGGCCAAAAATGATATATCACAAGATCTCTGAAAAAGTTACGGACGGATTCGCAAGAGACTTGGCGGACAGGTTGGGTGTTTGACAAGGGCAAATTGATTCAATCTTGATGAAGATCCAGATCCGAATACGAGAATTTCTCAACTGATTCTTCACCATTGAGAGATAGGGCCAATAACCATATATAGCATGATATTTCAAAAATATATTGGGCCCGAAATGTTCTCGTGGATCAGGTGTTACATGGCAGAGGTGTGCACTCTTCCGAGTGCCCTTCCAGTTCTGTCTTGCTTTATTACAGAAATCAATGTGTCAGATATTAATGCCACATTCTGTACAGAAATGCAAGCTGCGCAATTGAGTCTGAACGAGGTAAACATCATAACAACAGCACATGGAATGTTGACTGATGCCTCATTTAAGAACTCTTGCGTCCAGACAGTGCATATGGATATCTACAAATATCGTTATTCATGCAATTTCAAGTTATGTGCAGTTTTTGTGCCGAGCACACATGGGTGGTGTATAAGCTCAGAGTTACTGTTTCACACACCCACTGGAAGTAAAATATAATATACCCACAATGGCCGGATTTCCAATCATCAATTTGGTTTCAGACCAGGTCACTCCACCCTGGATATGCTGTTTCTACTCTCCCAACAACGGATGGAGGTCTTCAATGCCAGACATGAAATCAGAGCCGTATCCCGAGACATATCGTTTGCTTTTGACATGGTCTGGCACCCTGCCCTGCTCACCAAACTCTCTTCCTATGGTATCCAAGGCCATCTCCACTCATGGCTCACAGACTTCCTCTCCTGTCGCAGTCAACGTGTGGCCCTAAATGGAGTTCTTTCATCCCCTCTTCCTGTCCAGGCTGGAGTTCCTCAAGGTAGCGTTCTGGGCCCTGTTCTATTTCTGGTTTTCATCAATGATCTATCCGACTCTCTGGAAAATCCTCTTTATCTCTTTGATAATGGCTCCACCCTCTGCTGTCCCATCTGTCATCCCTCAGACCGGCATGCAGCAGCTTCTTCGCTCAATGCAGATCTGGGTAAAATCACTAACTGATCCAACACGTGGAACATGTCTTTCAATCCGGACAAATCTCACACTCTCACTATGTCTCTCCGAAAGGACCGTTTGGAACCCCCCCCCCATCCACTTTCTCAACAATCCTCTGGAAGAAGTCCTTTCTTCCAAGTTTCTGGGTCTCACTATGTGCCATGATATTTCCTGGGAAAGCCACATTTCCAAGCTGGCCTCCAAAGCCAGTCGCCGACTGGGAATCCTCCATCGTGCAAAGTCCTTCCTCAGCCTACCTGAGCACCTGACCACTTTCAAAACTTTCATCCGCAGCCTGATGGGGTACTGCTCTCCCCTCTGGGCTGGTGCTCCTGCCTCCCACCTTTCTTGGCTTCATGCTGTGGAAACCAAGGCATTTCAGAACATTGGCATCTCCTGCGATGAGGCTGAGTCTTTGAGCCTCTCACTCTCTCACCGCAGGCAGGTCGGTGGTCATTCTGTCTTCATCCAGACTTTGCAAAAAAAGTTTTCACCAAGTAACAAAGAGACAGAGAGGGGTGAAAACATAACCTCCTTCACCTTCGGTGGCAGAGGTAACAATGTGCTGGTTCAAAGCAGGGAGTGCATCAATTGAATGGATAGCATGTAAAAGATGTGATTTCGAAGAAGTGGAGGTGGGTTGGGCATACTGCTATGATGTCACACAATCTCCCATACATGTACTTCACATTATTGTTCCAAAAAAATGATTTACTTTGTTACCTCCGCCACCGAAGGTGAAGGAGGTAATGTTTTCACCCCTCTCTGTCTGTTTGTTTGTTTGTTTTTTTTAATCTGTCTGTGTGCAGGATATCTCAAAAAGTTGTGGACGGATCCAGATGAGATTTGGTGGGAAAGTTGGATGTGGAACAGGGACGAACTGATTAGATTTTGGTGAAGATCCAGATCCGGATCCGACCACTCGAATTATTAAAGTGATTCTTCACCATTGAGAGGGCCAAAATGATATTAAGCACGACATCTCAAAAAGTGGTGGACGAGTTCGGACGGAACTTGGTGGACACGTTGGGTGTGTGACAAGGACAAATTGATTCGATTTTGGTCAAGATCCGAATCCGGATCTGGATACGATAATTATTTAATTTTTAAAGTGATTCTTCACTATTGAGAGATGCGGCCAAATATGATATAGCACTGCATAGTATGATATTTCAAAATTGTGTTGATAACACAAAAATATAACAGCCCGATGAGTTCTCGTGGATCAGGCATTACATGGTGGAGATATGTGCTCTACCGAGTGCCCTTCTAGATTATTGCTGCTTTCAATATGTCAAGTCAGGTATGGGAGCATGCACCAGAGTAGCGCGTTGCTGCGTCCACTTATCCCCGGTACTCCAGGGGCCTCCATCTGGCCATCCCCCAGACAGATGCCTGGCCCATTCCCATTTCCTTTAAATCTATGCTGATCAACCTGCAACAGCTACAAGACACGTGGTCGGTCCATTGGCCTCCTCCACTCACGAGACTCCCTCACTGAGAGAATCTGATGAACAGGATCAGCATCAGGAAAATGAGCCACATGTCTATACAGCCACAGCTGATGCTCACGGACTATGCAGGTAACAAATCTCATTTGAGTCTCTCTCAGCAACTGCTCATCGGACACAAAGTCTGCCCAGCGATAGCCAAGGCTTCTCCAAAGAGACATGGTACCAAAGGAATTAAGTCTCTGTCTCAAATCCCAGGTCAGAGTCCAAGTCTCACATCCAAAGAGCAAGACTGGAAGCACCAAAGACCTGAAGACTCGGACTTTCGTCCTCTCGCATAGGTACCGGCAGCGCCACACCCCATGATCCACTGAATCCATGACTCCCCAGTCCTGACCCAGACGTCTGTTGACCTCTGGCTCACAGCCAGCAGAGACATGAATATCACTGCCAAGGTCAGTGAATCTCTCTGCGACCTCAACATCCTCGCCACAAACAGGTACAGACGGGATAGCAGCATCCAAGATGTCATTGAAAGCCTGGATCTTAGTTTTGACCCAGGAAACCCATTATCCCAACGGCTCCGACTCTTCATTCAGCACTCCGATGGCCCCCAAAAGGATATCTAGAGTCTCTGCAAAGATGACTGCATCATCTGCGAAATCAAGGTCAGAGATGTTGATATTCCCAAATGATGCACTGCAGCTTGATCTTTCCGACATCCTCCCTAGAATCCAGTCCATACAAGTGCTGAAAAGTGTGGGGGCCAGAACACACCCCTGATGAACTCCAGGAACAACTGGAAATAAGTCAAAGATAGAACCACCACATTTCACAGCACTCTCAGTACCAGAGTAGAGTTCAGACATCAGATCGATCAGTTTTCGTGGCACCCCATGAAGACCAAGAATCCTCCAGAGGGCATCCCGATTCACTGAATCAAACACTTTACAGAGATTAACACAAGCTGAAAGCAGCCCCTGCCGAAACTCTCATCTGCGTTCGGTGAGGACCCGAAGAGCAAGGATACGGTCAATCGTTGACCTCTTTGGTGTAAAGCCTGACTGTTATGGACGCTGGTGCTCAAGCAGATGGTGGCGAACCCTATCAACAATAATCCGAACAAAGACCTTGACCGACACTGAGAGTAGTGTCACCCCTCGGTAGTTGTTTGCAGTCTTGGCGATCACCCTTCCCTTTCCAGAGAGGGACAACAAGGGTTCTCTTCCAGTCAGTTGGAATGATGCCTGTGTTCCAGGCAGAGCACAGAACTGCATGCAATGACACGAGTGCAGCATTTCCACCAGCCTTGAGAAGCTCAGCATGGATACCACAGATCCGTGGAGCATTACCCCATTTCATCGGTTCACCGCAACCTGTGATTCCACAAACGAAGTTTGACCACAGTTGATTGGAGGGTCAGCAACAGGGATTGTAACACCCCTGACGTCCAACTCGACAGCTGGTGGATCAGCCTGGTACAACAGCTCAAAGTAACCGGCGCAACGGGCCTTCACTTCGGACTCCTCTGCCAAGAACGCATCACCCTCTGCTCTAACTGCAGTACTATACCCTGAGGGCCAGGCTTGGATGAACGCAATGCACGAATTCCCATTTTATGCAGGATGAGAATCACTTGACCAGAGGTGATGCTCTACCCCCTCACAGATTCCTCGCACATAGGCCTCCTTGTCCACCCTCAGTGCACGTACAGTTTTATGCCTCAGCTCCCTGAACAGCTCAGCTCTGCCATTCAGCCTGGCCCTGTGACTCTGGTCAATGGTATCCAGTGTCCCTTGAGAGACAAAATTCTTCTTTGCCCTCCGATGACTTCCAAGACATCTGCCGGCAACATCAAGGACGGTGGTCGTGAAGGCACTCCACAACTCTTCAGGATCCCCCAAAGCACCCAGACCCCCCCAAATCTCCACTCAGCCTGTTCGCAAACTCCTCAGCTACCCTCCCATCCTTGAGCTTGCCAACATCCATCCGAGGCTGGGATGGTAACATTCTCCAGGATTTAACCTGCAACTTAATAGTTTCCACAGCAAGCCAGTGGTCAGTATTGGGGAATTGAGCCCTCCAGTGAGCCCTGCAGTTCTGGATCATCCTCCACCGACCATCAATGAGCACATGGTCAATCTCTTTTGCCACACCGCCAGCGTTGGAATACCAAGTCCAGTGATGAGCTTGTGGGCGCTGAAACCATGAACCAGCCAACCTAAGTCCATGATTTCTTGCAAAGTAAAGGAACTTAGTGCTATTCAGGTTGGCAGATGCAGACCCATGGGGACCAACACACACCTCATAACCATCCCTTTCAGTTCCAGTCGATGCATTGAAATCCCCCAAGACTGGAATTGTATCTCGCCTGGGGCAATGATCAACCACAGACTCGAGCATAACATAGAATGCATCCTTCACGGTGAGATCACTCGCCTCAGTCGGAGCATAAAGAGAGACCAGGGAAATGACACCCAAGGAGTGAGGAATCCTTAGTCTCATAATACGCTTGTTGACCGGTGTTACCTCAATTATCATTAGAGTCAGCTTATTGGACACAGCTACAGCAACTCCTTGGGCATGGTAACCATCAGAGCAATGATACCAAGAGGAGGTGTAACCACCCACCATGATCTCACCGCATTTCGGTCTCCAAACCTCAGGGAGTGCTGCAATACTGATATCCCAACGCTTGGGCTCAGATGATAACAGAGACAGGTGATCATCCTCTCTTTGGGATAGGACATTTCAGGCACCCACACGAAGGGACCGCCTCAGGTTAACCCAAGGAGACCGCCGTCTGGTGGACGACACCTCAGCACCACCCGGACACACTCATTCGCAATCTGACCTGGGAATGTTACCCCGTGGTTTCCCTCCTATCATCAAAGATTGGGGGTCCTGAAGGCTTTGCCCCAATCCCATCATTCGGTGAGCTGCCCTGCGAAGGGAAGCTGCACAGGAGGTACTCCCACGGAGTGGGTTTTCAGATTTTTTTGTGATCCTGGAATGTTTTGCGGAATGAAGGGTTTTACGGCGGCCAGAGTGCAAATCCTGCCACCAACATTCTAATAAGAAGTAACCCAACTGCAGGAGGACGTCCACAGACACAGTTGGGCATGAGATATGGATGGCCGTTGACTCATAAGGAGCTCCTGCGCCCTTTGACAGGTTTTGTTCTTCACCCTGCTGTGTGTCCAGATCATACACCGTCCTCACCAGGAAACCTGGTGGGAGAGACGGTTTAGTCGCCGACAACCCGACCATGGAACAGGTTAGTACAGGTTTGCATGATACCTGCAGCAAGTCACAGATCTGATCTGGCCTGATCTGACAATAGGTTAATTCCTGTATATATGTATGTATGTATGTATGTATATATATATATATATATATATATATATATATATATATATATGTATATATATATATATATATATATATATATATATGTATATATGTATATATATATATATGTATATATATATATATATATATATATATATATGTATATATATATATATATATATATATATATATATATATATATATATATATATATATATATATATATATATATATATATATATATATATATATATATATATATATATATATATATATATATATATATATATATATATATTGTTACGGCTGTGGAAATTAGCATTACACCATCAAGGGCCTTCAGGTGAGATATCTTCATCGGTACATGTGTAGTTTGCCCAAACCCGTTGTATAGAGGGAATTTACGTGATTCATCCGGGCTGCGACGCTTGAAGTCAGTCGTTTTTCTGTTCTATCTTTATTTTGAACCAACCACGTCTCAATCGCCATCACACAACAACCACCTTAACCACCATGCCGGCCATCATCACCAACTACAACCATGCTCCAACCCTCAGACAACAACAATGCCAACAGCCACGACCTTTACCTTCACAACTCAATCCCGCAAACATCGCATCACCGACATTCCCAACGGCACCATTACCATCAACCACCACCGAAAAAACCCTCCACCACCTTCACCTCTCCTTCTACGGCCATTTCCGCACCACCTGTGAACACTGAACGTCGGGCTGTCTCGGGCCCTTTCGGCGATTGGTGCCGAGCGCACCGAGCCGCGAGCGCAAATAGCGGCCTTTCCGAGGGAAAATTTGGATCAAGAACGCTACACACCCACTTCTCCTCTGTCCAATTAGCAAGCGCGGGGCGGCTTGGCCCCGCCTCCAGGCTCGTCTGTGTGAAATCGATGTATGCAAATTCTAGGATCAGGGGAGGTTCACTTCCCCGTTTCCTCCGACCAATGGGCGAGCGTGGCTCCGCCCCCAAGGTCATCCTGATCCGAATATTTGCATATAAGCTGCTCCTGCCAGCCTATAAAATGGTGAGTGCAAAGTGAATCGTGGCAGAGTGAGTCAGTTTTGGTTGGAGAGTGGAAGAGAGCCGGGGGAAGAGAGTGTCATCGAGAGAGTTGGGTTCTGGAGTCGGCTGAGAAGAGTTGCGGGAAGAGGAAAAGGAGCTCGCATTGAGGCGAGAAGGACGGCGGTCGGCGACGAGGTTGCGGTGTGGAATCGCTCGTCGCGGGACCCAAGCCAGCCAGCCATTCTCCTCCCCCCAGGGTATCAACAATTCCTCCTTTCCCCCCGCGCTGAGACAGTGCAAAAAAGGGGGCCCCGTTCCCACCCCACTCCAAACGTCGTGCCAACGAAACCCGCCAAGGAGCACGGAGTCGGGGCACAGCCGCGCGGCCACAGCTGCTGCTCGCCCGCCAACGGGTCACGAGGACACGGGTAGGACCCCCCTGGTCTCGCGGACCTGGCCGCTCCTCCAGGTCACGTGCACAATTGGCCTACAGGCCTGTCTGCCCCCTTGTCTATGAGGGTGGCTTCTTTCCTTTGCTTTTGTGTAAATGTGTGTTGGCGCCATCTGTAAAGTAGAACTGTATAAGTGTTGCCGTGTGTGCGCGTTGTCGGTAGTAAATCTGCGTCGTTGTTGCTTTTGTTTTGGTTGCTATATGTGCATTTTGACTGTATGGCTGTATATATGTGCTTTCCGTGTGCCGGGAAATAAATGTGCATTGTGTGAACTGTTTTCCCATTTCGCTTCGTCTTTTCTTTATTGACCCTACATCCTGCTTCACGTAAAGGGTTCGTAGTGGGTGCAAAACGCCCGGTAAATAATCTGAACCGTCGAGGTCTACGAAAACACTGCTCGGTTATCCCGATAGTACGGAACGGGCCGCCCAAGCGGCTCGTGTCCGGAGTCGACCTGCGGCAAGGTACGATCGCCCGGTTTACCATCCGCATAGGTACTTAGGTAGGTCGAGTTTGGCGAACAACCCTATACTACGTGGGTGGCCGTTTGGCACGATTGTGGTGAGGTCGAAAGGCCCACCCGTGACTGGCTCCGGGCGATAGTTCCCGGAGTGTCACGACTGAATTGTCCGTCCGGTGGGCGACGCGGTCGCGATTCGAGTGACGTGGCCGTCCGCACACCGGAGGACGCGGATTTGCAACAATATATATAGATGTATATATATATATATATATATATATATATATATATATATTTATATATATATATATATATATATATATATATATATATATGTGTATATATATATATATATATATATATATATATATATATATGTATATATATATATATATATATTGTTGCGGTTGAGGAAATTCGCAAACCACCATTCAGGTCCTGTAGGTGAGGTATCTCTGTAAGTACATGTGTAGTTAGCCCCAAACCCGTTGTTTAGAGGGAATAAATGAGATTCATTCGGGCTGCGACCCTTTAAGATAGCCATTTTTCTGTTCCATCTTTATTTTGAACCAACCACGTCTCAACCGCCATCACACAACAACCACCAACCGCAACGCCGCTTCACAACAACAACGCCAACAGCCACGACCTTTACCTTCACAACTCGCTCCCGCAAACATCGCATGATGAGTGGTATGGTTTGTGTGATGGAAATGGCACGAGTGAGTGAGCGGCCGAGTGTGAGAGAGACAGCGTGTGCAAGGTCGCTGTGTGTGAGGGAGATGTCGGTCGGCATGCGGGAGCACGCAGCCGCGTCTCCCGGTGTGAATGTGATGGAGTGGAGAGTGAGTGTCGTGACACGCAGGTGTGCGTGGGTGGAATGGAGACGACGACGGCGACATGTGAGGGACAAAAGCCGAGTCGTGGCTGGAGCTGTTTCGGGGACCGTGCCGGGTTCACCCAGCAGCGAGCGCGAGGTCCGTGCTGTGCAACGCACGAGGCCCCCACGTGCTCGCTTGCGGGAGTGAAGCCCCGGTCCGGAAACGCACTTGGTGGATTTGCCGATCCCGCGGACGGACAAAGTTTAGGCAGGATTACGAATTTGGACCGGACGGGTTCTCCACGCGATCGTGTGTGTTAAGCTCCAACGGGCAAAGCACATGTGTTTGCGTGGGGAACCCCTCGAGACGTGAGGCTTGTGTTTTTTTTATGCGCCGGGTGACGTCATGGCTGCGTGTGTGGCTGGAATCCGGCAGGAGGGTGGATCCCTGCCGGATGGTACCGTCCAAGAGGGACGAGAACAGCTGCCATGACGTCACGCCACAGGTGTGCGGCGGTGAATTGCCGCGCTGGTGCGCAGGTTGCGAGCTGCCGCGCTGGTGCTGCGCAATAATTAAAAAAAAACAAAAAAAAAAACAGCAAGCCTCGCTTTCGGGTGAACAGGATTTCCCAGGCAGGGGTGGAAGACCCCCTGGCCTGGGCACAGAATGGAAATAGTTCGGGGGAAGGGTGAGCTTAGTTAGACTGGCTCCCTGGGGCAGGGGTAAGTCCTCATGGGGCCCGTGGAATGGATTTGGTAGAGGGGTTTAGTCGAGATTTAGGATGGGAAGATGGGAATAATTTAGAAGACAGTGACAGACTTTGAATGTGTAGAGGGGACGTCGTTTAGCTACGTGGTGTTAAAAGGAACGTGCTGTAGTGTCAGGGACGACGTGGGAGCACGAGTTAGTTAGGGGATGTAGTTAGAAGGATGGCAGAGTTCAGCGGTATGTGTGTTGAAGAATTGTGAGGTGAGTACATGATGAGTGAGTGAGGCCAGCGGGTCTGTGTGAATGGAGCGAATGGGGAATGCATGGTGCGATGAGTGATTGGGGGGAGTAGTGACTCCCGCCCAAGGGACCCCGGGGTCAGTGCAGACTGAGTTAGTGGGTTAGTCAAATTAACAAAAATGGAAGTCGTTTTGCTGTTTGTGGGAATGTTGGCTCGATACCCATTTGGAGGGGTGCAAGAGCCCTGTTGATGGGCTGGGAGCGTGGCTGCGAAAGGTGAGTATCGCTGAGTGGGTACCCCGGGCA
>NC_140962.1:36547786-36572786 GCF_056783735.1 Eptatretus burgeri
AATCAGCATCAGTTCAATTTTAGGCCAAGTTGACCAGATATATATATATATATATATATATATATATATATATATATATATATATATATATATATATATATATATATATATATATATATATATATATATGTGTGTGTGTGTGTGTGTGTGTGTGTGTGTGTGTGTGTGTGTGTGTGTGTATTGTGCGTATCTTTCCTCTTTCAGTAAAAATATGAATTAAAGTGTTGTTAATAGAAAGCCAATGTGTGATTTTATTTGGGCACCATGGGGCAGCACTAGTGCATTTTGGACATGTGAGGACGGCAACGGCACTCAAAGACAAGAAAATAGCATAAACGAGGAAGAAAACCCATATTAACAAAAATTTTGGTATGGGCAACAAGCCTCAGTGGCTTATAAAACGCACAATTAACGCGTAAATGACTCAAATTATTTTAATTGGAGGGCAGACGCTTATCGCAATAACCACATGTTCCCGAGGATGTTGCGGATTCCTCTTGCTGTTACAGCGAATCGGCTCATAACGCAATGACATTAAAAGAAAAATATCGCATAGATAACTGTGGACGAGGGACCAAACAACGATGCATTTGCAGTGGTGCTTTGGCTCTGTGTAATAGATGGAGAAGAAAATTGATTAAAAAACAAGAAGAGTGAAACGTGACGTTGTCGGGTGACATGATGATGATGATGATGATGATGATTATGATGACGACGATGATTGTGGTGATGTGTGTGTTTGTGTGTGAGTTATTTCCATATATGTGGGTTTCAGAAGGTAGAACAGAGTGCTACTAGGGCTTGAAGTATCCATCTACGTTTTAATAAGGAATCACGATGCATGGACCAACTGTGAGGTTTTCTTGTTCTCAAAGTTTTAGTCCATGGACTCTTGTTAAGATCGTCACCGAGCCCCGGATAGCCTCCAACTGCAGTACGTTTGTAGTGATATACCCAGGGATGGTTTTTAAGATCTCTGTATAAGGTTCATCTTTATAATTCAATTCGCATTACAGTACTCCAATTATCAGTGGTACAAATTTCCCATTCTATCGGCTTTTAGGATCTTTTGACTTCATTTTTGAGATTTTGGCGTTTGGTCATTTTCTTGATTTCTGTGTTGTTTCGGCCAAACTTTCTGGGTACTGAATAATCCATTGGCAATGCCGTCTTTTCTTTTTTGTACCTAAGTAAAACATCTGGTCATAATTCCTTGTTTTCAATGATTGATTTTTGTTCATGTTTCTACAAGTTTTCTGGAATATGAGTATTGAAAGTTTTGCACATGTGCCAATGGATCACTCCACATGCTTTGTTGTGCCTTTGTGTGTAGTACAGCTGTTCTGACATGAGTGTTTTTATCTGCAACATATGGCAGGTCTACGTTTTAGCTCCACAAGAGCTCCGCATTGTTGTTGTTGTTCGAGGTCGATTTTTGAAATGTGCACCCATTGGTCGGACAGCTGCCAGACCCCACCCACATTTGTCGCTTGAATCCACCCACCATGGCACCCAAACAAAATAATATGGCTGGCATATTGGTTTTCTGGTGGGCCTAAGACTTGCAGATTATACACTGGCCAAGTTTGTTTCGTCAGATTTCCATTGGCTTTGTTTGGGTCAAGTGTTACTCATGATGAGGGACCCTGAAAAATGTAATCATATGTCAAATAAAAATTATTAGTTAGGTTTAATCAAGCCCATCTGCACACACGGTATGCACTTCCCCCCCAAAATGGCGTGGGCCTAAGACATTAGGTCTGCAGGCCTCTGCTAATTATACACTGCCTGGGTTTATTGCTGCAGATTTCCATTGGCTTTGTTTCAGTCGAGTGTTACAATAAGGGAACCAAAAAAATCTAATTATATGTCGAACAAAAATTATTAGTCAGGTATAATCAGGCCTGAAAAATCGTGCAAATTATGATACAAGCATCAAATTTGGCATTTCTGTTCTGCAGGGCTTTCTGATCAAATCTGCCCGATTGGCCATTTGAAAATCCAAATTTTGAAAAATTTTAAAAAACAAAAAAAACTTCAAAAAATTTTGAAGTCACAGCTGGCTGAAATTCTTGAAGTGCAAGTGAACATCCCAGACAGAGAACTAAGGGGAGATGCAGTCATCATTGATGGCTCAGCACTTATCAATGCCCGACCTCCACACACTTCAAAGATATTTGATGACTTTGCTGAAGAAGACATCATCCCAAAGGTGGAATCCAATGGTGCCAGGTACGAGAGGGTGGACGTAGTGTTTGATGTGTACAAGAAGTTAAGTCTGAAGTCCGAGGCAAGGTCGAAAAGGGGGCAAGGAATCAGAAGAAGAGTGACAGGAACCAGTAAGACCCCAAGTAACTGGAGAAGCTTTCTTCGAGATGACAGCAACAAGACTGAGCTGTTTCACTTCCTTGCGGAAAAGATGTTCGAAGCACAGACGACAAGCACAGTCATTGTCACAAAAGGAGAAGATGCCATTAGCAACACAAGGAAGTCACTGGATGCTGTGTCTCCATGTTGTCATGAAGAAGCTGACACTCGAATATTTGTACACGCCAGGGATGCAACGACGGATGGTAGCAAGTCCATTATCATTAGGGCTAATGACACGGACGTACTAGTCATCGCAATATCTGCACTGCCATCCTTACAGGAACTAGGTCTTGAGAACATGTGGATTGCCTTTGGCCAAGGAGCCAAGGCGCGATGGATTCCAGTCCATGAGGTAGTTTCTGCAATCGGGCCTGAGAAAGCTCGAGGGATCCCATACTTCCATGCGTTCACTGGATGTGACGTCGTGTCTGCCTTCCGCGGTAAAGGAAAGAAAACTGCATGGCAGACTTGGAACGTCTTTGATGATGTTTCTGAAACATTCACCAATCTCAGCCAGCATCCAACATTGATTCGTGATCTTCACTTTTTTGAAGTTTTTTTTTTTTTTTTTTCAAAATTTGGATTTTCAAATGGCCAATCAGGCAGATTTGATTAGAATCCTCTGGAGAACAAATGTGCCAAATTTGATGCTTGTATCATCATTTGCACGATTACTCTCAAAAATTGCTGTTGTCTGCCCCACTATGTCAGCGCGCATGGTGCACGCCTCCCTTAATCCGTTCCTGCAGTAATTTTGTTGAACATTATCTGATTTCCATCACCTTTTTTATTAGCCATGTGATCCGCATGCATCTTTTGTTACCTCTTCCACAAGTGAGTAAAATTTCACTCATGATTAAAACTGTACCACTACTTGGCAAAAGTCATCCGTTCAATTTATGTGTTCTTTTTGAAAGTATTTCCCCCATCAACTTTTGTATGTAATTTGTTTGTTCTCCGTAAAATAATTATGCAGTAAACTTAAAGAGTGAATGAGAGGGCACCAAGTCCACCTATAGTTTGCATATGCATAGGGACCGTCCCAAAACCACATAATACTTGGGGAGGGGGGTGTATGTTCAAACGATCTGAAGCGTTACAAGAGCTTGGGGTGGGGGGTGTTTTATGTCTTGTTATACATCATTCTTGTTATATCCTGATCGAAGGTGGCTCGTACTCTCTGTTTCTATCTTTCAGAGCATACACTTGGCCGAATGACTCAGTCCTGCCATTTTCTTATAGCCATTGGTATAATCTCCTTGGTTCTGGGCATTTATTATGATTCGTTCTTAATCCCAGTTGAGCACTGCAGACTTCTTCTTCACCATTCCAATGAGCCTTCTTTGTGTATGCCTAATCTGTCCAACTCTTTTTTTTTTTTCATCTTCCTGCTCTTTTATCGTTCTCCCAGTTGCCAATGTATACCTGTTGACATTTTGCCTTAAATTTTTATTTTGTCTTTTTTGCAATCATTGGGGCTGTTTTTGTTGCCGTTTCAGTTTCATATGTGACATCCTCTATTCATACCTGTCCGGAAATTTCCTGCACGGTGGGTTAGGGATACCTTTTGTACAACGTGTGTGTGTGTGTGTGTGTGTGTGTGTGTGTGTGTGTGTGTGTGTGTGTGTGTGTGTGTGTGTGTGTGTGTGTGTGTGCGTGCGTGCGTGTGTGTGCATACATCTCCTGTTTGCCTCTACCATGCTTCCTGACACCCCCACTGTATGTCCTGTCACCTCCACGTACGCATACAGCCACCCCCACCACACGTCCCCTGCACCCACTGTGTGAACCACCAACCCCACTGCATGCACTGCCACCCCCTCTCGGTGCTCCTTCACCACCACCGTGCGCCCTGCAGGCCTCACCTTACACCCAACAATATGCACAACTACTCCTCATCTTCTCCCCCCACCCCCTTCTCACATTGTGGTCCATCAATACATATTTGAGGTCTTCCTTCTCATATTCCCAATCTCTCTGTTCAGGTTATGACTGCAGGTCTGGACATTGTATGTTTAATCGAGATGTTTCTCTCACAGGATGTTTCCAATTCCTCTGTGTATCTCCCTAGTTATTTTCTGTTCTGCTTTGACAGCCCCCTCCCCAACTATAAAGAAGGTGTTACTGTCGACGTATGTCAAGAACTTTATTGCTCATTGTCCATTGTCCAGAACCACACTAACACCTCCAATCCCTTTGTAATACTAATGAGCCTGTTGGTCCATTGGACCAAATTTTCATTGGTCTTCACAGCCTTGTAGCATACCTGCCTGATGTACTGTTTGAGCAGAAGCTTGCCTTTCAAGAAGCCCAGATGTACTTGGGTCAGGACAGGGATTATACGCTCGTTATTATTATTGCCAAATGATACTACTATTATTATTCTTTTGAATATTATTAGTATTCATTAATATATTCTTTGTTACAATGTTATCATTATTTTTGTTTTTTATTTTCTAATTAGAATGCCATGTCATGGAAGGATCTATTAAGCTGCTTTATACACCTTAACATGGCGTGCGTTTAAAACATGGGAATTCTTCCGGGTTCTTTGTAGTTAATTAGCCTAATCAACTCAGGAGATCATGACAATCATTTTGGTGTATCACGTTCCACATAAGAAAGCTCCAGGACAATTCCACAAAAAACATGTCACACACACACACACACACACACACACACACACACACACACACACACACACACACACACACACACACACACACACACACACACACCTCATACATTTTGTGGGAAAGTTAGTCATCAGCTCCACATATATCTCTCCATATACATCTATATTTTTTATATTATGGATCAACTCATAAAACCATTCATCCCATCTCTCTGTTCCTCATCTGGGACAATTTATAATTTCACCATGCCAGCTGGCTGGACGTTAGCTCTGCAACAACCAGCCACGGCATTGCAGCAAAGCCCTTCGGTGACTGTGAGTCTGACCCAATCTGTAAACTTCCCAACCCAGATTTCTGCAACTAGTATGTCCTCCCTCCTGGACCGAGTAATGACCAACTTTCCATCCAATCTTTCTTGTTACTCTTCTGACCACTTTCTTGTCAAATTCCATCTCTCTCTGACTATTGTAAGGGAGAAACCTCAATGAGGCAGAATATGGCTATTCTCACAGGCAGAGATCGCAATTTGTCCTCCGCCAAAAGGATTGGGCAACCATTCTTGGAATGTCCGGTTTGGAGTTTTTTTGCACGTGCTGGTGAAAATCTGAGCTCTTCGTTACCACCTCACGAAAGCTGGATTTTCTTAACCGGATTCGTTATGTTTTTATGTTGTTGTGTGTTGTCTTGGTGTTGCTGTTGTATCCCATGCAATATTCCATGTTAATGCTATTACGTATGCAATAGGATTAAGTGGAGCTCCACATAACCATGACAGGCACGGGAAATGGCGGGCCAGGAACTATTTTATTCCACCCTGCATATCAATATGCAAGGCTGTAAATACACATTTCCTCCCTTCTGGATCTAATCCCACACCAACAAGTCAACCCACACGATAATAAATGAACATTTTACTCATTTGATGAACCCGAGAAAATAGCATAATCAAAGACATTACAAGAGCATCATAACAATAGAACTCTGCAATCCATCACCTCCAGCAGGTAACTGAAATGTACCATCTAGTAGGTTGAGCACAGGGGTGAAACATACCCTGGCTTGAGATTATGTGGGGATTTTGCCCAATAACTGAATCCCTTCACTGATCCAATCTCTCTGGGGCCTTATGGTGTCTCTGTGGATACCACCTTGTCCCCAGAGGCATCTCAGTTGGTTGAAATGCAGCATTTGTTGATGCCGATACAGCATCGGTCTCATTGGGAACCACTTCCGCTGGTACAGGTATCCTATCAGTTGACCCCAACCCCTCTAACTCCATTCTTTGTGGAGGGTCTGCTGATTGGAAAGGTTGAGCTTCACATCTCAGCCCAGTATCCCGCATTTGGTCCGCATGCCGTTTCCAAACGCAGGGTCCAACTGCAGCATCATAATTTAAGGGACCCCGTCTCGACCTTACAGCACCAGTTACCCCCTTGTGGTCCTGATGGTAGTCGCGCACAAGAACAGGCTGTCCTACCAGAAATTCATGGATGTTCTCTTTACCTCCACCAAGGGCCCATTGAAAAAGTCTATCGTTGACCCTTTTTCTGATATCAGGTTTAACCGCATCCAATCTAGTACACAATAGTCTGCCAATAAACATCTTTGCAGGACTCTCTCTGGTTGTCGCATGAGGAGCGTTCCGGTAGGATATCAGGAAACGGGTTAACTTTGCTTCAATGGTACTATCCTCTTCCCTTGCAGATCAAAAAGCCAGTTTGAAAGTTTGGACAAAACGTTCAGCCAGCCCGTTTGTGGCTGGATTGTAAGGAGCAGACCGAATGTGTTTAATTCCATTTCATTCCCTGAAGAGGTTAAATTCATCCAATGTGAACTGCGGACCATTATCAGATACGAGCTGCTCAGGTATGCCATTCCTGGCAAAAATGTCATGCAGTTTGGTGATGGTCTGGTGTGACGTAATTGACTTCATGACATAGATTTATGGCCATTTGGAATGTGCATCAAACCACCACCAGAAACATAGTGTCAAGAAACGGCCCAGCATAATCCACATGTATCCTCTGCCATGGGGCCGAGGGCCACTCCCATGGATGCAAAGGTGACACCTGTGGCATATTCTGACGGAGCTGACACCCATCACAGCACTTCGCTATATGTTCGATATACTCATCAATTGAGGGCCTCCATAAGTAGCTCCGTGCTCATGTCTTCATCCTCACTACCCCAATGTGTCCTTCATGTAGCTGTCCCAGAACACGACTGCGCACTGATTGGGGTATAATTATGTGTATGCCCCACAACAGACAGCCACAATGGGCTGACAGTTCATCCTTCCGGTTGTAGAAATGTTGAATCTGTTTCGCTTCTGGAGACAAACCCTGAGTGACAGACTCTAACACTTGAGACAACTCCATGTCACGTTGTGTTTCCCGTCTGATCTCATCACTTGTGACTAAGCAATTCAATCTGTAACATGTGAAACACATCAACTGCAATCAATATTCTCCTCTGCAGATGGCTGGATGATCTCAAGTGGAAGCTGTGACAGGACATCTGCGTTATCGTAATCAGTCGTACTCTTGTATTCAATGTTATAGTCATGTCCAGATAAAAACAATGCATATCATTGCAGATGTGCGGCTGTCATCACTGTTATGCTTTTGTGAGGGTGGAGGATGGATAGCAGGGGTTTGTGCTCCGTAACTATGGTAAACGTCCTGCCAAAAATTAATTATGATTTTTTTTTTTTTTTTTTTTACTCCCCAGATAAGAGCCAATGTCTCCTTATCTATCTGCGAGTAATTTTTCTCTGATGAGGTTAATCCCATTCCGCAGGAGCAGCTCTCGCTGTGACTTCCCCTCCGCTTCCAACTCTTGTTCAACTGTGTGTTGTACCATCCTAATAGTGACAACTCCATTTATATTTATGTCTTTCTCAGACAAGTTGGACAAACTTTTTACCACTCATCCCAACACTCTCTTTTCCTCATATGTGGTGATTTCAATTGTGGTCAACAAGCAACGTAGTTGAGTGTTGGTGTCTCTCTCACTAGCCCTGCCACATCAACAAAGGACTTCTGTGACTCCATAAGACTGACTCGATTTGTAAATTTTCAAACCCAGATTTCTCCCAAATGGCAAATCTTCCCTTCTTGACTTGCTGATGACTAACTTTCCTGCAAATGTCTCCCACTATTCCTCTGTTCCAATTGGTTCATCAGATCATGTGCTTGTGAAAGTCAACATCTCTGGCTATTCTCAGAGAGCTGCCTCAACACTGGCGAGTATGTTCGTTCACTTTGGAAGATTGGCAGTGACTGCAAGCAGCCATCTCTCTTCAGGACTGGTCTCCCATATCTACTGCCCCAATGTTAACTCGGCCTGGGAATTCTTCCACAGAATCCTGCTCCCTCTCATTCATGCACAGATTCAACCCATCTCATCTTCAATTATCCCACTCTTCTTATACCCATGGTACACTAAATCCTATGTTGAGGCAGTTTCTCTTAAACAACTTGCCTTCTCTTGCTGGAAGGCTAATCCAATCGAAGGCAATCTTAGTGCATTCCAGAAAAGTCCACAACAAGTGTGTGTCCACTCAAGAGAGCCAGAAAACAACATCCGTCCAACCTCAAAAATGAACTTTCAAACTTGTCTCCCTCCTCTAAAACCTGGTGGTGCCTTGTTAAGTCTGTCTCTGGTGTATGCTCCCCTTCTATCCCTTCCCTCTCCTCAAATGGCATCACATCCGACTCCACTCATGAGAAGGCTGAATGCCTCAATTCTGTGTTTGCTTCAAAATCTTGTGCCCCCAACCCATCACTCTCAGTACCTATCCTTCCCTGTCATCTCAAACTGATCCTGGACTCGATGTCTTTTGCATCTCAGAAGGTGGAGAAGGTTCTGACTCTGCAACTGGACCGGATGGAATCAGCTCACATGTCTTAAAATCATGCTCTGCTGCTTTTTCATATCCTCTCTCTGCCATTTTCACTCTATCATTTGACCTAGGGCATCTTCCATATGCTTGGAAATCAGCCAACATCACTGCATTACATTAAAAATGTGCAAAAACTGATCCCCCCATAACTACAAAACTGTTCCCATTAACCCCATCTGCATGGAAATCAGCCAACATCACTGCATTTATTCATCCGTCCTCATCCCACCCTCTCAATACTCCTCCCTCACCTCACCCCTAAATGCTTCTCCCTCACCCCATCCTCTCAATACTTCCCCCTCCCTCACCTCACTCCTAAATGCTTCTCCCTCACCTCATCCTCTGAATACTTCCCCTCCCTCACCTCACTCCTAAATGCTTCCCCCACACCCCACACATTCAATCATTCCCCTCACCCCACACACTCAAACATTCTCCTCACCCCACACACTCAATAATTCCCCGACACACCTCACACACACAAACCTTCACCCACACCTCACACAGCCAAACCTAAAAAAATATGTGTAAAAACTGATCCCCTTAACTAAAAAACTGATCCTGTTAACTCCATCTGCTTGGAAATTATCAGCTTACTTCCAATCATCAACAAGGTCATGGAATCCATCATCGCAGGTGAGATGAAATCCTTCCTCTACTCCAACAACCTCATGTCACCTCACAAATTTTGTTTCAAACCAGGTCCCTCCACCGTGGACATGCTGCTTCGACTCTCCCAACAATTGATGGAGGTCCTCATTGTCAGACATGGGATGAGGGGCATCTCTCTGGACATATCTCGGGCTTTTGATACAGTCGGGCATCCTGCCTTACTCTCGAAACTCTCTGCATAGAGCATCCAACGCCAACTCCACACATGGCTTCCTGACTTCCTCTACTCTCATAGTCAACGTGTGGCACACATCAAACTCCTTTCACCTACTCTCCCTGTCAAGGCTGGAGTGATCAAAGCAGGGTTGTGGGCCTAGTCCAATTCTTGATCTTCATCAATGATCTATCTGACTCTCTAGCAATTCCTCTTTATCTATTTTCTGATGACTCCACCTCCTGCTGTGACATCCATCATCCTTCAGACAGGCAGGCTGCAGCTTCTTCCCTCTTCAGTCATGGCCAAAATCACAAGATGGTCAAACACTTGGAATATGTCTTTCAGTCCTGACAAGTCTCACACTCTCACTATCACGCTCCGAAAGGATCTTCTGGCAAATCTCCCCCCCCCTGCCCCCACCCCCATCTACTTTATGAACAATACTCTTGAGGAAGTTCAGTCATTCAAACTCCTGGACCTCATTATCAGCCATGATCTTTCTTGGACAAACCACATTTAAACATTGGCCTCCAAAGCCAGCTGCTGACTTGGCATCTTCCATCATACAAAGTCCTTCCTTTGCACACCCGAACTCCTATTCACCTACAAGGCCTTCATCCACAGCTTGATGAAGTACTGCTCTCCTCTCTGGGCTGGCTCCCCGTCTCACATATTGCTCAGCTTGATGCCGTGGAAATCAAGGCCTTCAAGACAATTGGAATCTCCCGAGACAAAGTTGAGTCCTTGGGTCTATTACTTCACCATTACAGACAGGTTGGTGGTCTCTTTGGCCTCTACCACCTCCTTTCTGGTCTTGCATCATCTGCTCTTTCCATGCTTTGTCCCTTCCCTCAAGTTTCTGCAGGGCACACATGGTCCACTATCAACAACCCTTCTGGTAAAACTACCGAAATCCAGGATCATTGCTCAGCTCCACTTATTTGTTCCTCCTTTTCCCACCTGTAGAACCAACTTTCACATTTTCATCAGTCTCATTCTACCATCTGGGTCTTCAAGACAGCTGTGCACCACCAATCCAAAACCATGATCTTTTCTTCCTTGTTCACCCCCTCCACCTCCCCCCCCCACTCCCCACCAATCACTCCTTCCAAATTTTTCAGTTTTCCCTCCTGAGAGTTTCCTTCTGTGTCCATCTTGTCCACCCCATGCTTCCTCTCCACACCCATTGTTTGTCCAAGTCTGCCTCTATCTTGGCCTTCATCTCTTCTTGTTGGTGCTCTTTTACAAGCCTCGACTACTCAAACAAAAAATAATCTGTAATCCTCTGGCACTCCCCAGCAACTCTAGGATGCATGTATTCTTCCATTAACTCACTTCTGGCTAAGCTTCCAAAATCCAAGCACTGTGCACCTCAACTTATTTGTTCCTCGCTTTTCCCATCTATGAAACCACCTTACAGAGGCCATTCTTTCCCACTCTCCCCTCCAGGGTGTCAAGAATGCCATGAACCAACACCTCATGTCATCCCCCATCCCTTTTGGTGGGAGGCTGTCACCAACCAACTGGGGCGGTACCACCATCTGTCTATTCGGAACCTTTAACAGAACATTGGTTCTGTTGCAAGTTCTCGGGGCAGGCTGCTGTGGGGGGGGGGGGGGAATTTTGGGTTCTTTCTACCTTCATGGTTGCATTCCTAGTTCGGGTATCATTGGAGTTAGTGTTCCCACAGGCTTGCTGCCAGAAAGTTGGAGGCCCAAACTCAGGTGTAGTGGCCTGTGAGGCTGCCCCCTCACCTGAGACGTAATCTCAGGTCCCCTTCTCCACCATTTTGCAACTGGAGTTGCACTAAGCATAGGATTCTACGAAGACCTTCCCAGGCCAGCAGTTTGCACTGCTGGTGCCATATGGAATGCTCCTTGTTTGTCTGCAATGTTAACAGAAGCCCCTCACCCCCAATTTATTTGACTGTTAGCAAATCATTTGTGGCATCCCCATTCTGATTATATTCTCCCATCATTCTTTCCTTTTACACCCAGTCCTTCCTTGGCTCTAAAAAAAAACTTGGCCCATGATATTTATTACCCCCCTTTCCCCATCCCTCTTACTTGCTAGTTTCAGTATTTCTTCTCTCTTTCTCTTTCTTGCTCTCTATTTCTCTCTGTTCCTTTCGTATTCATTTATTCACTTGCTAGTTGTGCCTAATTGTTGCCCCTTTAACCTCACTGTCAATTCAACGTTGCTCTTGCATGAGCCTTGCTCTTGCAAAGAAAAAAAATACATCTGGAAATAAAGCTGTATGCTGTAAGTAAATACTTAGAAAGTGAGGTTGCAAGACCACGGATTGACTTATTGTATGAACACAACTGAGGTCATGATCTACTGACTGACCCACAGCCGAGATTGTGGACCCACTGTTTGGGGAGGTTATGGGCTGAAAGGGTCGAATATCTATGAAGAATGGAGCCAGAAAGGCATTTGGATGATTAAGTTGGTCACTTGCTTAAAAATATCTCCAGTCTAGCAGTTACTGTTCAATTAACGATTGTAATTGTGATGAAAAACAGATTTATGGAGAAAAACAACAACAGTGTGTGTGTGTGTGTGTGTGTGTGTGTGTGTGTGTGTGTGTGTGTGTGTGTGTGTGTGTGTGTGTGTGTGTGTGTGTGTGTGTGTGTGTGTGTGTGTGTGTGTGTGTGTGTGTGTGTGTGTGTGTGTGTGTGTGTGTGTGTGTGTGTGTGTGTTGAAATCAAACTTGATTCTCAATTACGTTCTCAATCAAAACCCGTCCGAAACATATACCCGAGGGTACACTGAGCTTCACTTTTTGCCGAATTTGCTTTATAAAGGTTTTTATGGAATTATTTTCACTGTTCCTCCTTGTTTTACAGAGACTAACAGAGTACCCACCCAATGGGCGATCTTGTTCCAAGCATGTAACACGTTCTTCTGACGCATACCCTTATTTGGGTGGTGGATAGGTAACTGGCATCTCTGTATAGGGAAATAAAATAACCTGAGTTACGTGCATGAAGTTAAAACATACCTACTGCTTATAATTTACAACACCTCACTGCAATGGAAAACGTGGGGACAGGAATCCTGTACTGTAAATGGTGGAGAGTTGTAATACCCTCCTCCACCTGGAGGCGGCGCTACACGACACACATTTACATGGAAAATTTGCGTCCTCCTCCCCCAAAGGCCACCGGCAAAGACAAAAACACCCAAAAACCTTAATTGGGGTCATGCTAATCTTATGTAGCATGTCTGGATGTAATTTTCCCATAACTGTAGGAGGAGCAGCGCAACAAACAAACAAACCCACAAACACCGGTCCGTGAAATATAGTAAGGATGACTTCAAGAAACAGAAAGTCACATGATGTTCCTCCTGCAGACATCTAGTGGAGCCTATGCCATTCAAGCGACTCAATCGTGTTGGCATATGCTCCCCGTTGTGCCAGCACATACGCAGCAATTCTCATACCATACAAAAAAACATTCTAAACAAAAATAATTTTACCTTACCCGTCGCCTTTTCAAACTACATTGAGGCCCTTGACTTATCAAATGCTCTATTCATACCATTTTTATTGTTTCATTTGCACACTGTGTTTATAAATATACCCATTATGTACAAATTATAAACTTATAGGAACATGCAGTTTATCATTTCTACACACTTTTATTTTGTCTTGTTTTTTTTTTTTTTCTTAAAGTAAAAACCTTTCTCTTCACTCTTTAATTCCAGCCTCTCTCAAAACCGTCTCCCGCGCATTAACGGCGCATTGAGCTCGCTCAATGGCGCGCGCTTCGGCCCAATTTCCTGCGCGCCATTGAGCGTGAGCGCGGAACACTGCGCGCGCCCCTTTCTCATGCAAAGGGGGCGCGAGGCCGTGGCTCTTTGTGCGGCTGCTCGCTCGGAACGCGCTCCTTGATCAGACGTGGGGACATAGGCAAAAATGAGACAGGAAGGACAGAGTATCATGGGGGAGGGGGGGAGAGTTATCAGAGAAAAGTGATGGGCAATGAGATGTAATCGACGCGAAGGAAGAGCATCATCAGGAACAGAAAGAAAGGGAGAAAGAGAGGGAAAAGACAAAGATAGGATTGGAGAGAGAGAGAGAGAGAGAGAGAGAGAGAGAGAGAGAGAGAGAGAGAGAGAGAGAGAGAGAGAGAGAGAGAGAGATAGGATGGAAAGAGATAGAGAAAGAGAAGAGAGGGGGGAGAGCGAATTTAAGAGGCAAATCACATTCTCTCCTTTGATGAAGCACGATTTCTAAGTTTCGAGTAAAAGGAAGAAAGGCGGGAGGAAACTGGAAGAAGAGAGGGAGAGAAAGAGGAAAAAGATTGAAGGGACAAAAAGAGATATAAAGGGCCGGAAAAGAAAGACAGGGCACTGATTTGCCGAGGGCTTTCAATTTTAAGTGGATGGATGCAGGGAGAACACGGGAGAAAAGCAAAGGGAGAGAAAGAGGGAGGGAAGGAATTAAGGACCAGCCCGCGCTCCTTGAGAGAGGAGAGAACCAGAGAAAGGGAGATGGGGTGGAGAGACAGAAGGCAAAGGGAGGGGATAGAGGTCAGAACAAATAGAAACCAATGGGAACCATGCATTATAAACCAGCGTGGCTCAATGGAAGCAAATAGAAACCAATGGGTCCCTGCAGTTGAAACCGATGAAAGCTGATAGGAAACAATACGACCCAAAAGAAATCAATACGGTCTTGCAAAAAATAAAAAATTAGGAGAACTGAAGGAAGCCAATGAGAGTCATTAGAAACCAATGGGTCCCAAAAGAATCCCAAAAGGATTTAACGGAGATCATTTAGTAAGGTAAAAATGGGCTACTCTATGATAGGTAAGGTGCGGACGCCAATGCACGAAGATATGGGCCGAAACAGACGAGCGGAGCAGAATTTTGATGGAGGTCTTTCCTTTCACTAAAAGCACCGTTTTTTGAAGATATTGCGTAAAATTCACTGCAGTCTGAGCCAATCACCTCCAGCATGTGCAGCGCCAGTACACGAATCCGCGCACCCACTTCGGTGCGCAAGCACACTGCACGCACACCGCTCACAAAGAAAACAACACAAGGGCTTCTGAAAGCGCCATCGCGGCCACACAAAGGGATATTTGAGTGGCACAAAGCGCGGGGCGAGGCGCCCATTCTGTGGGAGATTTGGCGGCGAAAAGAAAAGAAAGAAAAGAAGAGAAAGCAAAAAGGGCGGGAAACGGACGCCATTCTTTTCGCGCCCTTTTTATGGCGCGAAGCCGTACGCTTTAATAAAAAGGCTCTGTGTCGGGAGCAGCGAGGGGCGAATTCGTGTTTTTTGTGTTTGTGTGTGTGTGTCGGGGAGAGAACAAAACGAGCCCTTCAGCGAAAGTAACGGAGCGAGAGCGAGTTCAGAGAGAAAGAGGTTTCTCTCAAAAGCCCCTTCACAATAACTCTGTGAATGGAGCGCGGATGGCGCGAACGGCGAAGGCGTTTTCTGTTTTTTTTTTATTGGTCAAGAACAAATAATTATCATGCCTATGCAGCACGCATGTGTGTAAATTACGTCATATTTATCAATAGGTTGCATTGCGTAAATCTGTTGCGTTATTTTGCAATTATTGAGCGATTCAAATGATTTGGAAATCATCGTGGAGCATACACTTATGCTGAATGGTTATTTAAGTGATCCTTTTCATAATTTCGGCGTTCATGTTGCTTTAATCGAGCGGGATGACGTCACAAGTACTGCACTGTATAAATGAATGTATAATTATGAGATTTCGAATATGTTTTATGTTTGAAATTCTTTGTCGGCTATTTGCTGACCTCAAACTTCATTGTAGTTTATGGACAAATATAACGCTGTGTAGATTGCCAGATGATGTTGATGACAATTGTCATGGACACACAATGTCGATGATCGAGTGGATGATTATACAATCCAAGAAAGTTATTTATACAATGAAAGAGTGAAAATCCACAAATAACCTAGATAGTGTTGGGTCTCAATCTGAGCATACTCTGAGAGGCGACACGACCAAGTGTAGGGAGCCAAAAATCCCACTTTTGACAAATCTAACCATTTTCCTAGTTTAGTTTATCCAGATTGACTTTCATAATACAAAGTTATACCAAAAGATAAGCCTAGTGTTGGCTTAATGGTTAAGGTGGCTGGCTTAAGATCTGCCCAGCCTTAATTTAACACCAGGTGGGTTGACTGGGCCTGTCATCCTTTCCGAGGTTGGCAAATTGAGTACCAGCTTACTGGTAATAGGGGGCATTACATCAGCAGCACAGCCACAGCCCCAGCAATGATGCCACCAGCAGCCAGAGCCGACATACAAAATAATAAAAATACCAAAGAATGTTTCTACTTGTGGTGAACAGGAGGAATCGTATTACAATGTAATAATATTCCAACACATGCTGGACTAAATTAGCAATAAACAGAAATATATTAATGTCATCGAAAGAATAATCTTTAGATTAATTAGGAGTTAAGGATTGTTGAAGAAATTCATTGACAATCAGCATTTTTATATTCAACATATGAATCATATTTTTGTATCAATTTGATAAAAACCCTCATATATATATGTAAATATAAATATATATATATATATGAATATAAATGAATATATATATATATATATATATATATATATACATATATAAATATTAATATAACTTTAAATATATATGTATATATGAATATATATAAATATTTATTTCCATATCTATATATATATATATATATATATATATATATATATATATATATATATATATATATATGTGTATATGTGTATATATATATGTATATATATATATATATATATATATATATATATATATATATATATATATATATATATATATACGTATATATATATATATATATATATATATGCATGCTGTACTCTCACATCAGAGGTCTGCCAGCACAACTCTTGTGGTTAATCCACTCTGCCCTGATGACAAGCAGTGAGCCAGAAACATGTTCATGGATTGAATCCCCTCTCTGGAGGAATGGCTTGGCTTATAAAAGGCCTCCAAAGCCTGTAAAGGCTGACTGATGGTGGGGCTCACGGTATTGGAGATAACAGCTTTTAGTATCGAGAGGTTCTGTGTTTTTCACAGACTGAAACCAAGTCAGAATCCATATTTAATTTCGATGAAGCCACAGACAGGCAGACAGACAGACAGAAACGCTTGATCGGTGATGTGACGTGCAATAATTTTGCTGTAGAAAAGTGTAATAAGTGAAAATTATGAACAGCATTTTTCTCTCAAACATTTTTCCAATTCAAGAGAGTGTGAAGTTATTTATAATTTATGATTAGTATTCCAGATCCGAGTGAAATATTTGGCCACGAGAAAGAAGCATGACCAAGGTAGTCTGTCACAGCATCAATATAGAAAGACATTTATTGTCCCTCACTTTTAGGAGACGTTTAAATCAATATCAAGTGCTATACTAGGTAACTCAGTCGTAGTCGTCACTCGGCTTATAATATTATTTTACAGTGCGCCAAAAGTTTGGCTTCTTTATGCTGTGCAGCATCATCTATTAATACAGTCTGGGGTGAAACCAAATTGCTGGTGTGTTTGTGTATAAACAGTATGTATACAGTATTGTGCATGTATATATATATATATATATATATATATATATATATATATATATATATATATAATATATATATATATATATATATATATATATATATATATATAAATTTTTCTTGATATTTAAATTCAATGACTCCATCTGACTCAACAGCAAACAAGGGTGGTCTATCTGACCAGCGACCGACCTCAAGGTTTTCTGACATTTGAAAGATACAAGTCAAGGTCCGATAAACATTGTCCAGCTTTTCCATGACCCTCAAGATCTGTATTAAAACAATAATAACAACTTCGTTGGTTGGCAGGGGATAATAATAATGTTTCTATTTGAATGTGGAAAGATCAGCTGGTTTGAAAAGTCACCTATAAAACGAGAAAGTTTGATGATGCTGCGCACTCTACTGGTACTCCATCCCAACAGCACCAACTCCAGACTTTGCTTTACTTTTCAATCAAACCCAACATAACTAAGCAACAATGACCATACTACCACGGATCCATTTACTTTGCTTCTGAACTACAACATCACTACAGTTTGCACTGGTTTTTCATGCAAAGAAGCACATTGAAGTTGCTGCCATTCAATTGTTTCCACTCTGAACAGTCACAGTATTTCCTCTTGTTACACCGCATGAGAATGAAGCATTATGAGTGGTTCGTATACACCCGACACGTGACATTAATGTACCTTGAATGAACAACTATCCAAGAGTTAGTGAAGGAAGAGCTGGAAAGCAGATAGTGAAAGCGCAATGTGTGCCTCTACAATGGCATGGTGGGCATCTGGTCGATGTTGGATATGTGGACGAACAAAATCACTGAGTGTTTTTCGAGAGGGGGTTGGGGTGGTTGACTTGCAGGCACGTTTGGGTTTGGAGAGAGAGAGAGGGGTAATTGGAACAAGAGTGGAAATATCAAAAGAAGGGGCATGTCATATGAAATGTTTGTTGATAATTAGGGATGAAAATATGTCTCCCGAATACCAATCCCCAAGTGTCTGAAGACACGAAAGGAGTGCCTCGTTTTTAATCTTTCCACCAATTCTTCAAGGTTTTTGTGCCAATCTCACAACCGAAAAAAGCAAGAATCACATTTAACGGACTTTGAATAACTACTGGCCCCTTCGGTAGACGTCATTATGCCAAACGTCAGCTGAAGATCTGTACCCGACACTGCCCCCCCGCCCCTCCTTCAACGGCAACGTACGTATCCCGGGCATAGAGTCAGACATTCCTAACCAGATAGAAAGTGCATTCGGTGGAGGGGGCGGTGACAGAGAAGATTACTTACACGAGATTGCATTAATTGCAGAGCACTGCATTAACATAAACCATTTAAACGGTAATGTATATTTTGGTAAAGCAGAAGCAGCAATAAACCCAGCTGTGCATCAGGTAGTAGTGGGAGGAGGGGGACATACAAATAAATTTTCTTTTGAGGGAGGGGGGTGTGGATGTGGATTCGAGGATACACTCTAGTCAGGTTAAAAGGTTGTGGAGGAGCATTCTTCCTGCAAAGTCCATGATTATAAATACTCACTGCGTATCTATAATAATGTAGAACTGATAAAATCTCAATATTAATCAAAATGTTCTTTGTTTTTTCAAAAGTAAAACTTTTCTTTCCTTCAAATGTCAATTTATAAACCTTATATTCTTACGTTAAAAAGGGAATATATATGTATATATATATATATATATATATATATATATATATATATATATATATATATATATATATATATGTATCACATTATTTTGATGGAGCAGACTCTTTACAAAGCATGGACGCTGTTGCAGCAGTTTCATGACGGGGGTCATACTGGGTGGTTTGCCATTGCCTTCGCAGCATTGTTTGTCCGTGCTCTATCCTTTTAAATGCTGAATGTCAAGCAAGTAAGCAGGAAGTTCCATTTTAAGAAAAAATCTTTGAAATGACTCGGCCGGGGATCAAACCACAGAGCTCCGAGAATCAGGGCCGATGCTTTAACGTGTGTGTGTGTGTGTGTGTGTGTGTGTGTGTGTGTGTGTGTGTGTGTGTGTGTGTGTGTGTGTGTGTGTGTGTGTGTGTGTGTGTGTGTGTGTGTGTGTGTGTGTGTGTGTGTGTGTGTGTGTGTGTGTGTGTGTGTGCGTGCATTTGTGTGTTAGTTGCATGGAGTTAAAACAAATAATGATGCTGTGTTTGCTCTTTGCCAGCAAATAATAGGTCTGCAAACACACACGCACATGCAATCGTGATGCTGCGCTCAAAATCAAACTGAACACCAAATCCTGCATTGGAATGATCAGAAGGAACCCGAAGAAGTAAAGATGAAGTCATCAGGAGGAACCTGGATCGGATTCTGGTTTCAGCCGCTACCACTCTACCCTAAAACCCATCCGGGCACACCCAAGTGAGCCTTACAGAAAACTTTCTGCAAGAATTCAAACTACGACGGCTGTTCAAAAAGTTCCACAAGCAAGGCTCAGTCATTCAAGAAATGCCAAGCCTTTCAAAATTTTCAATAAATCTCTTCTTCCACTGTAATGACCCCAATTATTCCCACCTTCTTGTGGGGTCTGAAAGTGTGAGTTTTTGGCCCAAGTCTTTCACGAACCGGCTGATCATGATGCCTGACAACTCGCCCACTCTTCGAAAAAGACACCATGGGATGTTTAACGTCCACCAAAGACTATGGCTGACAGACGAGTGCTCTGGTTTGACGTCCATACTTGGGATCGGTGGGCACATGCTGACGCCTCCTAACTGCATCGAGATTCGCACCCAGGTGAGACAACTCAAAGGTGAGAACGCATACCTGTCCTGCCAGCCTGAATCGTATGAAGGTATCTAGATGTTTTTCTCTCTTTCTTTTTTGATTTTGACCTGTGTGTGACGTAGCTTGTTCGTTCAACTTTTTGAATGCCCAACGTCCGAGGGTTCATCGGAATATAAGGTGAAAATATTTACTCCAGACGCTCGGGCAGGTATAGTCAACAGGGAATCATGAAATATAAATCTCCACACGGATACCTTTAGGTGCTATAATAGGTTGGGGTTTTATGAGCCGCCAGTCGTTATTTACAATATTTCGTCGAAATTGTACATTCATGAAACAATTGCCCTTCCAAAGCATTCGTTGCACAATATCATCCAATTACATACCAAGGTTGTTTCATAAATGCTGATAGTACCGAACACACAAGATAGCAATAAGTACGATCGTTCCAGTCAAAATAACTACAAAAGGAAAATGACGCAAAAATAGCACATTCGTTAACTCACTATCGTTTACCAACACTTACACTTGCACACTACCATGCATAGGTTCCTCCACACCCTGTCGTTTGCATTCACGAACTCAATGACCATGTGCTACGATTGTCCAATGACTGCAACAACACCCTCATACAGGACCTCGTATGGAGTGCGCAAGGAACCACTCCTGGCTCGATTACGTCTTCATTCGTTTGCAAACTCTCCAATGAGACTTCATGAATTCATGACACCAAAGCTGCTCTCGGTGAACCATGACCAAGATCAAGGTCGAAGAACGTCTGCTCGGGTCAGGTATCGGGCATTTCGGGTAGAAATGCATCGTCGTGTGCCTCCGTCACCGCTCTGTCGATTCTGGGGTGTCGGTGGTTCAAACTCCGGTCAAGTCATACCAAAGACTTCAAAAATGGTATGATCTGCTTCCTAGCTTGATGCTCAGCATATAAAAGGATGGAGCAATGCTAGCAAGGCAATGGCAAACCACCCAGTATTGCCCTCGCCACGAAACTGCTTCGGCAGCACCCTTGCTTTGTGACGAATATGGTACATCAAAAGCATGCCTTCGTCACGTGACACTACACAACTCAAACAAACGACTAATTAAGTTCTTCCTACCTGCTTCTACATTATCGGGATAGAAAAGGTGAGAAAGAGACAGTGAGTCTGAGAGAGCGGCGGGAATTGCACAGGAAGGCATCAAGTCATCGGAAACAAAAGCACGGGACAGGCACGGGAGACAGGCGGTGAGAGAGCTCAGATTGAGCCAAGCATCCTTTCGTTGTACAGATTCTGTGCGCAGCCATTTTGTTGGTTCAAACAGTGTTTATTGCAAGGTTCGGAAAAGCAGAGAAGAGGGAGCAGGAGGGATGGGGGTCAGGAGGTGAGAGGGGTGCTGAAGGAGAGGAGAAGCAAGCATGGGGGTGTTCAAAATAAAATTAAATAAAGAGCCGGAACATGGGGGGGGGGGACGATCGGAAATGGCACAATCACGATGCAATCTAAGGACATGAAGTGGAACTGGTTAAGTCCGTTGCTGAGTAAATATCTATATAAATGTACACCTTGTTCGTAAAGTCCAGCAAAGCGCGTAATACGCAAATAACACAAGCTTTTTGCTTCAATCCAACAGGCCGGCCCCTTTCAAATTACTGTTATTATTACGATCATTATATCATTAACATTACCATTATAGTTATTATAATTAACATTTATCTTTCACTGTCCAGCTGGCTGCACGTTTCGAAAAGAAATTAATGAAACGAAATGGGATTGTAAGCGAAACAGCGCCGCGCTCACGTTGCTGCGAACCTGTCGTGCATAATAACGTGTATCGATATGTATACATGGGGATTCCTCGAATTGGCGCCAAATGATATGCATCATGGGATAACCCAAGGTTCAAACTGCTCGTGTGTGTACACAATAAACATTTACAAGTTTCTCGTCGCTTTGCCTTCGCACCGAACGCGACACTCTCTCGCACGTTGTCTGCAAGTGCGTTGCGTATGTCCAGTGCAGCTTGTCCTGCACGCGCATGTCAAGTAAACCTTTGGGTTCATATTTATCGAGGATATTTGATCCTTTAAAAACAACAAAATATATTGTCCCCTAATGTGCTTTCTGGTTAAGGATAGATACCGGAGGTTTTGCGCGCTCTCGCTTTTGTGCGCAAAACTCGATGAAGATGCGCAATCCCACACGCGCGCCCCTTTACCCCCTTACCCGGTTGAACCTGACCTTTGCTCCTTCCTCTGAGCCATCCTCATCTCGATCTCCACGACCCATCCGGAATTCATTCCCTCTTCCAGCACCGTGTGCGATCTTTCACTGAGATTCCGAAACTGCAATCTTTTGATGGGTTTGGAGGGGGGGGGGGCACAAAAGAAGCCGCTTCCCATACGGTCATCTCGTCCCTGCAATGGAGGGACCGCTCCCATGTATTAATACAATCCCAGTTTGGCAAATGGTGACTCCAAATCGTCAACACATTTCACTTATCGCTTGACGACTGAAGGTGACAAAGACAAGTTGAATCGCGTGTTTTTACAAAATTATATTCACAACTTAAAGCGCTCATAGATTAACGGCGCGACTGCAATTTTACGCATTTTGAAGAGGCGAATGAGCAAGTGCTTTTGGTGACATACGAAGGAGGAGATGCGCCAAATATGCACCCCCCCCACGACCCCCCAACCCGGCCCAGTCCGCGCATCTATGGGCAAGGTGTTTGAATTCCACTCGTCACCTTTGCGAAAATGTGCGAGAGAGAGAGAGAGAGAGAGAGAGAGACAGAGAGAGACAGAGAGAGACAGAGAGAGACAGAGAGAGAAAGATAAATTCGCTTCAATAAAAGAAGATAAATCTTTAACAACAACATGAAATGCAGACTCGAATTTTGCTTGTTCTGTCTGATTTTTCAATATCTTATAATGGATACTTAAACCAACAAAAGTTTCTCGAGTCCAGTGATTCTCCAGCTTTTGATCCCGTAGCTCCTGGTCTCTCGTTTTTCACTACTGCTCACAAGCTTGCAGCGTGCGTCGCATATGGCTCGAGTCCAGCCTTGGACACTCCTGGTAGTAAGATGTAGGCGAGCGGATGTTGAAGAGTCGGGGTCGACGCCGCGGACCACCCCGGGCATCCGCACGGAATAACGTAACCCGGAGATCCTCCGGGAGAAGGGTGACCACAAAAAGCCGAGCCCGGGTACGCTTGAAGCGCGCTGTATGGGAATGCCATGTCACCAAGTTTGGGGAGCCCCGATGCCGATCCGAGCGCTGCGGCCTCCAGGAGAGGGTATGACAGAGGAGGTGCACCCATGGTCATTGGAGGCGGCAGGAAGGCTCGGCTCTTCTCGGCCATGAGCAAATCTCCAGTCTTGAGCCTTTCAGTGTCGTGGGGGAGATAGGGCAGCGGGAACGCGAAGCGCTCCTTCCTTAGCAGCGCCTTGGGCTTGCGCCGGGGGCGGTACTTATAGTCCGGGTGCTCCTTCATGTGCAAGGCCCTCAAACGCTTCGCCTCGTCGATAAAAGGCCTCTTCTCGGCTTCGCTTAACAGCTTCCATTCAGCCCCCAGGCGCTTGCTGATCTCCGAGTTGTGCATCTTGGGGTTCTCCTGCGCCATCTTCCTGCGCTGACCCCGGGACCACACCATGAACGCGTTCATGGGACGCTTCACATGCTCCGCGGGCTTCGACATACCTTCACCTTGCAATGTCAACAAGCTCCGACTCCGCGAACTACAGTCACTGTCCCCCGTGGCAGAGCATGCCCGAGTGCGACGGAGAGGGACGCACAGCCCACACCCGCTTTAGCGAAGCTGGAAATCTCAAGTTGTCAGCTCGTCGAAACGTCGAGTCCCTATTTTCTGGGTCTTCAGTTCTGCAATCTGCGCGGGTCGGGTCGATCAAGGTCCTGGCTACTTGACTGGTCTGCAAGCTGGCTGGCTGGCCGAGAGGCCAGCTCCAGTAGCGCAGCGAGCTGTGTCCGACCCGCTGTCAGTGCGTCTCATGGAGCGCTCCGGGAACAAGACACAGAAACAAACTTTCCCTCTCTGTCGCTTTTGCTCCCTCCTCCCTCCTTCCGCTAACCACGCCTACGAAACACACCATTGGTCGACAAGTGCAAAGGGGCGTGGATTCGAGGGCAATCGTCCAATGAGAAGGTTTCGGAACCATGTGCCCGCGTCTTTCTCGAAGAAATATCGTCTGGTTAATAAATCAGAGAAAATTAAAGTTATATCAAAGAATCCCAAAGTTCCAACAAGCCCGATTGATTCAGGCAAGGCGAGCTCTTGAAACAGATGGCATTTAGAATGTTTGATAATGTTATTGCAAAAAACTATATAACTCGCACTCACAGCTCCATTGTGGAAATATGCAAAGGGGGTTTGGACACGAGAAAGCATGAATAGCCTTACAAAATGGGGCGTAATCCCCAATGGCATGGTGTTTAGTTCGGTTTGCATCGTGGTTGGGAGATTGGTAGATGTGTGTGTGTGTGTGTGTGTGTTGTGTGTGTGTGTGCGTGTGCGTGTGCGTGTGTGTGTGTGTGTGCGTGTGTGTGTGTGTGTGTTCGTTCGTGTTCGTATGTGTGTGGATGTGTGTATTCGTGTGTGTGTGTATTTGTGTGTGTGTGTTCATTTGTGTGTGTGTATTTCTGCGTGTGTGTGTTTGTATGTGTGTATTTTTGTGTGTGTGTGTGTGTGTGTTTGTATGTGTGTATTTTTGTGTGTGTGTGTGTGTGTGTGTGTGTTTGTACTTGTTTGTGGTTGTATGCACGTTTGTGTGTGCGTTTGTATTTGTTTGTGGTTGTATGTGTATTTGTGTGTGTTTGTGTGTGCGTTTCTGTGTGTGTGTTTGTGTGTTTGTATGTGTAAATGTATGTGTGTTTGTGTGCTTGTATGTGTGTTTATTTGAGTGTG
>NC_140962.1:36577786-36582786 GCF_056783735.1 Eptatretus burgeri
GTGTGTGTGTGTATTTGTATGTGTGTGTGTTTGTATGGGGGAATGTGTGTATATTTGTATGTGTGTTTGTATGTGTGTGTTTATGTGTGTATTTGTGTGTGTGTGCTTGTATGTGTATGTGCGTGTGTATTTGTATGTGTATGTGTGTATTTGTATGTGTGTGTGTGTGTGTTTGTGTTTGTATTTGTGTGTGTGTGTGTGTGTGTGTGTGTTTGTATGTGCATGTGTGTGCATTTGTGTGTGTGTTTGTATGTATGTGTGCGTATTTGTTTGGGTGTGTTTGTTTGTGTGTGTGTTTGTGTGTGTTTGTATTTGTGTGTGTATGTGTGTGTGTGTGTGTGTGTGTGTGTTTGTGTGTTTGTGTGTTTGTGTGTTTGTGTGTGTGTGTGTGTGTGTGTGTGTGTGTGTGTGTGTGTGTGTGTGTGTGTGTGTGTGTGTGTGTGTGTGTGTGTGTGTGTGTGTGTGTGTGTGTGTGTGTGGACCTGGACGTGAAACTGGGCGCTCAGGTCAAATTATGCATCTTTGCTTGAAAACTCCCACCATGGATTACCTTTCACATGCAGCACATGGCTGCAGGTCACATCGTTTGATGGTGATGCAGTTGTGCCGCTGATGCAGTGTCCCCTGTAGGTTAAAGCGATAGCTCGCCCACTCTTCGCGAAGGACACCGTGGGATCTGCGATGTCCATCCGAGGGACTGCCCACACATTGATGATGCCTCACCTTGCCTGTGAAACACCAGGGTAAGAGTTCACAGCCGGGTCGGGATTCGAACCCAGGCTCGAGAGCTCGAAGACGAGTGTGCATCCTTCTGAGTCTGAGCTATCCTGACAGGGCCTTCACCTCCCGCATGGATCACCCCTGTTTATGGTCACTGTCATTATCTCCCAATCTGCATTCATGATTAAAAACAGGATTATCAATGTTCGTGCATGATATTGAAATCAAATTAAAATAAAATAAAAATCGACAAAAACATATTGCGAGACATGGAGGGTGAAAAGAATTTATAGCGCAGAGGGAGAAAGCGAACTCGCTTTTTGAAATGTCGAGTCTGGATTAAATTGCCATCCCAACGATAAACTTCCACCCTGGTGTTTCGCAGGAAGGGCGTTACATCAATGAACCATTGACAATGTTCTCTGTCCGTCGGTGTACGTGTGACTATTTGTCCGTCGAAGGGCGTTGGTGAAATTGACGTGTATGAGGTGCAGTGTCCAGGTGGGTTTGCATTCGTTTGGCAAACTGGGAGTGCAGCGAGTGCCACCACGAGAGGAAAACAGGAATTCCATGAACTTGGAATTGGACCAGGGTACTACCAGCAATAACTTGGAGACTTTCCGTCTCCACGCTGTGCATGGAGGCTTGAGCGTCCAACAACAACCAATGCTGGCAAATAGCTCCCAAGCTGACGTCGGTCTATCCAAACAAATGCCCATTCTTCAAGGCAATGCCTGAAGTGTGAAGTACTGGGGTGACGGCTTATACCGTACTCTGGTGCAGGATCGAACCGAGACTAGACCTGTCGGACTCGTCCTTTGCATGGGACAATGAGGAATGACTGTCCTGTCCACCAACATTTGCTTCTGGCGGACCTACAAGATCCCATGGTGTCTTTCACAATGAAATAGACAGTCGTTGCCAATATCAGAGCTAAATTCAAAATTCCTGCCTTGACAACTACCGACTGTTTCGAAGACAAAGGTGAAGAACTTTTTTTTGCAAGCTAATTGAAAATGAAATACAGAAATATCTAATTTACATAAGTATTCAGCCCCCTGAATCAATACTTTGTAGAAGTGTCTTTGGCAGCGAAAACAGCATCGAGTCTTCTTGGGTACATCTGTATCAGCTTTGAACATCTGGATTTGGGGATTTTCTCCCATTATTCCTTGCAGATTTGCTCAGGTTCTGTCAAGTTGGATGGGGATCGTCGGTGAACAACAATCTTCAAGTCTTTCCACAAATTATAATTATCAATGGGATTCAAGCTTGGCCTTTGCCTGGGCCACTCAAGGACTTTCACGTTCTTGTCCTGAAGCCATTCCAGTGTTGCTTTGGCTGTATGCTTGGGGTCATTGTCCTGTTGGAACATAAATCTTCGCCACAGTGCAAGGTCTTTTTAACTCTGAAGCAGGTTCTCCTCAAAGATTTGCCTGTATTTAGCTCCATTCATTGTTCCTCAATCATTACAGCTCTGCCAGTCCCTGCCGCTGAAAAGCATCCCCATAACATGATGCTGCCACCACCGTGCTTCACGGTAGGGATGGTGTTAGATGGGTGATGAGCTGTGCTCGGTTTCCATCAGACGTAGCGCTTTACATTCAGGCCAAAGAGTTCAATTTTTATCTCACCAGACCACAGAATCTTCTGCCTCATGCTCTCAAAGTCTTTCACGTACCTTTTTGCAAACTCCGGGCATGCTGCCACGTGACTTTTCTAAGGAGTGCCTTCCGTCTGGCCACTCTTCCATAAAGCCTATATTTGTGAGGTGCTGCAGAGACTATTGTCCTTCCGGCAAGTTCTCTCATCTCAGACAAGGAACTCTGTAGTTCTATCAGAGTGGCCGTTGGGTTCTTGGTCACCTCCCTGATCAAGGTCCTTCTTGCCCAGTTGCTCAGTTTTGTTAGATAGCCAGTTCGAGGAGAGTCTGCGTAATTCAGTATTCTTTTCGTTTCCGAATGATGGAGCTCACTTTGCTCTTGGGAACTTTCAACACTCGAGAAATTGGTTTATACCCTTCCCCAGATCTTTGCCTCCTCACAATTCTATCTTGGAGTTCTTTGGGCAGTTCCTTGGACTTCATGGTAGAGTTTCTCCTCTGACGTGCACTGTCAACTGTGGGACCTTACATAGAAAGGTGTGCTTCTTTCTAAATCATGTCAAATCAATTGAATTGGCCACAGATGGACTCTAATCAAGATGTGGAGACATCTCAAGGATGATCAAAGGAAATTGGATGTACCTGAGCTCAATTTAGAGTGTCATGGCAAAGGGGTTCAACACCTATTGACTCAAGGAATTTTAGATTTTCATTCTAAAAATAATTTGGAGTTATTTGTAAAAAAGCAATCCACTTTGAAGTTATGGGTTATGATGGAAAGATCGATGACAAAAAAAAACTCAATTGAATCAATTTTAAATTTAGGCTGTAATACAACAAAATGTGAAAAAGTCAAGAGGTGTGAATACTTTCTGAAGGCAATGTATATTTTGGTCATCCACTTATCCACGTGACATGGAATATATATATATATATATATATATATATATATATATATATATATATATATATATATATATTGTTGCGGTTGTGGAAAATCACAGAACACCATTCAGGTTCCCCGAAGATCAGTTATGTAGATAAGTGTGTGTCCAGATAGATTTCCCCACCGATGTCAAACGGGTATTATTCGTGAACCGGGCTGTGCATCTTTGAGGTAGTGTTATTCTTTTGCTATCTTTATTTTGGCAAACAAACAATCATCTCCTCACCACCTCCACCCCAACCGCCAACATCTCACCACCTTCACCATAACAAACAACAACATCATCTCCTCACCACCTCCGCCACAACCGCCATCTCACCACCTTCGCCATAACGAACGACAACCTCATCTCCTCACCTTCATCTCCACAGACGCTGCCATATTTTCGCCAGCAACGGCATTCCATGGACGAGCAGCATCTCCGCCGATAGACGCGGGGACTCCCTCGTTCGGGCAAGGGCTGGTGATTTCAACCACGTCCGCTTTCTCAGCGTTTGGCGTCAAGATCGGATCAAAATGACAAAAGGGGCAGAGCCAGCGGGGGGTGAAAGGTCGGAGGTGAAAGTCCAATCCTCCACCCACAAACCCGATAAAAGGCGGGGCTGAGACACCCGGAGAGAGTGTGGTTCGGTTCAGTTCGTCAGTTGAGTTGAGTTGAGGAAAGGAGCGTTGAGCGCAGCGGAGTTTTGAGTCCGGGAGAAGTTCGAGTCCAGTGCAGAGCTGTTGCTCGTCGGAGCGCAGCGGAGCTTGGAGTCCGGGAGAGGTTCGAGTCCAGTGCAGGGCTGTTGGTCGGTGGAGGCAGACGGCGAGAAGTCGCCAACCAGCGGCATAACGGTCCGAGGTGATCGGGCCCCGGGACGAACCGAACGACGTGAGGAGTGAGCGGGCTCTTAAAAGAGCATCAACGCTAAAAGAGCAAGGCCCGTTCACTCCTCTGAGGCGTCGTCTGCTTGGCCCGATCGACCAGGCCACACGGCAAGACCCGGACCAACCGAGTTGCCATCACACCAGCTGCCGTGTTGACGGCGAGACATTGAGGGTCGTCCAGCGAGTCACCACGAGGGTGGCAGGTTACCTACGCGGTCTCGCGGATCTCCTGCGGTCTCCACAGCTCCGCGGAACACTAAAGGCCTATGGGTCCTGTTCTACCCTTTCCTTTCCTGGGGTTTTCTTTGCATGAAAGTTGTGGCGCCTTGTCCTATAAGTAGAACTGACCAAGTGATTGTGTACATAATAAATAGACAAACGGCTGTAGGGTCTTTTTGCTCGTGTCCTGTCCCATACCCCCATTGCATTCATTGCTTGCATACGTGTACAATAAATGTCCCCATTTGTTGAATATTCACCTGCTCGCTGCGTCCCTTCCTCCATTGAGCTGTCGTAATTGTGTTCGGAATAAATAGCTGGTTTTTAATACCGATAAGCTAATCGGGTTCAACGAGGCTTCGCGATAATACACCGCTCGGTAATCGCAAATGGAGCGAGCTGCTTAAGGGGCTCATTTCCAAGCAGGTCCCGTTGAGGTACAATCTCTCGGTAGTCTGCCCGCTTGAATAATGAGGTAAATCGACCATTCGGCGATCGGACCCTGTAGCGCGGGTAGAGTATTGACAAGGTTGTGGTGTGCTGAAAAGCACACCCGTAGCTGGATTTCGGCGTTGATCCGGAAAGCTACGACTGGATTGCCCGTCCGGTTGGCGCGCGTCCGCAATTAGCTAAAAGCGGTCGGTC
>NC_140962.1:36585286-36640286 GCF_056783735.1 Eptatretus burgeri
AACCACCCACCACAACGCCGCTTCACCACAACAGCCACGACCTTTACCGTCACACCTCGCAACCGTCGCATCGCCACCGTTCTTGCGCCGCTTGTGGGTACCGGTATTGGACTCGTGCAGGGCGCGCACCGAACAGCGTGTACAAAACATCACGGACTTTCCGCAGAAAAACGGATCAAAAACGACTCACGCCCACTTTTGTTCCGTCCAATCGGTGAGCGAGGGGCGATTTGGCCCCGCCTCCAGGGCGTTGGAGGGCGGTCGCTATATGCAAATTCATGGATCAAAAAGCATTCACGCCCACTTTTTCTCGGGCCAATGGGGAGCGAGGTGAAAGGTCGAAGGCAGGGGGTCAAAGGCGAAGCCACGGGGCTTATATAAGCGGCTGCGTTCGTCAGAAAAGTGTCGTGGTGTGCGTTGGAAAGAGTTCGCAGGAGGAAGAGTTCGGAGTTGGAGTCGGAGCGAAGAGGACGGAGCTGTGGAGAGGCGGCGGCGGCGAAGGCAGATGAGGGGGTGCTCGCGTCGGTGCCGGGAGCTGCACACCAGGGAGGCCGACGGCGCGACCTGGTCGAGGTGGAGACGCTCGTCGCGGGACCCGAGAATCGGACGAGAAAGGACGCGGGACCAGAGTAAAAATCCTCCTTTCCCCGAGCATCAGCAACCCCCTCCTGTTTCCCCCCTCGCTGAGATAGTGCGACCAAGGGGGCCCCTTTCCCACCCCCTACCAGACACTGTCCGCGAGGCCCGCGGAGTTGGGGCACCATCGCCACTTCGCGCCTCATCATCAGACGGGTAGGCCCGACCCGGTCTCGGCCCCAGGCCCGCCTCATCCTTGAGGGTGTTCTTTTTCTTGGTTTTGGGTATGTGTGGTCGGCGCCGTCTGTGAAGTAAAATTGTATAAGTGTTGCCGTGTGCTCGCGTAGTCGGTATTAGATCTGCATTGTCGCATTTGCTTTTTGTCTTCTTCTTTTCTATGTGCTTTTGGTGGAATTGTATATGTGTGCTTTCCGTTCATCGCGAATAAATGTGCTTTATGTTGAACTGTTTCCCGCTTCGCTTCGTCATTTCTTTCATTGAATCCCCATCTTGCTTCACGTAAAGGGTTGGTCCTGGGCTAAGACGCCCGATAATTAATCGAACCGTCGAGGCCGACGAATAACACCGCTCGGTTATCCTGATAGTACGGAACGGGTCGCTTAAGTGGCCCGTGTCCGAAGTCGACCTGCGGCGAGGTGCGATCGCCCGGTCTACCCTCCGTGTGGGTACTTAGGTAGGTCGAATTTGGCGAGCAACCCTATCCCACGCGGGGGGCCGATTGGCTCGATCGCGGTGAGACCGAAAGGTCCACCCGTGACTGGTTCCCGGCGTTAGTCCGAGAGGGTCACGACTGGATTGTCCGTCCGGTGGGCGACGTGCCGCGATTCGAGTTACGTGGCCGTTCGCACGCCGGCGGGCGCGAATCCGCGACACTGGTGTCAGGTCGTGCGATACAAACTCATCGCCCTCCTCGCGGCACTGGTAACGGAGAACGGGAAAACGGGCTCTCCTGTCTCCAATTAAATTCACGGGAATCGGTCCAGGGGTGAGAGGAGCGACCCCCGATTCCCTCCAAATTACGAGCGAGTTAAATTAACCCTTCACGAGAAGCAAGATGGCGTCTCAAGGCGAGCGGGAGCCGGGGGTATTAGGTATGTGTCGTCATGTAGGATCCATGGCCCAGGTCGGTTCTTTTTATAATTATAACCCCACCACTAACTGTGGTAAGTGGGAGCGGCTTGAGCACGAACTTTGCCGGCAAACGGAGTCGCACAATGGCAGCACGGAGCGGGCTGATATTAATGGCACAGCACGAGGCGTGAGCTCCCAGTCACCGGTTCAAGGCACGTGGTCATGGCATGTGCCATGGCAGGCGTGGCAGGATGACTATGCGAGCATTGGCAGGCTTCAGGCACAATTGGGGGATTTCTTGGAAAAGGTGAAGCGTTATGAAGAATATATCGAGGAGGTGCAACGTGGAGTGGACGAGTCACAACGGCATGCAGACTCGCTTCAGAAAAATTACGTGTACGGGGGGACACAGCGATTGGACGATTTACTGGAACGAATTCGGTGGCAAAAACATAACTTGGCCAATAGAGTCGACAAATTACGTGGGAAAAAGAATTTGGTAGTGTTTTATACCCGTCAGTTGGAATATGCAAAGAGCAAACTGAACAAAAGAATAGAGGAACAGCAGATTGGTATCTCCCAGGAAAGGAAACAATGGGAGGAAGAATGGAAAACCGAGCTTGAAAAGAAACAAAAGGAGCACGACTTGGAAGTAAAACAATTAATGGAAAAATTATTGGAGCAAGCAAGGCGGTTCAAAGAACTGGAGGAGAGAGTGAGGGAAATACAGTTGGAAGAGAAAAAATGTGAACACGATGGGGAGTTGGAACAATTGAAGGAAGAGATAAGAACAGGCAATCAGGAAAGAGAAAGCCTAGAATGGAAGATAAAAAGAGGAGAGAGACAGCTCGAGGAAAGGGCGGAGGAATTGCTGGAAAAGTCAGAACAGTTCGAAGAACTGCAGGGAGAATTGAGGGAGGAAGGAGAAAGGAAAACAAAGCTCGAAAAGGAAAAACGCGAACAAGATGGAGAATTGGAACTACTGAAGCGAGAGGTAAGGGCAAGCCAGTTTAAAAGAGAAATCCTGGAAGGGGAGATTACAATGGGAAAGGAATGGCAGAAAAAACTAAATGAATACAGTAAAAAAAGGGACGAATTGAGGAGGGAAGCGGTGGAAAGAAGAGATGAAATGAGTGAAGAAGCACGCAAATTGAGAAAGGAATTGGAAACAAAAACTTCTGAGATACTGAAACACGAAAACAAAGAAAGAGGATTACAAGACGAACTGAGGATGTTAAAAGAGGAAAGGAAGAGAACAGAGAATGAAACGTCAAGGAACCACACTGAACAGATTGAACAATTAGAAGCCAAAGCAAAGTCGGAGTGTGCAGAGATGAGAAAGGAATTGGAAAAGAAAGTTTCTGAGTTACAGAAACACCAGAACAAAGAGAGGGAACTACAAAACGAACTGAGAGTGTTAAAAGAGGAAAGGAAGAGAACGGAAAATGAAACTTTAAGAAACCACACTGTACAGATCGAACAGCTGGAAGCGAAGGCCAGATTAAAGAATGAGGAACAAGAAAGAGTACTGAAAGAACAAGGAATGAGACAGGAGAAGGAAATCAGCCAACTGAAGGAAACCACGAGATTGCAGAATGAGATGCAAGAAAGAGTAATGATGGAAGAACGAATCAGACAGGAGAAGGAAGTCAGCCAACTGAAAGAAATAACGAGATTGCAGAATGAGGAACAAGAAAGAGTCCTGAAAGAACAAGGAATGAGACAGGAGAAGGAAATCAGCCAACTGAAGGAAACCACGAGATTGCAGAATGAGATGCAAGAAAGAGTAATGATGGAAGAACGAATCAGACAGGAGAAGGAAGTCAGCCAACTGAAAGAAATAACGAGATTGCAGAATGAGGAACAAGGGAGACAGTGGAATAGGAAATACAAAGAACAAGGAATGAGACAGGAGAAAGAAATCCGTCAATTGAAGGAAACGATGAGATTGCAGAACGAGGAACAAGAGAGACAGTGGAATAAAAAACTGAAAGAGTATGAATTTGAAACTGAACGACAAAAGGAAAAAAATAGGTTGGAATACGAGGAGAAGTTGAAGGAGCAAGGAATGAAGCAGGAAGGAGAAATCAGGAGATTGAAGGACACAAGGAGATTGGAGAGGGAAGAACGAGAGGAACAATGGAATAGAAAACAAAAAGAACATGAATCTGAGGTTGACCAATTGAAAGAAAAGCTGAGGCTGGAGTACGAGGAGATAGACAAAGAACAGCGAATGAAACACAAAATGGAGATGAACCAAATGAAGAAAACCATGAAACTGGATAAGGAAAAACAGGAGAGGAAACGAGGAAGAGTAATTAGACAGCAGCAAATGAAACACAAAAAGGAGATTAACCAAATGAAGAAAACCATGAAACTGGAGAAGGAAGGACAGGAGAGGAAACGAGGAAGAGTAGTGAGAGAACAGCGAATGAAACACAGGAAGGAAATGAGCTAATTGAAAGAAACAATGAGATTGGAAAACAAAGAGCAGGAGGCACAGTGGGAGAGAAAACAACAACTATATGAGTGTGAAATTGAACAACTAAAACGGAGAGCAAGATTGGAGTCAACGGAGATTGAGGAGCTACGGAGGGAGAACGAACAGCTAATGGGGCTCAGAGAGAAAGAACGACTCAGATGGGAAGGAAAAAGGAACCAGGAAGAGACAGAAATAAGGAACAAGGAGAGAAAATGTATAGAGACACGGGAGACAAGAGACGAGGTGAAAGGAATTGCGAGGGAGAGAAGAGAACAATTAAGACGGAAAGCAAGGATGAGGTACGCAGAGATCGTGAAAGAGCAAGGAGTGAAAAACAGGGAAGGACGGGAGCGACTGAAGGAGAAAGCAAGGTTGACCTACATAAAGATAAGGGAAAGACGCCAGAAAGAAGCAGAGACCAATAGACAAGAGGAGACGACAGAAAGAATAAAATGTATAGAGACACGGGAGATAGAGGGTGAATTGGACAAGGTTAGTGACGCACACACACACACAGAGGTAGTGGAGGACCATGAGGGGAGCTGGCTGACTGGGTAGAGACCCAGTGCGAGCAGCGGGATGGCCTCCTCCAGGAACGAGGGGAGCGAGTATGCCCCCTTGAGGCGAGTCACGACCAGGTGAGTTCGGCCGTGCTTTGCGAGGTTGAGGGGAGGAGTGCTACGAACAGGTGCACGGAGAGCTTGGGGGGTATAGAGGCCCCGGAGACCCTTGTGGGGACACGAATCCCCAGTGTGGTTGTCCCTGTGTGTGTGGTGCAAGGTGTGAGTGCGTCCCCGTGTGTGGAAGCGACCCCGTGTGTGAGTGGTGTGGTGGCGATGGTGCCGGAGTACGTGCTTCCCAGCACGCCGTGTGTGGATGAGGCACCGTGTGTGGAGGCCGTGTGTGTGGATGAAACGGCCAGTGTGGATGAGGAACCGCGGTTGAGTGCCCCCGCGTGTGTGAGTGAGGCACCGCGGGTGAGTTCCCCCGCGTGTGTGAGTGAGGCACGGTGTGTGGATGAGGCACCGCGGGTGAGTGCCCCCGCATGCGTGAGTGAACGGCCGTGTGCAAGGTCGCTGTGTGCAAGGGAGACCGTGTGTGTGAGAGAGCGGTATGTGAGGGAGATGTCGGTTGGCATGCGGGAGCACGCAGCCGCGTCTCCCGGTGTGAATGTGATGGAATGGAGTGTGAGCGTCGTAACACGCAGGTGTGCGTGGGTCGAATGGCGACGACGGCGACATGTTAGGAAAGAAAGCCGAGTAGCGGCTGTAGTTGTTTCGGGAACCGTGTCGGGTTCACCCAGCAGTGAGCACGAGGTCCGTGCTGTGCAACGCACGAGACCGCCACGTGCTCGCTTGCGAGAGTGAAGTCCCGGTCCGGAAACGCACACGGTGGATTTGCCGATCCCGCGGACGGACAAAGTTTAGGCAGGATTACGGATTTGAACCGGACGGGTTCTCCACGCGATCGTGTGTGTTAAGCTCCAACGGGCAAAGCACATGTGTTCGCGTGGGGAACCCCTCGAGACGTGGGGCTTGTTTTTTTTTATGCGCACGGTGACGCCATGGCTGCACGTGGGGTTGGAATCCGGCAGGAGGGGTATCCCTGCCGGATGGTACCGTCCAAGGAGGGACGAGGAACACGTGCAGCTGCATGACGTCACGGGCAGGTGCGAGCGCGAGTTGCCGCGCTGGAGGTGCGCATGAAAAAAAAAAAAAGCAAGCCTCACTTTCGGGTGCACAGGATTCCTGGGCAAGGGGTGGAAGACCCCCTTACCGGGGCACAGGATGGAAACTAGTTAGGGGGAAGGGTTAGCTTAGCTAGACCGACTTCATGGGGCAGGGGTAAGTCCTCATGGAGTCCGTGGAATGGATTAGGTAGAGGGATTTAGCCAGATCTAGGTTGGGAAATAAAATGATTTATTTGAGGACAGTGACAGACTTGTGGATGTGTAGCGGGGACGTAGCTTAGCTACGTAGTGTTAAAAGGAACGTGCTATAGTGTAAGGGACGACGTGGGAGCACGAGTTAGGGGAGGTAGTTAGAAGGATGGCAGAGTTCAGCGGTGTGTGTGTTGAAGAGTTGTTGGTGAGTTGTGAGGTGAGTACTTGTTGAGTGAGTGAGGCCAGCGGGTCTGTGTGAGTGGAGCGAATGGGGACTGCATGGTGCGATGAGTGATTGGGGGGAGGAGTGACTCCCGCCCAAGGGACCCCGGGGTCAGTATAAAGTGAGTTAGGGGGTTAGTTAAATTGAAAAATGGAAGTCGTTTTGTTGTTGGTGGGAGTGTAGGCTCGAAACCCGTTTGGAGGGGTGCAGGAGCCCTGTTGACGGGTTGGGAGCGTGGCTGCGAAAGGTGAGTATCGCTGAGTGGGTACCCCGGGCACCAGGCTAGTCGGCCGTGGTAGGCCGAGGGCCCATGGGGGGCCGGGATAGCGTAGTGGGCACGGGTGCGCCTGCTTGGTGCGGGGGCCCGGGGCGCCATTAGCCGCGTGGGCAGTGTTGTGGGCACGGGTGACCCTCGGAAAGGGGCCTGGGAAGCCAGCCTGCCACGTGTGCGTTTCAGGGGAGGTGCCATGGGGGGCACTCCCCGGTGTTAGGGAGCTGGTAGGCTCGGAGGCAGTGTAGTGCCCGGGGGTGCCATAGCGGGAGATTCGGCAGAGGGTCGTGCCTGCCAAAGGGAGCCACGTGTCCCAGCCATGAGACCGTGTGAGGGCACGGAGCGAAAATTGGGGGGCGAGGCCCGAAATTGTGAGGACACCAACACAGGCGACGGGAATCTGGGTTGTTAGAACCAATAGTTTAAGCGAGAGGCGCTTGTTGAAAGCCCCGGGGTAGTTTAACAGTTAAATGGTTAGGGTAGATTAGGAAGTGTACCCCTCCGCACCATCCATCCCCTCGCTCTCGTTGTGGGCCGCTGGACCCACTTTGGTTATAGATCGCTGAAGTCTGGGGAGGCCATCCTGAGGCTTCGTTGGGCCTCGACACAGGACGCTAGCTCTCCCTTGTTCCCCTCCGGGAAGGGAACGTAGGGGTTGGGAGTAGGCTAGGTGACAGAATAGGTTAGCCGAACAAAGACGATAAAGGGGGTTAGGGGACGATTTATAGTGGGGAAGTAAAAAAAAAAAAAAATATAATAATAATAATAAATAAGTTGGGGTTAAATTGGGGTTTGACAAATTAAGGGAGTGGGTATGTACAGTGACAGGCAAAGGCGATAGGTTGGGAGGGAGACCGTAGGGTAGGTCCGAGCCCGCCTTCCGAGTGGCCTGCACCACCGCACTCCCTCCACCAACCTCCACTGAACGGCAAAGGCTGGCCAACTTCATCTGCCGGCTGGCTGTTTTTCTTCAAGGCCTGTGCCAGCCCACTTCATCGGCAGCTGTTGTGTTGCTTCAAGGCCTGTGTCGGCCACTTCATCTGCTGGCTGTTTTTCTTCAAGGCCTGTGCCGGCCAGTTCATCTGCCGGCTGTGTTTGTCTGCAGCGGCCTTCTTCTGCGGGCTGTGTTTGCCTGCTGCCTTTGCCATGCCATGCCCACTGCCCACGTTCACCAGCCCCGTTCAATTTTGCTTTGCCCCCCCCCCCCTGTTCATTTCCATGTGCGCCAGGATCCGCAAGGCAACAGTTTGCAAGCTGCGAGAACTGCCCTGTTGGCAGCTACAACACGGGCCTGCAGTGGCGGCCCGTGCACCGTGTTTGCGTCCATCCATTCACCCATCCATTTGTTGTGTTCATTGCGTGTGCCACTTGAGCTGGCACGGAGACTACGTTTGTGCAGCCCATGCACCGTTGTGGTTCACTGCGTTCAGTTCAAAAAGGAAGGGCTTGGACTGCGTGTGAGCAGCCAGCCACGTTCCCTGTCACCTGCATTGTTTTGAGCCAGAGACTGCATGCGAGCAGCCTGGCTCCCTGCTAACTGCTTTTCTTTTGCAGAGTTCATTGATCCTGGCCATGGTTTAGTGTAAAATTTGTAAGTTAAGGTTAAGATGTACTGTAAATATGAGTGCGCCCCCGGCATGTATGTCTTAGCGCCGGCAATTTTATTTAAGTCGTCCGTGTGAGTGAGTTTGTTTGGGTAGTTACGCAGCCCTCAGGTTATTTATTTTGGGGACACGAATACCATGAATGTCGCACTCAGGGATCCGTAGGTAAAATGTACTAGGGGAAAACTACACATGATGGCACACAAAAATTTGACGACTCGGGACGAGTCTGTAAAAAGGGGAGGGGGTAGTGTTGTGGTTGACCAAATTCGCAAACCACCATTCAGGTCCCTTAGGGGAGGTATCTCGGTAAGTATATGTGTAGTTAGGCCCAAACCCGTTGTCTAGAGGGAATAAATGTTATTCATGCGTGCTGCGACTCTTCAGGATAGCCGTTTTTCTTTTACTATCTTTATTTTGGACCAACCGCCATTATTACCACCACCAACCACGTCTCAACAGTCATCACAACATCAACCACCCACCACAACGCCGCTTCACCACAACAGCCACGACCTTTACCGTCACACCTCGCAACTGTCGCATCGCCACCGTTCTTGCGCCGCTTGTGGGTACCGGTATTGGACTCGTGCAGGGCGCGCACCGAACAGCGTGTACAAAACATCACGGACTTTCCGCAGAAAAACGGAACAAAAACGACTCACGCCCACTTTTGTTCCGTCCAATCGGTGAGCGAGGGGCGATTTGGCCCCGCCTCCAGGGCGTTGGAGGGAGGTCGCTATATGCAAATTCATGGATCAAAAAGCATTCACGCCCACTTTTTCTCGGGCCAATGGGGAGCGAGGTGAAAGGTCGAAGGCAGGGGGTCAAAGGCGAAGCCACGGGGCTTATATAAGCGGCTGCGTTTGTCAGAAAAGTGTCGTGGTGTGCGTTGGAAAGAGTTCGCAGGAGGAAGAGTTCGGAGTTGGAGTCGGAGCGAAGAGGACGGAGCTGTGGAGAGGCGGCGGCGGCGAAGGCAGACGAGGGGGTGCTCGCGTCGGTGCCGGGAGCTGCACACCAGGGAGGCCGACGGCGCGACCTGGTCGAGGTGGAGACGCTCGTCGCGGGACCCAAGACAGAGTAAAAATCCTCCTTTCCCCGAGCATCAGCAACCCCCTCCTGTTTCCCCCCGCGCTGAGATAGTGCGACCAAGGGGGCCCCTTTCCCACCCCCTACCAGACACTGTCTGCGAGGCCCGCGGAGTTGGCGCACCATCGCCACTTCGCGCCTCATCATCAGACGGGTAGGCCCGACCCGGTCTCGGCCCCAGGCCCGCCTCATCCTTGAGGGTGTTCTTTTTCTTGGTTTTGGGTATGTGTTGTCGGCGCCGTCTGTGAAGTAAAATTGTATGTGTTGCCGTGTGCTCGCGTAGTCGGTATTAGATCTGCATTGTCGCATTTGCTTTTTGTCTTCTTCTTTTCTATGTGCTTTTGGTGGAATTGTATATGTGTGCTTTCCGTTCATCGCGAATAAATGTGCTTTATGTTGAAGTTTCCCGCTTCGCTTCGTCATTTCTTTCATTGAATCCCCGTCTTGCTTCACGTAAAGGGTTGGTCCTGGGCTAAGACGCCCGATAATTAATCGAACCGTCGAGGCCGACGAATAACACCGCTCGGTTATCCCGATAGTACGGAACGGGTCGCTTAAGTGGCCCGTGTCCGAAGTCGATCTGCGGCGAGGTGCGATCGCCCGGTCTACCCTCCGTGTGGGTACTTAGGTAGGTCGAATTTGGCGAGCAACCCTATCCCACGCGGGGGGCCGATTGGCTCGATCGCGGTGAGACCGAAAGGTCCACCCGTGACTGGTTCCCGGCGTTAGTCCGAGAGGGTCACGACTGGATTGTCCGTCCGGTGGGCGACGTGCCGCGATTCGAGTTACGTGGCCGTTCGCACGCCGGCGGGCGCGAATTCACGACAATATATTACGATATACTTATATTGTTGCGGGCCGGGGGTCGGGTGAGAGGACCACCGACCACCACCGGTACTCCAGGGGCCTCCGTCTGGCCATCCCCCAGGCAGATGCCTGGCCCATCCCCATCTCCTTGAGATGCCGATCAACCTGCTGCAACCAGGAGGCACGTGGTCGGCCCATTGGCCTCCTCCACTCACGAGACTCCCTCGCTGAGAGAATCTGGTGAGAAGGATCAGCGGCAGGAAAACGAGCCACATGTCCAGACAGCCGCAGCTGAAGCTCACGGACTATGCAGGTAACAAATCTCATTTGAGTCTCTCTCAGCAACCGCTCGTTGGACACAAAGTCCAACCAGCGTTAGCCAAGGATTCTCCGAAGAGACCTGGTACCAAAGGAATTAAGTCTCCGTCTCAAATCCTTAGTCAGAGTCCAAGTCTCACATTCATAGAGCAAGACTGGAAACACCAAGGACCTGAAAACTCGGACTTTCGTCTTTCCGCACAGGTACCGTCAGCGCCACACCCCATTATCCAGTGAATCCATGACTCCCCAGGCACGACCGAGATGTCTATTGACCTCTGACTCACAGGCAGCAGAGACATGAATATCACTGCCAAGGTAAGTGAATCCCTCCATGACTTCAACATCCTCACCACAAACAGGCACAGACAGGACAGCAGCATCCAAGATATCATTGAAAGCCTGGATCTTAGTTTTGACTAAGTTTTGACCCAGGAAATCCGTAATCCCAGTGGCTCCGACTCCTCATTCAGCACCTCGAGGGCCCACAAAAGGATGTCGAAAGTCTAAGCAAAGATGCTGCATCATCTGCGAAATCAAGGTCAGAGATCTTGACATTACCAAACGATGCACCGCAGATTGATCTCTCCGACATCCTCCCTATAATCCAGTCCATACAAGTGCTGAAAAGTGTGGGGGCCAGTACACACACCTGATGAACTTCAGTAACAACTGGAAATAAGTCAGAAATGGCAGTACCACATCTCACAACACTCTCAATACCAGAGTAGGGTTCAGACATCACATCGATCAGTTTTGGTGGCACCGCACGAAGACCACGAATCCTTCAGAGGGCATCCCGATTCACTGAATCAAATGCTGTACAGAGATCAACATAGGCTGCAAGCAGCCCTGCCGAAACTCTCGTCTGCATTCGGTGAGGACCCGAAGAGCAAGGACATGGTCAATCGTTGACCTCTTTGGTGTAAAGCCTGACTGCTCTGTATGCCGGTGCTCAAGCAGATGGTGGCAAACCCGATCAAGAGTTATCCGAGCAAAGACCTTGCCTGGCACTGAGAGCAGCGTCACCCCTCGGTAGTTGTTGCAGTCTTGGCGATCACCCTTCCCTTTCCAGAGAGGGACAACAAGGCCCCTCTTCCAGTCAGTTGGGATGATGCCTGTGTTCCAGGCAGAGAACAGAACTGCATGCAATGACACAAGTGCAGCATTCCACCAGCCTTGAGAAGTTCAGCATGGATGCCACAGATCCCTGGAGCTTTACCCCATTTCAACCGGCTCACACAGCCTGTTTCCACAAACGAAGGTGGACCACTAGGGTCTTCCACTTTTGCAAAAGTAGTTGCTGGAATGAAGCACTATGTGCCTATCGATTCCACGAGTGAAGTTAGGTGATCGAGCAAAGTTTGAAAATTTTCCCGCCTTTTTTGACTGCGGGCTGGCATTTTGAAATTTCAGGAAAAATCCATATTTTTGGAAATAATATTGATTTTTGAATATTTAAAAAAAAAAAATTTCTCTGTGTTTAGATGGCCGAATGCACTTCAGTCGGCACCATTATGATAGTAAGTACCCGTAAATATTATTCACAACTTGTCCCAACATTTTGAGAAGGGGTTGCCATTTTGGAAATTCAGTGAAAATCGCATATTTTGTGTATATCTAATGAAATATATATATTTTTTATTCTTTGTGTACTTGCAGATAAACCTTGACTGACCAATGGTCAGAGCTCCTGTGGCTATGTGGGAGAAGTTCGCTAGTTACAGGAAATTTTGCGAAAGTGCTAATTCTTTGCGTGTCGGAAATGATCTCGCTGAAAGAGGAATTAAGCTGATGTCTGACTTTATTCATATGTGCAATGATGAGAAACAACGTCAAGCATTGCGACAGTACGTGGAAGAGCACAGGAAGCTTTACCCATATTATACAAAACAAACGATATGTTCTCTATAAGATATCTGTGTGGTTGCTTGTTTGCTAGATTGTTATGATGTCATATATGAAAACCATGTCGCTTAAAACATATTTGGCTGTTCTCATAATTAATTGATCATGCTCTCATTTGTCATTAATAATGTCTTTATGAAAACGCTACAACTGATATTCTGTAAATGACTAACAATGTGCCGTGCAATAATTGTCAAAATATGGGATTTTCAGTGAAATTCCAAAATGGCAACCCCTTCTCAAAATGTTGGGACAAGTTGTGAATAATATTTACGGGTACTTATTAACATACTGGTGCCTACTGAAGTGCATTCGGCCATCTAAACACAGAGAAATATATTTTTAAAAATACTCAAAAATCAATATTATTTCCAAAAATATGGATTTTTCCTGAAATTTCAAAATGCCGGCCCACGGTCAAAAAAGGCGGGAAAATTTTCAAACTTTGGTCGATCACCTAACTTCACTCGTGGAATCGATAGGCACATAGTGCTTCATTCCAGCAACTACTTTTGCAAAAGTGGAACACCCAAGTGGACCACAGTTGATTGGAGGGTCAGCAACAGGGATTGTAACACCCCTTATGTCCAAATCGACAGCTGGTGGATCAGCCTGGTACAACCGCTCAAAGTAACCGGCCCAGCGGGCCTTCACTTCGGACTCCTCTGTCAAGAGCATACCACCCTCTGCTCTAACTGCAGTACACCGAGGGATGGGCTTGGATGAACGCAATGCGTGAATTCCCCTGTAAGCAGGACACGAATCACTTTACCACAGGTGATGCTCTACCCCCTCACAGATTCCTCGCACACAGGCCTCCTTGTCCACCCTGAGCACACGTACAGTTTTACGCCTCAGCTCCCTGAACAGCTCAGCTCTGCCATTCAGCCTGGCCCTGCGACTCTGGTCAATGGTATCCAGTATCTATTGAGAGACAAAATTCTTCTTTACCCGACGGTGAGTTCCAAGACATCTGCCGGCAACATCAAGGATGGTGGTCTTGAAGGCACTCCACAACTCTTCAGGACCTCCCAAAGCTCCCAGACCCCCCAAATCTCCACTCAGCTTGTTCGCAAACTACTCCGCCAACTTTTCATCCTTGAGCTTGCCAACATCCAGCTGAAGCTGGGATGGTACCATTTTCCTGGATTTAAGATGCAATTTCAGAGTTGCTACAACAAGCCGGTGGTCAGTATTGAGGAACTGAGCACTCCGGTAGACCATGCAGTTCTGGATCATCCTCCAGCGACCATCAACGAGGACATGGTCACTCTCCATTGCCACACTACCAGCATTGGAATACCAAGTCCAGCGATGAGCTTGTGGGCGCTGAAACCACAAACCGGCCACCCTCGGTCCATGACTTCTTGCAAAGTCAAGGAACATAGTTCTATTCAGGTGCACAGTTCTAGTCCCATAGGGACCAACACATGTCTCATAACCATCCCTATCAGTTCCAGTCGATGCATTGAAATCCCCCAAGACGAGAAGTGTATCTCGTCTGGGGCACTGATGAACCACAGACTCGAGCGTGGCGTCGAATGCATCCTTCACGGTGAGATCACTCGCCTCAGTCGGAGCATAAACAGAGACCAGGGAAATGACACCTAAGGAGTGACGAATCCTTAGTCTCATAATACACTCGTTGACTGGTGTTACCTCAATTATCATTCGAGTCAGCTTATTGGACACAGCTTCAGCAACTCCTTGGGCATGGTACCCATCAGAGTGACCAGACCAATATAATAGGTGTAACCACCCACCATGATCTCGCCGCAATCCAGTCTCCGAACTTCAGAGAGTGCTGCAATACTGATGTCCAAACGCTTGAGCTCAGATGATAACAGAGACAGGTGATCATCCTCTCTTCGGGATAAGACATTCCAGGTACCCACCCGAAGGGACCGCCTCAGGTTCACCCAAGGAGACCGCCGTCTGGTGGACGACACCTCGGCACCACTCTGACACACTCTCCCACAATCTGACCCGGGAATGTTACACCGTGATTTCCCTCCTATCAAAGATTGGGGGTCCTGAAGGCTTTGCCCCAATCCCGTCATCCAGTGAGCTGCCCTGCGAAGGGAAGCTCCACAGGAGGTACTCCCACGGAGTGGGTTTTCAGATTTCTTTGCGTTTTTATGTTTTGCGGAATGAAGGGTTTTATGGTGGCCGGAGTGCATATCCTGCATATCCTAATAAGAAGGAGCCCAACTGCAGGAGGACGTCCGCAGACACAGTTGGGCACCAAATATGGATGGCCGTTGGCACAGAGGTTTTTTTGGGGTCTTCAGGATCTTTTCAGTCTGTTGTGTCTTTGGGGTATTTTCAGTCTTTTGGGTCTTTGGGGTATTTTTGGTCTTTTCAGTCTTCTGGGTTTTTGGGGGCTTTTGAGTCTTCTGGATATTTTGGGTCTTCGGGGTCTTTTAGGTCTTGTAGGTCATCGGGGTCTTTTGGGTCTTTTAGGTCTTTGGGTCTTTTCAGTATTTTGGGTCTTTGGGGTTGTTCGGGTCTTTTGAGTCCTTGGGTCATTTTGGTCCTCAGGTTTTTTGGGTCTTCAGGGTCTTTTCAGTCTTTTTGGTCTTTTGGGTCCTCAGGGTCATTTAGGTCCTCAGGGTTGTTTGGATGTTCGGGGTCATTTGGGTCTTTTAGGTTCTCGGTGTTGGGGGGGGGGGTCTTTTGGGTACTTTAGGTTCAGTATTTCGGGTTACAATTGTGGGTGACGTCAGGTCAGCTGTCCATTACACATACACTTGCTCCATTATATTGTATATAAATATATATATATATATATATATATATATATATATATATTTTATTCTGCTACTTAAAGTGAAAGGAGGTTATGTTTTCACCCCTGTCTGTCTGTTTGTTTGTCTGTTTGTGTGCAGGATATCTCAAAACGTTGTGGGTGGATTTGGATGAAATTTCGTGGAGAGTTTGGCTGTGTGACAAGAATGAATTGGTTGGATTTTGGTGAAGGTCCAGATCTGGATTTGACGATGAGAATTTTTAAAGTGATGATTCACCATTGAGAGGGAGAGGCAAAAACGATATACTGTATAGCACGACATCTCAAAAAGTTGTGGACGGATTCGGACGAAACATAGTGGACATGTTGGATGTTGGGGATACGGCCTGATGTTCGACTGAATCAGTAATTGTGTGGCGGAGGTATGCGCTTTACTGAATGCCCTTCTAGTTTGTTGTGTAATTCGGGGACCAAGCATACAATTGCTTGGTTTCCTATTGTTATTGGTATTTTATTATGATTCTTTCTGTCGAATTTTTGTGGAATTGGCATCGCTGTTCCGATGAAGTTGAAACCTCACAGGAATGTCTGGTTGAATGGGTACTGATGCATATTGTTTGCGAGTTTTGATTTTGCAATCACCATGGCAACCAGTTTGGATTTAACCAAAAAAACTTCAAAAATCTTCTCTGAAACCGCATATGCTCTTGATTTGATTCATGTCAGGTTATGATCGACTACCAATGGTGCAAAATTTTTTTATAACATGACATCGGTAAAGCAGTTTGCCAGCCACATTGAGGTAAATAAATTAATTTTTCTGATTAACACAAAACATTTTCTTATGTAATCTATACCACTATACAAACTTGAATATGAAATTTCGTTTTAATCGGGCACATGGTTTGACAATGACAAATAAAACAAAATTGATGAAAATTGATGTCATAGGTTACACCATTTTGGAGCACTTTTCCATGTTGGTGGAACGGAAAAAAACAAGCTACGTCTCCAGAACTGCTGCACCAATGAAGTTGAAACTTGCCATGATGCAATGTTGGGGCAAATAGGAACTGACACATTCTTTTTTCCAAATTCTGATTTTGCAATCACCATGGCAACCAGCTTGGATTTAGGCAAAAACTTCAAAAATCTTCTCCGAAAATGCAAATGCTATCAATTCGATTCTTGTCTGGCTATGATTGACCACCAATGGTGCAAAAAAATTAAATAAGATGACATCATCGGTGAAGTGGATTGCCAGCCACGTTGAGGTAAAAAAAAAAAATTCTGATGACATGAAGCAACTTTTTTTTAATGTAATCTACACCACAATACGAACTTAAACATGAAATTTTGTTTTGATTGGACACATGATATGGCAATGACAAATAAAACAAAATTGATGAGAATTGATGATGTCATAGGTGACACCATCTTGGAGTACTTTTCCATGTTGGTATAACCTAAAAAAAAATACTATTTCTCCAGAACTGCTGCACCAATTAAGTTTAAACTTGCCATGCAATGTTGGGGCAAATGGGAACTGACACATTCTTTGTTCCAAATTTTGATTTTGCAATCACCATGACAATCAGCTTGGATTTAAACATAAACTTAGAAACTCTTCATCGCCGTAACCGCAAAGCTATCGATTTGAATCTTGTCAGGTTATGATCGATGACCCATGCTGAAAAAAAAAACATGTATAAGATGATGTCATCAGTTCTGTGGTTTTGCTGTCATGTTGGATTAAAGGTGAACACCTTGTTTAAATCTTCTTCTTCTAAACCTGGCACATATGATCGAGTACCCCTGGAGAATAGATATGCTGTTAATGATGATGTCATAGGTCACATGGTTTGAAATTGCCTCGAGTTGGACCAAGGACGTTTGGGGCCCTGCATCACTGCTCGCAGTTTAAATTTAGATTTTGTGATGTAATTTATATTTTGGTACATTATTCTCGCGTCGGTCGCTGTTAGGGTAAAACCCCAACCATTTCTGAGAGATGCATAGTCCGATTTTGTTCAAACTTGGCACAAGCACAGTAAATGGTAGCATACATATGCACCTCACTTTATTTTGCGATCTGATCAAAGAACGCCGAATGGTAAACTGGCGGCCATTTTAGTTGTAGAAAACCCCGGTATCGACCACTTCCTCAACCATTTCTCGGACAGGGATTTACTGATCTTGTTCAAATTAGGCCCACCAATAAGGAAGGATGGCTTACATAGGCATGTCATTTCTTTTCGAGATGAGATCTAAGATGGCCGACTGGTGGCCATTTTGTTACTGAAATGTGTCCCCAACCATTTCTCAGACATGCATGGTCAGATTTTGCTAAAACTTGGTAAAAGCACAGTACATGATGGCATACACATGCTCCTCATTTTATTTTATGATCTGATCAAAGATGGCCGACTGGTACACTGGCGGCCATTTTAGTTGTAAAAAAAAACCTGGTATTGAATACATCCTCAACTATTTCTTGGACATGTAATTACTAATCTTGTTCAAACTTGCCACACAGATAAAGAATAATGGCTTTACATATGCCCCTCATTTTTTTTTTTTGAGAACAGATCCAAGATGGCCGACTGATGGCCATTTTAGTTGTAAAAAAACCCGATGTTGAACACGTCCTCAACCATTTCTCAGACATACATTTACCAATGTTGTTCAAACTGGGTACACAGATAATGAATGATGGCTTCCATGTGCACATCCAACTGTCACTGAGCCCCGGACAGCTTCCAACTGTAGTTCGTTTGTAGTAATGTTCCCAGGGATGGTTTTTAATATCTCTGTGAGGTTCTTCGTCATCATTCCCGTAGCTCCAACTATCACTGGTACAACTTTGGCATTCTTCAGTTACCAGGATCATTTCATTTCACTCTTGAGGTCTTTGTATTCGGTCATTTTCTTGGTTTCTACATTGTTTAGCTCAAACTCACTGGTATCAACACCTCACTAAGCAACGCTTTCTTCTCTTTTTGAACCCAACTATGATACCTGGTTGCAATGTTTTGTTTTCAATGTTCACGTTCGCTGGGATCATTATGTATTTACGGAAGTGGTACTTCCCTTTTTTCTGTGATTGCTTTTGGTTCATGTTCTCACAATTTTTTCTGGAACTGGGATATCAAAGTTTTTGTAGATCTGCCAGCGGATTACTTTACATACTCTGTTGTGTCGTTATGTGTACAGCTGTTCTGACATGAGTTTTTTTTTTGAGTGGGTCATTAAGCATAACATATCATTCTCTTTGCTAACCCCACCTCCACCCCTCACCTTTCTCTCTTTTTTTTTCCTCCTCCACACCCCTCAGTCTCTATCTCTCTTTCTCACCCCCCTGCTCACACCCCTCCTTCCCACAGTGTATTGCAAAGTTTGGTGAGGCGTCGCTCTCCCCACATCCCCCCCCCTCTTCCTCACTCTTTCCCTCTTCTTCGATTCCTCTCCCTCCTCCCTCCATCCTCTCAGCTCCAATCCCTCCGTCCTCTCCCCTCCCTTCCCTCCATCGTCTCCCCTCCCTTCCCTTCATCCTCTCCCTCCCTTCCCTTCATCATCTCCCCTCCCTTCCCTCCATCCTCTCCACTCCCTTCCCTCCGTGCTCTTCCGTCCGTCCTCTCCCCTCCCTTCACCCCACTCCTTTCCCTCCATCCGCACCCCCCCCTTCCATCCGTCCTCTCCCCTCCCTTCCCTCCCTCCTCTCCCCTCTCTCACTTCCCTCCGTCCTCTCCCATACCCTCCCTTCCCTCCATCCTCTCTCCACCCCTCCCTTCCCTTCGTCCTCTCCCCTCCCTCTCTCCTTCTCTCTCACTATCCCCCCTTAACATACCCATCAGCGAAGTGACGGATTATATTTGCTCATAATAAATATGCTACAACCTGAGACCATTTATCGTTCAGTTTCGTTCCAAGTTCGGAAGTTCTAAAATATAAATACAGTATTAGTATTCAGAGAAGACAAGATCAAGCATATAATAAAAGTTTAACTCTGGATTCCTGCCAGTTTCAATGTTTTGTAAGCTTTAAGGTTGGACTATTTATCCATGTTAAAGCATGAATTGTGTACTGCTTTTTGAATCTTGACCAATCAGAGTTCTTGCTTGTGTCACATGATGTGCACGATGTGGAACCGCATCAACCATCACGGGTTTGTCATGTCGAGCACTTCATCTTTGAAATGCTTTGTGGATGGCAAAAATGTTTAAAATGACCTTCTTCACCCATTCACTCAACTTTGATGGAGTAAATATTGCAAATGTTTTTATGATGCGGTTGGGAATGGCTGGTGCTTGCTGAGGCCCTAATTTAAAAAAATAAAAATACGAGTTGATCGTCCCCGCCCGCTTCCTTTTTTGAAGCCGGCTCCCTCTTTTTTATTATTTGTCATTTTCTCAAACATCATGAGAAAAAAAAATGTACCGGTGACTGACGGAAGCTGTGTAGTGAAACTGCTTCACCACTTAAAAAGTATCCCCAAGGGGGACTGGCGGTTACTTCCCCAACAGACTAAACAATAAACCCCAAACTAAATAATAATACAAAAAAACTAAACAACAACACAAGAAAAACTAAACAACAACACAAGAAAAACTAAACAACAACAAACTACAAACGAAGAAACATGGTGAGTTAAAAAGGTTCTTTTTCATTTTGACGGACACACAGGATATTGAAAGAAGGACATACAGGATATCGGAAGGACACAAGATATTGAGAAGCTGTTTGCACCACTTAAAAAAATCCATATCTTCGTGCACGACTCCTACACCATTATTTGAATTGATCATTTTCCCAATGTCGATGCTAAGTTTTTATAACTTCTACCGAGTTGGACTAGGGAGCGCTGGTGAGTCCCCATCCTTCATATGTAAATCTATGTATTAAATATTTACTGCAGATCGACATAGAAAGATGACAAAGCCAATCATTTTAATACCCATGAAGTGTATAGTTTTTTTTGTATTTTGCATTCATTTATTATATATTTGTTTGGAACTGTGGATTGTATTTTTAATAGGCTTAGTGAGTGTGTACGTGAGGTGTCAGGTATGTGACCCACATCATATTTGTTTCGGGATACAAAACTGAAATGTCTGGTACTTGATTGACTCGTGTCATTTTTTTGTGGGGGGGGGGGGTGGGGAGGTTAAAAAAAAACTTGCATGTTAGGTACATGTTTTGTCAGTTACTAAAAGACATTTTGAAAAAAAATTAATAATAACAAATAACAAAAAAAGGGGCCTCCTCCTTCGTTAAAAAAAATCCAGACGATCAACGTATTTTTTTTTTCTTTTGCCTTGTATGTAATTGCAAAGGATCATGAGCACCTCATCAAAGTCGAGTACAGTGACATTCCTACTAAAGCAGATTTTCAAGTCATCTGTTATTGGCATTTTATTAATAAGCTTCTGATCGAACTTGGTGAGAAAAAAGCAACTGAAGAGGAAGGTGTTGTCCACCTCCTCTGAGTTTGAGGGGTCAGAGTTGAACGTTCTAGTTCTACCTATCTTCTTGACATGTACTTCATTCCAAGAAAAGCCCATGGAGAAAGATTACATTAACGATCAAGCCTTCACGTCTGAGCAGATGTCCTGCCTGCAGTGTGCATAATTTGTAATAAGGTGGAATGCTACATGAGAGTGTTTCATAAAACAACAAAAGAAACCTTAATGTGAGCTGCGACATTGACAGCAGGTAAGTAAATTATCCAGTAAATCTTCCAAGAGTGTGAAACTATTAAATTTCCTGAATAAGTGAAAAGGGTAAATGAAAGTTATTTTATGCCTAATTGGATGACTTTTCAGGAAAACTACTGGAAGCTGCCACACTGAAACACCATGAAAGCAATCTGATGTATATCAGAGAAAAAGACTGTCACCCTTTAAGTGAGATATCACAAACTTTGCTACAACGATTATTGCAGATTCCTGTTGAATAAACAGAAACCAAGAACTGCATCCAAGACGTAAAAATAATCATATTGAATGCAACAGTAAGTTTATGTCCAACATTAAGGATGACCATTATCTGATATTATATTTATGTAATTTCAATGCCAACTACTCCACAGTCAACACTTAATTTCATAGTACGGTCATGGAGGAGGAACTAATAAAGAATCTTGAAGTATTCTGGATGACCAAGATCATCACTTTATTTTTGAAATGCACTGAAAGAGAATGAACTACCATTGCAAACTTCAGATAAATAGAGCTGTGCAGTGAATGGCACATGGTATCATTTGCTGGTAGCCATCCAAAAATAGCCTCAAAAATCATGCACAGTGACATCCGAGTCATTGAGACGGAACCAAGTCTCATTCAGCGGCTTCGGAATGTAAGGTTGATGAAACTTTGCATATCTACCAAGCAGTGCTCATCATAAAGAATGCCTTACAAAGAACACCTGCTTTGGACTGTCTATAGCCACTGACTGCGACAGATCTTATGCTTGAATCTTCTGAAGATAGCATCCCCAATGAACTGAATAACCTCTTTGCCAGGAGTGTTGGACTGTTAGATGATCCTATAATGACAAACTTTGTCACATTCACATCAATCTGCCAAGATATTGTTAACTTGGCTTCTACGGGTCGTCCCCCTGATATGAAAAATCATAAATTCCCCAAATCCCCAGTGGACAGTATCAAACAATGACCTATCACATGCATGACAATGGATCAAGCCCCGGAGTGTATCCTCAAAGAGAATGTTAATTGTAACTCTGTGAAAACTCATTGTGAAGGAAGGTTGTGTTCATGTCGTCGGTTGGGTTTTTCTTGCAACGATTTTTGTGGATGTAAGAATTGTAAAAATTATACCACCACTGACTAAGAACAGCGCCTGTGGGGCGGTGCGGTGTCGATTTTGACGATGAGGGGGCTGATGGTGTAGATAATTAATCTAAAATACCAGTATTTTGTTGCATTCATTTGTATCACTGCATATTAAATACAACGAATTGATAAAATATAATATAGGTAATATTGAATATGTGTTACTGTATACTAAATACTATGAAATGATCAAATAGAATATACATAGACTGAATTTGTGTTTCTGCATACTAAATACTATGAATTGATAAAACATAATATACAAAATAACGAATTTGTGTTACTGCTGAGTAAATACTATTAATTGATAAAATATAATATACATAATCATGAATTTGTGGCCCTGCATGCGAAATACTATGAATTGATAAAATAGAATATACATAACTGAATTTGTGCTCCTGCATACTAAATACTATGAATTGATAAAATATAATATACATAATATTGAATTTGTGTTGCTGCGTCCTAAATACTATGAATTGATAAAATATAGTATACATAAATATGGAACTTGTTTTACTGCATAATAAATACTACAAATTGATAAAATACAGAACACATAAGTATGGAATTTGTGTTACTGCATTATAAATACTATGAATTGATAAAATAGAATTCACATAATATTGAATTTGTGTCATTGCATACTAAATGCTATAAATTGATAAAATATAATATACAGAGTTATGAATTTGTGTTACTGCATCCTAAATACTACGAATTGATAACATATAAGATACATAATATTGAATATGTGTTACTGCACACTAAATACTATTAATTGATAAAATACAACACGCATAAAAATGAATTTGTGTTGCTGCATACGAAATACAATGAATTGGTTGATAAAATAGAATATACAAAATAATGAATTTGTGTTACTGCATACTAAATACTACAAATTGATAAAATAGAATATACATAACATTGAATTTATGTTCCTGCATACTAAATACTATGAATTGATAAAATATAATAAACATAAATATGGAATTTGTGTTACTTCATGAAAAAAATATGACAAATTGACAAAATATAATACACATAATATTGAACATGTGTTTCTGCATCCTAAATACAATAAATTGATAAAATATAATATGTATAGTATTGAATTTGTCTTCCTGCATACTAAATACAACGAAATGATAATATAGAATATCCGTAATATTGAATGTGTTACTGCTGAGTAAATGCTATAAATTGATAAAATATAATATACATCATAATTAATTTGTGTTACTGCATACTACAGTATATACTACTAATTGATAAAATATAATATACATAATATTGAATATGTGTTACTGCATACTAAATACGACAAATTGATAAAATATAATATACATAATATGGAATTTGTGTTACTGCATACTAAATATAATGAATTGATAAAATACAATATACATAAAATTGAATGTGTTACTGCATACTAAATATGATAAAATGAAAAAAATATAATATACATAATAATGGATTTGTGTTCCTGCATAGTAAATACGACAAATTGATAAAATATAATACACATAATATTGAATACGTGTTACTGCATACCAAATACAATGAATTGATAATACATAATATACATCATAATGAATTTGTGTTACTGCATTCTAAATACTACAAATTGATCAAATCCTGACTGTAATTCATAGAACGATGTTTGTGGGTCTGTTTGTCACTTTACTCCTATTACAGTTCTGGGCTGATTACATCCAGATTTGTGACAGAAGATCAGCATGACCCCAATTTATGTATAGGGGTGTTTTATCTTTTGCCAGAGGTCTTTGGAGGGTGTGGGGGGGGGGGTGACGCAAATTCTCTACTTGAATGTGTATCGCGTAGCGCCACGTCTAGTTGGGGGAGGAAATTACAAATCTCCACCATTTAGAGTACAGTATTCCTGTCCCCACGTTTTCCAGTGCAGTGAGGTATTTTGAATGATTAGCAGGTATGTTTTTGCTTCATGCACATCACCTGGGTTATTATCTTGCCAAAACGAAGTTTTTGCAAGATATGTTAGTCAGCTTGTATGTTTTTTTTTATCTTGCCAAAACGAAGTTTTTGCAAGATATGTTAGTCAGTTTGTATGTTTTTTTGTTTGTCTGTAATCACGTATAAAAAATTCTGCAGAGCACAGTTATCATTGGAAATTTTTGTGACTTCGCATATCAGAGGCCGATAGAGGTCCCTTTCAGCGCATAAAATTTAAGGTCAAGGTCAAAGGTCAAGGTCACTGTCGCAAATCAGGGGAGTCGACGAAACCCTTATTTTTTGAGTAATTTTGATCGGATCGTCTTCAAACTTCATGGGAATATAGGTCATGGTCTGGCACTCAGCTGATTAATTTTTAGTGGCGATTGGCCTTGACCTTCATGGTTAGCGCCTGAGGTCAAACATATTTGACCCCAAGGTCAAATTTTCAAGTTTTAGGAACCATATCGTGTAGTACCTCAAATTGAACACCTCGATGAGTGCTTTCTAGATATGTCAAGCTTGAGACATTATGACGTCATTTGGTGACGTTATGAGGCAAACGCATATTTTTCATGGTTACTCTGTAGAACGATTCTCATCGGAATCTCTCGTAGGCAGAAATTCCTCAAGGAGTCGCTCCTGGTGGATAGCAGATCTGTTCACCTCAGTGTGACCTTAAAGAAGTCACACGTGGTCACCTTTTGGCAAGATACGGGTCACCCTGCGGGTGACATTGTTTTTATTTTATTTTGCCTATAAATATAAGTATGCATCAGAAAAACATGTTGCATGCTTGGAACAAGATCATCCAGAAGGTGAGTACTCTGCTAGTATAATATAATATACTTGCCGAAACCCCGTCACAGATGGATCCCGTTCCATGAGCCCAATAAGACAACCAGTAGCGGCTCTTGTAAGAGCCGGATCCCAGTCGATGTCCTCCATGGCCTTACCTAATGAGGCCTACAAAACGTCCTTGCACATGACATTTTTGGTGTACACTACTCCTTGTGAAGAAGTCCCCTGATTTGTGCACATGTCTACTTTGACATACAAACACCGTGTGAAAACTTCTCAGGTCACAGTACCGAGAAAAACGTGACGTGACCGCTATGAGGAGCACAAAATTGGTCCTTCGGCGACAGACATAATGATGTCAGCGAATGACCGATGATGTCATGACGTCCTTACGCCTCTCAGCGGTGACGTCACACGTCGCCATGTAAACGAATGTAAAATGAAAAGTGTTTTTTTTTCTACTTCAGAGTTGAAGTTTGACTATTGCCACTATGTGCGATGCACTTTTACAGGTACGAAGTTTCTTTCAGTCCAGGTCACAGTACCGAGTAAAACGTGACGTGACCACCAGGAGGAGCACAAAATTGGTCCTTCAGTATTAATATATCGATTTGTAATATTGAATTTGCGTCACAGTGTTACTTCATATGAAATAATCGGTTTCATAAGGCATCGTAAAGTGTGATGAATCTGATGAAAAAAGGGAATGTGTTTTCTAATAAAATATGATCATGAGATGCCTTATTAATACTGGTTCAATGTCCAATAGCAGATAAAGTCCTGTTACATTGGAATATTTCATCAGAGCACATGACATAGGCTTCCCGCCAAAGATGCCACCTTTCTCCACCTGGTTAGCAACCTGGCCCCAATAAGCTCCAGAATCATTGTCAATGGTGCCTCTCTGCTGCTGTCTCTGCTACAGCAGACATCAAACATTTTTTCTCAAGTGGTTTTGTCTGCACACTAATGGATCTCCGATTTTGGAAGGTTTATCTCAGATACTGTTGGAGATATTTAAGTTCAAATTTACAGAAACCCACAGTGTGTTACAATATTTCTGACAAAAGTGTCAATTTCACAATTTTACTGAATCAAGTATGTACCACTCAAAGCGTTCAAAAGGAATCAGTTTACCAGTAGTACCCAAGAAGGTCCACAATTGTCCAAAATACTGAGCCCCAAATACATTTCATATGGAAAATACTGCACCGAGAGGTTGCCATCTGGCCTCAAAATGGCACTTTTTAGTTCAAATGACCTCCTTTTACCCTTCGTGTGAAATAACTGGCAAGATTTCAGAATTAAACTTTTCTCACTCGGTCAGGCATGTTCTCAGTTATCCAAAACATTATAGAAATCGTAGAATTGAGAGATGGGAGCGAAATCAATTTTTTGAGCATAATTCGTCATCTCAGGTTACAGTTGAAAAGGTTTGATGAAGATTTGATGACAAAAGCTCAATTGGTAAAGATGTTACGGCCTGGACAGACATACTGAAGTTCAATGGCAAATACAAAAAGAAACATGGAAGCAATTTTTAAAAAAAACGGAACATCTTGCGCTTTACGCGCTACAGTGGCGCTAATAGGGCTATTTATAGTCACTCTGACTTTGCTATAATGGTAAAAGGTGATAGCCTGGATAGACACACACACAAACACACACATACACACACACACACACACACACACACACACACACACACACACACACACACACACACACACACACACACACTGAAGCAACTGCAAATCTCCATCTCCCGCTGCATGGGGGCGACAGGCTAATAAGTTAAATAGTATTAAGTATTTAATTTCAAAGTAGAGAGTATTTGCACAATTTAAGAAACCTGATGTTTCATTCAGAACTGCTGAGACAGCCAATCTGTAAACAAAAATCTTAATGTTAATATTCTCGCTTGTTTGAGGATGCATGCAAGATGGCCAATCCTTAACTTTCCGGTACACACAGGCTTCCACCCTTGAATGACTGAGTAATTTGATAGGCTGAATTATAAACTGTTGGTGAGAAGTCTTCACATGTAAAATCCAATGGCTTGGCTAAGCTGACACCACCGATGACAGAATAAGATGGCAACTTCACATAATTTTAAGCTATTTATAATTTTCACGATTAAATTATCAGGATACACAGTTTGCAAATAATTAATAAGAGCAACACAAATGACACTTGTTACAAATCCTGATGGGCTTCAACGGTAAGACACACCTGACATGTACCGAGAGAAGTGTAGAAAACCGATTCCCAGCTATGATCACAGATCCGAACACAACAAACAGTCTGAATGCAAAATAAAAGTATGGGAAGCTGGGGCAAATGATAGTTCAGGGTGATAACAGAGATGGAAGATGGCATGTCTGGCTTGGGAAGGTGAAAATGGCGTATGTACTGTGCTCGTAAAGCAGAACATGGTGAGCGGGAGCATTCTTATTATATAAGAGCACAGATGGTGCATGCTTGTTCCAGGGCATTGGACTCCTTTCACACTGGTGTCGAGGTTATGACTTGGTGACTGTCCACCACCCGAGCTCTCTCTGACTCCTACATTTTTCTCCCAACTCGACGATCAAGGCCAAATTCAGTCAAAAGCTAACTGCACACACCTCCTGAGGTTCTCCTCTGTCTTGAGTCCAATGCTGTGTTCCTCAAAAAGCTCCCTGTGCTTGGGCATGTAACGCCTCACCCGGTCGAACATCCCTCCCTGGTTCATACGACTCTATGTCCCCTGCAGTAAGAGGTTGGCTCCCATGGAGATGCTGAACTGTGTGGAACAATAAGAAATTAGGAATAATAATTGGAGGTGGTCAAAAGGGGAAAAACAGCCTGAGTCGATACTTTGTAGAAGCACCTTTAGCAGCGATAACAGCATCGAGTTCTCTTGGGTATGTCTGTATAAGCTTTGCACATGTGGATTTGGGGATTTTGTCCCATTCTTCCTTGCAGATTTGCTCAAGCTCCATCAAGTTGTATGGGGGGTGTCGGTGAACATCAATCTTCAAGTCTTTCCACAGATTCTTCATGGGATTCAAACCTGGGATTTTGCTCGACAACTCAAGGACTTTCACGTTCTTGTTCTGAAGCCATTCAAGTGTTGCTTTGGCTCTATGCTTGGGGTCATTGTCCTGTTGGAATGTAAATCTTCACCGCAATCTCAGGTCTTTTGTACTCTGAAGCAAGTTCTCAATGATTTGCCTGTTATGACTTGGTGACTGTCCATTTGGTGACTGTCCATTTGGTGATTGTCCATTTGGTGATTGTCCATTCATTGTTCCTTCTCTCCTTCCAAGTCTCCCTGTCCCTGCCATTGAAAAGCATCTCCATAGCATGATGCTTCCACAAGCATGCTTCACGGTAGGGATGGTGTTAGTTGGGTGATGAGCTATGCCCATTTTCCGCCAGACATAGTGCTTTGCATTCAGGCCAAAGAGTTCAATTTTTATCTCATCAGACCACAAATTATTTTGCCTCATGCTCTCAGAGTCTTTCACATGCCTTTTTGCAAACTCCGGGTGTGCTGTCATGTGACTTTTTCTCAGGAGTGCCTTCCGTCTGGCCACTCTCCCATAGAGCCTATATTTGTGAAGTGCTACAGAAACTGTTGTCCTTCCGGTCGGTTCTCTGATCTCAGGCAAGGAACTCTAGTTCTGTCAGAGTTGTCATTGTGTTCTTCTTCACCTCCCTGATCAAGGTCCTTCTTGCCCGGTTGCTCAGTTTGGTCGGACGGCCAGCTCTGGGCAGAGTCTGGGTAGCTCCATATTATTTCCATTTCCTAATGATGGAGGTCACTCTGCTCTTGGAAATGTTCAACACTCTAGAAATTGCTTTAAACCCATCCTCAGATCTATGCCTTCTCACAATTCTATCTTCGAGTTCTACGGACAGTTCCTTGGACTTCACGGTAAAATTTCTGCTCTGACATGCACTATCAACTGTGGGACATTAGATAGAAAGTTGTGCTTCTTCCTAAATCATGTTCAATCAACTGAATTGGCCACAGTTGGACTCAAAGTTGTTGAGACATCTGAAGGATGATCAAAGGAAATTGGATGCACCTGAACTCCATTTGGAGTGTCATAACAAAAGGGTTGAATACTTATTGCACAAGACATTTCAGCTTTTCATTTTTAATTAATTTGTAAAAAATTCTAAAAGCACGTTTTCACTTTGTCATTACGGGATATTTTGTGTTGATCGGTGATAAAATAAATTTTTTATTTAACCCATTTTAAATTCAGACTGGAACACAACAAAATGTGAAAAAGTCAAGGGGTGTGAATATTTTCTGAAGGTGCTGTACACTCATCCACAAAAGAATGTATGCAGATATGGCAGTATGTAAGTTAATCACAAATATACCAGGGGAGTTACCTCTCCTTTCCATGCATATATCAGTAAAATTCACAACAGAAGCAGGAATATTGGTGTTTAAAATAGAGGAACTTGCATGTCTTTTTATCGAAGGCATATAAAAAAGCAACATCAAAATGAAGGCCTTGTATGATTGCACTGGCATGGTACCTCAGAGAGATGAGGGATATGAGTTTCTCTCCAAATGTGTTGGATCATAGGTTACAATGGCTTTTATAAATGGACAACAAGTGGGCATGGGGATTTTCACAAAGGGGTGGTTCCGCCTTGTAACATAGAATTGCCAGGACGATGAATGACATGGAACACCACCATAAGGATCGACAAAAAGCATGCAGTTACAGAGGGACTCAAACAAAGGATGCACATTGCATTTGTCCTGTCACACTATGTATGGAGTGCAGAGGTCATTTGTCCTGCCATTGCATTTGTCCTGCCACACGATGGAGTGATGTGGGAAGTAGAAGGACCAGATGGTCCGAAGATCAGTTTCTTAATGAATGGCAGCTTGCCAAGAGCAGGATGTCAGCAACATCCATGGGGCAATACTGAAATCATCGGAGATCTCTCTGACAGAATGTATCATGTCTCAAAAAACAATATTGAGAGTGTAGACGACATCTGGCGATTGTAGAGTGTAGAGTGTAGACAATTGCATTGTCGAGCGAGATTAAGCCTAAAGATGACTACTCAAGCTCTGTCTGCACACTTTTACACTTCATACCAAGCACAGTCCTTCACCTATAAAGGATAAAACTATACAGTGCAATATACATGGTCTCTGGTCTTCCATTGACCAAATGGATCGTTTTACACCACCACCATGGGTTCAGCAACAATGCCAAGCCTACTCTAGCTATGCTCAGATATGCCCAGTGTTGTTCAGTCAAGGCCTTCACTAATCACAAAGGACTGACTCATCAATATCCAAGTACTGTTGAAGCAGGATGACAACATTGATTGGCATAGACCATTTCCAATGAAGTGCTTGCTGTATCCCACATTCATTTCGCATTGACTATCAACCTCATGTACATTTAATTACTTTTTCATTCCAGCACAGAAGGAGCACACTTACTTTTGAGCTTTTTAGTTTGCATTTGAATCTCAACTGGACATAAACTGTTGGATTAGTGTGTCAGACAGGGAATTGCATCACAAAGTGTACCATACTTCAGATATTATTAAGCCTGGAACTTGTCTGCGAGCATGAGCTGGTAGATGGTAAATATCCCCAAAAGTTTTTCAATGAAGAGTCAGTGAGTTATCACCACCGCCATATTTAAATTTCAAATTCCTGCCCAATCAGCTCCAGTCAAATGTCAGGCCCAGCCAGTCAGCTTATGAAAGACGTTCACATATTATATGCTCTATGAATGAGCCATTGACCCTGTACTAAGGCATAAGACTAGAACCTACTCAACATTTAGCCACCACTGTACCCAAATAATCCGAGTTACAGTTGGGGGGAAATTGATCAAGTGAGATATTGATTACTTCTGTCAATTGCAGGTGAAAGATGTAATTTCGCCTTTAAGATTTATAATGTGGAAAGCTGTCTTGCTGTGAACTCCACATCCTTGCTTATAAAAATTAATCTTAAGTGTCATGTTGAATGTTGTAATGATAGATGAAATCGTTTCTATTGTTATACTTCTATAAATCAGAACAGTTATGATTGAGGTATTGCATTGATTTACATCTTTAAACCTTCATAAAATTAAGTATATTTCTTGAATTGACCAAATGTACAAATCCTCTTCAAATTGCAAGTCAATCAGATGTAAAATGTCAATTTTAGAAATTCGGCCTGTGTTGACCTTTTAGCTTATATTGACCTCAAAAATAATTCGTCGTTGAATTCAGTGAGCTGATGTGAAAATCCTGTTCAAATTTAAATTCAATCAGATGGAATTTGACAATTTTAGAAATTTTAGCCGATGTTGATCTTTCGGTCCATGTTGGCCTTTTGGTCTATGTTGACCTCAAAAATAGATGGTGGTTGAATTCAGTGACTTGATATGCAAATCCTCTTCAAATTTGTAGTCAATCGGCTGAAAATTGAGGATTTTAGAAAATTGGCCAATGTTGACCTTTGGCCTATCTTCATCTTAAAAGAGTGACAGCTCTATCACATGGTCATATAACATGTGGTAAAGTTTCAATTTCCTCAACTGATGGTTTTCGATGCATGCTCTTCACAAAATGCAGACATGTACGACATACGTATGTACGTACGCTACCGATCCCTTAACACTGCTTTTCGCTTCGTGGCAGTTATATTTTCTAAAATTTTTAGCACTGCCAGCAGTTATAAAGTGGCAGTTCTAGTTGTGTCTATTGTTATTTACATAACATACCAGTACAGAAACACCACACAAAACTACACAAACACCACACAAAAAAAAGTCCTGGGGAGGGTCTGCAATCTTTGATTGCTTTTTCTTGTTCTTTATTGTTCCCTGACATTTTAAGAATAGACTGGTTCCCTTGATCAGTCACCAGAAACCCAACCACAGCAGCAACAGACCAAATGAGTCAACAAATGAAGTGATGCTACCATACATAGAGCACTCCTCTTAAACTGTGAGCTGCATCCTACAGCAGTACAACAATATCAATGTTACCCACAAACCACAAGCATCCTAATGAGCGCAGTTGTCGAAACCTAAGGACTGCATGAGGAAATTTGACAGAAAGAATGTTGTCTACAGCATACCAAGAAATTATTGTGAAGTCAATTATCTTTACCAAACATCCAAACCATTGACCATACGGCTAACTGAACATGAACGCACAGTGAGACTGTGTGATGGACTGTCGTTGGTAGCTATGCATACACACAACCACCAACACATCTTTGTATGGAGTCAGATGGCCATGCTTGGCATAGGGTCAACAAGGGTGAGCCATAAAATAATCAAGACCTGGTGGTTGTGCGAGAAGTCAAGAAATTGGCATGTCTACTTGAATCTCACATACCAGGCATTGGATAGTCAAGTACAATGCCGACAAAAGCCAAAAAGGGCACACACTGCTGGCATCAACGATGCATCACCACAAGAGAATGCGCACAACACAGGACCAGGACATACGAAGCACCGTGATTGGTGTGGACTCAGACCGATCCATGACACGCAGTCATTTCAACCGGAACTTCGTACATTGGCATGCTGACTCTGCACCAACGCTGGACGATAATGATATTTTTGCTAGTCGATTATCATCCCTCGAAATATCGAGAAATCGACATTGTGCCATCACTTATGTGAACAGAGCTTAACCACATATATAGCTGGTGGTTTGGGGTTATACACTATTGATATTTATATAACTCTAATGATGACCCACTCGGTTCCGTCGGTGTCGATTTTTTCTGATGTCAATATGCCGGTGAGCTCATACTGGTATATCGGTATTAAAAAAAACAAATAAACAATTTTTTTTTATGCAGATTCCAAAAATATTTTTTTTATGCAGGTCCACTGGCTCATTACGTATTCATACAAGATGTACACATCATTGACACACGATAATTTTTCAAAGTATTCCCAAAGGGGCATTTTTTTCTTCAATGAGAATGATGAGAATGGTTATTTTACTTCCAACTTCAACTTTTACTAAAAATGATTTTTCTGAAAGCGAAATCAGTTTTGGTAATTGACACAGGCCAATATCAATCGCTATCGTGGATCGCCATGTGGGTATGACTATCATGGATTGCCGTACCGGAATTACTATTGTACCAGTATGACAAATGTACCGGTATGACTATTGTACCGGTATGACTATTGTACCGGTATGACTATTGTACCGGTATGACTATTGTACCGGTATGACTATTGTACCGGTATGACTATTGTACCGGTATGACTATTGTACCGGTATGACTATTGTACCGAGATGACTATTGTACCGATATGACTATTGTACCGGTATGACTATTGTACCGGTATGACTATTGTACCGGTATGACTATTGTACCAGTATGACTATTGTACCAGTATGACTATTGTACAGGTATGACTATTGCGAATTGCTGAACTGGTTCCGCTTCATATCGGTATCGCTTCATACCAGTATCGCTTCATTCCGGTATGAATATCGTACCGGAACGACCATCGTACCGGTATGACTATCATACCATTTTGACTATTGCAGATCACAGTGTCAAGCGGCACACGCTTTCTAAAGCACACCCGAGTCATATAAAACAACCATTTGGAAATTGCTTTAAAAACAGCCACGAGGGCAAAGAAAAACGCGATTGCTTGTGTGGTACTCGGATGCTGAGGTACTTACTTCAGGTCAGGTCAGGTATGGGAGCATGCACCAGAGCAGCGCGTCACTGCGTCCACTTTCTGCCAGTACTCCAGGGGCCTCTGTCTGGCCATCCCCCAGGCAGATGCTTGGCCCATCCCCATCTCCTTGAGATGCCGATCAACTTTCCGCAACCACGAGGCACGTGGTCGGCCCATTGGCCTCCTCCACTCACGAGACTCGCTCGCCAAGAGAACCTGGCGAGCAGGATCAGTGTCAGGAAAACGAGCCACATGTCCATACAGCCACAGCTGACGCTCACAGACTATGCAGATAACAAATCTCATTTGAGTCTCTCTCAGAAACCGCTCGTTGGACACAAAATCCGACCAGCGATAGCCAAGGATTCTCCGAAGAGACCTGGTACCAAAGGAATCAAGTCTCCGTCTCAGATCCTTGGTCAGAGTCCAAGTCTCACATCCATAGAGCAAGACTGGAAGCACCAAGGACCTGAAGACTCGGACTTTCGTCCTCCCGCACAGGTACCGGCAGCGACACAAGCCATTATCCAGTGAATCCATGACTCCCCAGGCCCTACCCAGACGTCTATCGACTTCTGACTCACAGCCAGCAGAGACATGAATATCACTGCCAAGGTAAGTGAATCTCTCCACGACCTCAACATCCTCACCACAAACAGGTGGTTCCTCAGCTTCTGACTTCAAAAGTTAAAACCTACTGTACTTATTTCCTGGTACGTCTTGACATCATACATTTCACTGTTCCAGGACTAGCCAAGCTGCCAAATGCATCAAGGCTTTTAAAATCATGTACGGTATTTAAGGAGTGTAAACACCTCTCTTCGATTTGTTGGTGATATACCGGGGGGGGGGGGGGGGGTTCATTCCCATTTTTTTCAGTATATCGGGATATTTAGAATTCCAATACCGGAATATCAATATGAAAATTTTTACCGGTATAACTGCTATATCGATATATTGCCAGACCCTGTGACCCACTGAGCAATAGCTCGAAGATATAGCTGTTTGTCACCATGTAAACTGTCCTGAAATTGTTGTAAACACTTCTGTGTGCTCTCATTGAAAGCAGTGCTTGTGCCATTGTTATACAACCTCATAATGGGTATTTTTGAACATTAATTGCACTTTTGTAGAGTGGCGAAGAAGCTGCTGTGGCCTAACATTAGACTTCGTCTCTGCTCTATATGCTGTATATTAAAGTGGCCGGATTTCTTGGTCCTCTGCCTGTCATACACTTTTCTCCAAGACGTGATTATGGCATTACGTCTGGGACGTCATTACGGCATTATGTCGCGTGCTTGGCTTGGCCTCTGGACGTGCATGTCATTCCGTCGTCCAGCACGAAGCCCTTCCCATGCTTCATTTGTCATTGTCCTCCGTATTCAAAATATTTTCATATTTCTTGGGAGTTCAAGGAGTTTGTCTTTCATGCAAATACTTCATTCCAACATTAATGTTTTACACACATTTTCAAGTTCAATATTCGATGTTACATTCTTTCCAAATACTGGTATATAAAACAATTAATTAATTGGGTCATTCCATTTTTATTTGCACGAACCTCATTTCCTTCACTCTCATCATATTTATCCCCATATTCGTCTTAATCTTTATTTTGTTTCATCTCTAATTCGGAGAAAAAATTATGCAATTACATTTATTTGTGAGTTAAACATTCGCTTGTGCTGTTCGGACATCCATATTTCATAAGCGGAACGTTAAGCTTTTGAGAAAAATTTACAATCCTGAACCAAAAGGAAGAACAACCACCTGAACATAATGTAAGTTGTAATTATATCGTTTTATCGAGTTATTTCATTTCTTCTTGGACTTGCTGTTTGGTCTTTCTTTCATTGGTGGCTTTTCCTGCCACCAGAATTCCTCCTGATTATGCTCGGACCACCCTGAGTCGAGCAAATAAAAGAGTTAGAAACCAAAAAAATTAACCACTTGTCGAGCTTATTGAATATCTGCAGCATAGATTTTGTCATTTTTAGTTAAGTGTGCCATTTCATTTAGCTTTTTTAACTGTTCATCAGTGAGTAAAACATCCACTCTGATTGCACTTTTTTCAGCTTGAACAGATGCCACATTAACTTTATGGGTTTTTTAGTTCCACATATACATGGTCTGTTGTTGAAGGATACTGAGATTTACATACACTGAATAGTTTATTTTCTCATTTCATCATTAGCATTTATTTTCAGAGAAATTTATGTGACCAGTCAATAGTATCATTTAGATATCAGTTTGTAGGTCCTTTTTGAAAAAGCATGCAAAAAATATCAATTTATTAATCTTCCCCACTTTCAATGGACAAAGTAGAACATTGATTCTTGGATTGTATTAATTTCCTTTTTGGTCAAAGAAGACAAAGAAGGTGTAGATAGATTATTGGATTGTTTTCATTTACTTTTTGGCACTCAAGTCAATATATAGACTGTATGCAAGTTTTTAAATCTGGCCATATCTAAAATAGGATCCTTATTAACGTTGCTTTCACATTACTTTTAATAAGCTTCCATATTATCATTTTTTTTAAAATCTCAGTTGATTTCTAATCTGTCATGTGGGAAAAATGGACCATCCGGTGAGATTAACTTGGCTGACCTTTCCATTTTACGTTAATTCATTATTTGCTGAAATCCGTGAAATTTAAAACCTTGGCTTTCAGGCAATGTTAATTGAAAATGTATGTCAAATTGTCTGGTCAGGAAGGACACATGTTACTTGAATATTGTGTAAAATATGCATAGAAATAATCTGTCAAATTAGTGACTTCCCTTCTGTTAAACTCTTTCCTCTTTCTCCTTCCCATCTCCTTTTGTTTTCATCTCCCTCTCTGCCTTTATATTCTCCTCTTCCTTTTCTTTCCCTTTCCATTATGGCTAAGAATAATGAAAAAAGGGACTACATAATGTAAGGGGCAGTCTTGAAACATGTCACACAGCAGAAGGATCTGGGGGTGGTAATAGATACAGTGTGGGATGGGGGCGAGGGGTGAGGGTCAGCAGACAGGGCAATGCCAGACAGCTATTGGCAAATCAAACAGGGTTTTATTTCGGTTGTATTCATAGCGGCATAAATTATCAAAGAAAGGAGATAATTTTAACATTGTATAGAACTTTATTGAGGCCTAATCTCGAATATCGTGTGCCCTTTTGGTCATTATGTGCACTTTTGGTGACTTTTTGAGGAGGACATAAATGCCATATAGAGGCTTCAGCATCAAGCTACTACACTGATTCCACGGTGAGCTGGACTTAGCTTAGAGGACTGGCTGAAGAAGATATGACTTTACTCATAAGAAAGGAGGGATTACGAGGGGATTTGATTGAGATGTTTTACAATAATGAAGGGGATGAACAAAATGATCGCAGAAAAGTTTTTCAGCAGAATAGAGTGATAGGATCAGGGGCCATAGCCTGAGAGTATAAACATAGGAGCAATACCCCAGGGTACTCACCTCGTAGTGGCTGATTACGATAACCAGGAAACCACTGATAGACATGGATAACCCACAAAATATGTAACAGGAAGAAAGTAAATAACTATGGATATTGTTTTTTAATACTGTGAACAAACTTTGGTACATCACGGGTGATAAAGGTTGTGGTCAAGCTTCATCGAAATTGTGTGTGTGGATTCTGAGAAGAAAGCAAATCCATATTTTGGGGGGCAACCCCTTCCCCCACCCAGAGACCCTTTAGACCCCGATTTTTTTAATGGTCTGAACAATCTTTGATACATCACAGGTGATGAAGGGTGTGGTGAAATTTCATTGGAATTTTGTGTGTAGTTTCGAAGAAGAAAGCAAATACCTATTTTGGGGAGCAACCCCATAGACCCCCTTAGGGCCCATTTTTTTTTAATGCCATGAACAAACTTTGGTACATACATGGTGATGAACGCTGTGGTAATGTTTCATCAAAATCTGATGTGCAGTTTCAGAGAAAAAGTTGAAAGTATTTGTGGACAGATGGATGGACTGACGGATGGGCGGATGATATGCCATCCCATAAGCTCCCTGGAACTACGTTCCAGGTGAGCTAAAAAGCGGAGAGTTAAGACAGTAATAAAGCAGGAATCTTTCATTCAGAGAGTAGTTATTGTATGGAATGGTCTCCCTGGAAAGGTTGCAGCAGCAGAAAGAGTTGAAAGGTTTAAATTGGGGTTAGCAAGGTATATAGCAGGTTTGGAGACAGAGGGGTACAGGGATATTGGCAGGACTTGTAGCTAGCTTGGTGCAGATGGGTAATAGGATCTGGTGTTCGTGTAGCAGAAGCCTGATGGGCAGAATGCCCACCTCCATTGCTTCCAGTGTTAGAGTTTAATTCCTAGTTATTCCTTAAGATGCAATCTGCAGTGGGCAGAGGCTATGAAATACTGTTGTGGTGCCGAGTTTCGGTGGCGAGCATGACGGAGAGATGGAGCAGTAGAGTCGGCTCCACCGAACACCCGGAATTTATAGGTCATCACCCCGGATAACTCCAGAGCCAACGGGTCCCTTATCGGACGGAAAATCGCCAGTAGGTCGACCGCGTGGGATAGGGTCGATTGCCAATTTCAATTTACCGAAATACCCACGTCGTCCAAACTACCGGGGAAATTCACCCTTGGCGGAGCTCGAGCGGAACGACCCGTTAGCATGCTCGAACCGTGCGTAACCCGAGCGGATGGTTACCGAGGTCCATCGGTCCAAATGCACAATTTGCCGCTTCCAAATTTCCCAACACGCACCGTGCTAAACCAATGAAGAAAACACAGAAACGAGCTGAAACATTTAATAGGGGATTTATTTATAATGGGGGAAGGGAACACACAAAGAGTAGGGTTAAACCGACTAAGCAATGCAACCAATGTACAATGAAAGCACTTAACAATTCTACTGATAGACGGGGCCCCACGGACACACACACGCACACACAGATACCCAGAAAGAGAGATGGACCTCGAGGTCTTTATTATTCCTTCAACTCGGAGGGAAGTTGAGCTGAGGGACAAGAACGTGGCTGGCTACCTGGCCACGTTCGTGTGGCTCGACGTCTGCACCTTCCCAGAGCACCAGTCGCCAAAGAATGGACCAGCGCAGCTGAACCCAGTGGAGGCGAGATGAGGTGATCTCCCGTGATGAGATGGTCGACCTCTTGTTGTTGTGCGCCAGACGAGATGCTTCGGATGCGCGTGGTGCAGTCAGACGCAGACCAGACCGAAGCACGCTCAAGCCGATGGGGATGCAATTATTCCTTCTTTCTTTTCTTTCCTCGTCCTTCTCGGGCGCGGTCCACTCATCCGTGGCCTGCTCTCATTGGGCGGACCGCGTCGCGGCTCCGCCTTCTTGCAAAGGATCACCCCGGCTCTGATCTGCTCGTCGCCCATTGGCCCCAAAATGACGCATACCCTTATTTGGCGCCAGGCCAGAACGAAACGCTTCGTGAGTGCACGAAGAGCGCGGACAATGCCACGAGCGGAGTGTTGTTGTTGGCGTTGATGTGAAAATCCTTGCTATAAAATAATCCGTTGCGCACACATGTAATTCCCATTAGACAGAAGGGGATGGATTCTAACTGTACACATACTTATCAACATAACTAACCTTGGGACCTGAATGTTGAGTGCTCATGGCTTCCAGATTCGCAATAATACACATGACCGCCCAGTGCACAGAAGTGTCCGACACCAAACTACAGTCATATGCTGAACCCTGTCTATGGCATCTATTTCTTTCCTGCTTCTCACTGCCAATCAGCTCATCAAGGATATTTGTTTTTTGAAATCAATTCCAGCCCATCACTTTGGAATAAATCCATGCAAGCATTTCTGACTCATTGGGCTTATGAAACTACCTTTTTGATATAAAAAAGGTAAAAATTCAAACCAGTTTCCACATTTCATTGTGATACCATCCAGGTTACATGACATTTCATTGTAATTCATTGTAATCTCAGAAGAGCCAGAAAACAGCATGTGCCCCTGCAAAACAACAAGATTACACTTGCAAACTTGTCTCCCTCCTCAAAAACCTGGGGGAGCCTTGCTAAGTCTGTCTCTGGAATATGCTCCCCTTCCATCCCTTCCCTCACTTAAATGGCACCACAGCTGACTCTGCTCATGAGAACGCCGAATGCATTAATTCTGTGTTTGCTTCCAAATCTTGTGTCCTAATCAATCAATCACTATCTCTATCCCTCTCTCTCTCTTAAAATGGCTAGTAAAGATCGGTGAGGTGCTGCCGCTAACAACACCGATGAGGTGTTAACAGACAAGCACGGCATGTGCTTCGTGCCGCCGGAAGGTGTTTTGCTGGAGGAAGCTCTCCTCGTGATTGACGAACTGATCGGTTTTGAGAACATTCAGGTGGCGTCTCGAATGAACCACAAGATCGTTGTTTTCGTCTCGAAAGTCCAACTCGCATACGTTGTTGTTCAGAATGGACTCGTTCTGGGTGATGACCAGTATGTTCCCGTTTCATCGTGGGAAAATCCGGCATCAAAGACTTTGTTGTCCAACGTTTTACCGATGCTGTCTGAGGAAGAAATTCTTCAAAAACTCGGTCAGTACGGTACTGTGGTGTTGAGAATTACTAAATCTTCCATGCGCACCATGGATGGAAAGCTTAAACACATCGAAACGTTTCAATAGAGGGTGTGACGCAGTTAAATGTCTCTCTCATGTTTAAAACAGCAAAACGTGAACATAGGATTTTTGCGGCAACACAGAGGCGAAAATGCTACGAGTGCGGAGCGTACGACCACATGAGGCAATATTGTCCGAATGTGAGGAAAACATATGCTACGGTAACCAGAGCAGGAACTCCTGTGAACGTTACAGAGAACGTTGAAAACGAGTCACGTGCAGAGCAGGAGTCTGTGCCGGAACACCCAGGTACAGTTAAGAATGGTCCTGATGAAGTTCATCGGTACATTATAAACAATGAGATAACAAGTATGGCAGTTAATCGTGTCAGAAGAGGGTTGTGTAAATGACACAGAAGAGGAGGCACATCCTGCAGAGGGAATGATTGTGGACATAGGTTTACAGAAGCCTTTGAAAAGGTCCTTTTTAAATACTGGAAAGGAGGATAAGGGCAGCAAGGTGTTAGTGGTACAAGCGGAAAATACTCCCAATGATGTTGACAGTGAGCAAAGTGGTGAGAGTAGAGCTGAGATCATGCCACCTGCTCACGATGAAAACAAAGGAGATTTCTGAAAGCAGAGATCAAGCTTGCAAAGGCAAATTAATCATTGATGGTGATATTAATGGTGACATCTCCACCCTCCCGCTTGAAGAGAAGGAGGATGAGAAGCCTAAGGTAGACGGTAATGGAGCAGGGAGCATGGAAGCAAAAACAAGTGACCACAATGAACTAGATGTAATGGCTGATGACCTTCCTTCATCTTTACGGGAAGCTTTGAGTGCATCTCAAGAGGAAGATGAGCACTCTGAAGTGGTTAAACAAAACATTGTTAGGTTTCTGAAAGAAACCTTTAGACAACGCAATGTGCGAATCAAAGATCATTTCCCCAATATTCTGGCCTTCATTTCAGCTGCAAAGCCTTTGCTGCAGGAGAAGGACCTTTCAAAACCTGAATTTCAGCGCTTAAGGAAAGCTGTTACAAAGGCAAATAAGGAACAAAATGAGGAAAGTGACTTCATTCCACAAAACAATCAATAATGGAATTGAACATTATATCTCTGAATATAAATGGAGGTCGTTCCACCTTATGAAAAGTACAAGCCCTTCAAGCAATAGAGAAAGCAAAAACTGACATTATTTTATTACAAGAAACCCATGCTCTGAATACTCAGGTCGCTGATTGGGCGAAACTATTCAAGGGGCGGTAGTGGTTAAGCAGGTTTCCTACACCTCGAGCCGGCGTTGCCATCAGTCTAAGTCACAGGTTGTGTGCTCACCAGGTTTCCTTCAAAGAAATCTATAAAGGGCATTTGATATCAGTAGAGTTTCTTTGCAACACTCAAAATATTGTTATCCTAAATGTATATGCACCAAGTGATCCCATGGAGAGGAAAATCTTCTTTTCCACACTACGGGACTCTGTGAAAACTTTGGATGCAAATGCTTTGATTTGTATTGCGGGAGATTTTAACTGTACAATTTGTCCTTCAATTGAGAGGAATGGCCATGAACTGCATGTTGCCTCCACAAAAGTGTTAGAAGACACCATCGAAAATTACTGGTTTAAGGATGCGTGGAGGTCGCAACATCCACTTTTGCGTTGTTTCACATGGTGCAGATGTAATGATGACATTATGTCAATGGCAAGACTTGACAGGTTTTACGTAAATAAGCTAATGTTAAATGTTGTGTCTTCGACTCAAATTGTGCCAAGTGGGTTTACTGATCACAGTCTAATCCCAATGTCTTTCAAATTACCCTTTCCACCCTGTGGTTGTGCTTATTGGTCTCTCAATACTCGTCTCTTACAAGACAAGGGTTTCAATGATGCCTTTCGAGTCGTGTGGGAGAAAATTCGGTCTTCTCGATTTGATTTTGATAGTCTCTGGTTGTGGTGGGATATCGCAAAAACCCAAATAAAAACGTTTTGCCAACAACACAGTTTATATAGCACCAAAAGGCAGTCAATATCAATTGACTGGTTAAAACAGGAAATAGTATTCCCAGAACAGAACAATGATGAGGATGGGAAAGACACACGTGCCCAATTACTATGGTCTAAGAAAGCATTGCTAGAGCAGATGGTACGGCAACAAGCAATAGGTACCTTGGAAAGAATGCGAATGAGCTATTTAACGTTGGATATGCCAAACAAGGACTTCATTAAATTAGAGACCTCTCTTAAAAGGTCACAACAAATTCATAGTTTACTCACTCCCAATGGGTCCCTGGTAACCTCTCAGCAAATGATCAGGCGTACACTGAGGGATTTCTATTCAAACTTGTATTCTCCTCAGAACGTGGACAATGAGGTGATGCAAGAATTAATTGCTCGGCTCCCGAATGTCAAGGAGGATGAGCAACGTGTGCTTGACTCCCCAATTTCGGCAAATGAACTTGAAGCAGCTGTGAGGAGCCTGAAAGATGGAAAAGCCGCTGGAATAGATGGCTTGCCAGGGGAATTCTATAAAACTTTTTGGAACATTGTGGGACCTGATTTACTTGACGTTCGTGATGAAGAACTTCCGGTGTCCTGCAGAAAAGCGGTCGTGTGTTTACTGCCAAAATCTTGGAACCCTCAACCGGTGGAGAGCTGGCGATCGGTATCTTTACTGGGTGCTGATTATAAAATTCTCTCTAAAGTACTTGCAAATCGCATAAAAACTGTTATCAATTCTATTATACATCCAGACCAAACATATTGTGTGCTGAGAAGATCTTTCCATGACAATAGATTTTTGGTAAGAGATATTATTTCATGCAATAAGCACCTGTGTGATGATTTTGGATTACTGTTTCTTGATCAAGCTAAAGCCTTTGATCGTGTTGATCACAAATACTTTTTTTCTGTTTTGAAGGTAATGGGTTTTGGTGAAACTCTCATCTCTTGTGTAAAACTCCTGTATACCAATACTCATTGTATGTTGAAAGTTAATAAGAGGTTATGTTCTCCCTTTGCGTTTCAACGGGGTATCTGGCAAGGTTAAGGTTGCCCTCTTTCTGGTCTTTTATATATGCAGTCGTTGCCCTTGAGCCACTCTTGCTATCCATGAGACAACAAATACCTCAGGGAATGAAAAGTATAAAAGGAGCAGAATTTGTGCAGATGGCTGATGCTGATGATGTCTGTGTTTTGATTAAAAGTACAAAGAATGTCTCTGCTTTACAGCCTTGTCTGAGAAATTTTTCTGCGGCCTCCTCTGGTCGGCTAAATTGGAATAAAAGTACAGCATGATGGTGCGGAAAAAGTGACCTCTCTTGTGCATAACCACCATCATTCCCACAGAACTTGGTCTGGAGAACGGACGGACTTAAATATCTTGGAGTGTACCTTGGCAATCATGAGATGGAGATGAAAAATTGGGAAGGAGTATTGGAACAAATTAAGTACAGACTGAAAACATAGGAAGGACTGTTGAAGTCCCTTTCATATCAAGGTCATACTCTTGTCATCAATATAATTTGATTGCAACAAAATTGTGACACAGAATCACTGTTCTGCAGCCATCATATCAACTAATTATGGATATTCAGCGAATGCTGGTAAATTTATTTTGGAGTGGATACCATTGGCTACGACCTGAGATACTGTACTATCCCTGGAAGGAAGGTGGCCAAGGTGTTATCAACATCTTTGGTCGGATTGTGACCTTTCAGTTGCAGTCTCTGCAGAAACTGCTGTTCACTGAACAGCTAACCTGGCGACCATTTGCATTTTTTCTCCTGCAACAAGCTGGTAAACTGAGATATGATCGGCATCTTTTTTGATGGATCTCGAGCACGTAAATTTTGTTTCTCTAAGTTCGATCGTAGTTTACTGGATATTTGGAAAAAGTTTGATGTTCATCAGCTGCTTGAGGCATATAATTGCAGAATGTTCCTTCAAGAACCCCTTTTTTTTTTCCATAATTTTTTCCCTGGTATTCCTTACAGTCATGCCATGATTCAAATATTTATCCAAGGAGGAATCAATAAGGTGTGTGACTTGAGAGACATATCTGGGGTTAAGAGGAAACCTGTTGGTGTGATGGCGTCCGCAGTTGGTTGTAGATCTGTCCGACTTGTGGACCAAGTGGTGCGTATAGTTATCCGGAAATTTAAACAGTTAAATATTGGCTGGGAAGGTGCTGGTATCATTGAGGATTTCCGGTTAAGCTTCCCAGAGATTAAAGTACTCCTTTCTTCTTCTTTTCGGTCAGATATTGAATATACCCCACCTTTCCATCTTGTAACTAAGACTGGAATTTGTGATCTTCTTCAACAAAAGGGAAACGTATCCCATTCTGGAAGAACACGAATAGCGTTGTGGTCAGAGCAGTTTGGACCAGGTTCTCCCTGTACTCCATATGTATACCTTACCCATACATGGTGTATTAGCAGATGTTCAGTGGAGATTGGCACACTGAGCCCTCTCCTCCAACACATTTGTTCACCATATTAATAATTTTCTGACAGAAATATGTCCTTTCTGTGATCAGGAGGAGGACTTGTTTTATGCTTATGTGAAGTGTTGTCGACTAAATTCTCTTTTTCTTCAACTTAATCATCTTTTTCACCAATTATCCTTTTCCTTTTGTTTGCACATGTTTATTTTTGGTGTATCCTTTAAACCTATATGTAGAGATGTGGGTGTTCTTTTAAATTTTCTGGGTGCTGTTGCAAAATATGCAATCTACAAATCTAGGAAGATTAAAATCGACAATGGTCACGGATCAGATGTTATCTTTATTTTTAAAGGCTTTTTCTCAACATGACTTAGGTTGGAATTTGATTTATTTTTGAGCAATCAAAATGTTTAACATTTTGAGAGAAAATTGTGCATCGCAAATGTTTTGTGTTTTGTGAAGAATTCAGAACTTGTAATTCCTTTATAAATTTCTTTAAACTGTGATGTTTTTTTTTCTGATGAATTCTGAATTATCATAAATATGTATTATACTGTGTGTGCCTGAATGTAATAAATGAGGTTTCAGATTCAATTCTCTTTCTCTCTTTCTGTACTGCTACTGGAGTCTGTATCTGTATGTTTTGCACTTGAGAAGATAAAGAAGTTTCCATTAGCCCTCGAATCTGACTGCTAACGAACCGGACGGCATCAGCTCATGTGTCCTAAAAACCTGCTCTCCTGCTCTAGCACATCCTCTCTCCTCCATTTTCACCCTATAATTTACCCTCGGTCATCTTCCATTTACTTGGAAATCAGCCAACATCACTACATTACAGAAAAAAGGTGCAAAAACTGATCACCTTAAGTACAGACTTATCAGCTTATTTCCAATCATCAGGGAGGTCACAGAATCCATCATCATATTTCATATGAAATCCTTCCTTTTCTCCAACATCCTCATCTCAGATCACCAATTTGCATTCAGTTTAGACCAGGTCACTCGGCCTGGAACATGCTGCTTCTACGCACCCAAAAATGTGTGGAAGTCCTCGATGTCAAATTTGAGGTCAGGGCCATCTCCCTGGACATATCTTGTGCTTTTGGTACAGTCAGGCATCCTGCCTTGGTCTCCCATCTCTGCCGATGGCATCCAAGGCCAACTCCACACATGGCTTAGTGACTTCCTCTCCTCTCGTAGCCAACGTGTGGCTCAATGGAATCCTTTCACCTCCTCTCCCGGTCAAGGCTGGAGTGTCCCAAGGCAGTGTTCTGAGTCCAGTCCTATTCCTGATCTTCATTAATGATCTCTGTCTCTCTGAAAAATCCTTTTTTGTTATATTTAATATAATATATTTGTTGATGACTCCACCCTCTGCTGTGACATCCCTCATTCTTAAGACAGTCAGGCTGCAGCCTCTTCTGTCTCTTCAGACTTTGACAAATGCACAAGCTGGTCAAACACATAGAATATGTTTTCCAATCCTGATATCCATACATATATATATATATATATATATATATATATATATATATATATATATATATATATATATATATATATATATATATCCCTCTCCTCTCTCTCCCAGAAAGGACCATCTCAGAATCCCTCCCATGTGCTTTCTAAACAATCCTCTTGAGGAAGTTCAGTCATTAAAACTCCTTGATCATACTATCACCCACGATCTTTCTTCGGAAAATCACATTTCAAAGTTGGCCTCCAGAGCCAGTCGCTGACTCAGCATCCAACATCGTACAAAGTCCAGACTTGGCACACCTGATTTCCTGTCCACCTACAAGGCCTTCATCTGCAGCTTGATGAAGTACTGCTCTCCCCTTTGAGCTGGCTCAACTGTCTCACACCTTGCCCAACTTGACGCTTTGGAAAGCAAGATCTTCAAGATCATTGGAATCTCCCGTGCTGAATCTGAGTCTATGGGCCTATCACTTTCTCACCCCAGACAGGTCGGTGGTCTCTCTGTCTTCTATTGCCTCCTTTCTGGTCTTGCATTGTCTGCACGTTTTGTACTTTGTCTCCCCAACCCTTCCTTCCTCAAGTTTCTGCAAGGTGCATATGGTCCATCCCCCTCCTTCTGGTGAAATTACCTAAATTCAGGATGACTGTTCACCTCTACTCATTCGTTACTTGTTTTTTTCACCACCTGTGGAACCAACTTCCACAATCTCTTCAAAATCTTTCTTGCCTCCAGGTCTGTGAGACAGCTGTTCACCACCATCTCAAGTCATCCCCTTTCAAAAGCATGACCTTTTCTACATCCGTTAAAGCACCCTACCCCTCCAACCCCTCCCCCCCTAAATTTTTCTTTTGTATCCATCTTGTCCACTCCTTGCGTTCTCCCCTACCACTCATTGTTACCTGCATCCCTTGTTTGTCCGTCTCTGTCTATTTTTCCATTGGCATTTCCCCCTTCTCTTTCTGCTGTTCCTTTTGTTATGTTGAGTCCAGGGGTGTGTTCAGTTTCCAAGCAGCTGGCTCGCTCTTGACAAGCCAGGCTTTCCTTATGAATGGTTTCAAATGGAGGGCTTGCTTGAGTGCTTAAGCCACTTGACGAGCGCTTTACAACATACCTGGAAACTGAACACACCCTTGATCTGTTCTGTGTTATAATTCTTCCATGAGCCTTGACTTTGTATAAAAAAAACTGAATGAGTTTTTTTTTCATATTTTCTTCTCTCATAATTCTAAACTCAATCAGTTAGGTAACATTGTTAAACCATCTTTCATGGGAAACACTGTTTCACATTTATTGTTAGCATGCCACCATATAGATTACATCATTATGTTTTCTCTACAAACAACCACACAAACCTATTCTACTGTCAGACCCTGACAATCACGGTTCCACTATTTACGGACCCAGAATTTTTGCGGTTCATAAAAGTGACCTGCTTCTCCATTTGCGGCTCTGTGATTCACATATTCGTAGTTTGCTTGGTTTTTTTTTGCATTCTGTGTTTTTTCGTTGGCATATTCATGGTTTTTCACGGTCTTTCTGATCTGCTTCTACATTCGCAGTCCTGTGCTTCACATATTTGTGGTTTTTCATGGGATTTTTGATTTTCCCTTAGGAATCACGAACCGCCCAGAACCTATCCCTCTTTTTATAACTCCGCTGATGAAGTCGCAGGTAGCATTATTCCAATTGAAACAATGTCCTGACATTCACGGATTCGATATTTGTGGCATTTTTTAGGAACTCATCAATACCAATCTTTGCGATGATGGCAAATCTATGGGGCAAGAACAAGAAAAGATTCCTAGGATATCCTGTGCTTTGTGTGCGGATAACCAGCATCACAAGTTAACGTTTGCAGTTTCGACACGTGTGCCCACATACCCCATGCACACAAACTGCCCTTTCTTTATTTATTTTTGCGTCACAAACCTTCCTGGGTTACGTGGTCGCTGTATTTATTGGAATCCACTAATCCGTTCTCAAGTTATAACATGACAAACAAACAAACAGACAGAGACAAACACGGCTCCTTTTATAATATAGATTCTCAAAAATACGAAGTGATCATTGCAATGTTAAACATTAATTTTCTTGCTGGTCAATTCTCAGCCTTTTTCTCTTTCTTGTAGCATCATCTCAGAGTGAGCCAATGTTCTATTTCTTAGTATTGACAAAGGAAATTATATTGTAGGTTGATTGTCAGCTTATGTGTGAAAAAGTAAATCTAGGTGTCGTGAAATGTATCCCATCGGAACATGAAAGTACAAGAAACATCAAAAGTCAAATTTAAACCAGTCACGTGCATGAGGGAACAATATGTGCATGTGTGCAATTGAGGTAGACTGCATCTAAGAACAATGAACGAACAGATAATTGAGCAATTATTTGGAAATATTTAAGGTGGTGTGGGGAAAGGGAGTAGCACAAAGTGCATGTAAGGAGGACATCAGAGTAAGTAATGTTAGAAAACATGGGGTTATGTGGGGGTAGAGAGGGAGGATGATGAGGAACACAACTCCATGAACATCTGAGCATGGTACCGCAAACAAGCACTACACTACATCCCGCATGTCCTTGGTATATTTTCCTTCATTTTTGTCTGTCTTCAGGTACTTCTCTATTCCCCTCTTAAATTCTGTCTCTGTGTTTATGTTGACTTGCTTTCAAGGCATGACTTAATGATATGTGAACTATATGAAAGGAAATGCAAATCAAAAATAACAAATAAAGGAATGCAAGAACAACTTTTGATGAACATCCTCGTTTAAAAAAAATATATATATATATATATATATATATATATATATATATATATATATATATATATATATATATATATATATATATACATCGTACAAAGGAGTGAGACCAGAGAGATTAAATTCACGAAATTACATAAAATAAGAGAAGAGGCAAAAAAGTTGTGTGATATTATCTCGTGCATGAGAAACAATAAAGGAGAGGTACTAAAACAGGTAAACAGTTCCAGTAATATCTTTAAAATCTGTCGCACGTTTTTTTTCTATTCACCAAGCTGATATTGGGAAAAAGAATTCTCCATAAGAAATAGTAAACAACAAAAATACTAGATTTAATCATGAAGGTGAGTGTCGTTCCACATCATCAGGGAGATAGAATCGACAGAATATTGTTTGAAGTATGCCAACCATAATGGAAAGGAGGAACCTGTTATTTCATAATTATCCCGTCATTTGAGCCAATAAGGAGACGGGATGGAGCGAAAGTCTATATATCAGAGGTGCAGGTGTCAGAAGTGTGGGAGTTAAAGGTAAAGGCTATTTTGGCCTTCAATTCTGCTATTGGTGTCCCCCCCCCCCAACTCTTCCTTTTGTGCCCTGATCCGTTAATATGAGCTCTTCCATGAGCCACGACTTTGTATACAAAAAGGTGACAGAGTGATAGGAGAAAAGGGGGAATAATATGGAAAAAAAGAAAAAGAAGCATAAAAAGGGAAAAGGAGAGATGATAAACTAAAACTACAAAATAAGTGATAAAAAGGAGTGAGAAGAGGAAAGTGCAGAGATAAAAGCAGGACAAGAGAGAGAACAGGAAAAATGAAAATATGAGGAGAGAGGATAGGAAGGAGAGTTATGGTAGATATAATGGCAAAATAAAGGGCAAATAAACAAGGAATGGGAAAACAGGATGAAAAGTTGGAAAAGATGGAAGGTCGAAGTGAATGAAAAGTACTCAAAAACCCGTAGGGGGACGGGTGTACGTGCTGATCCTGAAGATTAGGCTTTGTTGCTTATGCTTCCCACTGTCTGTGGTGCTGAAATGAAGAACAATACTGAAGATTGCCATGTGACTGAACGAATGTCCAGGAAGACTGAAGTGTCGAGCAACCTGCTTGCAGAGGTCTGTGCTGTTAGTTTGTACAACGAGGAAGTTCCACAGAGGTGAAATACTACAGTTTGTTGGTGATGAAGTCTTATTTCAGCATCATAAAAAGTTTGAATTTTCACCTTGATGTATTATCTGAAAATATATCTTGATTTTGGAAATATATTAAGAACACCACCTCCTGTTAAGGGTCATGACATCTTTATGTCAGCTTACAACACCACTCAATTATTATCTTCAGTGTTTTTTTTGAAAGGTGTGCTATTGTTGGTACAAGTCTCAGGTTGAACAAAATTGAACAAAATTCAAGGTTCAACTCCATTCACCCAATTCATTTATGCATGACCACTGAGCAGAAAAACAAACAAACTTTTATTCATTTAGTTTTGGTGTTATAGTTACAGAGTAATTGCATCAACTCCAACCCAATACCAGGGTTAGCAAGAATCAGTGGGGGCTTTCAACAGGTTTTTGTATACAAAGTCGAGGCTAGTGGAGGAGCTAGAATATAGAACGGATCAGGACGTAACAGAACAAAACGGCGAACAGTAGAAGGAGAAGGGGAAACTACCAACCGCAGAGTTGAAGGACAAAATAGAGAGAGACTTGGACAAATAAGGGATGTGTGGAGGAAAGGGGGGGGCAGGAAAGAACAGGGGGTTGCGAAGATAGATACAGAAGCAAACGCTCAGGAAGTAAAAAAAAAATGGATATATCACCCCAAGGAGGTAGGCTTGGAGAGGGTTAGGGTTGGACTCCCACCCAAAGAGAACTGTCCAAATAATTAACACCAACAAAAACAGCATCAAGAACCCCAAACCAGAAGTGTGCAAATCAGATTTTTAGGCATCAGACATAAACATGTGTTTCTGTTTAACTTTAAGGTTGGTCTTTATCAGAAAGACAAAATGAGGAGAAAAGAGAGAAGGAGAGAGAGGGGGAGAAAGAGAGAGAGAGGGGGAGAGAGAGGCGAGAGAGGGGAGAGAGAGGCGAGAGAGGGGGAGAGAGAGGCGAGAGAGGGGGAGAGAGAGGCGAGAGAGGGGAGAGAGAGGCGAGAGAGGGGGAGAGAGAGGCGAGAGAGGGGGAGAGAGAGGCGAGAGAGGGGGAGAGAGAGGCGAGAGAGGGGGAGAGAGAGGCGAGAGAGGGGAGAGAGAGGCGAGAGAGGGGGAGAGAGAGGCGAGAGAGGGGGAGAGAGAGGCGAGAGAGGGGGAGAGAGAGGCGAGAGAGGCGAGAGAGGGGGCGAGAGAGGCGAGAGAGGGGAGAGAGAGGCGAGAGAGGGGAGAGAGAGGCGAGAGAGGGGGAGAGAGAGGCGAGAGAGGGGGAGAGAGAGGCGAGAGAGGGGAGAGAGAGGCGAGAGAGGGGGAGAGAGAGGCGAGAGAGGGGGAGAGAGAGGCGAGAGAGGGGGAGAGAGAGGCGAGAGAGGGGGAGAGAGGGGGAGAGAGGCGAGAGAGGGGGAGAGAGAGGCGAGAGAGGGGGAGAGAGAGGCGAGAGAGGGGGAGAGAGAGGCGAGAGAGGGGGAGAGAGAGGCGAGAGAGGGGGAGAGAGAGGCGAGAGAGGGGGAGAGAGAGGCGAGAGAGGGGGAGAGAGAGGCGAGAGAGGGGGAGAGAGAGGCGAGAGAGGGGGAGAGAGAGGCGAGAGAGGGGGAGAGAGAGGCGAGAGAGGGGGAGAGAGAGGCGAGAGAGGGGGAGAGAGAGGCGAGAGAGGGGAGAGAGAGGCGAGAGAGGGGGAGAGAGAGGCGAGAGAGGGGGAGAGAGAGGCGAGAGAGGGGGAGAGAGAGGCGAGAGAGGGGGAGAGAGAGGCGAGAGAGGGGGAGAGAGGCGAGAGAGGGGAGAGAGAGGCGAGAGAGGGGGAGAGAGAGGCGAGAGAGGGGAGAGAGAGGCGAGAGAGGGGGAGAGAGAGGCGAGAGAGGGGGAGAGAGAGGCGAGAGAGGGGGAGAGAGAGGCGAGAGAGGGGAGAGAGAGAGGCGAGAGAGGGGGAGTCAGAGAGAGGCGAGAGAGGGAGAGTCAGAGAGAGGCGAGAGAGGGGGAGTCAGAGAGAGGCGAGAGAGGGGGAGTCAGAGAGAGGCGAGAGAGGGAGAGTCAGAGAGAGAGAGAGAGAGAGTCAGAGAGTCAGAGAGTCAGAGAGTCAGAGAGTCAGAGAGTCAGAGAGTCAGAGAGTCAGAGAGTCAGAGAGTCAGAGAGTCAGAGAGTCAGAGAGTCAGAGAGTCAGAGAGTCAGAGAGTCAGAGAGTCAGAGAGTCAGAGAGTCAGAGAGTCAGAGAGTCAGAGAGTCAGAGAGTCAGAGAGTCAGAGAGTCAGAGAGTCAGAGAGTCAGAGAGTCAGAGAGTCAGAGAGTCAGAGAGTCAGAGAGTCAGAGAGAGAGAGAGAGAGAGAGAGAGAGAGAGAGAGAGAGAGAGAGAGAGAGAGAGAGAGAGAGAGAGAGAGAGAGAGAGAGAGAGAGAGAGAGAGAGAGAGAGAGAGAGAGAGAGAGAGAGAGAGAGAGAGAGAGAGAGAGAGAGAGAGAGAGAGAGAGAGAGAGAGAGAATGCCGAGCAGATAATCGACTGAGGCCATGTCACGGAAATAAGTTTTTTTTTCCGCTAAAAGTCCATTGTTAAGGGCGCGCCTGGGACGCAAGCAATTCTCCCAGGAACCTGGACGCATTTCTAACGCGTACATCGCACTCACAATGGTTCATTTCAATTCCATAATGGGCTGAGATGAAGAGCGAGATTAGGCGTTTAGCAAGTGGCACAATTTCTTTTTAACTCGTGCATTGTGGATTCTTGCAGCGTGCACAGAGTGCAGGCTTTTTCGAACCGTTTCTGTGGTCATTTGGTTCACACACCAAGGGGGTAGAAACGAACCACATATATGTTCCAATAAACATGAGTTATTATCTTGCCAAAACGAAGTTTTTGCAAGATATGTTAGTCAGCTTGTATGTTTTTTTTATTTTTATTTTTATTTTTTTGTTTGTCTGTAATCACGTATCGATCACTCTGCAGAGCACAGTTATCATTGGAAATTTTTGTAACTTCACATATCAGAGTCCTATAGAGGTCCCTTTCAGCGCATAAAATTTTCAAGGTCAAGGTCAAAGGTCAAGGTCACTTTGTCGCAAATCAGGGGAGTCGACGAAACCCTTATTTTTTGAGTAATTTTGATCGGATCGTCTTCAAACTTCATGGGAATATAGTTCATGGTCTGGCGCTCAGCTGATTATTTTTTGGTGACGATCGGCCTTGACCTTCATGGTTGGAGCTGGAGGTCGAAAGTTTTTGACCCCAAGATCAAATTTTGAAATCTTAGATACCATATCGAGTAACACCTCATATGAAAGCGCTTGATAAGTGCTTTCCAGATCTGTCAAAAGTTTGACGCTATGACGTCATTTAATGACGTCATGACGAAAAAACGGATTTTTCATGAGAACTTTATCTCCTCAGTTCTGATCAAAATCTCTTGATATTTCATGTACAACGGTCCTGGAGAGATACCATTAACCGTACGAAAATATAAAGGTCAAGGTCAAAGGTCAAGGTCACAAAAAGGTCAAGCATCAAGGTCGACGAAACCCTTATTTTTTGAGTAACTTTAATCGAATAAATAAGTCACTCATGTTCACATTTTGACAAGATAGTGGTCACCCTGGGGGTGACATTGTTTTTTTTTTCATGGTTACTCTGTAGAACGATTGTCATCGGAATCTCTCGTAGGCAGATATTCCTCAAGGAGTCGCTCCTGGTGGATAGCTGCTCTGTTCACCTCAGTGTGACTTTAAAGAAGTCACACGTGGTCACCTTTTGGCAAGATACGGGTCACCCTGCGGGTGACAGTGGTTTTTATTTTCTTCTTTACTTATGCAGCTGAAAAATAAGAGAGAAAACTAAATTATACAATAAATAAGAGCACAATTAAGCGAACTCCTGAAAACAAGGCATTTTCGAAGCAAAATCTCCAGTCCTTTTTGTCATATCTCATTGTCGAAAAGTGTGTAGAGGATTCTACAAGTACATACACGTTGCATGGGTAGCATGGCATACATGAGCGTGATTCAAATTTCCCCAAGACTTTTGTTTATGCAAGGCAGAGGAATGTATGGAGATAAATAACGATTGAGGAAATTTGGTATCACAGTTGGTAAACAATACTCATAATCACGTGTTTCTTGTATTAATAGATGTACTGAATGGGTATTACATCATTTCACATCAAACTGTTACAAGTGAAATAACTAAGATGGTGGAACATTGAATATTGTGAAATTTGTTGAAAATTAAAGGGCTGTCAGGATGGCCGAGAGATACACACTCGCCTAAGAGCCCTCAAGCCTGAGCTTGAAGGTGATTCATCATTGTGTGTGCTGCCTCTCGGATGGACGTTAAACGGGTGTCCCGTCTGCTGGCATTAGTTGGTAGGTGTTAAAGACCCCACGGTGTCCTTCTCAAAGAGCAGGTGATCTATAACTTGAACAAATTCCGAATTTGTTCCTAAAATTCCAAATTCCGAAGTTCAAATACTGTGAACAAATTCCTAATTCCTGCTAGGAAGGCAATGGCAATTACCACCCAGTATAACCCTTGCTCAGGAAGCTGCTTCGGTGACACCGACACTCTGTGAAGAGTATGGCACATCAGAGAGGCAGAGACAGAGAGACAGAGAGACAGACACAGAGAGAGAGACAGAGAGAGACAGAGAGAGACAGAGAGACACACACACACAGAGAGAGAGAAAGAGAGAGAAAGAGAGAGAAAGAGAGAGAGAGAGAGAGAGAGAGAGAGAGAGAGAGAGAGAGAGAGAGAGAGAGAGAGAGAGAGAGAGAGAGAGAGAGAGAGAGAGAGAGAGAGAGAGAGAGAGAGAGAGAGAGAGAGAGAGAGAGAGAGAGAGAGAGAGAGAGAGAGAGAGAGAGAGAGAGAGAGAGAGAGAGAGAGAGAGAGAGAGAGAGAGAGAGAGAGAGAGAGAGAGAGAGAGACAGAGAGACAGACAGACAGACAGAAAGAGAGACACAGAGACACAGAGACACAGAGACACAGAGACACAGAGACACAGAGACACAGAGACACAGAGACACAGAGACACAGAGAGAGAGACAGAGACAGAGAGAGAGAGAGAGAGAGAGAGAGAGAGAGAGAGAGAGAGAGAGAGAGAGAGAGACAGAGAGACAGAGAGACAGAGAGACAGAGACTTTTGTATATTTTCATTATAAGAAAAGAAAGCCCCCAAATGAGAGTTACATTTTCATTTCAGAGAAAGAAAGAAAACTAGAAAACCAAGAAACAATTTCTGAAGAAAGGAAAGGATGAATCAGGTGGATTATATACAAAACA
>NC_140962.1:36645286-36715286 GCF_056783735.1 Eptatretus burgeri
AGACTGATCAGAAGGGTGCTGCATGCGCCAAATATCATGGAGATTATATTTCGCAATGATGTTTTCAAAACGTTTTGCGGTACAGTTGGTTGGGGTTCCAGCCCGTTTTGGTCACATGAAGCATTAACAGTACAGTTAAAATCACCACCAATAATTAGACAAGTCTGCAAATCCAGTGTTTGCAGGAATTTTCTCAGTTTGGCAAAAAAGTCATATTTTGTCAAAAATCAAAAAAAAAGTCCACTCGTCATTTTTGCTTGGAGTGGAGACATTGAGAATTGTGAACTTGACTTGATTGATGGAGAAGGTCACAGAGGCAAGGTGTCCATCAATAATACTCATAAATTTAAGGCAGGACGGATGGAAACGTTTCCCTAAGACAAACATGATGCCTGCTTTCGACGAAGAGTTGTTACTAAAGAAACATTCCTTGTCCATAAATAGTTGCCACTGATCCTGAACAGATTGAATAGCATGGGTCTCTTGTAACAAAGCTATGTCGAGACCGTTGACCTCTACCAGCTGTTTAATTTGGATCATGCGGAGCGGACTCCCACCACCATTAACATTTATCGTTCCAATCTTGAAACTTGCCATGAGGAAAATAATAGCTTCGAAGAATAAGATCAGAAGTGGGAGAATTGATTAGAATCCCTTTTCGCCTTGGCGATCAATTTTTTTAAGCGGTGACAGTGTGCCTGGTGGAAACCGAATAAGTCAGGCTGACGTACGATAGCCTGAGCACACTCAAGGAAGGACGGTAGATCTGGAAAGTATTCAGTCAGGTTTATATTGCGTTTCCTGTATGTATTTTGTAAGAAGAGTCTTATTTGTTCAGGGGAGGTAGGACTTTGACTGGTGAGCTTCTCCACCGTTTCCACCTGACTGTACCTGTTGGCTTCCTCCAGGTCAGATTCGTCGGAGTCGGTTTTAGTTTCCGAGTCACACAAGTTTGTACTGTCCTGCATATTGATACTGTCGTCAGTATTGACGCACGGATCTGTACTGGTTACCACGTCTATGTGCTCTTCCATTGTGGGAACATCTCCTGATGAAGGTAACGGAAATAATCAGGGGAGTTGATGAAACGGAAACACCATCAGCGGGTGCAGAGATCTCGCTTCCCTCGACCGTCACGGTGTTATCGACCTCCACCGGCATGGAGGTATACAGTACTTTGGGGGTCTCTCGTAAAACATCCATTTTAACATTTCCTGCGTTTCTAGCTTCACCACGTGATGGACTGGGAGCAGTTAGAGGGTTAACATTTGTTTCACTATTTCCTGCTGACAAGGGTTCAGGGTTAACATTTACCAAAGTGACAGCACGATCATCACTCGTGGTCTGTGTATCACCGTCAATGGACTTTTCAATAGGAGAGTTTTTAACGAGTGAAACAGTTTTGTTTACTTCGATAATAGGTAAAGTGGTCTCTGTAAGGGAGACGTCGATGTCCTCACCGGCAAATAGGCTGAACTTGTTGGCCGTAGGTACCGGGTCCATACGGGGTCCATTCCGGGTCCATTCCGGGTAAACATTGTAGAGTGACGTCAGTCACAACTGCGGGAACATTACCGACAGATTCCTCGTTTGTAAAAGCCACCTTCTTCTGGGTTAAACGACCATCAGGTAAAGTCTTTCTCTTCCTTGATGAAACGATGGTGAAACCATCCCAAACATTCGTTTTGCTGTTTAGACTATCGGGTTGGGAGGACTAGGCCTCATTACCGGACACGGGATTCGCTTCCTTCACGGTCGAGGAAGAAGAAGAAGACGTATTCTGGTTGACGAGGTTTGTTTCATCGTTTGACGAAGTCGCCTTTGGGCAAGATCGTTTCAAATGTCCGAAATTACCACATTAGAAACATTTCAAGGTGTCAGTGGTTCCGTAGACTTGGTAATCATGATTATCAATTTTGAGTTTTAAAACGATGTTCAAGGTTCTTTCGGCGTTAGAGGGAAGAAGCACCACATAAGCTTGTCTCCGAAAAGACATCACATGCTTCGTCCGATCGTCCTGGCGACGTAAAGGTAACATGGTGATCTGAGAAACCACAGAACCATAACGAGATAATTCGGAGATCAGCGTCTGATTCTTCAGGAAAGGAGTGTTCGAGATCATGACCTTCACGGCCGGTGTGTCCAGAGGGGAGACGAGCACGAAATGTCCGTCATCTGTTGATAGTCCGGTCGATACGATTTCGTGAACCAGTTCTGTCTCAGACACGAAGATAACCACACGTTTGTTCATTCGTGAGGCTGCACGAACTTTGTCAGTACCGACGATGTTTTCTGTAGCAATAACGACATCCTCGACGCTGACGACGCCATGTTTTCTTGTTAATGCTTCAAATGCCGAATAACGGGAATACGAGGTCATGTTTAGGAAGGGGGAGGAGGGGTGATTACTCTCGTGCAGTAATTAAATACGAGCCGAGACAGGTTAACAAAGGAAATAAACACAGCCACAGTGAGGAAAAAAACGATCAGTTGAAGGGCCGGGATGGGCCGCCAAGTAAAGGCTATCCACAAAGAAGCTGTGGTCTGTCTCTCTCTGTCTCTCTCTGTCTCTCTGAGGAGAAAACAGGGGGATGGGAGGAGATGAATCGAAGGACAAACCGCAAAATAACAAGGACAGATGGGCGGGGTGGGGGTGACGACGGCGCGAGGTCAAACGAAGAGGGGAGGGTGGGGTACAAATAACGATGCGTAGAAGGAAACAAAGGAAAGGAGGTGAAAAAGAGGCAAAAGGGGATTGAAAGGTGAAAAAACAGGGCAGATCACAGCTCACCAAGCCAAAACAGCCACCATGACACTCCAGTCGACCCACCAACAGCCAGGAGAGAGGGGGAGAGAGGAGGAAAGAGAGGGGGAAAGAGAGGGGAAAGAGAGAGGGAAAGAGAGAGGGAAAGAGAGAGGGAAAGAGATAGGGATAGAGATAGAGAGAGAGATAGGTTGCAAGTTGGTGTTTGCAATTTTGTCACGTGTGCCCACATACAAACTTTCCTTCCTTTTGCCTTTGCTGTTTTGCGAGACCATGCCTTTGCTGACAAAGTCGTCAGTGACATTATGTTTTCGGGTTGTCCATCTGTCCGTACATACATCTATGCTGATTTTCTCTGTTTTCTCTGCAACTGCTTATCCGATTGACACAAAATTGTTACAATAAGTGCGACTACTTATGCGGAATGTTTTAATGATAATGACATCACAGGTCACATGGTGTGGCAGCCATTTTGAAAAAAGGAAAAACGATGGACCTCTGTATCTCTGAAACCACTGCATGGAAAAAATTGAAACTTCACACATGTCAAGTATATTGTTACAGTTGTGGGGGTAGATGGAGGAATTTAATAGGGAATATGGTATTGTGTCGAGTTGCTTGGTCTGTGGACATGTAGGAGGCATCTCAATGTAACTAAGTAGGGAACCTGTGAGCTTAAGTGTTACGTGTCACCACATGGGGGGTGGTGCGGTGTTAATTAGCCCAGGGAGTAAGAATAAGTTCCCCAGTATGTAATCGCTCCTCTGTGATTTTTCCCTATGTTTTTATATTTCAACATCGGCAATAAAGGTAGGGAACACATCCCTAAAACAACCACATGTGGGCAGGATGCCCCACCTTCAAATGGTGAGAGTCGGCGAAGTCATGCCCCTGAGGCTGATGATTGATGGGCATGATGTCAGAAGCTAGCCGAGCAGGCAGAAGCCCTGCCTTCCCGGGTTTCATGCGAGCAGGCCACACCCCAGAGGCAGAGGATATTTAGGTGTTATCGAGAGGAATGTTGGCTTGCGCAATTTTGGAGAGGAGGAGGAGATTGGGACCATACTCTGTGCAGAGCGTTAGTGCTGCTGAAAGCAGTCTCCTTGGCCATTGGACACAATCCTGGACAGGTCGCCAGCATGCTGGCACTCATTTTGCCGACCTCGGAACGATGACAGGCCGAGTTAACCCCACCTGGTTTAATTTAACAGCTGAGCGGGATTTGAACTCAGGACCCTAGGATCCAAAGCCCGCCATCCTAACCATTACGCCAACACCAGATATAATTTTGGAGAGCCGTGATTAAAGAGGAAGGCTGGTGCATTTTGGAGAGTCATGATCAAAGAAGAAGGTTGGCTTGCACATTTTGGAGAGCAGTGATTAAAGAGGAAGGTTTGTGCATTTTTGGGAGAGCCATGATCAGAGCGGAGGCACGAGGCGCATCTTCGGAGAGGTGAGAGTTGAGGGTGAGCGCACGTGACAAGGAGGACGGCACGAGGAGGACCTTGTATTCGTGTTGAGGCGATTTGGCCTGCGTGGTGAAGCAAGATGCTGGCCTTTGGCTCTTGGTTGGGTCAGTGAGTACGATCGGCGCATGAAGCCGTTACACTGGGGCTCTGAGCCTTGGTGTGGAATGCTGCTCATGGATTGCCTCGTGTGCATTTTTCCCGCGATAAGAGAAGCAACGAGGCGCCATTTTGTTGTGTGCATCTGCATGTGCGAATAGAAGCACCTCAATTTCAAGTTCCACAAAGACCAGCTCTGGGCCAAGCTTAGTACAAGAATACTCAAAAGGAGGGGTTTTCTTTTTATTTTGTTTTCCCTTTGTCTGCATTTGAGTCTGTGTGAAGAGGTGCCTCAACTGTAGGATTTATTTCCTCCATTATTATTGTTACCTTTTGGATTATTGTCCTTTGTAAATATTTGTCTATTTTCATTAAATGTGTTCCTTTTAAGAAGCTGGATCTGTGTATTTGCAGTGAGGTTTGAGTGTAAACCTCCCTTGTGCTGTCCTGGTGTAGTGTCCCTGTGCTGTGCTCCTCTGCCCCTCCGCCATTGCGCCCTGCCCCTTCCCGCTCGCGCATTAATCTCCGAGGGTCATGTGTGAGCCTCCAAGGGAGAAGTTTAGCCATCTGTTCAGGTAGGGGTTAGACCCACTGGACACGACAACTGGCCTCAGGTCGTGGGATATGAACCTCTCCTGACTCCTTTGGGAGAGCAGGATTCAAACTACGATAATTGGTGTTGGGAGAAAAGAACGCTTGGAAATTTAAATAAATATTTTTTTTCTTAGCAGATTAAACGCGCGCGTGAAATGGTGGACGAGCATGAAATGTCGATGATTATACCAGATAGTAACCCATTGGAAGGAAGCGAGTCGGGGGGGGGGGGGGGGAGAGAGTTGAGTGATAATGTGAGGACGGGAGTCTCCCCCGTCTCAAGTTAGTCTAGAAGCCAAAATCTGTAGCTAGCCTAGAAAATAGGTTCGCTGCTGATTTCATGTTAGAATGGTGCAACTGGTGTTTTTGAAGAGTCTAGGCATGACCAAGTCTAGTTCCACTTGTTGCCAAGTCTGCATCTGAATATTATGGCCGCCATGACAGTAATCAAAATGGCCGCCATCAGATTTAGTCTTTTTCTTACTGCAAATTGTACTAGCCAGAAATTTGTCATGATTGTGAAATACTATGTAATCTGACACGAGGAACACTATTTTGTGCTTTATTTTTGTACTGGATCACAACTTTTCACATAATTGACAACTTAAAGACGAAATTGAAAATGCACATACGAGCAACAAATGTGAAAAAGAAAATGTTTAGCACTATTGATGGAGATGGGTTTACAGTCAGTCAAAGGTTATTTCAACAGCTGTCAGATTCTTTCTAACACAAAATTACGTTGCTTTGCAGAAGAGAAAAGTGTTGTGAGAACACCCAAGTACAATTTTCAGAGCTATTAATCGGCTTGTACACTGAACGGGTTCCTACAAAGGGCTTTGCATCCACATGCTTTCGTGCAAGGCAGTCCATTCCGTGTACATTTGCACCGTCGAGTTGAGCATGACCCACGGCATTTGCATGTCGTCAGTTCTACACAGTAAGCAGTAATAGGCTGTGCAGTCATGAGTCGCGGCTGAAATGTCTCGTTGCCATCTTTGACGACCTGTTCCCACCCACAGTTCTCAGGTGCAGGTAGATGTGGTTCAGATTCCAAGGCTCTTCTCCAAACAAAAGTCTGGTAGTGAGCTCGCTTGATGTGTAGAATCAGAGCATCGCGAGTTGGAGGCAGATTCTCAATAGCTTTGGTCAGACTGAGAAACAGATCACATCTTACTCGCTGAATTGAGTTATCTTGGCCATGAGGGTCATAAAGCCTGCAGACAAATGACTAAGCATCTGCAATCACACTCTCATCAGGAATTTCCTCTTTGCCTAGGTTATTCAACAGGTGGGAGTTGTTTTGAAAGACAGCCCATGCAGAGCGCTTCGCAATTCCAGCAAACTGGCTTGTGCTGTCTGAACCTGTCACTGCATGAAATGCCAGAAGTGACTCCCTCTGCGAATCTGGGATATTGATGGAGTCAATGGGAATGTAGTGTTGCTTTTTGGGTGTCCCTGCATTCATCCAGAGAAAGGGACTGAGATGCGGCTGATAGGCAACAAGGAGAATGAGGACATCAGTGTCCCGGCTAACAACAACAGTTTGCATGTACCCCTGTTCATATGCTTCCTTGGCATGGAGAAGAATGCGAGTATCAGCCTCTTCGTGCTCAGGAGATGACAAGTGTGAGACATCTCTCCCTGCGACGTCCACACTTTTGCAGGATCTGTGAAGCCTCCATTCAGTACCAGCTCCTGTTCGTGATTCTGGAACTTGTTTGCTAACTCTGTGCATAGAAAATTTGCTAAGCTAGCTTTGTTTTCATCGAGGCAGATGAGTGTATTCCATTGCCCCATGGACTGGCTTCTTGTTTGCACGTTTCTTCTGATTGCTTTCTTTCCCCGTATCCTCTGACTTCGAGCTGTTGATTTGATCGTTTTCTTCCTATACTGATCAAAGGCAAGATCAACCCTGGAGCAATAGTTGGAAAAAACATGACTAATATGATCCGCAACAGAATCTGCCCATTCACCAAGCGTTTTAGCATTCATCCTGTTCCCGAGTGCCTGGATCAGTGCCATGCCATCGATGATAGTGCATGTCGATAACGGTTCTGGAGCAACGTTTGGCAAGCCTTGCTGGAGAATCTTGCCAAGGTCAGCTTTGTTCAGAGGTAGATGTAATCTGCCATTAGGCATTGCCAATGACAGAGGAACTGCGCATATCTCTTGCTCCAGCATTTTGTTCATGTCAACGTCTCGGCCTGCCTGCATTGCTGTCACCACACGTGTCAGAAGTTTTCTGTCTGCCTTTAGTGTGACCATTTTTTCCTTTCCCACTTTGACTTCAACAGTGTACATGCTCTCGAAAGTGTGCAGATTCTTAGACTTGATTCTGTCATGAAACCTTGTTGTCTTATTGATCAACCGGTCCTCCACGAAGTCTATGACGAGCTGCTTTCCAGTGATTTCAGCATTCAAGAGATCACTTGTCACAACATCACTGGCAATGTCCCCTGTCGTAATTGAGACTAATTCTGGGGAAGTGCGATCAAATGGATTGTGGGTCTTGAATAGGTCAATGAGCTTTAGCACATACTCTTGGTCTTGGATCATTCTCTTGGGACCGAAATCTTTATGCGCACAGTCATGCTAATCATCGTCGTCTTCCTCACTGCCAGCGAGTGTGAACATGTTTTTTGTGTCTCTGGTAAGCTGAGCTCTTTCGTTGAAAGAGAGAGCCCATCTGTCACGGGCGGAGTCTGTTTTTGTTATTCCAACAAAACCTCCAGCTACTTTGCCGGCTTTGTTCACATGTTCAATTGCCTGGTCATCAGGTATTTCATTGAACTTCTGCTTTGTTTCTTTTGTGACAAAGTCTCCTGCAAGGAAACCTCTGTGCACTTCTGGAGCTGTTGTCGGCAACATGTGCATGTCAGCAAGGAAGACAGCTCCCCAGCGAGAGTAATGGAAATGATCAAATGCTGCAAACCAGGGAAGCATTTCAGCAAATGATGTCATGAACAGGATCCAGTCTCCTTCACGAAGAGCATGTGTGAACCTCAAGAGGATGGAGATCAACTTCATGTATGTTCTCCAGAATCTAAAGGTGGCATTTTCTGAACAAGTAGCTTCAAACTCTTGAAACAGGACCTGCACCTCTTCCACCTCAGACAAAAGTTCTCCAAAAGAGGAATTCATTCCTCTATCATCTTTGTTGGCAAAGGCATCTGAAACTCTTCCAGCTGCACCTTTCAAGTCATCCCGGATGAGCTTGTCATTTTCTTTGGCCCATGCTGTGAAGCATGCCCAGAGAACGGACCAAAGTGCCTCTAAAGTCAACTTGTGAACGCGGATGACACGGTTCCACCCTTTCCCTTTGATTACTTGTTCACGTGCCTTTCCACCAAGGACTCCACTTTCCATCCAAATGTTCTCCAGGCCTGACGAATCCATGTACTGTCCGAGTACTTTCGTGAAATTCAATTGGATATGAAATCCTCCAAGCATGATGACCAGATCCTGACAGCCGTTCTTATCCCATTGCAGCATCTTTGCTTTGCAGTAAAGCTGTTCATCAAAAGTGATGACAGTGTACTTCTCCCCAATCTTCTTTGTCATTGCCTGGCATTTCTGTAGAACCGTCCACAGTGTGTCAAAGTCATGTGCTGGGGCATTCAGAATCGGCATTGGCCCGATGACTGTCACTGGTGGCTCAACTGTGGACATCTTCTGGTTAAAGCCACTCCAGCCTGGAACGGCCTGATTATTTTGTTTATGCAATCTGGCCAAGATCCAGGCAAGCTCCTGAGTGTTGGCTGCTTTGATTTTCTGTTCAACGGGTGAGTACCATGTATGCTGAGAAGATTCAGAGATGTGGTTCAGAGAAAACAGGTTCTGGCTTCAAGTTGGTCATATTGGCCTCTTGGACGCTTGTCATTTCAGGAGGGGCACTGAGAACTTTGGAGCGGCCAGGTTTAATCTGAATGTCCATCACTGGCTCTTGTTCTCCCTTGCGTCTGAGGGCCACGCACTGACTTGCATGAAAAGTGCCAGACCCAGTCAGCGTCTCCTCAATTATGTCAATGTTGTCATTAGAATATCTCAAATATCCTGTGGTAGTTGGGATGTTGAGAAAGTTCCTTGGGATCATGACATTTCCATTATCTCGGAAGCATTGTATAACATCATTGGCAATTGCTGTGTCAATGCGCCTCACTGTATCGTACCCAACTGTGTGTGCAGCTGCATGAAAAAGATTGACAAGCTCTTTTGAGCGTGTAGCCTGGTGAAGAGCAAGGCCAAGGCCCAGGTGTTTGGGGGTCAGTTTTTTGCCTCCTGAAGCCACATGAATAATGTCTTGGCAGATGCTCAGAACTTTGTTCTTGGTATCTGTCTCATCCGCTTCTTCATTGTCCATCTTGTCAGTGCTGTCACCACCACAAAGAAGCTTTAAAAGCATGTACAGGGTTTCAGGTACAATTCGCTCTGCATTTTCTGTGTTCAGTCCACCGATAATGCTATGCCCTGGAGAGCGTTTTACGTCACTGTAAATCTTTATGCCCACTCTGAAGATCCAGCTAAGGATTTCGTTCTCATGATGAGGCAGACTGCACTGGGCCAATTCATCTTCTTCAGAACTTTCACCTTCTTCAGATAAATCATTCACGGCGGTTCTCATGGCAAACTTTGTCACAGTTGAGGACGCAACTATGAGGGGTTTTGTGACATCCAATGGCTGCACGAATGTCACCTTGTAACTACCAAAGTGAACCTCCACTTTCTGCTTGAAATTGTAGCTTTTGTAGGCTCCAGCCTCAATTCCAAAATCATTCAATAACAGCATGCTGTAGTGTTCCCAGATGTTTTTCAGGGTAAACACATGTCCCTTCTGCAGCTCTTTCTCAAGCTGGTTCATCACATTTCTGAAACAGATGCTTTCAGGAGACTGGTTTTTCTCTCCACTCTCCTTTTTATACTTTCTGCGAAAAGAAACATAACACTTGAGGTGATATTTACCTTCAGCTGCCATCAAGTCTGAAACACCTGCAAACCTGTGACGCATGGTGGGGTCAAATTGGGCCAAACTAAGCATCCTGGATGATGTGTGATCAAATTCAACATTTGTCAGGACACCAGCTTTTCCAGGAATGTCAGTCTGGCAGAAAGCGCATTTTGACCAATCCATAGCGCTGTGCGCGGATCTTAGTGACTTTGGGACATGGTATTTCTCTGAGGAACCTGATGTTGTGGGTATCTCTTCTGCGTAAGTCACAGATTGTGGCTGAATCCTTGACTTCAGTCTGTCTATTTTTTGTGCGTGAGTAAAGTCACTATAGCAGAATTTGTGCCATTGAATCTTTTCGACGTGCTCCGGTACAGAATATTTTCTGATTCTTGAGAATGAGTCAACATATTTAGCGTCATTATATTTCTCTCTTTCTTTGCAACATTCAGCTACAGTTTTCACACCAACGATTGTAGTCTTTCGAAGTGGCGTTGACTTGCTAGTTTTTGAACTGTCCTGGCAAATAAAGCATTTATTCCAGTCTACATGCTCTTCTTCTTCTCGATCCCTTGAACCCCCTGTGAGAAATCTTGCGGCTTTCATTTTTCAGTTAGTCCTGGGTAACAGAAAAACACACAGTTATGTAGTTTAGGTTCATTTTATAGCAAAGTTGTAAAATTCATTGATTGTGGTTTGTATAATCAGACATTCTAATTCGAGCCTGAACATTTCTTTAAAAATAATATAGTGAAAAACAAGTCATATTATTTTTAGAAAATGGATGGAGCAATGTTTTTTTCTATACTCCCATCAGCTCAGGCATGCTCAAAAACATGGAAATCGACCCTAATTTTGTAATTTCATGTCAATTTGCGGCTGAAATATGACGAAAAGTGTATTTAATGGCGACCATTTTGTAAACTGTCATGGCGGCCATACTATCCATATCCAGAGTTGGCAACAAGTTGATTCACGTTTCTGTGTGTCTGGACAGTCAATTTACACCTGTTGCACTATTCTAACACGGAATCAGCAGGGTCGTACACTATTCTGCATTGGGCCTCCTGACTAAGTGTCGGTCTTCCTTCCCTCACAGTGGTGGGAAATGAGATGCAAGCAGTAGGTGTGATATCCAAACAAGGCTTTTTCCTTTTATTAATGGAACAAATGAATAAACAAAGTGAACGATTGGAAAATATCATGAATGAACTAACGAATGATATGCAGGAACAAATGGATGAAATGAAGGAAATGAATGAACGATTGGAAGACTAAATTGATGAACAAAGGAATGAAATGGGAGGATTCGACCTGGAGGGCTATTCCATCTGGGTGGATGCCATAATGCAACAGCAGGTGGAGGAATTGGAATTTCGTCGGTGCCAGGGTGGCAGTTTAGTGCAAAATATGGAAACCCATGTTACAGAACAAGAGCTGGTGTTAGTTAAGGAAAGCCTTGTAGGAGCCACAATTGACTGGGGAAAAGATGGGTGAGGCCTTATAGAAGCAGATGAATACTTGGGACAAAGCTGTAAAGGGAGAGGAGATTGAACCAAGGGTTTCTGTTAGCCTCATTGGTGATGTTGATTGTTCTGTCGAGACCATGCTTCGACTGACTGACTCATATTAAGTTTGGTTGGACTTGCTACATTTCGACATTGGGAATGTTCCTGTAAAAGGTCGAGCAGATTTGGTCAAACCAATGTTTGAACCACTTGCAGGACATGCAGTGGAGGAGAGTTGCAGCAACGGTAGCTTACGGTTAGTTAAGCGGGATGCTCATCTTGAATTATAACAGAGTGAGTCAAGTGCAGACTTTGAAGAGAAACAGGTCCGCATTTGCATCTTGGGCACCCACCGAGAACAAGGTGCCAACACCGTCTGGAATGTAGCAGGCACTTTCTCCCTTTTCAGCAACTCTATTCTCAGGTGGAAGTTCTGCAATTTGCTCCACAAGCTTTTGCACGATGCACACCGCAATGCTCCGCATGATTCCTCACTTCCAGATGCTCGGCTAGGGTAGTTTGGTCACATGTGGAACCACTGTCACGACCGTTGTGGTTGACTTGTGGCCATCTACATCATGTTGAATATAAAGAAAGTTGACTGCCACATTAGGAGGTTGGTTTTTCCATCTGGTTTGGCAGTGATGGATGGGGAGCTTGGCGCTGCGGGAGAATGGCATTGGCACCATCTTTCGGCTGATCATGGAGCTGTTTGCTTGTATGGATGGTGAGCTTAGCAGTTTTGATGCAGGTTCTGCATCTTTGGATCTTCCATGTGCTGTTTCCAGGCTAGATGTTGTCATCTAGCATCTCTCACCCAAGTCATAGCAGATTCGAGTCTCTGAGTCTCCCGTCCAATGAAGGTACAACTGTGGTGCGATGGAGAGTAGGGGGCACACACAAGGGCAATTGCACTGGTTGCGCATGTAAATCCAGCAGTGGTGATTCCCAGAGAGGAAGAGTCAGAACTTGAACTAGAACAAGAAACACAGCATTTGCTGATTCCGGAACCCAGCATGATAGAAGTTCAGGTCAGTTGTGGGAAAATGCGCCAGCCCAGCGCGTCGCTGCATCCACTTTCCGCCAGTACTCGGGGGTCTCAGTCTGGCCATCTCCAGGCAGATGCCTCGCCCATCCCCATCTCCATGAGATGCTAATCAACCTGCTGCAATCACGAGGCATGCGGTCAGCCCATTGGCCTCCACTCACGAGGCTCCCACACTAAGAGAATCTGGTTAGCAGGATCAGCGTCAGGAAAACGAGCCACATGTCCATATAGCTGCAGCTGACACTCACGGACTATGCAGGTAACAAATCTCATTTGAGTCTCTCTCAGCAACCGCTCGTTGAACACAAAGTCTGACCAGCGATAGCCTAGGATTCCCCAAAGAGACCTGCACCAAAAGATCCCATCTCAGATCCCTGGTCAGAGTCCAAGTCTCACATCCATAGAGCAAGACTGGAAGCACCAAGGACCTGAAGACTCAGACTTTCGTCTTCCCACACAGGTACCGACAGCGCCACACTCCATGATTCAGTGAATCCATAACTCCCCAGGCCTGACCCAGGCATCTCGTGACCTCTGGCTCACAGCCAGCAGAGACATGAATATCACTGCCAAGGGAAGTGAATCTCTCTGTGACCTCAACATCCCCACCACAAACAGGTACAGACAGGATAGCAACATCCAAGATGTCATTGAAAGCCTGGATCTTAGTTTTGACCCAAGAAATCCGTAATCCCAGCATCTCCGACTCCTCATTCAGCACCTCAAAATCAAAGTCAGAGATATTGACATTCCCAAACGATGCATCGCAGCTTAATATCTCCAGCATCCTCCCCAGAATCCAGTCCATACAAGTGCTGAAAAGTGTGGGGGACAGTACATACTCCTGACGAACTCCAGAAACAACTGCAAATAGGTCCGAGATGGCACCACCACATCTCGCAGCACTCTCAGTACCAGAGTATAGTTCAGACATCAGATCGATCTGTTTTGGTGGCATCCCACGCAGACCAAGAATCCTCCAGAGCGCATCCCGATTCACTGAATCAAATGCTTTACAGAGATCAACATAGCCTGCAAGCAGCCACCGCCGAAACTCTCGTCTGCATTCGGTGAGGACCCAAAGAGCAAGGATACGGTGAATCGTTGACCTCTTTGGGATAAAGCCTGACTGCTCTGGATGCTGATTCTCAAGCCAATGGTGGCGAACCCTATCAATAATTTTCTGAGCAAAGACCTTGCTCGGCAGTGAGAGCAGCGTCACCCCTCCGTCGTTGTTGCAGTCTTGGCGATCACCCTTCCCTTTCCAGAGAGGGACAACAAGGCCCCTCTTCCATTCAGATGGGATGATGCCTGTATTTCAGGCAGAGCACAGAACTGCTTGCAACGACACAAGTGCAGAATTTCCAACAGCCTTAATAAGTTCAGCATGGATGCCAGATCCCAGGACCTTTACCCCATGTCAACCGGTTCACCGCAGCCTGTGTTTCCACAAATGAAAGTGGACCACAGTTGATTGGAGGGTCAGCAATAGGGATTGTAACACCCCTGATGTCCAACTCGACAGCTGCTGGATCAGCCTGGTACAGCCGCTCAAAGTAACCAGCCCAGCGGGCATTCACTTCGAACCCCTCTGTCAAGAGCCTACCACCCTCTCCTCGAACTGCAGTACACCGAGGGACGGGCTTGGATGAACGCAATGCATGAATTCCCCTGTAAGCAGGACGACAATCACTTGACCACAGGTGATGCTCTACCCTCTCACAGATTCCTCACACATGGGCCTCCTTGTCCACCCTCAGTGCACGTACAGATTTATACCTCAGCTCCGTGAACAGCTCAGCTCTGCCATTCAGCCTGGCTCTGCGACTCCGTGCAATGATATCCAGTGTCCCTTGAGACAAAATTCTTCTTTGCCCTCCGGTGAGTTCCAAGACAGACACTGGCAGCATCAAGGACATTGGTCTTGAAGGCACTCCACAACTGTTCAGGATCCCCCAAAGCGCCCAGACCTCCCAAATCTCAACTCAGCCTGTTTGCAAACTCCTCAGCTTCTCTCTCCTCCTTGAGATTGCTCACATGGGATGGTACCATTCTCCTGGATTTAACCTGCAACTTAAGAGTTGCTGCAACAAGCCGGTGGTCAGTATTGAGGAACTGAGCACTCTGGTGGACCCTGCAGTTCTGGATCATCCTCCAGCAACCATCAAAAAGCACATGGTCAATCTCCTTTGCCACACCGCTAGCGTTGGAATACCAAGTCCAGCGATGAGCTTGTGGGCGCTGAAACCATGATCCAGCCACCTTAAGTCCATGACTTCTTGCAAAGTCAAGGAAATTAGTGCTGTTCTGTTTTACAGTTCCAAACCCATGGGGACCAACACACGTCTCATAACCATCTCTATCAGTTCCAGTTGATGCACTGAAATCCCCCAAGACGAGAAGAGTAATTCGCCTGGGGAACTGATCAACCACAGGCTCGAGCATGGCATAGAATGCCTCCTTCACGGTGAGATCACTCGCCTCAGTCAAAGCACATACAGAAACCAGGGAAATGACCCCCAAGGAGTGACGAATCCTTCATCTCATAATACACTCGTTGACCGGTGTTACCTCAATTATCATTGGAGTCAGCTTATTGGATACAGCTACAGCAACTCCATGGGCCTCGTACCCATCAGAGTGACCAGAGGTAGTAGGTATAACTACCCACCATGATCTTGCCGCAATCCGGTCTCCAAACCTCAGAGAGTGCTGCAATACCGATGTCCAAACGCTTGAGCTCATATGATAACAGAGACAGGGGATCATCCTCTCTGAGGGATAGGACATTCCAGGTGCCCACCTGAAGGGACCACCTCAGGTTAACCCAAAAAGACCGCCGTCTGGTGGATGACACCTCAGCACCACCCCAACACACTCTCCCGCAACCTGACCCAGGAATGTTACCTCATGGTTTCCCCTCCTATCATCAAAGACTGGGGGTCCCAAAGGCTTTGCCCCAATCCCGTCATCTTGTGAGCTGTTCTGCGAAGGTAAACTGCACAGGAGGTACTCCCACGGAGAGGGGGTTTTCAGATTTTTTGGTGTTTTTGGAATGTTTTGTGGAATGAAGGGTCTTACGGTGGCCAGAGTACAAATCCTGCCATCAATCTCCTAATAAGAAGTAACCCAATTGCAGGAGGATGTCTGCAGACACAGTTGGGCACTATATATAGATGGCCATTGGCTCAGAAGGAGCTCCTCCACCCTTTGACAGGTTTTGTTCTTCATCCTGCTGGGTGTCCATATCATACACCCTCCTCACCAAGAAACTTGGTGGGGGAGACGGTTTCGTCGCCGACAACCCGACCATGGAACAGGTTCGTACAGGTTTACATGGTAACTGCAGCAAGTCACAGATGTAATCTGACCTAACTTGACTGTCAACCCGATTACAGAAGGACCTGATGAAAAAGATCTTCTGATAGAGAGTTTATGCCAGGATACCACTGCGTTGAGTACTGAACTGCAGTCCTTCAAGAGCAAAACCCAGAAGGTGATGAAATGTCTTCAGGAGAGAGTGCGTGAACATGAGGCTGAGTTGGATAATGATCGCAGCTGCCGTCAGCATCTGCAGGCTAATGCCTGAGCCCTACAAGCTGAATTGGTTGGGCTGCACCGGCAGCAAGCCAAGCAAGCACAGCAATGGCTTACTGGAGCTGAGAAGAAAGTGCAGGCAAGTAAACAGCAGTATGGGAAGATGAAACAGAAACATAAAGAGTTGCACGAAGTCAAAACACATCCCAACTCACTCCAACTCTCATCGCAGGTGGCCGAACAGATGAGCATAACAGCCCAAGGTCAGGCGATGGTGTTTGCATTAACCATGGTGGCTGTTTATCTGGCTTTTGTTTATTGTGGATGGAAGAGTACAGTTGCCGACGTCTATGCGTGCCTGGAGTTATCCTCATGCTGGTTGCGGGCCGACTGGTCATGGCCTTTTCGTGGAAAAGATTTGCCAGAGTGCTCTTTCAGAGAGACAGAGTGAGAGTGTGAAATTTATCAGCTTTGAATGACATATTCTATGTGTAAGAGCAGCTCGTAATTCTACTTATAGTTTGTCTGCAGAGACGGAAGAGGATGCCGCCTGCCTCTCTGAAGGATGAGGGATGCCATGACAGAGGGTGACGTCATCAGCAAATCGATAAACAGGATTTTTCAGTCAGAGAGATTAGGAATTGGACTGGACCCAAGACTGCCTTTGGGGCACTCCCTCCTAAACAGCGAGAGATGAAAGGATCCCATTAAGAGCCACACATTGGCTATGACAATAGAAGAAGTTGGAAAGCCACGTGTGCTTGCTCTCGGTTGAGTTTGGAGAGCAGGCAGGATGCCAGACTTAACAAATGCTTGGGATATTGCCAAAGAGATGGCCCTGAGCTCATGTCTGAGACTGAAGGCCTACATCCATTGTTGGGAGAGCATAAGCAACAAGTCATGGGCAGAGTGACCAGGTCTGAATCTGAACTGATGGTCTGAGTTCAGGCTGTTGTATAAAGGCAATAAATTGATGTTAACTGTGATGATGGAATCATTCGCCTTGCTGTTGATGGAAAGTAAACTAATAGGTCTCTACTTCAGAAGATCCATTTTTGCACCATGTTTATGTCATGTGGTGATATTGGCCAACTTCCAAACAGATGGAAGATGACTTAGAGCAAATGATAGGGTAAACAGAGTAGAAAGGTTTGTGCAAGAGCAGCAGGGCAGGTTTTTAATACACATGCGCTTATTAGTCCGGGAGCCAACCGATCAAAATTTAAAAAAAATTGCCCGGTCTGCTATAAAATTTTTGTGTTGATTTTCATAAAGAGACACCCTTTGAGTATATGAAAACCAATGTTGGCAATGGTGAAACTCTTGCGCAACAACACAGTCAACACTTTTGCGAGCCCCCTCTGATAACAAAATGTTGGCAAAAGCGAAGATGTAGGATGGGGGTAGGGGTAATTCATATTGTCCTAAAATCATAACCACTAAACCTATATACACAAATGACCCCTCATATTAAAGAGGAGTTCATTTCCTATATCACAATTGGTGTAGATTTAACCTACCTTCAATTGACAAGGTTATATGTCAAACAACAAAAGATTTATGTAACTCAGAAATGCTTGACTATCAATGGGGTCAGGAACAAGAACATACTTTTACATGCCATGGTTTTAAGGAAGATAAAATTAGAAATGGATTAACACAATATTGTGACATGAAACATCCTCTTCAGAGGAAGAGTCACTCTCTGAAACAACTCCACCACATGAACCTCTCTGACCAAGGCATATGCATGTCACTCAGCAAGGCACAGCAGCCTTTTTGCATGAACATCGTTTCAGACATTTGGATAATTTGCACATGCAAGACACCGTTTTGTCTATGTTTGGCTTGGCTGGCTTAGACATGAGAATTGGGACCAGTTTTCCATTGATAAGGGTTCTGCCAAATGTTGTGGCTGCGGCAAGTGCTCGGTCACTGAGATGTGCACGTCTATACAGAAGCAATTGATACAATGCTCTTAAAACAAGGAAGTAAAACGCATCTTCTGTTGCTGGCAGTGACCTAAGGTCTAATTTTGAAGAGACAAACATATGCTGCCTGAGGGTATCCAAACAGCTGAACCCTTTTTGGCCATGCAGAGCAGTCCAGTATACTCTGGCCTCATCAATGACACATTCTGTTGCTGCCATTTCACTATCTCTTCCAAAATCAACAAGGTGGGGAAGGTTTCCTATCAGTCCCAGAGAAACCTGTGCCGCTCTTCTTTTCACAGGAACACAGGCATCATCCCAACTGACTGGAAGAGGGGCCTTGTTGTCCCTCTCTGGAAAGGGAAGGGTGATCGTCAAGACTGCAAAAACTACCGAGGGGTGACGCTGCTCTCAGTGCCGGGCAAGGTCTTTGCTCGGATAATTCTTGATAGGGTTTGCCACCATCTGCTTGAGCACCAGCGTCCAGAGCAGTCAGGCTTTACACCAAAGAGGTCAACGATTGACCGTATCCTTGCACTTCGTGTCCTCACCGAACACAGACGAGAGTTTCGGCAGGGGCTGCTTGCAGCCTATGTTGATCTCTGCAAAGCGTTCGATTCAGTGAATCGGGATGTCCTCTGGAGGATTCTTGGTCTTCGTGGGGTGCCACCGAAACTGATCGATCTGATGTCTGAACTCTACTCTGGTACTGAGAGTGCTGTGAAGTGTGGTGGTACCATCTCTGACTTATTTCCAGTTGTTACTGGAGTTCGTCAGGGATGTGTACTTGCCCCCACACTTTTCAGCACTTGTATGGACTGGATTCTAGGAGGATGTCGGAGATCAAGTTGCGGTGCATCGTTTGGCAAAATGTCAAGATCTCAGACCTTGATTTTGCAGATGATGCAGTCATCTTTGCGGAGACTTTAGACATCCTCTTGGGGGCCCTCGAGGTGCTGAATGAGGAGTCGGAGCCGTTGGGATTACGGATTTCTTGGGTCAAAACTAAGATCCAGGCTTTCGGTGACATCTTGGATGCTGCTGTCCTGTCTGTGTCTGTTTGTGGTGAGGATGTTGAGGTCGTGGAGAGATTCACTTACCTTGGCAGTGATATTCATGTCTCCGCAGGTTGTGAGCCGGAGGTCAATAGACGTCTGGGTCGGGCCTGGGGAGTCATGGATTCACTGGATCATGGGGTGTGGCGCTGCCGGTACCTGTGCGGGAGGACGAAAGTCTGAGTCTTCAGGTCCTTGGTACTTCCAGTCTTGCTCTATGGGTGCGAGACTTGGACTTTGACCAAGGATCTGAGACGGAGACTTAATTCCTTTGGTACCAGGTCTCTTCGGAGAATCCTTGGCTATCGCTGGTCGGATTTTGTGTCCAACGAGCGGTTGCTGAGAGAGACTCGGATGAGATTTGTTACCTGCATAGTCCGTGAGCGTCAGCTGCGGCTGTATGGACATGTGGCTCGTTTTCCTGACGCTGATCCTGCTCACCAGATTCTCTCAGCGAGGGAGTCTCATGAGTGGGAGGCCAGTGGGCCGACCACGTGCCTCATGGTTGCAGCAGGTTGACCATCATCTCAAGGAGATGGGGATGGGCCTGGCATCTGCCTGGGGGATGGCCAGACGGAGGCCCCTGGAGTACCGGCGGAAAGTGGACGCAGCGACGCGCTGTTCTGGCACATGCTCCCATACCTGACCTGACCTCTTCTTTTCCCCTTCTGAATGGGTAGCTCACTGTGTCACATCCACACAACACATATGTGCACAGAAGTGTAGCTGCGACATCAAGAGGATTTTCTGGTACTTCTTGCTCAACACTTCTACCAGCTCATGAATAGGTAGGTATTGATTCTGCCGTTGTATCCAGAGTTCTTGCAATGTGTTCAAGCAGCAGAAGTGATATATACACAGCATAATTATGTCTGTATCTGTTGCATGCACAACAGCTCGATGGTGATCAAGATATTCCACACAATACGCAAGATGAGCAATAATCCTTGTGTCTGCCTCTTCATGTTCTTCACAAGGTAAGTCCAGAACTGAACTTGATGCTGATGTGATGGAAAGAGTGTGACCTTTGTTTTCCATCATACTACCAAGAATGATGGTCACTCCATCCGGAATAGCTTCAGGACTCTCACAAAGGGAAGTGCCAATGAAGTTCTGAAGATTTCCTTTATTTCTTGGATTCTTCATGAATAAATTCCAGTCCGGAATTTCTAGACTCTTGGATGGTGAGAATTGTCTTGCCTGGTCTGTCTGGTTTCTCCTCTGCTGCTCATCACCCTTCAAAGTATGGCTATCATCAAAATCATACTGATCACCAATGATGTTGACACAGTTGCACATTTCAGGTTTCAACTGCAGGATACACCTGCTTGCGAAGATACAGCTGGGGAAGTTCACCAAATGTTTTCGCACCCATTTTTTGGTATTTATTTACAAATGCCATTGTGTCTACCAGATAAACTGTGTATAGGTCACTCTGTGGTAATGATGGCAGCTGTAAAACAACATCCTGCTCAGCTTCAGCAATTAGCACTGCCACGAAATCAGACTCGTTGCCTTTGCGCATTACAACCCCTGTGCTAAGCGTGGATCAACCTCAAACAGGGATGATGGATAGTCTGTCCACTCATGGGAAAATGCAATCTGTCTTGTGACTGGGTCGGCATCTCGATAGAAACACAGCACACGTGTAGTTGCAGTCTCATCTTGATAGATCCTGATTAAACTCTGTTTCCTTGATGGTTTTGATTTCTTCTGTGAGGAGAAAGTTACCAGCTTCAGTGGTTCAATCTTAATAGAGACCACCTCTTCTGCTTTCATAATGGCTTCCATGCCCTTAGCTTGAGCATGGACCAAGTCTTTGAAGCAGCCTTCTCACTAGTTGCTCTATTGAGCAGAACCACTTGGTTGTTACACTGGAATGGGTTTATCATCTGCTGGCATATCACTTTCTTGATCTCCTCAACATGCATATGTTCTTCTGTTGCCTGCTTCTGTGTTTCTCCATGATGAGTAGATTCCTGTTGGCCTAGATTAGCCATAGACTTTATGTTCTCTGATACAGCTGTGAGAAATGGTGCTGTTTTCACATATTTATCTCGAGCAGCTGGTGCCCTGAGATATGCGTTTGAACAGAGATGTCTTCCCTTCATTGTTGTATGTCTGCTCCAGGGCCATGTCACTCCAAACACCATTGAATTTTCCTTTGGAAGAGTGAACTGTGAAGTACCCAACCTGGATCCAGCAAACCTTAACCGAACTGTGTTCAATAGAGTAAGAGGATTTTGGGGGTAGGGGTAACTTTGGTTGACAAAAATGTTAATTTCTCTTTAAAAATTGATAGAACTCAATCAAATTTGCTGGTTTAATGAGCCATGTCTATCATGTACATATCACATTAAGAGAAATTAGTATTCTAATGCAGCATCTGCCTATGATAATAAAAGCTCTAAAGGCCATATACAAAAACAGTTATTTTTAAGGCATTTTTCACAAAATTATGTACTTTTACGAGGTTTACTTTCACAAAGGCAATTTTTTTTTGTCATTTTACAATGCACTGATTGAATTCTTACATTTAGTTCACATTTATTTTTCATGAATGTGATTTTTTAATTTTTTTAGAAATTTTATTGACAATTGCTGTTTTATCAAATTTTTCAAATCTTCCTCAAACAAAAACGGCCGCCAAAATTTTTCGCAAGAGCTTATGAATTGCCAACATTGGTTTTCATGAACTGCAAACATATATCTAAACATCCTGGGGGTGTAAAATTTTATAGCAGAGGCTGTAAGGTCCAACCCTAAAACAGCCTCGTACACAGGTTGGCTCCCGGACTATATGCCATCCACAACAACAGTTGCAGAATCAGAGTTGAGGGTGGCCAGAAACATCTCTACCTTCTCAGGTGAAAAAGATAAACTTGAGGATCAGTTTGGTATGATTGGGTAGGGTGGGTGCAGGGAGGAAAAGGGTTGGGGACACAAGATTTTGAAGCAAATACAGAATTGAGTTATTCAGCCTTCCCACGAGCAGAGTCGGCCGTTGTGCCATTTAAAGTCAGGAAAGAGATGGAGGGGGGAGCATGCTCCTGCGACAGACTTGACAAGGTGCCACCAGGTTTTTGAGGAAGGAGACAAATTTAACATTCAGTCTTGAGGTTGGCCAAATTTACACCATCAATGATGATCCATCAACGAGCATTGAAACTGGTCAGGCAGTTGAATGGTTGCACAGCTTTGGAGTTGCCTCAATTTGTGAAATGAGGAAATACTTTTGCAATTGAACCACACATGTTGGTTGGAAAATGGTGATTGGCTCACTTGTACACTGCTCTCTTTGACTGCCATAATTTAATTGTGAAGACAATATATAGGCCTGGGGAAAAGTGGGAATACAGAACAGAAAAGAACAGCTATAACACAGAGGAAAATTGGGAAACATCAATTGCAGAACAGAGGGACACTACAGAGACAAACTTAAAGGAAGAAGAGGCAAAGGGAATAATGAGAGAGTAAGGGGCAGGGGAGGAACAGACAGGATGTGGCTAAGCCATATATGAGTTCGAACACAGCAAGAAGGGGTCTGGAAGAACAAGAATATGTGCCAATTTTTGGGGAGTTTCACCAGAAGTGGGTTACTCGGAGAACACAAGCATCTTGGTGAAGGTAGAACACGAGTGTCTTGGGAAATAATGCATGGACAGGGCAGAAGGTGTAAGAGCAGAAAGGAGTCACACACCCAAAGATTCAGAATTTTTGTGGGAGATTCTAATTATGAAGTGCCTGGTGTCCATAGTAGAAGGATGTGAAGTTGTGGAGCAGGGGCAACAGCCCAAAGAAAAAAGGAGTTCTCCAAAAAGGCCATGTACAGGGTGTCCTGAAAGTTGCTTTACCCCTGCTAAATTTCTCGCATCTCTTTCCCTGTCTTCCTCTCCACCCTTCCTTCCCCTCCACAATGCTTTACTGGGGAGCGGTAAAGTGACTTTCAGGCCACCTGAACATTGCCACAAGTTCAGATTTTGCAAGGATCGACTTGGCACAATGGAGGATGCCCAGTAATCCAGCTCTGATTAGATGTGGTTTACCCAAGAGAGATTGTGCCCGATAGAACCAAAAGTTTGAGGAACTGCAAGTGATTTATCAAGGAAGGAGAGGGGAGGGTTTGCCAGATGATCATTTTAGAGAGATAGAGTGAGTGTGAGATTTGACATGGTTGAAAAACACATTCTGAATGTTGGAACAGCTCCTGATTCTATCTGCAGGGAGGGAAGATGCTAATGCCTACCTATCTGAAGGATGAAGTATGCAACAGCAGAGAGTGGTGTTGTCAACTAAAAGTTACTGAGAGTTTGCGGTGAATGAGAAAAATCACTGATGAAGATTAGTAACAGTGTCTAGCCCAAGTCACTGCCGTGGGGCATTCCAGCCTTGTTAGGGTGAGTATATGAGAGGATTCAATTGAATATATATATATATATATATATATATATATATATATATATATATATATATATATATATATATATATATATACACATTGAATATATAAGGGTATATGAGAGGATTCAATTCAATTTAAAATGCTATGAGAGAAAAATAAATCAGCATTCCATGAGAGGAGGCAGCTTTGGATGACCGACTGAGAGTTGGCAGATCAAGGTGGAGTACCTGACTGCTCAAAATATGTCCAGCGAGACGGCCCTAATCTCTTGTCAGATTCAGGGTGTCTATCCATTTAGGGAGCAACAGCAGCAGCATGTTCAGAGTGAAGTGATGGGGTTAAAAACCAAGCTGATGGTCTGAGATCAGGCTGTTGGAGAAGACGAAGACGATTTGATGTCAACTGTGATGATGGGTTTCAGGACTTTACTAGTAATTAGAAGAAGGCTAATGGGCTTGTAGTTAAGAGGATCTGCATTTGTGGCCTTTTGTGTTATTCAGTGGCATTCGCTGATTTCCCAGTATACGTCAGGACATGTAGGGCAAAGGATAGGTCGAGCAATGCAGAAAGACGGTATGCAAGAGTCGCAGAGCAGCTTTTTATGAGCTGATACTGTCCTGGGTCATTGCAGAATCAGAGTGACCAGTTATCAGAAACTTCTACACTTTTTTGGTGAGAAAGACAGTATTCAGGAGCATTTTAATGCAAGTGGTAGAGTTGCAACAGGGAGTAATGGGTTGGGTATGGGAGATTTGGAAGCAATTAAAGAGTTGAGACATTCAGTTTTTTCATGAGCAGTTACTGGAGCTGTGGTGCCATTTAAATTGAGGGAAGGGATGCTGAGGAAGCATACTCCACAAAGAGATTGGACAATTCCTGGCCAGGACTTCAAGGAATGAGAAAGTTTTTAGAGTTCAGCCTTGAGGTTGGCCAGATGTTGTTTTCTGGCATTCCTGAGAGTGGACACACATGTTGTGGGTGTTGTGGAATGACCTGAGATTGCCTTGCATGAAGAGATGGAAAGTTGTTTAAAGGCAACTGCCTCACCATTGGATTTAGCATATCAGGCATGAGAGGATGTGTACAATGTCGACAGACAAGATACAGATACAGATACAGATACAGAGTCTTCATGATGGAATTCCAAGATAGCATTAATATTGGGGGCGTTGGAGACAGAAGACCAATCCAGAAGTGAGAAGGCAGCTCACAATCCCCACTGGTCATTCTGAGTAAATTGCCACACTCTGGGGGCACTGGGGCAGCTGTGACAACAGCCAAATTTTCAAAGTAGATGTGGACTCTCACAAGAGCATGATTATATGAACCAAATGGAGCAGTGGAGGAACAAGAGATGTTAGCAGGAAAGTTATTAATTGAAGCGTCCAGAAGGGAGGATTTGTCATTTTCGGAAATGCGGGTCAGAAAGTTCACCAGATTGGGCCAGCCCATAGTGTCCCAGAAGTCATTTGCTGCAGTGCCATGGCTGATGAGAGGTACCAACTCCCAGCCAATTGACAATGCGATGGTTAGAAATTGCCACCTATGAAGAAAACAGAGAGGGGTCGGTAGTTATCAGTTGACAGAGAGAGGGAGAGAGAGAGAGGCAAGCAGAATCATGGCTGCTAGGAGAATTGTACATTACATAGAGATTTCAGAGCTGCAAAAGCATCCAAAGGTACTCATGGGGGTTTCGAGGGGGAGATCAGTACACAGGCAGTGTAAGACTGAGTTATTGATGTAACCTGCAACTCTGCCAGTGAGATGAGATTCAAACCTGTCAAAATGGAGCAGACAATAGTCAGGGAGAGACACAGAAGAATCGGAAAACCTGCGGGAGGAATGTTCGGTTTAGCAGCAGTAGCCTATATTGAGAAATGTGAAATTGCAGTGGAGACCTTGGATGTTGATTGTCCTTCCAGTTAGATACATGGCAGGAGACAGTGTTTGCAGGACGGGGAGTTGTGGAGAGTGTGCAGGGGAAAGGGAGAGGAGATGGGGGTAAGTGTGATGGATATGGAGAGATGGGAAACAGAAGAGGGGTGTGGCCAGGACATGGAACAGGGGTGAGAATGGTATGACCCAGAGCTGAGGAAGATGTAGCTGGAGTGGGAGAGAGGGGGGCACATCCCCATAGAAAAGATGACATGGGGTGGGTGCTGACATGAGGAGGCAAACCACAATGATCCCGCACTCACTACAAAACTGAGTTATTTTCAGGTTCTCATGGTCAACAATACAAACACTGACACATCACGATTGGGATGGCGGGAATGGTTATTAAAGACAAAGAAATACAGCGCTGTATATGATGAGGCAGGGGTTTGGTAGTTGGATAATTGTTGTCGGAGAGTATTTGGTAATTCTTTATAGGCATACAAGTACATGCGTGCGTGAAAAAAAAACACACACACACACACACACACACACACACACACACACACACACACACACACACACACACACACACACACACACACACACACACACACCAAGAAAAATTGCATTATTCCAACCTACTTTGATTCTCATGATTCTAGGTGGTCTTTTAGTGTTCCCATTCAAACCCCTGGGTTATAATGCAAGGAACCCAAAACTTTCAATTTTCATGGGTTTGTCTATGGCTGCTATGCTTGGTGTTGGCTTAATGGTTAGGGGTGGTGGGCTTTGGATCTGAGGGTCCTGAGTTCAAATCCCGCTCAGCTGTTGAAGTAATACCAGGTGGGGTTGACTCGGCCTGTCATCCTTCCGAGGTTGGCAAAATGAGTGCCAGCATGCTGGTATCCTGTGTCAGAGTGGCGACCAGTCCAGGATTATGCCCAATAGCCAAAAGAACTGCTGAAGCAGCACCAACGCTCTGCACAGAGAATCTCCTCCTCTCCTCGATGGCTGCTGAATTGAATGTCACATGCTCCTCCATGAACCTTTATTACTACATATAAAAATGTTTTTAAGACACACCAAGCACATTGATACAGCTACAGACATATAAAACGAAGAGAATTGTCTGTTCAGTGTGAGCTGACAGCTATATTTTGTGCAGGAGGGTTGCAGTACCAGCCTTGAAAAATTTATCCTTCCCAAGTCCACAATGAATATTGACTTGGGCAAGGCTGAGGCTTTCTTTACGAGGCGTACTCCAACATCTACTTCCAAATATACGATATGTGCAACAATGAAAAATCAACACACTGTGGGTGGATAAAATGTCAGCTTCAAGATGTTAAAATTATTGTTAAAACGTTGATTTCTTGTAAAAAGGGAAATATTTTGCAATTATTTCCCCTATTGATAAAAACAGCCAGCAAATTATATCCAACACAAAGGATACACAAGATAGCTTTCTACTCTCCAATTCCCAGGTTGTCACACATTGAATGGCGCACACTGATGGCATAAGGGAAAGATTGGTGAATGAGGGTTAAAGTAGGAGTGGGGGTTAATTTGCTGGAAATGGGTGATGGAGTGAATTGAGGAGATTATTTGGTATTGCACAGCACATTTCGTCGTAATGCAGGCTGAATTTCCACTTTCTGTTGACTATTCTGTAACATCTCATAATAATAATAATAATAATAATAATGATAATAATAATAATCTGACTTCTCGTACAAGGAACTTGAACGCACGAGGAGGCCATCCGGCCCATCAAGCCTGCACAATGGTTGCTAACCTATGGTGGTTTGTCTGTGTGATATACTTCATCTATATATGTGATATACATCCTACTCGGCTGTTGAATTAATACCAGGTTGGGTTGACTCTACTTGTCATCCTTCTGAGGTCGGCAAAATGAGTGTCAGCTTGCTGGTATCCTGCGTCACAGTGGTGACCCATCCAGGATTGTGCCCAATAGCCAAGGAGACTGCTTAAGTAGCACCAACGCTCTGCAGAGAGTATGTTCCCAGTGGATGGATGGATTCACTCTTCCCCCATCCATGCACCGTGTGACCAGCCCACTTCAGCTGGCTTCTTACCTGGGGTGTAGTGCCACCGGAACACACCGAAGTGCCACTCCAGCACCCCAAATCATCCATGGTGGAGCTTCGCTCCACATCAGTTAAAAACATAAAAAGACCCACAAGAAAAACCTATTACTCATTTTTGACTGAAAACTTGTCAACCCACTTTGTGGATGCTATCATGCATTTTTCTTCATTTAGAATTTAGATGAAAAGAAAACTTATTCAGTCGTCCATCGCAAATGCCGGACACTACAAAGCCGAATTAGCCCATGAACACCTTTTAACAATGGCAAGTGGAGTCAACCCCACCTGGTATTAATTCAACAGCCGAGTAGGATTTGAACTCAGCATCCTGGGATCCCAAGCACATCACTCTAACCATGAAGCCAACACCAGGCATGAAGAGTGAATACTTAATAGCAAATAGAGCGGATAGGTTAAAGGAGAAAGGTAGGAGGAAAGGAACACCTTTTAACATCAAATATTCACTCACGTCATGGATGGTTTCACATGTGAATGCTTTACTACTTTTCATGATGCATTTACCACTTTGAACAAGAATGAGTCTGGAGAAGACTGAGGTGATGTGGGTCAGGCAGCAGAGAATTAACCCTTTCCATAACTAGAAGGGCACTCGGAAGAGCGCATACCTCCACCACACAATGCCTGATCCACGAGAACATCTTGGTCCCAATACATTTTTAGGTCCTCGTGGAGGATCTCTAAGTCTTACTCACGTTGTTGTTCTTGTGGACTTTTTTGTTTCACAGCCTACCGTTTTCATCGAAACTTCCTGAAACTTGGCGTATGTATGTAGAAATACCCTGCGCAGACAGTAACCATCTCCAATTTTGAAAAATCCTCCGAGAAAAAAAGTTATGACGTCAAAATATCTCCGCTAATGGAAATTGCCTAAAAAATTATCTCCGAAACTAGGCAAGCTTTTTGAATTCTGTTTGCGGGAATCGAACAAGGCATTAGCAGAGATGAATTACCGCACATATGATACATCACTTTGACGTCATATCAATTTTTATGATGTCATTCCTATTTTTTGACATTTTTTGTTTCATTGTTTCACAGCCGACAGTTTTCATCGAAACTTCCTGAAACTTGGCATATATATGTAAAAATACCCTGTGCAGACAGTAACCATCTCCGATTTTGAAAATTCCTCCGAGAAAAAAAAGTTATGACGTCAAAATATCTCCGCTCATGGAAATCGCCGAAAAAATTATCTCCGAAACTCGGCAAGCTTTTTGAATTCTGTTTGCGGGAATCGAACAGGGCATTAGCAGAGATGAATTACCGCACATATGATACATCACTATGACGTCATATCAATTTTTATGATGTCATTCCTATTTTTTGACATTTTTTGTTTCACAACCCAGAGTTTTCATCGGATCTTCGTGAAACTTGCCATGTATATGCAGAAAGCCCACGTGCAGGCAGTAACCATCTCCGATTTTGGAAATTCTTCCGAGAAAAAAGTTGACGTCATAATAATCGCCGCTAATGGAAATCGCCAATACCATTATCTCCGAAACTAGGCAAGCTGTTTGAATTTTGTTTGCGGGAATCAAGCCGGGCATTAGCACAGATAATTTATCGCAAACCTGATACATCACAATGACGTCATATTCGTTTTTATGACGTCATCATTAAGAGGACGAGGATCTTAGCTCATTCGAGCTTGTTGTACTACCATGCCATACAGTATTAATATCGTTTTTAGCCTGATCTCTCAATGGTGAAGAATCACTTAAAAAGTTAAATAATTCTCGTATCCAGATCCAGATTCGGATCTTCACCAAAATCGAATCAATTCTTCCTTGTCACACACCCAACCTGTCCACCAAGTTTCGTCCGAATCTGTCCACAACTTTTTGAGACATCCTGTACACAGGCAAACAAACAAACAAATAGACAGACAGACAGAGAGGGGTGTAAACATAACCTTCTTCACCTTCGGTAGCAGAGGTAAAAACCCCTTTTATTGCATAACAATAAAAGACTCAGAGCTTGGAGACACATTTGCCAACGCACTCACACATGAACCAGGAAAAGATTGTTAAACATCCTCAAATATCCTCGAGGTAACAGTAAGTAGAGCAGAGCAAAGCACGATAAAGATTGTGGCACAGTGGTGTGACACTTCGGAGCATCCTCGGCAAAAGAGAGCGATGCACCACAGAACGTCCAAAGTGAAAAAAAGATATCGAATGCTACACCTCAAGTCAAATAGTCCTCCTTTCCCCTCTCCCAACTCCTCTTGCTCCTCAGGTGACACAGCACAGACAATAAGATGGCGGTTTCCCTCTGTCAGCTCAATCAGGACATGTTCCATGACTCCGGCCAATTGTGGCGCTTCTCCTTGCCAGCGAATCTGGCCAATTGCACACCGCATTGTTGGGGGGATCTTCCCAGGGTCCCCATCTGAGATTATGATATTCATGGCACCAACAGTATTGTCACACCTTCGGGACCATGCAGATGCTGGAGGGAGGGGGGAGGGAGCAACTTGAATGTGCCATGTGCTGGGATGACATAATAACGACCCTCTCAGTGGTCCCCTCTTCTTACCTTGCCTGACCATCAGCAGTTCCACAGGAAGGACAGATCACGTGACACTACTCTTAATCTAAATAACCTGGACCACACACACACACACAACAGGACAACTTAACCAAAACACTAAATCGTTGTTTCAAGTAAAAACCGGAATGGCTCTCGGTGGAGTGCATGAACGTTTTTTTGGTGAAGTGCTCGGTGTGCTTGGTGAAGACTCGGTAGAGTCTTCTATCGAAACTCTTGCATACAGACAGACAGGGCAGAGGTAGTTATCTATCCTAAGCTAGTATACGGTTCATGCTAAGGCCTATCATTTGCACAATTGCCCTGTACCCCACACCTGCAACAATATTGTAGCATCAATAGCTCAACTAATGTTGAGCTCGTTGCAGCAGAAGGTTAACATCCCATGATGCACCTAACAGTTTTAACTCCTGTGGAGACATTCAAAAATTATGGCAGTCTATGGGCACGCAGTTGTGAGGAGAGACATCCATCCATCCATTAGGACGATACTCTGCACAGAGCATCAGTGTTGCCAAATCAGTCTCCTGGGCTGTTGAGCACAATCCTGGATGGGTCACCACTCCGACGCAGGATACTCGAATGGCTCAATCATCCCAGCAAGCTGGGACTCATTTTGCCGACCTCAGAAGGATGACAGGCTGAATCAACCCCACCTGGTATTAATTCAACAGGTGAGCAGGATTTGAACTCGGGACGCTAAGATGCCAAACCCACCACCCTAACCATTAAGACAACACCAGGCATAGGAGAGACATCAGAACCTCAAAGCTTTTGTTGAAACCAACGGTTTATTTTCCGTAACACCAACAACCAGGGGAAGATTGACCCACCGAAAGGAAGACGACGGTGGGTTGGGAAGGGAAGGGAAGAGATACAATTAATAAATAATTAATTATATACAATGAGGTAAAAACAAATCTAAAGAAATCTAAGGCACCTCACTCCAAACTCATTCACATACAGGAAAGGGACAAGACCAGGGGACTCGTCTGTTGGTGGATGAGGCAAGCAGATGATGGGAAGATGAACAGGCTGTGTGGTATACGGCAGGATCCAGGCACGATGAACAGGGAAAGCTCTCCTCACAATTTGTTCTCCTCAGAACTCTTTCTCCTCAGCATTCCAAGAAGCTCTCAGATCACAATCCCTCTCACATACCCCATCCGCCCGATTTTCCTCCTCCCTCCTCTCTCCGGGCAACGATCCGCCCCTTGAAGGCGATTCAGGCTCCACCCCTCGGGAGGCGACAAAACGCTTCTCCCCTCACTCTAGAGGCGAACCAAGCTTTGCCCTTCTTTCTTGCGAAGTCTCCCGGTGCCTCCAGTAGAGGTTTACATAAGGGTTATATGCACAATTTCCTTAACCATAATCTCGAATTAAATAATAGCATGCACCACCCCATGTATGGTGGAAATTCAAACAAGACGATCCTTAAGCTGAAGTGTCCCGACTTATTACATCGAGATTGGCTTACTACTCGGACACTGACCATTCTATTCTATACATTTATATCTGTTGTATGGAAATGTCTAATACCCCCCTCCTGACAACTGTAACAATATGTATGGCATAGCACCACTCCCTGTGGAAGAGTGCATCGCAAGTCATACTAATATACGCCAATTTTGTGGGAATTAAGCCATCCATTAATTTTGTGGGAATTGTAGGAATTAAGCCATTATTAGAGAACTACCTCAGTGCCGTCGAGTCTGGCATTTCACTTCCGCTGACTAGCAGGGTCTCCAAGCAGCCATCAAACTTCGAGACTGGTCTCCCATCGCTACTTTCTCCAACATCACGTTGTCTGAGGAATACTTTCAAAGAAACTTGCTCTCCCTCATGCACAGATTTATCCCCTCTCGTCTTCAGTTGTCCTCCCCTTCCTCCTGCCCTTGGTTCACCGGAGCTTGTGGCAAGGCAGTTGTCCTGAAATAATTTGCCTTTGCCTCATGGAAAGCAAACCCAACTGCGGGTAATCTCAGTACCTTCCATAAAGCTTGCAACAAGTGTGTATCTACCCAAAGGAGAACCAGAAAACGTCTTTCTAATCTCAAATCTGAACTGTCAAACCTCTCTCCCTCCTTCAAATCCTGTTGGCATCCAATCAAATCTGTTTCTGGGGTATGTTCCCCCTCCATCCCCTCCCTTACATCAAATGGCTGCACTGCTGATACCACGCGTGAAAAGGCTGAATGCGTAAATTCAATGTTTGCATCGAAATCTTGTGTCCGAAACCCTTTGCTTTCTGTATCCACCTTTCCCAGTCGCACCCAGCTGTCCCTGGACTCTGTGCCCTTTTCTCCTGACAAGGTGGAAAGCTTGCTATCAAACCTCGACTCAGATTCTGCAACCGGTCCAGGCGGCATCACCCCACGTGTCCTAAAAACCTGCTCCTCTACTCTTGCTCACCCTCTGTTCTATTCACCCTCTCATTTGCTCAAGGTCATCTGCTTGCAAATCAGCAAACATTACTGCCCTGCAAAAAAAGGTGCATAAACAGATATCTGCAACTACAGACCAATCAGCCTTCTCCAATCTCCAAATCATCAGCAAGATTATGGAATCCCTCATCGCTTCAGACATTAAATCCTTCCTCTTATCCAACAGCTTGATTTTCAATCATCAATTTAGTTTCAGACCAGGTCACTCCACCCTGGATATGCTGCTTCTTCTCTCCCAACAATGGATGGAGGTCCTCAATATCAGACATGAAATCAAAGCCATATCCCAAGATATATCGCATGCTTTTGACACGGTCTGGCACCCTGCCCTGCTCACCAATCTTTCTTCCGATGGTATCCAAGGTCATCTCCACTCGTGGCTCACAGACTTCCTCTCCTGTCACAGTCAACGTGTGGCCCTAAATGGAGTTCTCTCATCCCCTCTTCATTTCCAGGCTGGAATTCCTCAAGGTAGCACTCTGTGTCCTGTTCTTTTTGTTTTTTATCTATGATCTCTCTGATTCTCTGGAAAATCCTGTTTATCTCTTTGCTGATGACTCCACCCTCTGTCGTACCATCTGTCATCCCTCAGACCGGCAAGCAGCAGCTTCTTCACTCTCTGCAGATCTGGATAAAATCACAAACTGGTCCAACATGTGGAACATGTCTTTCAATCCTGACAAATCTCACACTCTCACGATGCCTCTCCGAAAGGACCGTTTAGAACCCCCCCTCCTCCATCTACTTTCTCAACAATCCCCCGGAAGAACTTTCATTCAAGCTTCTGGGTCGATCTGCCATGATCTTTCCTGGGAAAGCCACATTTCCAACCTGGCCTCCAAAGCCAATCGCCGACTGGGCATCCTCCATCGTGCAATGTCCTTCCTTGACACACCTGAGCTTCTGACCCCATACAAAGCTTTCATCCGCAGCATGATGGAGTACTGCTCTCCCTTCTGGGCTGGTGCTCCTGCCTCTCACCTTTCTCGGCTTCACGCTGCGGAAACCAAGGCATTTCGGATCATTGGTATCTCCCATGATGAGGCTGAGTCTTTGGGCCTCTCACTCTCTTACCACAGGCAGGTCAGTGGTCTTTCTGTCTTCTACAGTCTTCTCTCCAGTCTTGCCCCTCTCCCTCCCACTCTGTCTGCAATATGTCCCCAACATATTTCTGCAGGGTGATAAAGGTCCGCAAACAACCCCCTTCTGGTAAAACTACCAAAATCACAAATCACTGCTCACCTTCACTCTTTCATTCCTCTTTTTTCCCACCTTTGGAATAAACTCCCTCACTCTCTTCAATCCCATTCATCCCTTCAGACCTTCAAAACAGCTATTCACCACCACCACCTATCATCCCCCATCAAAAATCTTGATCTTTTGTACCCCCATTAATCCACCCCAAACCCACCTCTTTAAAATTCCCGGCTTTTCTTCCTGAAAGTCCCTGTAATGTCCATCTTCTATTCCCCGTGTTCCCCACCCCATCCCTCTCCCTTCCACAGATCTCCTCATGTCTCTGTTCCCCACTGTTTTGTCCTTCCCTCTCCCGCCCCTCTTGTCTCATGCCCCTCTTGCTGTGCATTGTGTGTTAGCTCTCATACGAGCCTCGACAATGTATACAAAAAAAAAAAAACAAATCCATGAAGACAGGTTCTTCGCGAGTCAATTATAATCCTTACTGTAATCCCAGACCAGTGTTTCTGTGTTTGTTTGTTGTTTGGCGGGCTACTCCTCCTACAGTTCTGGGCCAATTACATTCAGACTTGCTACATCGGATCAGCATGACCCAAATTAATGAGTCAGGGTGTTTTTTCTTTGCCAGTGGTCTTTAGGGTTTGGGGGAGGGCCGCAAATTCTCTATGTCAATGTGTATCGTGTAGCGCCGCCTCCAGGTGGAGGAGGGTAGTACAAGTCCCCACCATTTTCAGGACAGTATTCCTGCCCCCACGTTTTCCAGTCCAGTGAGGTGTTTTGAATTGTAAGCAGTTGGTATGTTTTTTCTTCATGCACATAACCCGGGTTGTATTTTTTCTTGCGTATACAGAGCTGTCAGTGCCCTCTACATCACCCAAATAAAGGTATGCATCAGAAGAAAGTGTTGCATGCTTGAAACAAGATCACCTGTAGGGTGGGTAATCCTGCTAGTCAGGTTAATACTGTGAAACATGAAGGCATGATTTTTTTTGGCAAACATGCAAATACTGGAGTGTTCAACAAAAAGTACTGTAGCCTTTCACTGGCTTTCGACTGTAAGCAACAGTAAATTACTTGCAGAGGTAAGCATTGTTTTTCTGGTTGTTTGTTTTTACTCGGATGGCATGATAATATACACACTCACTTTTGAACTGTCAAACCAGGGGTTCGAATCTTCACCCAGCTATAAAATGCCACCCTGGTGTTTCACACTTGTGGTGATCGATGCATGAATGTTTGTGCCTTCCCTTAAGGCGCTGTCACACCTTGATGATTTAGCCAGCGTATGCCTGACGTATGCAAAATTTGTCTAAAACGCTAGCACACATCGAATACGTTATGGGAAAGTTTTGTATACGTTAAGAGCACGCTGGCATACGTCGTGGTACGCTAGCTTTCATCGTTGTACTTTGTGGTTGTCCTCAAATTTTAGCATGCTTGAAATTTTACGACGTATACCAGCGTATGACTCACACGTTCCGCTATGTTGGCCATAAGTTGTAGGCACGTTATGCGATCGTTGACACACTTCGACACACATTACTTGTAAGTTACTCATAAGTTGTAACAATCATAAGTTGAAACACGTCGAGGTAATGCTTAGCATACCCAAAACTTATTTCTAACCTATGAGTAGCGTGCTTTGAACCGATGTGTAACGTACCTCCAACGCATATTGACGTATTTGATTGACGTCTTCCGGACGACCACAGAACTTACTGAACGTGTTTCTAATTTACAGCTACCGTATAATGGCGTATTGGCAGCATTTAAAAAAAAAACAAAAAAAAACAACAATAACTTCCGATATTTCGTCACGTGCCGTTATGTCACGTCCGATTGCCTCTTAAGTTTGCTCATGTCTTATTCTTAGTTCCTCCTCTGTGAATATTTCTGTTTGAGGATATTGTCACGTCGACGTCGAAACTTAAAAGCAAATGTCTGAATATATTTTAAAATTCGTGATAGACTAAAAAAAAAATTAAAAAAAAACAAAAAAAACAACAACAACAACAACTTCAGATATTTCGTCACATGCCTTCACGGACGGAGCCAAGGAGAAAAAAAGAAAATGTGCCTTGACGGAGAAAATAAGTTTCGGGTATGCTAAACGTTACCTCGACGTGTTTCGACTTAGGAGTAACTTACAAGGAACTTGTGTCGACGTGTGTCAACGATCGCATTTCGTGCCTCCAACTTATTCCCAGCGTAGCGGAACGTGTGAGCCATACGGCGAGTACGTCGTAAAATTTTCAGCATGCTTGAAATTTCACGACCTACGAGACGTACCACGAAATTTGACAGCATACTTCATCTTTTTTCAGCGTGCTCTTAACGTATACACAACTTACCCATAACGTATTCGACGTGTGCCAGCTTGGTTCGGCAAATTTTTCATAGGTCAGCATACGCTGGCAAAATCGTCAAGGCGTGACTGTATGGTTGACACTTTCAATTTTCAGGCGGTTATGATTTAAATCGGCGTGCGGAAGGTTTTTTTAACAGGCGACGCCACGAGTTCGTCGGCGATACGTGCAGCACGCTATGCCAAAGTAAAACTATGGTTGGGCATAGGTTGTGAACGCCAACAGGCTAAGCATTCGTTGGTATAAGTTATCTATAAGATAACGAAATGTATGTGCCCGTTATTAATGTTATGCATACGACCAACACGTTATGAATACGACCAAACCTTAAAAAAAAAACATCAAAATTTCAGCGTACGCCAACGTTTTACATACATTTTTATACATTGCCATTGCTGGCTAAATCGTCAAGGTGTGACAGCGCCTTCAGATGGGTGTTAAACTCGAGGAACCATTCTGCCAGCAGTGGTTGTTGATGGATGTGAAAGATCCCACGGTGTCTTTTGTGAAGAGCAGGCAAGTTATCCCCGGAACCTGGCCAACTTCCAAATTCCTGCTTCAAACTTTGGGTCGCAAATGTTCTGATGATCTTGGACATCCCTTGACACCAGCTTACATTGCTTACTATCTTCGAGTGTGTACTTTTCTTTATGCCTTCGCCGATGAGGCATTATTTATACTGAAATGGTTGCTCAAGGGTTGGCTCACTGCATGGAGCCATTCTACATGGTGTGAGTCAATTTGCAGCATAAAGCCCTCGTTTTGGGTTGTTGTGGTTTCAAAGCTGATCCGTCCTTGAGGACAATTTCTGGTTTTCCAAGTTGAAAACTCAAACATATCATCCTATTCGTTTGAAGTCCAATTGTGTCCTTCATTGGAGAACGATGGTGAATGGTTTATAGTTGTTACATGCTGGTTCTTCCATTTCATTGGTATCCAATTAAACAGTTTGAGGTGATGATCACCATTTCTCCAGTTTACTCAACATCAACTTATATTGTTTGTTCTTTTCATAATCCTTCCCATGAAAACACTGGAGTGCTAGCCTACCAGTAGACAAAGCCTTTCAAATGAGCATTTTCTGTGAGAGTTTGAATTGTTTTAGCTTCTACACAAGTTCACGAACCATCAAATTGTCCTTTGTAAATTGTAAGTAATTTCTTTAAAAAAAAATTGTTTTCAAGCGGTGCTGAATTATTACAAAACAAAAACAAGAATGAGCAATCAAAGTTTACATGCTCTCGCCCAGACTTGTTTTGTGTGATTTTATAGTACGTATTTTATAGATGCACTCACATTCAAATTGTGAGCCTGGTGTTGGCTTCGTGGTAAGGTGGCTGGCTTGAGATCTTAGAGTCCTGAGCTCGAGCCCTGTTTTCCGCTGAATTAACACCAGGTGGGGTTGACTCAGCCTGTCATCCTTCCGAGGTCGGCGAAATGAGTACCAGTGTACTGGTATAGGGGCACAGCATCAGTGGCACAGCTATGCCCAACAAAATGAAATTTACCCAGCAGCCAAGCTGCCATGTGCAAGAAGAAGAGAAGAAGGAGACGATTCCAAACGTACATACTTTATAAATGTACTCACATTCTAATTGTACTTAATTTGTAGATGTATTCACATTCTAATTGTACATACTTTATGGAGGTACTCAGTTGAGAACAGAGAACGTGTACTACTGGCTACCACAAGGTGGCATTTGTGACCTACGTCAGCACATTCTGTGTGGACAAACAGACAAACAAACTATAAATCACTCATAGAGTGACATTTAGTGAAACAGAATGATACTGGGTAGAGTGCATACCTCTGCCAAGCTGAACAGTTTGTGAATTGTGTCCCACTGATCGGCCAAATATGAATCTGGACTTGAACCAAAAAATTGAATTGACTTGTTCTTGTCACCTAACCAACTCATCCACAACTTTTTGAGATATCGTGCGATAGAGCATATATTTTTTGGCTCTATGTCTCAATTATGAAGAATCACTTTTTAAACTAGAACGGGCACTCGTAGAGCGCATACCTTCGCTGCAGCCACTAGTTTGAACATGGCATGAGAGTGAAATGAGGAACTAAAATTCCACTAAATCTGCTCGGGAATTTCGCAAATTTAAAGTCCATGATCCGGATTTTGTGAAAGGATTTTGTTATTAGAACTATTACGATTATGACAATTTTAGGTGATTCGTTGTCCCGAGTGCCGAACTCTGTAGCATGTAGGGTCGGATTCGGTCGAATGTCACTGACCACGCAGACACGACCTGGATCAAGTAGATCATGTTTTCAAATCCGAGCGAGGACAAAAACGTCATTTTAATTGGCGTCTAATTAAACAAGAAAGTAAAACTCCTTTTACTAAACCATGAGCGAAGCTATGTGCATATCAAACTATACCGAGTCTCCTTAATGAAAATTTGTTGTATTTTACTTGGTAACTAAGTTTGGTAGGGCCCTTATGACCATTGTTGCATCAACAGACACACAGTTTAGAGACAGAGACATATTCTAGTTTACACCCAAACTTCACCAGGAAGTGTTGGGGTAGGGGCGAAATGGTGATAAACAACAAACGACTGAGTTATTACGTGTTCAATATTGTATTTATTATACTTGACGGAACATGGTGATGACATAGAACACAGACAAATATGGAAATGTATGAGATTACAGTAGATAATAGGAGACTAACAAAAGTTGGCAAAAGATACATGTTATTTAGTTAGATCTACTCATGAAACGTTATGTTGAAATATTTGAAATGGGAACAACACATTTTCGGTGATCGCGAATGTGCCACAAATGCGTGAGGAACAAAAAAAAATCATATTTCGAGGGAGACACAAAGCATGTCGTGGTCTGGATAGTACGTGTCAATGACATCCACGTGTACGGCGACTGGCTGGTTGACGTATACGTGGTCCAGTAGAGATCTCTGGTCTGTCGTTGGCTCGGTCACATACTGGCGGAACCCGTGTTGTGCCATCAGCTGTAGGATATAGTTTTCCGGAGCACCAAGCAGGTCAAAATTGAAGTCACCCAGAATGACCGTCAATCGTTCTGTATTTAGTGCCGTCAGGAAAAGTTCAAGTTTATCTTTGAACGCCGTTTGACTCTGTGATGGAGGTCTGTATAACGTCACGATATTAATTGTCCTGTTGTGGACAAAGACGGATACTCCTTTGTGTTCCACATCTGAGATAGTGTCTAAACTTGCTGGATGCATTTTTTCCGGTGCCATAATCATGATGCCACCTCGGCTGACACCATGGTCGATGGGCCTTTCAGCTCGGAAGCACTGCAAGCATTTCTTCAGCATCTGACATTGTCCGATTTGTAGTCCATCATGCAGAAATGTTTCAGCGAAACAGAAAACATCCATCTTTAGCATCACTGGATCCTTCTTCATGTCATCCAAGTGCTGAAGATAGGATCTGACATTAAGGAAACTGATGTTGAGACACTTGTTTGTTTGATAATGGGGTCTTGGAGTATCAATTTTCGGAATGTTGGTGAGACGGTTCATTGCTTGCTGAACGGCAGGATTAATGCGGATGCTACTCGCATTAAATCCCAAAAAGAAAAGTCCCTGAATTGACCGGACACGGCTCATTGCAACATATGCCTGGCCAGGCATAAATTTTCCTCGGCCTTGCATCGTCACAATGATTTGTTCAAGCGTTTTCCCCTGAACTTTGTGAATAGTGCACCCCCAGGCAAGTGTGAGAGGTAACTGAGATCGCTTCACCTCCACCGAGTGTCGTGCCCTTCCAGTAAAAAATTGAACTTGCTGTCTCACGATCGAGACCGCGTCTGGATAGCGTTGCTTGTACTGACTCTGGGCAATTGCGTCCTTGCCGACTCGAGGACTGTCAAACTTGACGAGAATGGCAGTCACCTGATCTCCTGTAGTCTCGATTGCAAGGACGGTTCCACAGACGCCATTTGCCAAACCGTCAGACACGTTAATGTTGACGGTGATCATAACTCCTGCCCCTTTTGGCACCATAACGACTTGTCTGAGTCCTCCAGTGTCAGATGCTTTTGTGGACATAATCACATCAAGTTGACCAGTCCTGACGTCCTTCTTTTTATCAATGGCCTTGATTTCATATATTGGAGACCTTGATTTCTTGATATGCGTCATGTAGTGGTCGTCAACTTCTTTGTTCATCTTAAAGACGTGTAAGGTGTCAGCTGGATAGTCGGGGTCGGATGTGGTGATCACTCGATTTCTGAGTAGTTTAATGTCTTCCTCGTTACAGGACGCTGTTCTGACCCTCATGAGCAAATCAGCAAACTGCTTGTCATCTTTTTGTCTCATGCTTTCGGTCAACTGGATCATGGTGAAATTTTCCTCCCAGAGTGATCCATGTAAACTGGCGTAACAATCTGAGGGAAGTCCAAATACATGATCTTGACCAACGGGTTGGAGTTGAAAGAGATCTCCAATGGCAAGAATGCTGACGTCTCCAAAACGCGAGTTAGCATCTGATATGCCTGTGATGTCTTGAAGTCGCCGATGGATATGATATAGGAGATCTGCTCCCACCATTGACACCTCATCTATAATGAGAAGTTTGAGCTTCCCGATGCGTGATCTGAGTGAGTTAAGCTGCTCGCGGGCATATACTCTCTCTTACTGCGTGGACCACATGCGAAACTAAAGGCCGAGTGTAGTGTCATTCCTTCGATACGGAATGCAGCTGTTCTTGTGAATGCTGTGAGAATAACGGGCAGCTCGTCAGGCTCAAAGTGCCCAGACAATGGTATCAGTAACTTCATTGTCTCGTAGTGCACAAGCTTGATGATGTGGCTTTTCCCGACACCACCGGGTCCACTGAGGAAAACCCTGTAGACTGGTGGTGGTGTCCCAGACTTCAGAGCGAGTATCGTGTCTTTGCACCACTTGCGATGCATTTTGATAACTTCCATTTGTTTTACATTCAAGGTCCTCATCATGTTCCTATATTCCTCAGGTGTCAAAGGTCTTTCCAAGTTCTGCGGTGAAGCGCGCATGCAGTTCGATTTTGTTGGACGCGTTTCTGGAGCCAGATCAAGGTTTTCTGCCATGTCCACTTACTCAACAAAGCGTTCATTCACAACGCTTTCGTCTTCTTGTTGTGCCTGTTCGTGTTGTGCATTAGGTGCCATGGCGTCCCAAGCGTGTTCAGGCGGCCCGTATTCGTGAAGGTCTTGGAACGCTTGCTCGATTTCACCGGCGTTGTGTGTGAATTCCTGAACGTTGTTTTGGACGACAGCTTGAACTTGCTGGTACCTTTCTGTGAATGATGCACAATTTCGCTTGAGGTCTGTCTCTTCATTTCGCCAAGGATGGTATAGCATCAACAGATTCCTGTATTTAGCATCTCCCTCATCTTTCTCTTGGTGGAATCTGATTACACAGGGTTTACGTCGTTTGCGCATTTGTCCAAGACCATTTTGTAACTGAATTTTGGTGTTGGCCGCACCGGGATTGTCATCGTCGTCTTGATCATCATCATCATCGGACAGGACTTGTGGTTGGTGATCATGTTCTTCATCAACAGTGGCAGAGCGCGTGGTAGTGTAATTTGCCACAAACTCAGCCAGCGACATGTTCTCAAGAATATGTGGTCGAGCTTCGTACCTGTCGAGAAGAGATGTGCAGTAGATGTCTTCAGAATCATTGTCCATGTCCATGAGTTGCACCCGAGGTTTCAACATAGCCACTCTTTTTTCTTTTGGTGAAGTGTTGATGAAGACGACCGTTCGAGTGGATTTTTTGAGTGGCAGAGAAAGGAGTCTGTATACTCCTTCTTGTGCACTGACTTCCCTATTGTGCAGGAAGGCTGAGCCAACTTTTCTAAGTTTGTCCTTGACATTCTCTCCGCGACTGCCCTCAGCAGTTCGCCCATGGCTCTTTCACTTTTCAGCATGTAGCTGGTGACATACATGATACATGAGTATGGATCAATAATGAATTGGAGATCCATGTTAGCTCTCCATGTCCGAAGAATATCCGGGTTGTATTGATTAACCCATGCCTCCTCCGGTTGACGTTTCAAGATGATTTTTTTCCCCGTCTTGCTTACTGTCAGTGCTTCTTCATATTGCTGTTCGTCAACGTGGGCTTTTTGAAGCAAATTTGACAGTGTGATGTCCCGAGAATTCTCTGGATTTTCGAGGGCCTGCTTAACTTTCTGAAGTACTTCTTGCATTTCGCTGATCTGCCTTGCTGCAATGACTGGATCATCCTCAGCTGGTGTCTTGGCAATGACAGTCTTTTGGCTTGGTGGGTGAGGAAATCGGAATCTACAGTTTTGCCCTCTTCTGCAAGTGGTTGAGTGTGTGTCTGTAGAGATGTAACAAGTTCACGCAGTTCACCATCATTTTGTGGGATAGAACACGACTGGTCGCGGTCAAAAAACTCTGAGACTTCATCATCCGTGTTGACGCCAATTTTTGGGGCGTCCTTAATCCAAAGGATTGTATGAGCATGTGGAGACCCGCGAGCCTGGAATTCTATACGGTATATGAAATTTTGAAGTTCTCCAATGGGATTGCTTTTCGATCCAATAAATTCCTTGAAGAATAAATCCAGTCTGTGTTGATACTGTCTTGCTGTTGTGACGGGGTTATTTCTTAGCCATTTGCACTTCTCCTCCCAAGCCATGTTGTTGACATCATCATCACTCAGAATTGTGCCATATTGTCTTGCAATGCTCTGGATAACTTCTGGCCATTGCACGTCGGCGGCTGAGAGAGTCAGGAACCAAGTGGGTGTGCCGAGCTGCCGTACCATTGCGAGTAAATCAAGAAGTGTTGTCTTCCAGTAAGCAGGAGATCCACGCACATTCTTATATTAAGGAATCTAAAAGCGTTGTCTGTACGGATCATTGCTTGTACATTCTCCGAGGCTTTGAAAAATCCGGCATTGATTCGGTCATGAAATGTCATTCCTCGCGTTTGTCTCATCGAGATCTGTAAATCATCGCGAATTTGCTTGTATTCAACCGTGTATTGGGCAGCAAGCAAATAGTCAATATCCTTGGCAAATCGTCCATCGACATGCAGTAGCCTTTGGTTGAAGTACTTTCTCGGAGTTATATTTTTTGGCCTTTCAGTTGAAAGTCCCGCGCGACCAAATGGATATTTGGATGGATTTGCAAGTTCCTCGAAAGACTCATCCAGCAGAAAGGCGCAAGGCTTTTCATTCTCAGCTGGAGCAACACAATATGTTTTGTCCGCATTTCCTTCTTCATGGAGAAGTGTGTCGAACTGCATTCCTCTGAATGTGGTGCTATCCTCAGAGTGAGCAGAAGCTTCTCGGTCTTGTTCGATTCCGGCCGAGATGTCATCTTCTGTAGCATTGTTAGTGGTAGAGTTTTGGAGAGCCACATAATGTTGTTCTCCAATCAGGCCAATTGTAATGGTGTTGTCGCTTCTGCTGCCTCTCGGGTGAATGTCGTGCATCTCGTCCGGGGTAATGGTGTTGAGTACTTGGATATTGATGTTGAGCATTTTGGCCACCGCCTGGACCGCGACGTTATCGGCCCATTCCCCGGACCGAAGTCCTGCAACATATCTGGCGAATCTTCTGCTTGGTGATTCCTGTTGACTGGGAGTTTGACCGTCAGTTATCGCAGGAATGAAACTGGCAAAGGTTTGAGAAGTTCCATAGTTCTCGAAGAATTGTACAAGCTGATTCCTTATTTCTGATCCACTTGTTGACTGTACGCCGGCATCTTGTAAAGAGACTGAAACTGCGTGAAACTAGAACAGGCACTCATACAGCGCATACCTTCGCCGCCACTACTTTTTTGTTCTTGGTATGAGTGTGGGGAACTGGTTTCATATGAATGGTCTTATGACACAAACCACATATCGATAATGTCATGACCCCCCCGGACTTTCGGGGGCTACGGACTAAACAACAATCAACTCACGTCGTTTTGGCGAGTCTTCACTCGCAAGCTCGGTGAATACAACGTTTCAACAAGAGAAGGTAATCTCGTTTGATGCTGGTTTCATGCAAATCGAATAAGAATTGACTGAGTTATGCCGAAAACTGCATATTTTTCAAGGGCGTGACCCCCCCCCCCCGACATTTTACCCCAACCGGTGACATGTGTTATGACGTCATTGTGTCACAAGATTGGGCATTAAATTCTGAACATTTTGGTGCTGGGTTCATGTAAAGCGGACAAGAATTGACCGAGTTATGACAAAAACCGCATATTTTTCAAGGTCGTGACCCCCCTGACCTTTGACCCCAAACCGGTAACAAGAGTATGGGCGTCATTGTGTCATATTGCATATCACAAGATGAGGCATTGAATTCTGAACATTTTGGCGTTAGTTGCATGTAAATTGAATAAAAATTGACCGTGTTATCGTAAAAAGACGATTTTGACCTTTACGTTTGACCCGAACGATCCCAAAATTTAATCGAATGCTTCCTGGCTAATAACCAATCATCCCACCAAATTTCATGCAATTCGGTTTAATACTTGAGTTATACGAATCACAAGATTACAAATAAATAAATAAATAAATAAATAAATACATACACGCTGACCAAAACATAACCTTTCGCAGAATGCGAAGATAAAAAACAGTTCCCATCTGATGGAACATTCACGATGTCAAGATGTCGAGATCTTGCTCAGCTCCTGAGGCCTTGAAATGTATTTGGAATGGCAAGTGATGATGTTGTAGGGGATTGCACATGGGGTATAGTCGTTTCTTCGTTGAAAAGCATGGCTTCCCATAGATCTGCGTTGTCCTGTTCCCATATTTGCTCCCATTCTTGACAAATGGTTACATTTTTGTAGAGCGGATTGTTCTGTTTTAGCCATTGTAGAGCCAACATCAGTTTTTTTTGGTCTGATGTATTCATGCATGTAGTGGCCTTTGTATGCAAGTTTGCGCTTTAGTTTGAGTGGGACAACCTCGGCGTCCTGTGGCAGTCTCGGAAGCAGAGAAGTGACTGTGTCAATTTTGACGGCACGTTTACGGCACTCCCGTGAATCGACTTTTGGCCTCCCTTGGGAAGAGCGATAATTTTCATAAAAGGAATCCGTTGGCTGATGAGTCTCACTTCAAGCGGCCGGAGATCACTCAGCTCCGGAGGGACATCATCAAGAGCCAATCCGTTTGCCCATGATTGCGCAGGAACTTGACCTTTCTTTATTGCGCATTTGCAGGTGGTGCAAATCCACGATTTGCCGTGAGTTTCTAGATTTTGAGAGCCTTCCACAATGTTTTTGAGCACTTTGTCTACATACTTGTCACTGTTAATTTGTGCAACAGATGTCCTGTACATAAGGCGGTGACAGGAGCAGCACGCATAAATCGGTCCCTCTTTTATTTTGGTTCTGAAACTTTCAGCGCATTCTGCAACAGTAGGTTCAAAAGAGGTTTTTAAATGCCGCCTTCTCTTTGTAGTTTCTCTGTTTGAGATTCTGCGTTGATCTATCTTTTCAGGAGTTTGTACTTCATACGTATGTTGCATTCTTTGTCTCATTGAAGATCTGCGTTTGTCCGTCTGTTCTTGGGTTTCAGCTTCAATTTGGTTTTGCATTTTTTGTCTCATTGAGAATCTGCGCTTGGCTGTCTGTTGTGGTGTTTCCATTTCGTAATGTGTACGCATTCTGTCTCTCTCAGTTGTATTCCGTAACAATGCCTCCTCTGGTGTTTGTTGCAGACGATATTGTTTGACAGATTGGCGGACACGTTCTCTGCGTTGTTCTTTGTCATCATGGGATTCTTCTTGCATTCTTTTTCGTGCTGTATCTCTAAGAGTTGCGTGACGGCGTTCAGTTTCATCCAGTGACTCCCCCCACCTGATTGCCCGAGCAGATTCCCTTTTTGAGGCAAGACGACATTCAGTTTCTTCTGCAGATTCCTGCTCACGGCAAGCACGATCAGCGTCCCTCTTGTTTTTGCGTCTTTGTTCAAAACTTTGTGACCTTGAACGCGACATGCTGGTGTTCTGGAGAAGTTGTCTGACACGTTCTGTACGCTCAGCAGTGTCAGGTTGCGACTCGATGTCCATTGGTGTGGGCGCGGTTTTATCAGAAGTGCAGTATTGCTGTGTTTGATCAGCTGAGTCCGCTCGTTTACGTCTCCAATCTCTTCGTGAGTCAATACAATCTGCAGTTTCTTCTGCCGATTTCTGGTGACGACGGACACGCTCAGCGTCCCTTTTCTCTTTGCGTCTTTGTTTTTTTTTTTTTTTTTTTTTTTTGTATACCTTGGTCGAGGCTCGTATGAGAGCTAACACACAACTCACAGCAAGGAGGCATGAGACAAGAGGGGCGGGAGTGGAAGGGACAAAACATTGGGGAACAGACACAGGTGAACTGTGGAAGGGAGAGGGATGGGGATGGGACGGGGAACATGGCGAGGGGAAGATGGACATTAAAGGGACTTTCAGGAAGGAAAGCAGGAGAATTGAAGGAAGTGGGCTTGGGTGGATTATCGGGGGTAGAAAAGATCGAGGATTTGGATGGGGGAAGATAAGAGGTGGTGGTGAACAGCTGTTTTGAAAGCCTGAAGGGAAGAATGGGAAAGAATAGAGTGAGGAAGTTTATTCCAAAGGCGGGAAAAAGAGGAATGAAAGAGTGAAGATGAGCAGTGATTCGTGATTTTGGTAGTTTTACTAGAAGGGGGTTGTTGGCGGACCTTGAGCGCCCTGTGGAAATGTGGTTGGGACAAATCGCAGAGAGAGCAGGGGGGACAAGGCTGGAGAGGAGTCGGTAGAAGACAGAAAGACCACCGACCAACCTGCGGTGATTGAGTGAGAGGCCCAAAGACTCAGCTTCATTGCGGGAGATGCCAATGATCTTAAAAGCCCTGGTTTCGACAGCGTGAAGTCGAGAAAGGTGGGAGGCAGGAGCACCAGCCCAGAGGGGAGAGCAGTACTCCATCAGGCTACGGACAAAAGCTTTGTAAGTGGTCAGGAGCTCAAGAGGGCCGAGGAAGGACTTTGCACGACGGAGGATTCCCAGTCGGCGACTGGCTTTTGAGGCAAGGTTGGAAATGTGACTTTCCCAGGAAAGGTCATGGCAGATAGTGAGACCCAGAAGCTTGAAAGAAAAGACTTCTTCCAGAGGATTGTTGAGAAAGTGGATGGGGGGTTTTGTAAACGGTCCTTTCGAAGAGACATCGTGAGAGTGTGAGATTTGTCTGGATTGAAAGACATGTTCCACGTGTTGGACCAGTTTGTGATTTTATCCAGATCTGCAGTGAGCGAAGAAGCTGCTGCTTGCCGGTCTGAGGGATGACAGATGGTACGGCAGAGGGTGGAGTCATCGGCAAAGAGAAATAGAGGATTTTCCAGAGAGTCCGAGAGATCATTGATGAAAACCAGAAAAAGAACAGGGCCCAGAACGCTACCTTGAGGAACTCCAGCCTGCACAGGAAGAGGGGATGAAAGAACTCCATTTAGGGCCACACGTTGACTGCGACAGGAGAGGAAGTCTGCGAGCCATGAGTGGAGATGGCCTTGAATACCATGGGAAGAGAGTTTGGTGAGTAGGGCAGGGTGCCAGACTGTGTCAAAAGCACGTGATATGTCCAGGGATACGGCTCGGATTTCCTGTCTGGCATTGAGGACCTCCATCCATTGATGGGAGAGCAGTAGCAGCATATCTAGGGTAGAGTGACCTGGTCTGAAACCAAATTGATGATTGGAAATCAAGCCATTGGAGAAGAGGAAGGATTTCATGTCTGAAGCGATGATGGATTCCATAACCTTGCTGATGATTGGGAGAAGGCTGATTGGTCTATAGTTACAGGGATCTGTTTTTGCACCTTTTTATGCAGGGCAGTGATGTTAGCAGATTTCCAAGCAGATGGCAGATGACCTTGGGAAAATGAGAGGGTGAATAGAACAGAGAGAGGGTGAGCAAGAGCAGAAGAGCAGGCTTTGAGGACACGTGGGCTGATGCCGTCTGGACCGGTTGCAGAATCTGACTCGAGGTTTGAAAGCAAGCTCTCCACCTTGTCAGGAGAAAAGGATACAGAGTCCAGGGACAGTTGGGTGCGACTGGGTAAAGTGGGTAGAGATAGTGATGGGTTTGGGACACAAGATTTAGCTGCAAACACCGAGTTTAGACATTCAGCTTTATCACGTGTGGAATCAGCAGTGCGGCCATTTGAGGTAAGGGAGGGGATGGAGGGGGAACATACACCAGAAACAGATTTGATGAGACACCACCAGGATTTTGAGGAGGGAGAGAGGTTTGAGAGTTCAGACTTGAGATGAGAAAGATGTTGTTTTCTGGCTCTCCTGAGGGTAGCTGCACACTTGTTCCGAGCTTTGTGGAAAGAACTGAGATTGCCCTCAGTTGGGTTTGCTTTCCATGAGGCAAAGGCAAGTTGTTTCAGGATAACTGCCTCGCCACAAGCTTCAGTAAACCAAGGGCGGGAGGAAGGGTAAGACAACTGAACACGAGAGGGGATAAATCTGTGCATGAGGGAGAGCAAGTTTCTTTGAAAGAATTGTTCAAGACTTTTAGACCTTGAACGCGGCATTTTGATATTGAGTTGTTTCTTTGCTTCAGAGTGTTGCGGCGGAATCTTCTGTTGAAAGTTCTTCTGCACAGTGCCAGTTAAAGTGCTGATATTTGCCCGGAACTAGCCACACTGAGGTGACTACAATGTGTTATGTGAACGTCATCCGTATGCAAACTCGAATGAAATACATGTTATCAAGATGACATCAGCATAAATATCCCGTACAAGGCTGACGTAAGCATATATATTATGACTGTAAAGTGTAATGTGACACGTCATCAGTATGTAAAGAAAACAGTAGGTGCGATGCAGATGACTTCATCGGTAAAACCAATGCAAGGCATTGTAAAGAGAAGAAACTTTTATGTGATGACATCAGCAGGGAAAACCCACGAAAGGCAATGCAAATAGAACAGTAAATGCGATGCAGATGACGTCAGCAACGGGGAAAACCCACGCAAGGTAATGCAAATAGAACAGTAAATGCGATACAGATGACGTCAGCAGTGGGGAAAACCCATGGAAGGCAATGCAGAGAACAGTAAATACTATGCAGATGACGTCAGCAGGGGGAAAACCCAGGAAAGGCAATGCAAATAGAACAGTAAATGCTATGCAGATGACGTCAGCAGCGGGTAAAACCCACGAAATGCAATGCAAATAGAACAGTGAATGCTATGCAGATGAAGTCAGCAGGAAAACCCACGCAAGGTTATGTAATGAGAACAGTAGATTTGATTATTTAGATGACATCAGCAGGAAAACCCCACACAAGGGTGACATAATCATATTGTGAATGCAATGTGTAATTTAACACGTCATCAGAGGGCAAATAATACCAAAATAATATATGATTACGAAGATTTCAGCATCAAATAGATATCTTAGGGATTAATCAGACACCAAAAATATGAAGCATATTTACAACATGATTTAGTGCCTGATGTTCATGTACAGTTGTCTCCTTTGCAGCCATTGACGTTCAATAAAAGTGACCTCGTTGACCTTTGCCACTTCCGGGGAATTAAAATTTAATACCGAATATTTAGGCGTTAAGTCGATGTAAACTACAGCAGAAGTGACAGTGTTACAGCAACCCCCCCCCCACCCCAACCGCTCCCTTGGGTGACAGCATTGTACATGTCTCATATTAGAGGGTGGTGAATTGAATACTGAACATTTGGCATTGATTTTATGTAAATGGGAACAAATTTGAAACTGTTATCACGAAAAAATGAGTTTGACCTTGTTGTGACCTTGACATTTGATCCAATCGCTTCCAAAATCTAATCGATTTGTCCTGTTATGATGTCAAACATGTCACAAAAATATCAGCCGATCCGCCTATTATTATTACCTTTGTATTAAGTTGTCCACAACGCATCTCAATACAAATATGCATTTCGTGACCCCCATGACCTTTGACCCACAACCGCTACCTCGGGTGACAATAGTACTATACCTTGTGTCATTTCAGAAGATGGGGAATTGAACACTGAACAATTGGAGTTAATTTGATGTAAATCGGAAACATATTAACCGTTTTAATCATGAAAAAACGATGTTGACCTTTTTGTGACCTTTACCTTTGATCCGATCGCTCCCAAAATCTAATGGATTTGTCCTTTCATGATGCCAAACAAATCCAAAACAATTAAAGCCTCTCTGCGTTTTGTTTTTTGCGTTAAGTTGTCCACAACGCTTTCCGATATAAATGTGAATTTGTGTGACCCCCTTGACCTTTGACCCCCAACCGCTGCCTTGGGTGACAAAAGTACTATACTATGTGTCATATTAGAGGATGGGGAATTTAATTTTGAACATTTTGGAGTTAATTTGCTGTAAATCAAAACAAAATTGACAATTTAATCGCGAAAAAACGATTTTGACCTTTTTGTGACCTTGACCTTAACCTTTGATCCGATCGCTCCCAAAATCTAATCGATTTGTCCTCTCGTGATGCCAAACACATCCACAACATTTCATGACAATCTGCGAAGTGGTTTTTGTGTAATGTTGTCCACAACACTTCCCAATCAAAAACTCCATTTTGGTGACCCCCTTGACCTTTGACTTCCACAGACTAACTAGGGTTGCAAACACTATAGCATACGCTATATCAGTGGATCGGGATTTGAATACTGAACATTTTGGACTTAATTTGATGTAAATCGGAACAAAATTGACACTTTAATCACAAAAAAACGATTTTGACCTTTTTTGTGACCTTGACCTTTGATCCGATCACTCCCAAAATCTAATCGATTTGTCCACTCATGATGTCAAACAAGTCCACAAAATTTCATGACAATCTGCCAAGTGGTTTTTGCGTAATGTTGTCCACGACGCTGCCCAATGAAAAATGCTTTGTGGTGATCCCCTTGACCTTTGACCTCCAACCGCTAACTCGGGTTACAACAACACCATATAATATGTTATATTTGAGGATAGGGCATTGAATACTGATCATTTTGGCATTAATTTGATGTAAATTGGAATAAAATTGACTGTGTTATCGCGAAAATAAAAATGTTTGACCTTTTTGTGACCTTGACCTTTGATCCGATCGCTCCAAAAATCTACTCGATTAGTCTTTTCATGACAACAAACCTTCCCACACAATTTCAAGCTAATCCGCTGTAAAGTTTTTGTATAAAGTGATCCAAAACATTGTTAATACCATTTTTGGTGACCCCCTTGACCTATGACCCCCAACCGCTACCTAGGGTAATTACGCCACACTTTCATGTGGCATAGCCTAGAATGTAGAATTGAGTAATGAACATTTTGGTGTTGGTTTTATCTCATTCGGATAAAAATTGACCGCGTTATGACGAAAAAACGATTCTGACCTTTTCGTGACCGTGACCTTGACCTTTAATCCGATTGCTCCCAAAAGCTTCGCCTGGCGTCCTTGAGTAACTGCACATCATCTCTGAAAATTTCATGCAAATCGGTCCAGCAGTTTTTGCGCAATGTTGTCTGCACACATATTTACCAATAAATAAATACACAGGGGTCAATACAATACCTTCGTCAAACGAAGTTTGCGAAGGTAAAAATTTAAAATTCTCACACCCAGATCTAGATTCGGACCCTCACCAAAATCGAAGTGGTTCATCCTTGTCACATCTCCAACCTTTCCACCAAGTTTCGTCCAAATCCATCCACAACTTTTTGAGATATCATGTTATAAATCGTTTTTGGCCCTATCTCTCAATGGTGAAGCATCACTTTAAAAATTCTAGTGTCCAGATTCGAATCTTCACCAAAAAATTTTTAATGCTTCCTTGTTGCACGCCCACCAATCCTCCAAGTTTTGTCTGAATCCGTGCATAACTTTTTGCGATATCGTGCTTTACCATGTATCATTTTTGGCCCTTTCTCTCAATGGTGAATAATCACTCAAAAAATTCTCGTATCCGGATTCAGATCCTGACCAAAAATGTGCGTTGCTGTCCTTAACCAGTCACCTACGTACACAAACTTTTTTTTCAAAACAATTGCTTGAAAACTGCGGACAAAGTTCTTGTGACAAACAGACAGACAGAGAAACGCATTTGAATCTTTGATTTCACAAGTAACAAGAAAGATGTCATGCATAGCACGATACCTGAGAAATCCTAAAATACAATAGCCGTCATGGAAACAGCAATTTGGCAATTTGAAAAATTTGACCTATCAAGTGTTTTCCATGATGGCATGTTGTGTGGAATAAATTTGGTTGATACATTTCCTAATTATAACAGGTGTTTTACATTCTTTGGATGGCATTGACTAATTTGGACTAATAACTAATTTTGCCGAACCTTTGACGAATTCTCACCAGATTTTACACACATATACTACACGTGTGCACAAATAAGTTGTGCAAGTTTCAATCTGATATCTTGAAAAATTCCTGAGGTTTGGCAACAATAAAATCACAAAAAAATCCCATTTGATTATAATGGGGTTAAATTGTTGTCATGGACACCATTTTCTCTTTGCCACTTTGCCAAAATGAAGAGCCTGAAAAGAAAGAAATCAATATGTAAGAAAGTAATTCTATTTTGCACCCTCTTACCTCGGTACTGAGGTGGTTTACCAATGGGCGACCTTTTTAATATGACTGGTGACCCTCAAGTATTATTTCAGAAGGCCCTCAGGCAGAAGATGTAATGGTGTTTAGAGGGTCTTACAGGACTCAGGGTTATAATGGGGTCTATGGGGTCCACAGGGTCTTACGGTCCTAAAAGGGTATCACGTGTCTTTGGGTGTTTGAGGGTCTTGGGGTTAGAAAAGGTCAAAAGAGTCTTAGGGGTCTAGCAGGTCAAAAAGGGTCTTCAGGCACCTTTATGGCTTTAAAGAATCTTTGGGTTATAAAGGGTCAAAATGGTCTTAGAGGTCTGAGGGTTATAAAGGGTCTTTGGGGTCTTAAAGGTTTAAAGGGTATAAAGTGTCTTAAAAGGTCCAAAGGATATAAAAGGTTTAAAATGGTCTAAACGCATCTAAAATGTCTACTCTAAGGGGTCCAAAAGGTGTAAAAGCTCTAAAGGTCTTCATATTTAAAATGTATGTTCCAATAGTCCGTAATTAAGAGGTAATTAATATGCATAGTAAAGGTCCAATAATAAGTAATTAATAGATGTACTAACGGTACAATTCACGTTCAAACAGTACGTAATTAATAGACATATTCACAGGGGTTGACCAAGACTTCACCTCAATGAGGGTTCACTGTCCTCTCCATGTTTTTCAGTTTTATATGCAATACAGTATTTACATAGATATCAAGAGAATGGGTTGAAAATTGACGATTTATGTGATCTTGACCTTTGACCTTTTGACCTGTTGACCTCAAAAAAACAGGCTTCCAGCTTGTCACTACCTTGACCAGTGGTGAAGTTTCATGAGGATCGGAGTACAAAATGTGACCTGCAGGCGATTGACATGCAGACAGATAAACAAACAAACAGAACAATTGGTGGCTGATATCCTCTTCAAATTTCAGGTCAATCAGATGTAAATTGACAACGTTATAAATTCGTCCTACGTTGACCTTTTGGTCTACATTGATCGAAAAAAAAAATTGGTGGTTGAATTCAGTCACCTCATATGCAAATCCTCTTCAAATTTTAAGTCAATTGGATGAAATTGGAGCATTTTAGGAATCCGATCTAAGTTGTTGACCTTTGGCCTATGTTGACCATTTGATTTCAAAATCAATAGGCTTCTTGCTTTGACCAACTCTACTATTTGGTGAAGTTTCATGACTATCAGTTTAAAATTGTGACCTGTAGGTGATTGACTAACAGACAGACAGATAGAATAATGCACGCGACCAACCAATATACTTGAAAAATCTTTGATTTTCACAAGTAACAACAAACCAGACCAACCCATATACAGTACTTGAATGTTCAATTGCGCAAGTAACAAACAGACAAATGGACCCAAATGCAATGCCCTCTCTTTTTGCGAAGGTAATAAGAAATTATTTTCACATCAAATTACACTTTTGTTTTCAGGATACAGCAAATACCAAAATATTCAGTAAAGTACAGCACAACAAAAACTAGAAAGCATCTGAAAATGCAAAGCCCGTCCGCGTCCACATCCACTTTGGACTCGATCTAAACTTGACGAAAACTAAAAAAAGAATTGTACATTTTATTCATTTGTGTTCTCCACAATATCAAAATAAGGGTTTGTTGAAGATTTGATGACAAAAGCTCAATTGTTAAAAATGTTACAGCCTGGACATACACACTGAATCTTTCGATTAAAACATTTATGGCTGGTCTCCTACTTCACTGATGAAGTCATCCTTACAATCCTTCATTCCCCATTGGGAGTTGAGTGTGGTGTGCAAAGTTTCAAAAAAAATTTCTGATCAGGGGCTTCAGAGATATAATGATTTAATTTTTTGTTTAATCCAAGATAGTTCCCATAATCACGTTGCCTATGACGTCACAATTATACTTAAAATATTCTCCATTGGGTGGGGGGGGGGGTGGTGGCTCCTACCCTGAAAATTGTGTCAGTCGAACAAGTGGTCCGAACAGACACAAAGACACACACACACAGAAATGATTTGCCCGTCTTCCGCTGCACGGGGGATGGGTTAATAACTGGCACAAGCAATGATGACGAGTCCAGTAGATACATTGGCTGTATGAGCAAAATCACTAGTCGTCAAGAGGACTGCCTTCAGAGAAATAAGCAGATCCAGATCATGGAAGGAATAAGTTTTCCACACCATCACACCACCAATTGCTTACAAAGAGGAAACAACACACAAAGGATTAATAATACCCATGAGGGTGGCAACAAACTTCATCCTTTTGTTTGTAAAATGATGTGCATCACGAGTGGTCTGTACACCGCAGATTTACAAAGATTTCTAGTTAAATCCGAATGGGCTTTGCACTTATTGAAGATGCACGTTTCACATTGAGCAGAGATAATGATTTTCAGATTGGGACATGGCTACAAAATATTGTATCATGCAACCTTGTGCAGAATGTTTATTTCTCAAAAGATGTTCTCATTTGTTTCATTAATATTCTTCAATTTCTTGTCCAACTGAATCTTTATTTGTCCAGATGACCTTCAATACCGTCCGTTTATCACTCTCCTGTATATTCCTCAGAAATCTTCATTATCGAGGAAACTACAAATCATCAGGCACACCATTTGTCTTTTCTATACCAACAACAACCCCTGCTCGTATCAAGTGAAGTCAATATTGAATTATTGTTATCAAGGTTCACACGGAAATGTTGGTTATGGTTAACAATAGGTGGTTGATACAATTTTGAAATAGAAACGGGTTTCCTGTTTTGTCGTGAGACTGTATTTTTTATTACATCACTGTGACCAAATACTTTTGTGCTGGATAATGTATAATCACGAAATCGTGCAGTTAAGGTTGGATTCAAACCCAGATACTTTGAGTTTCTAGAGCAGATCAACCTGAACGCTTTGGTTCACTGGCCTCTGGAGTTGGATTTTTCTCATTCATGCGCAACACCATTGCTTTGTTGCCCAGAGCAGCACCTTCCTGCGGCCCAATGCACCCGAATCTCATCTGCCACAGCTCGGCAATGGGCTCAGACTATGACGGTGGCAGTCACAACAACAAAAAAAAAAAAGAGAAATTTATTTGCCCCTCCTTCATCCTCTTTTCCCCCTCAATTGAGTGTAGTGCCTGCATGCTGGAATTTTAAATCCACCAAAATGCATATTCCAAATATGAAGTGAAATAAACCAAATTGTTGGGAAAATTGAAAAACAAGAATTTACAAGCATGACATGGAAGCTGAACAACTCATAGTCATGAGAACCAAATGAGTACCTACTTCTCAGGTCAAATACAAGGATTCACACAGAAGGTTAGACACGCAGGAACAGGCCATTTTGTTCCATGATGCCTGAAAAGTCTCCACATCCTCATTGGCTTAAAAAATAAATTTATTTTCTTCTCTGGGTTCTTGTTTGGCTCCAATGGCTGATATTCTCAATTGTAATCTGGTGATTGGAGATCCAAATCATAACACCGCTGGGTTAGCAATGGCAAACTGCCCGTGATATCCCTTTGTATGGGGCATGAGGTCAGGAGCACTGCCATGCCCCACGAATGGTGATGCAAACTGCACAATCGTGGGATGCAATTAATTGCTTTATTATTCTATTTAACTAACACCATTTTTACCCTGACCTTATTCTCACTTAACATCTTCAACTTTATTAAATAATCCTGCATACCCTATCTAACCTCTTGGTAGGGAATTTAAGTAGGGTACCAACCACAAATGCCTACTCTTTTTGCAAGATATTGTGGAATCTTTCACATCCTCAACTTATATGTAGAGGAAACAGCCAGATTTCCATCCTCATACAAAGGAGAGTGCCCTTTGAGATCTGGTGACTCCTGCCAAATCTGTGCAGCAGTTGTAGTTTGATTTTACTCTATGGGGAAACATATCAAGGACAAATAGCTTAGTGGTGAGCATGCTCATAAATAAATGATTCTGCTATCCCTCGGGCCCACATAACTTCCATGGAGGTCTCCCATCCAAGTACTAAGCAGGCTTATTGACTTTGCTTTGGCTTCTGCGATTTGAATTGATCAGTCAAAAACAATATATCTTGAGTAATTGTTTTTGATGTTTATTGGCACTTCAGGACAAGTGCATTAGCAGATTTCAAGCAGTATATTTATTTGTTTACTTACTTATTTTAGTGCACATTTAAAGTTGACCTGTGGAAAGTTAGGACACAAACAGAAAGCCTGGTCTGGTACCACATGTAGAGTAAAGTGAAGGACACAGATGACCTCCCACCCCCCCATACCAGCAAGTCATTAGTAAAAGTTCTAGGTTTTTTTGTTCAATCCAATTGTAATGTGGTAACTCTTGTATAATGACCTCGGGATCCAGGAGTTTAGAATTCAAATCCAAACATACTGCTGTCTAGATTTTAAATCGCATCTGAGAGGCCAGTTGCATTGTCCTTTCATACCACTGTGCTCAAAGAGAAGTTGCCTAATTGACACCCGCGTTGTGCTCAAGAGCGATGGCTGCTGAAAACTGATTATATCACGGTCCAGCTTTATTTGAAACACTCGGCCTCTATAACTTTCGAGTTAGACTCCTAATGTCCAGGCTTACTGACCACTGATCGTTTGTCCTTCTTTTCTCCCGTTTGATGAATCACCTTTTTGAGGCTGTTGAATCTCTCCTACCTCCAAGACGTCAAGTTCGCGGTGCACCACCACCTTATATCATCCCCAACTCTATTGGAGAATGTTTTATACCCCTGTTGACGCTCCCTAACTTAACCTAACCTAACCCAACCCTCTTATTTTCAGGCTACTATGTTCTTTCCTCTTCTCTCTCCTTCATTCTCTCACTTATTGCATCCACACGTTGTCCCACTGTCCCCTCTGTAAATGCATTGCCTTCTGACCTACATCACATTGCTCCATGAGCCTAGATTTTGGATACAACTTTCACCTGCGATGAGTTACAGGTCTACAAGAGCTGTGCATGGTTGCTGTTGTTGTTGGGGTTCTTGTTGGGGGTTGATTTTTGAAATGTGCACCCAGTGGTCAGACAGCTGCTGGACCCGACCCACATTTGTTGCTCAACTTCACCCACCATGGCACCCAGATGAAACAAGTAAAAAAGACATAAAATGTTACAGCCCCCGTTGTTTTAGTAATTTTGCTGTACGGAGTTGAAGGACTAGCACATAGTTATGTACAACTAAAATTGCCACCAGTCTACCAGTTAGCCATCTTTGATCAGATCACAAAATAAAGTGAGGTGCAAGTACTGCATATGCCATTGTGCCAAGTTTGAACAAAATCAGACCATGTCTGTCTGAGAAATGGTTGGGGACACATTGAAGTAACAAAATGGCCACCAGTCAGCCATCTCGGACCTGATCTCGAAAACAAATGACATGCATATGAAAACCATCATTCATTATCCATGTCCCAAGTTTGAACAAGATTGGTAAATGCATGTCCGAGAAATGGTTGAGGACATATTCGATACCGTTTTTTTGTTTTTACAACTAAAATAGCCGCCAGTCGGCCATCTTTGATCGCATCATGAAACAAAATGATGTGCACATGTATCCTCTCGTTTATTGTCTTTTTGCCAAGTACAAATAAAAATCGGTCCATACATGTCCGAGATATGGTTGCAGATGCACGCATGCACACACACGCACACCCGGACACGAAAATCGAGACCAAATCCATAAACCCCCTTTTCGGACTAAGTCCAATGGGGGCTAATAATATGGCTGCCATCTTGGTTTTCTGGCATGCTTATGACATCAGGCTTTTAGGCCTCTGCTGATTATACATTGCCCAGGCTTGTTGCGTCAGATTTCCATTGACACCGTTTGAGTCTCGTGTCAATCATGTTGAGGGACTCCAAAAATTTAATCATATGCTGTATAAAAAAATATAAATAAGGTTTAAACAAGCCTGTTATCATGCAGGGTATGTTCCTCCCTAAAAAATAATAGTGTTATGTAATTTATAAATTGCCCCATTTTGGGGTTAAACAATCCGTGACCATGTGACGAATCAGCTCGTTCTGATATAACAGTGGTGGAGGCTGACATGGATAAGAGGTGTCGAGTTATTTTCTTTTTTAATAGTGCATCAAAGGTGCGTTTCCCAATCGTGATGTTAATCTTTTTATAGTGCTTTATATTCATGTTTCCCAATCGGCTTGTTACGGGATTTGTCGCAGGTTGTCACCACAGTGTGGTCATTCTCCTTTTCATTTGAACACTTCTTACAATAAAATATTATGTAACTGCTTTTAAAGAGGGACAATACTCAGACTTGCACAGCCAAATTCCAAATTGCAATCGTGCCAAAACATTGAGGTCATAGTTGTAAACTGCTGAGAATTATAAAATTTCACCAAAACAAGGTCATTGGAAGAGGAAACTGTGTGCAGAAACTCGAAAATGAAGAAAGTGTTGTTCGTTTAAACCCATTGGAAAAATATGGTAATTGTACAAGGATATACAAGGAACCTCAACACAGGAGGCCATTTGCCTCCATCATGCCTGTGATAAATCAACATCACATAAATCCAATCTATTAGTTTATTGCCTGCACCACTGCTGATCTCATCTGTTGACTCCCTCCACAAATGTAACCAATTTTTGGGTTTTTTTGTACACACTACGTTACCTTCTGTGCTATCCATTCCTTCAACCTAGCTATAACAATCCTCAGGTGTGCCATTTCTACACACTTTCCATAGCAAAGACCCTCTGTTTCCTCTATACCCGATACAGCCCACATCAAACATTTATCACAACGTTTATAATCTTTCACACTCCAATTGACTTGCTCGCTACACTGCCACCCAACCATATTTTCACTATCTATCTTTACCTGCACTACCCATTGATGTATCTAATCCCAAGATTAAAAAAATATATATTAAAAAGTACCAATCTTTTATTAAAAATATTAAAATTATAAATAATAAAAATATTATAAAAAATTAAAAAGTACTAGCCTGGTGTGTTGGTGCAGTGGTTAGGGCAGCGGCTTGGGATCCAAAAGGTCCTGAGTTCAAGCCCCGTTGGGCCACTGAATTAATACACCGGGGGTTGACTCAGCCTGTCATCCTTCCGAGGTCGGCGAAATGAGTACCAGTGTACTGGGCCGGTGTATACCTCGGTTAAAATAGGTGTACCATATCCCTGTGTCATAAGAAGCGACCAGGGTTGTGTCAGGAAGGGCATCCGGCGTAAAACATATGCTAAATCACTATGCGGATCATACGGATGTTCCGCTGTGGCGACCCCTAACGGGAGCAGCCGAAAGAAGAAGAAGATATTAAAAAGTACCACTCAACTTGGCCCTTAACCAGCAAGTGTCCTTTCCTCTTTTCTCTCTCATCTTAGTTTAGCCGCAGTATAACACACACACACACACACACACACACACACACACACACACACACACACACACACACACACACACACACACACACACACACACACACACACACACACACACACACACACACACTTCTAAATAAAACCAATACAATTATCCGCCAATTTGCTACGAACACTGCTGCAAACTTAAGATGTATTGAATACACCACACCTTACACAAAATCACAATACCAAACATTTTAAAACAGCAATAATGACAACTAATCACTTCTGCCATATGGAAGCTCCAAATACACCAACCGCAACCAAGCCGGAAACCGGCAAAATGCACAGTTACTATAAGGAATGCAGTTGATTGCAGAGCAATTGGCAAGTAGTTTACTAATGTACAAAGTTTGATTTGGAGAGACTGATGATGATAATATTTGCTTGTGAGACTGTTCCATGAAATATATAGTCAGGTCAATATATGGAAAATACCCCCTCAACCCCCAAAAATTGCTACAAAAGGTTTCTCAACCGATTCTGGCAGGTTTTAGTGTACTTTATAACATACTAAAAGTTAACCAAAGTATGACCCCCGGAAAAGTATTTTTTCCAAGATGGCTGCCGAAACCTTTTAATGATCATAACTCTGTAACTATCAACTCAAATTTGATGATCTTGGTGTCTATCTCTAGGTTTTTGGGGGCAAAGAACACATTGAGATCATAAAAAATGATGTTGGCCGACTCTGTAACATCAAAATCCAATATGGCGTCAAAAATGAACACATTGTAACCATTTTTATATCACATAGCACAAGTTAAGATTTTTTTGCTGCAGTGGCTTTCCATATTTTCAGTGCTGCCATCAGTTGAGAAACCTTTTGTACCAATGTTTTGGGGGTTGAGGGGGCATTTTCTATATATTGACCTGACTACTATAGATGTGACACTAATTCTCATCTTTCTCCTTTTCAGATTCAACAATGAGTGCAAGCACAGCCAGTCAAGCTTTTTGTCCTATCTGCAAGGAGGAGATCGAGGATTCCAGTGATAACTGGGTTGCAATTCAGTGGAAGTGGGCGAAGGGAATAAATGAAGCCAGTGTAAAGCGGAAGGACGACCTTGTAGTTGAAGCCGGTACTAAAGTGCATAAAAGCTGTCGTCAACAGTACATAAATGATAAAAACATTAAAAGCCATGTTGCAAAGAAAAGTAGTGGTTCTGTGCCAGCAAAGGAAACCACAAGACAATCAAGTGGAGGTTTTGACAGTGAAAAGGATTGCATATTCTGTGGATGTAAAATTGAGTTGAACAAGGGACACTTTAGCTGGGTACTAACTGACAAATATTGTGGAGACACTTTTGGAGGTCTGTGAATCGCGTTCAGATGATTGGGGACTTACTGTAAAGGGTCGGATTGAATACTATTTACGAGATTTACATTCAGCAGACGGAATTTATCATCATTCGTGGAGTGGAAATTTCCAGTCCTTTAAGTCTGTGCCTTTAGAGTTCCAGAATGCCCCCGATGCAAAGCGCAGAAAGTCTGGTCGTCCTAAAGATGAAGATAAGTATGAAGCATTTCAGAAAATGTGTGCTTACCTGGAACTGAACAATGAGGAACAACTAACTGTTACATCTTTGAGTCTCATCATGAAAGGGTATCTTTGCAATCCTGATTTGGAACCGTATGACAATTACACTTTGAAAAAGCGTCTTAAAAAACACTTTAAGGACTCAATTCATTTTTCTGAAGGAGAAGGCTTGGACGATATTGTTACGATGAGAGAACAAACCGCGCAGATTCTGAGATCATACTACAAGCAAAAGTGTCAGGAAGGCGATGATGAGTCCCAAAAACGCACCATGATTGAAACTGCTGCTAGGTTAATCAGAAGTGATCTCAAATTTCAGGTTTTTACCGTGACAAATCAGTATCCAAGTAGTGAGGATTTAAAACTTGATTCAGCCCTATCGTTCATTCCGACTAGTCTGCGGACAGCACTGGAAACATTGTTCATTGGGAAAGACACAAGACGCAAGGTTGCGGCAGTTGGTCATGCCATAATTCAGGCAGTTCGCCGACGAGCTGTCATTGCACCACTGCAAGTGGGACTTGCTGTGCAAATCCATCATCTGTATCGTTCGAAGTTCCTTGTGGATACTCTTCATGAAATGGGATTGTGTTGCTCATACACAGAAGTGATCAGATTTGAAAAAAATGCAGCGGATTGTGTGGAACCTGATGTCCTAGGTGGTGATGTAGATTTGCTGGAGATATCTGTCCTCTTTGCCACTCAAGCATTTGTCACTCCTGAACAGCTTCCACCAACATCACCTGCAACAAGATTCCATAGCCAACGTGTGTACTTTCAAATTATGGTATGGATGGGGATGGCAAATGAAATGAACCCAACTGAATGGGGATGGAAACAGGAAAATGATCAGTTAATTCCAATTATGAGCCAAAACCATGCTGCGCCTTACGAACTCTTGAAAATTATCCATTGCAACTGTTCGAGGGGGTGCAAATCCTCTCGATGCAGCTGCAGACGCTATGGACTCCCCTGCACTGCTGCATGTGGCCCTTGCCAAACTGAAAACTGTGACAATCCAAACAACACTCAAGAGGTCGATACAGAGGAGGAGGATGACACTCAAAACTGAACGCTCTGAAACTTATTCTATGGACGAAGGTTGGATTTTTGTGTTTCATAATAGGCCAACATCATTTTTTATGATCTTAATGTGTTCTTTGCCCCCAAAAACCTATGGATAGACACCAAGATCATCAAATTTGAGTTGATAGTTACAGAGTTATGATCATTAAAAGGTTTCAGCAGCCATCTTGGACGCCATCTTGAAAAAAACACTTTTCCGGGGGTCATACTTTGGTAAACTTTTAGTATATTATAAAGTACACTAAAACCTACCAGAATCGGTTGAGAAACCTTTTGTAGCAATTTTTTGGGGTTAAACTGTATATTGACCTGACTAATATCCCAAAATACACGAGTTCGCACAAGCTGAACACTCTCCAATCCTGTGACCACACGAAAGCGCTGGCAGCACAGGATTTTCGCATGGATGGTAATGATAAGTAAATTTTAAAATCGTATAAAAACAAAATGGCAAATGTTACAAAGGATGTAATGTTTTTAAGGGGATTATGGACTAGGTGGTTTTAGACACAAACATTAGGAGGGAAGATGACAGGCTTTCTATACAAATATTGACGCATATTCTATTAAAATTAATTTCCCCTTCTCTTTCGCTTAACATGTAGTGTTGAAATAACTATTTCTAAGCTACACATTGTTAACCCCAGGAAGCCATCTCTACAACGATATCTACCTCCTATTCAATGGTCTGACAATTCAATCGTTGATTTGTTTACTCCATAGTGGTGTCTGCAATTATTTTCTTGATAAACAGGTATCGAATCTTTTCTCACGAAACCCATTCTATCTTTAGAAGCTCTAAACCGGGATGAGGGTGAGGTAGCTCATTTGCGTTCACATCCAGCACAAGGCTGAGGCTGAGGGTGCGGCTATTCCGCTGATTAGGGCAGAAATTTGGAATTTGGCCATGTTGCCGGCAATAGCTCACCTACTTTTCATGAAGGACATCATGGGATCTTTAACATCCACCAAAGAATGCTGGAAGCTTTTGCTTTAACCCCTTCTTATTTTTTTCTGCAATCTTATGATAAAAATTTCTCCTTTTTTGCCAATGACTCAAGGTGAGTCGGTGCATTATCATCAGCCCAAATTACCAACAGTTTGTTGATCTTCTCTCCCTGCCAGGCTGCTATCTTTCACACCTCAGCCATTTTGTCCTCTCGGTGAAGAAATATAAAGCACGTAGTGAGTTTGACAGTAATACCCTGGAAAATACCTTACTCGGGTCCACTGTATAAACTTGATGGGGATGGGATGGCATATACACCACTCCCAGCTAGGTGTTTCCACCAAGCTTCATGTCGATGTGAAATAGGTATTCGTCTCATGCACGTACACAAACATTGATGGGAAAAGGGTGTGACCATATTCTGCCTATTTGTTTCAGAATAGGTTTCTCTTTCAGTACCAATGCAGACCAGAATGTTTAAAAATGCAAACGATTTATTTGTGACAAAGGAAGAGAGGATTTGGATATTGTCTCATAGTTAACATGGTGCCCAGACGAGTAAATTAAGAGGACGATTGGTAAACACCAAGGGCAGATGTTTGTTTTTTTTCTTTATCGGACGAGGCTCACAGAAGAGCAAGGTAGAGCTGACAGTGGGACACAGATCAAGGAAATGAACAAACAGGAAAAGAGGAGAGGGAGGGGAGAAACACCGCAATGAGCAAGTACGATAGTTGAGTTGGGAAAGGTTAATGAGCATAATAAAGACCATGGATCAGAAATGTGGAGGAGAAGAGATGGCGATGCACTGCTTGCTTGAAAACCGGGAGGGAAAAGTGAGACAGAACAGACTCTGGAAGGTGGTTCCTTAGTCAGGAGAAGTGAGGAATAAAGACTTGATCTGTGCAATCAGCTGAGATTTTGTAAGTTTAATGAGCAAGGTGTTACTGGAAGGAAGCATGCATCTTGGAGGGAGGGTTGAAGGACAGAGAGCAGAGGGAGCAATATATCGGAGAATATATGGTGGAAAACAGAGACTACCCACATGCCTACGATGAAAGATAAGCAGACTCTGTTGCTTTGGCCTCATCATAGGAAATTCCAATAATTCTAAGACCTTCAAAATACCACAGAATACAGGAGAGACAAATGTGATGCCGAATCACCAGCCCATAACAGAGCATTATTCCATTGAGCTACAGACAAAGACATTGTAGACTGTTTTTCCAAGGAAAGACATGGATCGACAAAGAATACCTCGACTGCGGCTGGCTTTGGAGGCCAGCTTTCCTATGTGGTCAGCCCAGGAAAGGTCACGCCTGATGGTGAGGCCTAAAAGTTCAAGAGATTGAACCTCTTCCAGTGGATGACCAACTTAGCAACTTGGCAGCATACAAGTTGCATGATGCAGTGAGCAGCTTTGTGGACACAGGAGAAGGAAGCACCACTACTATCCTATAAGGATATAGGAGGAGGAAGGATCACTTCTACATCAAGACAAGAAGAGGGCGGACTACCACAAAGTTATTTGGGGTTAGTTGACAAGATGTTGAACAAGATCGCGTCTCACAACTTCCAGTTCCGGGTGCTTTCACGTGCAACACTGGTTTGAGAGTTCCTTCCTCCAGCTCATCAAAGCTAAGTTCTCTGGACCAGATCCGTTGTGCTTTATTATTGTTTTATTTCCATTCCTGTGTTGCTGGTCATGTTTTCGTCCAATTTTCCATTTCAAACTGTACCGAGTTGTGTTGAATTGTTGAATTAGTGTCCTGTTAAAGTCTGACCCACTCACATAGGGCTTGGAAAGTCAGCATGATGCCAGCCTGCCTGCATCTCTGTCTCTGTCTCTCTCTCTGCTTTGGCCCCACATGTTTCGTTTTTGCTTCTTTTCTCCAAAATATTGTCATTTCTGATCTCTCAGCTTGATCCTTCTCTCCTCCTTGCTCCAAAATATTTAAACAACAAAAACTCTTCTTCACTGCCAAAAAATATAAAATAAGTAAAACACGAACTCAATCTGCGATGCACAGTCTCTCTTTCATTCTCAATCCCTTCTCTTTACAATATTCCCAAACAATCTACATTTAAAGAAACATTTCTTCCTTCAAAAGCTTTAAATAACAACAACAAAAAACACTTTTAAAAATGCATTTTAAAATTCCACGCTCTCCTTACTACTTCTTCAGGGCATTCTTTTTCATCACAATCTCGTCCTCTTATTTTTCACAAGGCTTCCAGTATTTGTCAAAACCTTTTCACTCCCAAGCTCTTAGTTCTTCCACCCTTCTCTTGTATCTACAGCTCCACTTTCCTCCATTTCCTCCCATGACGTCTCTCTCTGTATGTCAAGTTTTGTAATCTTGAGATATTAATTTTGCAGAGGTTGTGTACACACGACAATAAACACCCTTTCACGTCCATTCATGGTGTCAAACCCCTCCATGCTAGTAACCTCCCACCTCATCTGATTTCCCCCTCATCCCACCTCCTCTAAGGTTCTTCCTCATCCCACCCCCTCTCAGCTTCCCCTTCATCCCACCTGCAGGCTTCCCTACTGCTCCGGACCCTTCCTGCTTCTTCCCCGCCCCGTGCCTAGCAATATTCACCCCGCCCCACAACATTACCAGCCTCCTCCTCGCCTCACACTACATTCTCCCAGCTTCCCCTCTGCCTCACACCCTCCCAGCTCTCCACCCTCCCCCCCCCCCCCCCCCCCATACTCCTAGCTTCTCCCACCTGCCCCCTCTCCTTGCTCCTGTGCACATTCCTGTACCCTTCCAACAGTTCCTCCTCCCTTGTCTCTAACTGTGTGAACCTCAAACATCCAAGGCCTGCACTCCAACCTGACAGATCTCTCAATCCAGGCCACTTCCAACAAACTGGACATCATCTGTACCACTTCCAACAAACCAGACATTATCAGTTTCACAGATTCCTTCCTTCCACAGGATGTCCATGACTCCTTCGTGTCTCTCCCAGGCTGTTGTCTCCTCCGGTTTTATAGACCTGAACCCCGTCTTGGCAGTAGAATTGCACTCTACAGCAAGAACTTCATTTCTCACAGTCCAAGTGCTGCTCCTTCACCTCCCAAACCCCAGGAGTACCTCTGGCTGTGACTTCCCCTCTCTGCTCCCATGTCTTGATTGTCTTTGTGTTGTGACTCATCTATTTACATCTCTCAGAAAACATGGACCAATCTTTAACCACTCATCCCGACTCTCTCTCTCTCTCTTCCTCAAATGGGGTGATGAAGCCTCCCCCCCTACAGCATAGGGGAAGACTTGTTGCTGTTGTCGGGTTTGTGTCCACAATTGGCACCCCCAAATTTTAATGGTACCACAGAATTTTAGACCCCTCGGATTACTAAGCCACCATTGAGAAAAGTATGTCTTCCTGCACTCTCAATACTCCAAATTTCCAGACTGTATCAATTTCTGATCTACTGTATATGTTGGAGCCAGCTGGGACTTTCAGAATGAAATTTTGCATCAATAATGCGAACATAAATTAAGCGGGATGGCTTTTTTTAACCTTGACCTAATTTTAAGGTCATGACCTAATTAGAGACATTTTGACATTTTTCACCATAACTTGACTAAAGTTTTTCTGATCAGACTGAAATTGCCTTCTTTAGATAGCCTAGAGAAAGCCACATTTAAATTTAATTTGCATTATACCACTCTGGGATAAACATCAAGGTCTTACTCCCTGAGGAGTACTAAAGCACCATTTAGGTTTTTCTTTTTTCTGGCAAATTCTGAACTCTATCCCGGATCTGGCTGGGATTTTCCGAGAGAAAATTTGCATCAATAATGGGAATAAAAAGTTTGCGGGGATGAAATTTTTTTTGACCTTGACTAATTTTTTAAGGCCATGACCTAATTATAGACATTTTAAGATTATTCACCATATTTCGACTAAGGTTTGTCCAATTTAGAACAAAATTGCTCTCTCTATATAGCGGCTATATAGTCTATAGCAAGGTGCATTTATGCTTAATTTAAATCATACCCCTCCGATTTATAGGTCAAGGTCAAATGGTGGTGTGAAAAAAACACGTAATTTTTGTCATTGCTCAATTTTGCCAATGTGGAATCTCAGACCACTTGGCCTTCCAAGATGTTCTTGCAACATAATAGGGTGCCTGCATTGATGTTGTACACCTGATATTTGATGTGTGCTTGACCTACTTTTTTCAGATTGTGACCTAATTAATAAAAAATGCCTTTTTGTCATAACTTGAATAATTTTCTTGCGCTTTTCATGTTGTTGAGTTTTATAGATAGATTGTTTATGGGGCACCATCCCAGAGAGGAGAGCAGTACTCCATCAAGCTGCAGATGAAGGCCTTGAAGGTGGCTAGTTGGAGACTGGCTTTGGAAGAAAACTTAGAAATATGGATTGCCCAAGAAAGATCATGGCTGATAGTGAGACTCAAAAGTTTGAGTGATGAACCTTTTCAAGAGGCTTGTTAAGAAAGTAGATGGAAGGATTTGCTAGATGTAGAGAGAGAGGGGAGGGAGAGAGAGAGAGATTTGTTAGGATATATTCATAGACATATTCCAAGTGATGAACCAACCAGCTTGTGATTATATCAAGGTCTAAAGAGAAGGTAGAGGCTTCTCCCTGCTTATCTGATAATGATAAGAAAGAGGCTGATACCTGAATGAGGGATCACAGAGGGTGCAGTCATCAGCAAATGGATAAAGAGAGTCCGAGAGATCGTTCATGAAGATTAGGATTATGACAGGGTCCAGAACACTGCCATTGGACATTCCAGCCTTGACAGGGAGAGGAGATGAAAGGATTCTGTTAAAAGCCACAAGTTGGCTCTGAGAGTAGAGAAAGTCAGAAACCCAAGAGTGGAGTTGGCCTTGGATGCCATAATAGCCGATGTCCAAGAGTTCCAAAGGAGGTAAAGAAAGAGGTCAGTACGTCTCGGCAAATAGTCAGTGGCTCATTTTGGATAGTGCATTTTACCTCTGCCATCCATCGTAATAAATTAACAGCTTTGATATAACAATTCTCAGCAATGAGTCATGTCTGAAGTTCATTTTGCGAAAAGTCCACATGTGCAGCATTGCGGTAGATGGTTTCGTTTGTTCGTCATCAGTTCTGGGTCTCCATAGCCAAACATACTTATTTTGTTACTGTCATGAGAAAACATGTTGTGATGGAAAGTGGCTCACGTTACGAGAAAAAGCAGATGATCGGAGGATGCATTTTTTGATGTGGAATACTGTCTGCATTTCCAGAAATCTTTAGGACTGTGGCATAGACGGTGCAGTCAAGGGCAGTTCTGTATTGCTGATGGGTGATGTAGAAGCAGAGCTGCTGGAACATCATAAATAAAATGAATACATGTGCAATATATGAGCTGGGTTTTGGGTACATTTTATCTATTTGTTAAGATGTTCACTCCAATAATTGTAATGTTTCTTCCTCACATAATTTGGCTTGTCAATTGTCCTGAGTGTTATAGCCTCACTCAGAAGCTCTGTACATTAACGTTGTTCAAAATCAAAATCTCTGCTTTGTTCGCTGTGGCATTCCTTAATACCCCCCCCCCCCCTTTTCTCCACATTTAACCCATAACCCTCACAACTGCTGTTGTGTTTAGGGTATTTAATCCTAAAATTGGGAATAAATATTTTCCAAATTCAGAAATCAAACCATTTGTTTTCAATTGAATCATTATCTTTGCAAGGACAAAGATCTCCCATGCCACCACCCACATTTACATCTTGTTTGCTGAAAGCCAAACTCCCTTCCTCCTCTCTCTCACCCCTCTTTTCAAGTGTGTACGAAGTGAAGACGTGACTACTTGCTATAAAAGTGGTTGCTTTTCCTTGGCACAACCTGTATATTATCACGAAGCACTTCAAAAAAGATTACCACCCACACCATATAAGTACATTTCTTAGATCTGTTTTATGATTATCTGTTGCACTTTGGTGGAAACAAATCGATAACAATTTATTAATAATTATATAATAAATAAACAAGAGCGAGAATTGCTTTGCAATACATGTGCCTGACCGAAGTGGTATTTTGTAAGTTCAAAAAGGGGAAAACACTGTTAAAAAAAATTGACGAAATGTCCTGAAACTCGAACTTGTTCTGAAAATTATCATAATAAAGCCATGTTCCAAGTTTCAGTTGAATATGTTGAAAGGTATGGGGAGAAGTGTAAAAAACCACAGGTGGAACGGACAGACAGATGGACAAACGGAGAGCAAACCTACTGGATAGTCCCCTCCAATGAAACCGGGACTAGTCGGCAAACAAACAATCAATCAAATACCCAATCTGTGAATGTTTCAGGAGCAGGCACCAATAGTACTTATATATTGCAGACATTTTTGGGGGGGTTTTTGTACAAAAATAAGTGTGTACAGGAAATTGTTCCACATAAAACACAACAGTTCTGAAATTGAAAAACTGCATTTATTTAATGGACTACAAATCACATTGCTTCATCCTGACTCCATTTTTTATTATTATTATTATTATTATCGAAAGTGCA
>NC_140962.1:36720286-36855286 GCF_056783735.1 Eptatretus burgeri
TCCGGTAGCTGAACGGGTGTGTGGCATTGGGATTCTCATGTGTGTACGATGTGTGTACGTCTTTATAGCTGTGGAGGAACTCTGGGAAGGGTTTGAAACAGCAAAGCGCTTACCTTGTGTAGGCCTTTTTGGGATGCTTTATGCAGTTTATTTGGATCGAGGAGTGTGAGGTGTCAAATATATATATATATATATATATATATATATATATATATATATATATATATATATATATATATATATATATGTATAAATAAATCTTGTGGCGTCGACGGCTCAACTAACGTCGAGCTCATCGTGGCAACGCGCGTGTGCGGGTCGTGAGGAGAGACGCAAAAACCTTAAAACTTTTGTAAAACCAAAGGGTTTATTTCCCGCAACCCAAACAACCAGAAGATTGACCCGACAAAAGGAACACGAAAGTAGGTTGGGAGGGAAAGAAGGGAATGCGAGTAATAAATAATTATATACAAGGTGAATAAAAGAAATATGAAGAACAAGGGCGCCACACACCAGACTCAGTAACTAACAGGAAGGGGACAAAAACACTGGGGGACTCAGCTCTGGTGGTCGCGGGGAATGAGCAGGCGGTGAAGAGGGATGAAGAGCACGACGATGAGACGAAGGCACACGGGCGGGTTGACGAACAGGGTAAGCAAGGCAGGAATGAAGAAATGTGCAGAGGCAGGTAGACAGGAAGACCTCCTGAGAGAAAAACTCTACTCTTTTCCCTCAGAACTCCTCACACATCGCTGCTTCACCTCAGACTCGCACACCCTACACCCAGCCGCGTTCTCTTCAGACATCGATCGTTTTTCTCCTCAGGCTTCTAACTGGACGATCAGGCTTATCCCTCTTCTCTCCCAGGGCAACACTCCACCCTTTCTGAGGTGATCCATAGCTCCGCCCCCTCGGAGGCGACAAACGCTTCTCCCCTTGCTCTCGTGCCGAGTCTCCCGCACCCTCTGGTCAAGGTTGACTTAGACGTTTTACACACAATTTCCTTACCGTAATCCCTAATTCTTACCACGCACCAATTCTTCAGATAATTCTGAAGACAATTCTTAAGCAAGCGTTTCCCTATATATTACATCAAGATGGCTAACGACTCAAACACAGACCAGGCTATTCTATACATTTCTATCTGCACTATGAGAATATCTAACCCCCTCCCCCTGCCACAAATGTTATATATATATATATATATATATATATATATATATATATATATATATATATATATTGTTGTGGTTGAGGAAATTCGCAAACCACCATTCAGGTCCCGTAGGTGAGATATCTCTGTTAGTACATGTGTAGTTAGCCCCAAACCCGTTGTTTGGAGGGAATAAATGTGATTCATTCGAGCTGCGACCCTTTAAGATAGCCGTTTTGCTGTTCTGTCTTTATTTTGAACCAACCACATCTCAACCGCCATCACACAACAACCACCAACCGCAACGCCGCTTCACAACAACAACGCCAACAGCCACGACCTTTACCTTCACAACTCGCTCTCACAAACATCGCATCACCGCCATTCCAAACGTCGCCATGGCCATAAACCACCACAATAAACCCTCCACCACCTTCACCTCTCCTCCTTCTGCCGCCATTCCCGCACCGCTTGTGGGCACTGAGCGTCGGGCTGTCCAGGACTCGTACAGGGCGCGCGCTGCCGCGGGTACAAGGTGCGGCCTTTCCGAGAAGTCGGATCAGGAATGATACACGCCCACTTCTGATACGTCCAATCAGCAAGCGCGGGGCGGTTTGGCCCCGCCTCCAGGCGCGTCGGAGTATAATCAATATATGCAAATTCGAGGATCAGGTGAGATTCACGCCCCTTTTTCTCCGTCCAATGGGCGAGCGTGGCTCCACCCCCGAGCTCGTTCTGATCCAGAAATTTGCATATGGGATCTCCTACACCACTATAAAGCACCGAGCGCGGGGCGAATCAAGTCAGTTTTGGGCTTGGGCGAGTTGGAGAGGTGTGGCGGCGGCGGAGTGTGGCAGCAGCAGTCAAGACGGGTCTGGAGGAGAGTCAGTCTGTCGGGGTTCGGAGTCTGTCGGGGAGCTACAGAGAGGGGAAGCCGGGAGCGCGGTCGAGGTCGCAGTGGAGTCACTCGTCGCGGGACCCAAGCAAGCCAGCTATCCTCTTTCCCCAGAGCATCAACAATTCCCCCCTCTTCCCCCCCCCCCCCGCGCTGAGATAGTGCGGAAAGGGGGGCCCCGTTCCCACCCCATTCCAATCAGTGCCAACGAAACCCGCGGAGGAGCATGGAGTCGGGGCACCGCCGCGACATTTGCGGCTCATCACAAGACGGGTAGACTCTGCCCGGTCTCGCGCCCACAGACCACGTCTGTCCCCTTGTCGTTGAGGGTGGCCCTTTTCTTTTGCTTTTGAGTATACGTGTTGTCGGCGCCGTCTGTAAAGTAAAACTGTGTAAGTGTTGCCGTGTGCTCGCGTAGTCGGTAGTAGATCTGCATTGTTGTGTTTCTTTTGCAATTGCTTTTGGTGCATAATTGTTGTAATTGTATATGTGTGCTATCCGTGTGCCGCGGAATAAATGTGCCTTATGTTGAACTGTTTTTCCCGTTTCGCTTTGTCTTTTCTTTAATTGAATCTCCATCTTACTTCACGTAAAGGGTTGGTAGTGGGCTAAATACGCCCGATAATTAATCGGAACCGTCGAGGTTGACGATAACACCGCTCGGTTATCCCGATAGTACGGAACGGATCGCTTAAAGTGGCCCGAGTCCGGAGTCGACCTGCGGCGAGGTGCGATCGTCCGGTCTACCCTCCGTGTGGGTACTTAGGTAGGTCGAATTTGGCGAACAACCCTATCCCATGCGGCGGGCCGATTGGCACGATCGTGGTGAGGCCGAAAGGCCCACCCGTGACTAGTTCCCGGCGTTAGTCCGAGAGGGTCACGACAGAATTGTCCGTCTGGTGGGCGACGTGCCGCGATTCGAGTTACGTGGCCGCTCGCACGCCGGCGGGCGCAAATTCGCAACAATATATTATTGCGGCCATGGAAATGGACCCCCGAGCACTCAGACACGTATGATTTTTCCCAGACCGATATTTCTTTAGTTTGTACTTCGATAGATTTCCTACCTTTGGTATCAAGGGATTTTTGGCAGGAGATCCGTTGTGAGTTTAACATGTTCAGCGAAAGAGCGGATGTGAAAACGAGTGGATGAAGTTGGTGGTAAAAGGCTAGAATTCCGTTCGCTCAAAATATTCCTGGCGCTTTTCCACCGAGATCACCAGACATTCGAGACACCTTTCCACAGTGAGAAGTACATTCCAGACGCCTTTCCACGGTGATCGGAAAACACATTTGGGATACTTTTCCATGGGGATCAGCATGTATTCTCGGTGCCTTTCCATGGAGATCAGCAAGTGCTGTTGTGGATCAAGCAGCCTTTCCATGGAGATCTCGGCTATGCTCTCGAGGACTTTCCAAGGAGACCAGCAAGCGCTCTCATGAACCAAACGTCAGATCCACCGCGCTTCTCGATCTACCAAGTGCTTCGGTCTGCCAGGTGTTTTAATTTTCCACTCTTCTCACCTCCCAGGAGCACTCGCTTCTCATCTCGCCTTCAGAGTGCTCTCGGCTTGTCTCACCTGCCAGGAGCACTCGCTTCTCGTCTCGCCTCCCAGATACTCCATTCGTCTCATTTTCCAGGAGGTCTCGATTTGTCTCATGTGCCGGGACCTTTGATTCATCTCAATCTTGTCTATGAAACTCTCCTTACTATGAGTCCTTTGGTCAAGCCTGTGCTCCCGTCTGCTTGTTCAGACCATAAGAGCCACCAAGGAAAAGCTTACATGAGTCTGCACATTGTGCAGGTCTGCATGCGGCACAAGCTGCACAGTCTGTGTGCGGTGCGGGTTGGGTGGGTCTGCATGTGGCACGAGCTTACACTAATCTGTGTTAGGTGAGGCAGGGGGGCATACCCATGTTCCGCTCTGCACTCCATCTACTTTCCTTCAACTTCCTCTCCACAGTTCCCCGGAATGATTAATGAAACACCATGTCCCGTGGTTCAAATAAATAAGACAATATAAGTAGGCTCCATCAACGCTTAGTCTGATTTGTTGTTTATCTTTTAATTGTGCCTCATCATTGTGTTTTCTGTCCTTCCATTGTAAATACATGCTCGTGACTACTACTATCATAAATAACTGCCATTGCTGGTTGAATAAACCTTGTTGTGCTCGTTAAACTGTTAAACATTTCTGGCCTGCTCACTCTCCTCCTTTCCACCATTGGTCTGGCACCGTGTGTAAGTTTAGTTAGACAGGAAGTTTTGCCCCACTGATTGGCTCTGGGTTTAGCCAACAGCCATCCACGGTTCGCTCGGCCATACATAATAAATATATGGGCGGCTGGCGAAGGCACGAGGGTTGCAGTGCCAATGGTAAGGTAACGCGTAACCAAGGAGTGGAAACCCTGCTGGATCAGCGGTTCTCACCAGTTACATTCATGAGAATTACAAGTAACTGAAATAAAATTACAAATCAGTGAATATGTTGTTATGTTTGGAATTCACATGCTTAGAATTCGTATGTTTGGAAAACGGCAGTGATGTCATCGGGAACGAAAGTAATGGTTTGTTTTGTCAGTGTGGGAGGTGCTCAGAGAGACACGGAGTTTGAGGTGTAAAGGTTGTGCTTCGATGGCCTGTAAAAGCTGTGATTAAACCATTGGCATTTACGAGCAGTAAGGCTTCTGTCATTAATGTATTCAACATATGTGAAATTAGTTTTCATCAGCTTGTTCTTTTGCTTGAACGTCTGAGTGGTTTCAGAATGGTGCCAAGGAAGCAACTTTCAACAGAACAGTGTGAAGATCCAAACTCTGTGTGAAGAAGGGCACATTGTGAATAAAATAGCAGAAAAGCTAAAGATCTACCTATTTTAAGGTGCACTTTGCAATGCCTGAAAGAAACAAGAGAATAAAAGACGAGGAATACACAGAAGAACCTCCCCAAGGCAAGACAAGCAATTGAAGTTGCTCAGCTTATGTGATAGAAGAAAATCAAGCCAGCAGCTGATGAATGAAAATGAAAGCAGGCCTGAACATTAACATCTCATCCAGCACTGTGTGCAGAAGGCTCATTGTAGCAGGTCTCCATAGCAGAGTTGCAGCAAATAAACTTAAAGGTAATGGAGAAATACCTCATCTCCTGGTACCTGCACCCAAACCCAACTATGACAACAGTTTCCACTTTCCATCTCAGCAACCATCTGGCTTATAGCAAACTCCAGGTTTCCTTTTGCGGCAAACCAGTCAAGAACAAACCGTTCCCCAATTACCAAGTGGTCAGCCGAGATCGTAGCCTTACATTCCGTGAACACCTACAATGGGTCACAGAAAAGATCACGACCAGGGTACAAATTCACTAATTTGTAAACATAAGAACATAAGCTGGGGATCAAATGTGTGCACTCTTCACACTACTAGCCTTGCTCTTGTGTACTTTTCAATGGAATATTGTTCTTCTGTTTGGGCAGACAGCAGCCACACAAAACACTTGGCCACTGTCCTGAAAACACTGATGTGGAGAAACAGCGGAACACTGAGTGCAGTGGCTACCAGTCTTGTTTAACATCCCACCCCCTGATGTGTTCCGGAAGGCAAGAATGCTGAGAGAGAGGATTACTGCAACAACGCCAACCCAGAGCTTCCAATCCATGAAAACGTACAGAATCAACCAAATATGAGACTCAAGTCACACAAGCCTTTCCGGTGCTCTGCAAATGTGTTGAATGATGCGGGGCTTAATACAAAGGATAAGTGGCGCAATTTGACAGCCAACAACATTGTTAACACAGATCTGGTGAGTGATCCGACAGAAGAGCCTCCAGGTTTCAACCTCCCCCAGAAACAGTGGTCTGTGCTCAACATAATCTGTAGTCTCCATGCAAGGACACCATACCACATCCACAAATGGAATTTGAAAAACAGCCCGGCATGTGACTGTGGTCAATCAGACCAGATTATTCATCACATCACATGAATGAGTGTCACCGACGAAAATTTGATGAAGGGTTAAGGGCAATCCACCTAACAATAGACAGTGCTGTGGCTTGGTTGTCCAACTTGGACTTAGACCTGTGAGCTGTAATTTGTCACAGGCAAAAAAGGGTGAATAATCCACTGCTGAGACTACAGAATAAGGTGAAAAGACTGAAATTTCGAGGCAACACTAAGATTGAGTGACTGAATAATAGTCAGGTACTCTGGTCTGTTTAATTAAAGTTTGAACTTTTTGGATTCAAGAGACGCGAGTTCGTACCCCGAAGACCTGGAGAAAGTAATGACACTGTTTTTGGCTTACTATTAAACATTAGGAAGGTTCTGTGACTGTCTGTTCGTTGTATCTCAGCTTTTGGAGTAGGAAAACCTGTTAAAACCAATGGGACACAAACAAAAGAGAAGTACAACCAGATACTGCAGCATCATGCAGTTCCTAGTGGAAATCGTTTCATGGGAAGAGGATTCATTTTCCAACAAAATATTGATCCAAAACACACTTCCACTACAGTAAAACTATTTGGAGAACAAGGTTACAGCCTTGTGTTGCAGAGAACAACTGTTGGAATGGCCACCCGAGAGATTGGGCATGAGTCCCATCGATGCCATATGGGATTACCTCGAAATAAGATGAACCCAATGAACCTAACAGAACCGTGGAATGTACTACAGGATATTTGGCACAATATTCCTGTAAAAGTGCTTCAGTCATAGATAGGAACCATGGGTAAAGGAGTGATGGCACGCAAGAAGGCAAAAGACGGACACAAAGTATTGACTGATACAATAAAATGACACTGGTCTTGTGATTTACTGAAGCAGTTTGTTTCTCGCATATTTATAACAGTTGTTAATTTGCAATAATAAACACATACGACTTAAAATCCTTGAGAATTTGATGAATTTACCATAAAAGTATGCATATCATTGGAGCAGGTGCGGGGTGGGGGGTATGGGGGAGTGGTTGTGCCGATGACCTGAACCTAGGTATGCCAAGCATGAATGCATACGTGCTAGCCATACCCAGGTTTAGGCCCCAGCACGTATGCATTTTCGTTGATTCCATAAGGTTAATACGTAAATAGATACTTAGAGTACATGCAGGGAATTGCCAAATTTCAGTGGTGTGTGTGTGTGTGTGTGTGTGTGTGTGTGTGTGTGTGTGTGTGAGTGTGTGTGTGTGTGTGTGTGTGAGAGTGTGTGTGTGTGTGTGTGTGTGTGTGTGTGTGTGTGTGTGTGTGTGTGTGTGTGTGTGTGTGTGTGTGTGTGTGTGTGTTTTACATATATACGATTCACAAATGAACTTTCTATTTGTATATTAGCCGACACTTTGATAGACTTCACTGTTTGGTTTGGTTTTTTTGGACTATTTTAAGTATATCGATCCCATAAGTTTATGATGTCCATGTAGCTCTCCTCGTACCATTTTGAAATTACAAAATGATAATAGATCACTAGCTATAGTTAAGTTTGGTGACCAATGTGAGACTGTTGGTTGGTACAATTGCCTGGCCAACTCATGTGTGACTGGCTGGGTATTATGGGGGTGGGTTGGGGGGAGGGAGAGTGACTGCAGAGTGTCAATAGATTTACTCAAAAATCGGAATTTTACTTTCGTGGTAAAGTCTTGAAGAAAAGCCGCACGTGGATTATTACTAAAATGTATTTTATAAAACGTTTGAGTGTTGCAGGCTAATGTAACACTGTGTATTTACACTATAAGACCTTTCATCCTGATAAGAAGCTATTGGAAACGCGTCACTGCATTCCACTCACTGAAGAAACTTCGCTAGCTTCGAATTTTTACGTCATTTCGGCGGTTCAGTGATCTGAAAAATTACACCACTAACATGCTTAAGGATATCGGATTGGAATTCTTATCTTAGCGTTGGGATTGTCATATATTATTCAGTTTCATCGCATTATTATTCAACTCCTCCGAGTAAAAATGCATTGTCATCGAGACTTTTGTCCTTTATTTACGTTTACAAGTTTTTATTTCTTCTTTTTATCTGATGCCTTTTGCCATTATTGAATTCTAAATTATAATCTGCCATTCACATAGCCATTAATTAAAGCATTGCCATAATTCCATTGTACTACTTTGTTATGTTTTGCAGTTATTTGTTTCTTCTCTAATGGAGGATAAATAATTTTTGCTTTCTTGTGAAATTAAGGTTGACTGATATAAAGTCCATGCCCAAACACAGGTGAATGCTTCATCCTTGGTTTTAAAAAGGCTTGGAGAAAAAGGTTTCATTAACTTGTCATTCACTCGGCCTATTTGTGTGTGTATGTTTGTTTGTTTTTATGAATAATAATTACACACAATTGTTTGTTGTTTTTAAGTTATAAATTTTAACACACGCACACACAGGTCTGACATTAGAATAAAAAAAAAGTTGTGCAGCATTTACATGATGGACTTATGTTGGTATTCTATGTTCCACATGATGTTTGCGTCATACGTCACGATACTCGCTCAGCTTGCTGAAAGTGGGCGTATTTAATGTTTTTATTTCAATTTTATTAAAAATTGCAAGTTTTTATTTTGATGTTGCTCTTCCTCATGTGAAAATAATATTGCACAACAAATTTGAGAAAACATGTATGCGCAGTTTAAGAGCTCTTGAAAGATGGGGTGGTGCAGGACGTATCTATCATTTCAGTATTACAGATAACTCGCAGAGTACCCACCCTCTGGGTGGCTGGAGATTGCACATTACTTGGTGAAAAAGTAGTCTGTATTTTGCAAGAAGACTCTATAGATGTTTGTGTGGTGTGTGTCTAAGGGGGTCTAACAGGTCTTGAGGGTCTAAACAGTCTAAGTAGTCGAAAGGGGTGTAAAGGTCTAGCACTATGAAGGATACAAAGAGCCTACAGGAGTCCAAAGGGTATGTTGCAATTGTAGGGTCTAATGGGATCTAGAAGATCTTAAGAGACCTTAAAGGTCTTCGGGCTCTCTGGGGTAGAAGAGGTGTAAAGTGTCTGAAGGTCGAAAGTTGTCTAAAGGATATAGTTCAAGAGTACATAATTAATAGACGTTGTCACAATCCAATAATAGGTAATTAATAGACAGTCTCATGTCGGTCGACTGAAGCTTCACGTCTTCAGTCTTCAACAAGGCTTCATCGTTTGTGTTTTTCGGTTTTATATACACGAGCATACAAGACCCATCACTTCACTGATGGGAATAGCAATCTTTGCTGCGATGGTAAGAACAAAAAAGGATTCCTGGGAGATCCTGCCCTCCGTGTGGGGATAAGCATTTAAAATTTTCCCACGGGTGCTCGTGTATCCGTGAACAAACAGACTTTGATCATTTTTTTTTTAATTTTTGGGGTTTTTTTGCGTCACAAACCTTCCTAAGAGTTCCCTGAATCCACCGTCTCATTGGTTTTATTGAAATCCGTTGATTCATTCTCAAGTTAACAAAATCGGATTCCTGAGAGATCCTGCCCTCCGTGTAGGCAGAACCAGCATCGCAAGTTGGCGTTTACAGTTTTGCCATGTGTGCCCATGTATACCCATGCACAAATCAACCTTTATTTATTTATTTTCGGCATCACAAACCTTCCCCGGAGTTCCCTGAATCCACAGCCTTTGGATTCATTGAAATCCGTTGATTCGTTCTCAAGTGACAACATGACAAACAAACAGACAGACAGACAGACAGACAGACAGACAGACAGATACAGCTCCTTTTGTAATATAGATTAATAAAAATAGGGTAGTGTTGCAAAATGGGGGTTACGGCATGGTCCTGGAGTTTTACTTGCCTTTCTCAGGGAAACATGCATCTTAGCCCTCAATGGTTCAAAATCCAAGGATGACAAAGAAATTATGCGCAGGAGGAGGCCATTCGGCCCATCATGCCTGCAGCACACCAATACCAGATTTAATAAATCAATCAATACCCGTTCCCTTCGTGTGCAGCCTTTTGGCTGCTGCACTGGTACTCATTTCGTTAACCTCAGAAGGATGACAGGCTGAGTCAACCCCCCTGGAGTTAATTCAGCGGCCAACAGGGCTTGAACTCAGGACCCTAGGATCCCAAGCCACCACCCTATCCACGTACCAGTGGATGAGTACCAGTGTGTACTGGTAGAGGGGCACTGCATCAGCGACACAGTTGCGCTTCCAAGAAATGATAGCTACCCCAGCAGCTAAGCTGCCATATGCAAGAAGTGAAATATATTCCACCAATATGCGACTTTTGAAATGACGTGATGAATACTAACGAGGCCTTTTGTGCACGCGCTGTGTATACATTTTCAGTGACTCGGTTCTGCTCAACGGGCACTTTTAACCTACTATGGCTAGCAGGAAACGTATAATTCAAATAGTCTTTTAAACATCGTTTTCAGCATTTTAAGGAAAGAGTGGCAATTTCAAAACGATTAACCACAATTGTTCTGTTCTCAGATGCAAATCGGTCTCACGGAAATATAGGAAATACGAGAAATATCCTCTGATGAGACCTAAGAGGTGTTGAGTTCCTATAATTTCCTGGTGGACACCTTGGATGTGTGACAAGGAAGAATTGATTCAATTATTAGTGAAGATCCAGATCTGATAAGTTTTTGAGTGATTCTTCACCATTGAAACATTGGGCTAAACCGATATAGAACACGATATCTCAAAAAGTTGTAGACAGATTCGGATGAAACTTGATGGAAAGGTTGCGTGTGCGACAAGGAAGAATTGTTTCGATTTTGATGAAGATCCGACACCGGATCCGGATACAAGAATTATTTATTTTTTAAAGTGATTCTTCACCATTGAAAGGGCCAAAAACGATATAATCCTGTATAGCATGATATTTCAAAAATGTATTTGGCCCGATATGTTCTCATGGGTTCGGCATGACGTGGCGGAGGGATGCTCTCTACAGAGTGCCCTTCTAGTTAATATTGTGGTCCCAGAACTAAACAAACAATTTATTTATAACAGCGCTCACATGCTTACTCAGAGAAATGTCATTATCTTAAAATTACCCTGTACATTCACAAGCCCTAGTTATGTCCTTCCCATCAGTGTTCAGAAGCACCCAATCCCGATACACAAGCTTTGTGTATTTTCACGTCGTGAATATCAATGTCCTTTGCTGTTACTTGGTAATAACGCGCAACATTATCTTTCCAATTGCAGACGTGCATTCCACCTGGGTCCCTCACGTCCTGGGAAAGGTAAAAGCGAGAGGGTGGCTGACTTTCCACAGGTCCACAGAATTAGAAATTAATGTTTCGTTTAATGATAGATATGGCTACACTTAACACATTTTTTTTTTCCTTGAATCAAAGATTTTAACTTTTTTTGGTGTCATTTTATGCTCCATTGCCCCCCCCCTCCAAAAACGTCAATGTGTTTACGTCATTCGTCCTCTCAATGATACTTTTGCATCAAGACTTGTGTTTACATGTGCTGTACATACGATGAGAAACTCAGAACTCTGAAAAAGTACTGAGATTGCCATCTTGATGCATTGTTGCTGGTTTTAGCGATACAACCAAAGATGGTGTGAAAATGACAAGTTTTCCCAAAAGATCCATCTGGAAGGAAAATTTGGACAGCCAAGGTAAAACTGACCAGGGGGAAGTGGCATGGCCCAACTGCTTGAAGCGTCATTTACAACACCCATTTTGAAGCCAATTCGTATGACAATGGCCTGAATTCCCAGTTTGGGATGAGTACATTGAAGTGACTTGAAAGCCAACACAATCCCCACGAATAATGGAGATAATTCTAATCGAATAGAAAAGAAGAAAATGGATGGAAGAGCTTGTAACGGACTCAAGCAGACTCCATCGGGCAGGAAGCGGAAACTGTGTTTGACGCGGTGCCAATTCACTCGTGTCTCACAAATAAGCGCATCCGATAGACTACAACAATGCAATTAGTAAACTACAACGACAATACAATTACGAGTCAGAGTAATACGTTACATCCTCCTTTCTTTCAAGGAAACTACTTTAATAAAGAAAGCCAGCAAAGCAAATAACTCTAAAGATGACGAATTTAAGACGGATTAACAAACAGCATCCCATTCAGATCACGTGAATCAATTGAATTAAATTTAAAGATCCAGACGTCTGGGAGGGTTAACAGCTCCGCCGCTCCGAGTGATGAACTTGGTATCTTTGGGAAATGCCGCGGCTCGAGGCGATAATACTGTTGGTAAACTTTGGGATTCAGATGCTTGCTCACTTGGATTTGGGTACTGGTGGCAGTTCTCCACTGGGGTGACCTGTTGAGGGGTGGAATCAGGGAGGTCCCTCACGTCCTGGGAAAGGTAAAAGTGAGAGGGTGGCTGACTTTCCACCGGGCCAACATTGGCTGAATGAGGCACTCTGCAGAAATGGAGCCTGTTACGCCGGTACACATTGTTTGGAGTCCTCACCACATATGACCGGGGGCTGTTGTGGCGTGCCTCAACTTCCGCTGGAATCCAATGCCTGGCCTCCAGGTTTGGTAGCATCCTAACACTGACTCCCAGCTGAAGCGGTGGCAGACCTGACAGATGGCTTGTCATGATCGTGCTTTTGTTACTCCTTCTGTGCGTCCAGGTGTGATCTCACGAGGTGACGGTCATACGGAGCAGGCGCGAGGAGAGCACGATTGCAGAGCAGTGCGTTTCTGGGGCGTCTTCCCATTAGGAGCTGAGCCGGGTCAAGTTTATCCCTTCAAGTGGAGTGGTACGATTTTCTAGCAGGGCTAAGTGCTTATCTGCTGACTTCTTCCAGAGGCTTTTCACTGTCTGGATCGCTCTTTCTGCCTCTCCATTGGCACATTGGTACTTGGGGGACACAATGTCATGCGCTATGCCATATCTTCTGCAAAACTGAAAAAAATTCCTCTGACATGTAATGACTTCCGGAATCGCTTCGCAGCTTCTCTGGAATACCATGTCAACAAAATTGCTGCTTAAGGGCTTCTATCACAGAGCGAGCTGTAATGTCCTTGAGGCAATCTACCTCCACAAACTTGGAGTAATAGTCGACAGTGAGCAAATACTGCTTAGCTTCGAAGTCAAAAATATCACTTCCAACTTCGATGAATGGAAGATCAGGTGTGCAAGTTAGCAAGAGAGGCTCCAGTAGCTGCGCTCTTTGATATTGCACACACTTACAACAATTCCGGACCATTTCTTCGAAGTCAGAGTTCATTGAGGGCCAGGACATGACCTCGTGAGCACGCTGCTTACACTTGTTCATTCCAAGATGCGATTCATGAATCAAGCTCAGCATTTTGGGTCTGAAGCTTGGTGAGATGACAAGGCAATGCCTTGTCGACAACACTGTCAGAGACTGCCAATTGCGTTTTGGAGTCTAAGTAAGGACGGACCTGTGCTGGGACTTCCTTTCAGGAGTCAGGCCATCCACTTGCAAGGACATCACAGAGAAGGCACATTTCACTCAGAGTACCTTCCTGGATTTCGAGATATTTCCCACTCGTGATCGCAAGGAAATAGAACATGTTCACAGACTCAAGGTCTTTACCAGCTTCGAGTCGGTGTCCGGTAGAGGTGCACGGGCCAATATGTCTGGAAGCACCATCTCGGAACCACGGCAGAAAGTTAACGTCCAAATCATATCGCTGCAGCTTGAGCAACATGTGCTGTAAACGCATGGGAGAATATAGGAGAGGCTTCTTGAAGATTTCCTCGAGAGGTTTATGGTCATTATATACCACTACTGATTTCCCAAAGATGTAGTAGTGAAATGCTTCAGTTGCATGGACGATTGAGAGCATTTCCTTCTCAATCATGGCGTAGCGACACTCAGTATGTCAGATCGCGTGACGTGAATGCGAGAGGGTTGCCATTCTGCAGTAAACAGGCTCCGACAGCGGTTTGGCTGGCGTCATCTTGTATTTCAACCGGCTGATTTATATCATAGTACTGAAGAACTGCGGCTGAAATACATGCTTGCTTCAGCTTCTCGAAGGACAGCTCCTGAGCTGACTGCCAGGAGAACTCCATGTCAGCCTTGCAGAGATCACAGAGAAACTTGCTCGTGTCGCTTAGGTTGGGAATAAACTTCCCAAAATACTGAACAAATCCAAGGAAACGCTTGACGCCTTGTTTGTCTGTTGGACGTGGCATTTTCTCAACTGCCTTCGTCTTGAGTGGATCTGGTAGCACTCCTTCTGCAGTTAGCAGGTGGCCCACATAAGGGACTGAGGATTGCCGGATTAGGCATTTTCTGAAGTTTAGTTGCAGGTTATAACTTGTGGCCTGTTTAATAACTAGCTTCAGTACACGGTCGTGGTGGCCAATGTTGTGAACAGCAACTAAAATGTCATCCATTACCGCTGTTGCCCATGCTATCCATTCTCGCATCTGGTCCATAATTCGCTGGAATATCTCCGGTGAGCACCTCAGTCCGTAAGGGAGACACAGCCAGCGGTATCTCCCCACAGGTGTATTGAACGTGGTCAGGAATGAAGACTGCTCGCCAAGGCGAATTTGCATGAACCCACTGCGAGCGTCAAGCACAGAAAATACTTTGGCTCCAGGGATTTGGGCCAAAACTTCCTGAACAGTTCTCATTGGGTAGTGCTCACATTTTGTGCACTTGTTTAAGTCTTTGGGGTCTATACAGATGCGGACTTTGCCGTTGCGAAGAGCTACTACCATGGAACTCACCCACTCAGTTGGTCGCTCTACCTTCACAATGTGATCTTCTGTGATCATCTCTTGTAGCTTGTCAATTATTTTCTCCTTCAATGCTGCAGGCTGTCTGCTAGGAGCGTGAACTACTCCCTGTGACCCCTCTACAAGCATGATCCGATAAGTTCTGGGAAAAGTTCCAGTTGTCTTGGCAATTTATAGAAACTCAGATTTTACTGCATCCTGGAACACATTGACTGGAGGCTGAACAAGAGACAACTTATTGAGCTTGACAGTGAGGCCTTGGGCTTCCAAGGTCACGCCTTATATGATATTCTCTTGATTGAGGTCAATGATCTCGAAACCGACACGAACAGTCTTGTCTTTGTGTGTGAGAGGGAGAGGGAGAGGGAGAGGGAGGTGTGTGTGTGTGTGTGTGTGTGTTATGGTACCTACAGGATGGATAGTGTGGTTCGAGTATGTTTTTAGAACTTTATGCGATGATTGTATATCACCTGCGAGGCACTGGACTGACTGGTAATGTGTTGCGCCTTGCACCCATGTCAATCCAGAACCAAGTCGGCCGACCCAGTAACGTGACTGGTCTGTGACCACTTGTCATGGGTAGGCATATTGCTGCTTGGTTGTAGAGCGTAGATCCTTAAAATGTCAGATTCCTTGACTGGTTCTTGAGGAAGATCTACATGATCTGGACCGGTCTCCACATCAAGGAACTTTAGGTCGCGCAGCCTTTTCCGACACACCGCAAACCAGTGACCAGTCTTCTTGCAGTAGGAGCAGCTAGAATTAATTGCTGGACACTTGTCTTGATTGTGCACTGACTGGCCATATCTGCCACAGGGACCATCACTCCGGAACCGATTTTCAGCTTTGAACAGCTCAGTGGCTTGTACACGCCTATCAGGCTTGCTCGTAAAACGCCGAGTTCGTTGATGAATCACATGATGAAGACGCGGGAAACTCCCGGATCTCCTCACAGCTTCAAACTCGATAAGACGACGACGACGACGCGGGAAACTCCCGGATCTCCTCACAGCTTCAAACTCGATAAGACGACGACGACGACGCGGGAAACTCCCGGATCTCCTCACAGCTTCAAACTCGATAAGACGACGACGACGACGCGGGAAACTCCCGGATCTCCTCACAGCTTCAAACTCGATAAGACGACGACGACGACGCGGGAAACTCCCGGATCTCCTCACAGCTTCAAACTCGATAAGACGACGACGACGACGCGGGAAACTCCCGGATCTCCTCACAGCTTCAAACTCGATAAGACGACGACGACGACGCGGGAAACTCCCGGATCTCCTCACAGCTTCAAACTCGATAAGACGACGACGACGACGCGGGAAACTCCCGGATCTCCTCACAGCTTCAAACTCGATAAGACGACGACGACGACGACGCGGGAAACTCCCGGATCTCCTCACAGCTTCAAACTCGATAAGACGACGACGACGACGCGGGAAACTCCCGGATCTCCTCACAGCTTCAAACTCGATAAGACGACGACGATGACGACGACACGGGAAACTCCCGGATCTCCTCACAGCTTCACACTGGAGACGACGACGACGACATGGGAAACTCCCGGATCTCCTCACAGCTTCACACTGGAGACGACGACGACGATGACGACACGGGAAACTCCCGGATCTCCTCACAGCTTCACACTGGAGACGACGACGACGACGACGACGACGACGACGACGACGACGACGACGACGACGACGACGACGACGACGACGACGACGACGACGACGACGACGACGACGACGACGACGACGACGACGACGACGACGACGACGAAAAGATTCATCACAAACTCATGATAAAGATCTAGACTGTCCCAGACGATCGAAGGTTAATGAAAGTGCGGAGATGCCACACTGATTGAGACGGATGGCGGCCGACGGTGTCAATATCAAACGAACCTCTGACTCCATGTGACAAACTCAAGCCGACAGGAAGCGGAAACTGGGTTTATTGACGCGGTGCCAATTCACTGGTGTCTCACAAATCAGCTCATCCGATAAACTACAACAACAACGACATTAAACTACAACAACAATGCAATTAATAAACTACAACAACAATGTAATTCATAAACTACAACAACAACGTAATTACTAGTCAGAGTAATTCGTTACAGAGCTGCAGAAAAGGATTCATTTAAAAATGACGGAACGCATGGAGAGAGCGGGGGAGGGGGAGAATGGGGATGACTGTCCAATCATGACGGGGTGTTATTGGGGGGGTGTATGGCCAAGCATTATGGAGTGTTATTGGGGAGGGTGTATGGCCAAGCATTATGGAGTGTTATTGGGGAGGGTGTATGGCCAAGCATTATGGAGTGTTATTGGGGGGGGGGGGTATGTCTAAGCATATCTCTCTCTCTCTCTCTCTCTCTCTCTCTCTCTCTCTCTCTCTCTCTCTCTCTCTCTCTCTCTCTCTCTCTCTCTCTCTCTCTCTCTCTCTCTCTCTCTCTCTCTCTCTCTCTCTCTCTCTCTCTCTCTCTCTCTCTCTCTCTCTCTCTCTCTCTCTCTCTCTCTCTCTCTCTCTCTCTCTCTCTCTCTCTCTCTCTCTCTCTCTCTCTCTCTCTCTCTCTCTCTCTCTCTCTCTCTCTCTCTCAATTTATTCACTCTTCCCACAGTTCTTTTGCTTCAACCCTGACTAACCTTAAACACACACACACACACACACACACACACACACACACACACACACACACACACACACACACACACACACACACACACACACACACACACACACACTGTCAAGTTGTTACACCGGCTTAAGCAACATACCCACCTTCTAAAGCCGACATCACCAGTGCTAGCCAATCCAAAGATTCAAACTGTCCAAAAGAGTGTGGTTTGTTTCTTCTTCTTTTCCAGCATCTTCTACACCATTATGTAACTTTTCCCACACCTGTCTCGTGAACACAACATCACAGTTCCTCACCCAGACAGAATGAAAGAGCCCCATCTACCCCACCTATCTTGTTGCTGTTACATCCTCAGTCTGCTCATTGGTTGGGCATGCGCATCCCCACTCTCCCCACCATGGGAGGCAACAGGCTTCACTGCAAAATCTGTTGTGCCTGAAATGAGTTGTAAATGGACCGCAGCTTATTCCCCTCACAGTAATGCTTACACAGCTTCCTTGAGATGATGAATGGTGGTCATTCCTAGACCAAGAGTGTTCTATTTGGTGAAGAGGTATGGTACAAAGAAGACAACAGGTCAAGATTGAACATCTACCAGAACTTTTATTATCCCCTGATGGATGTTGTTCAAACTTGGCACACAGATAAAGAATGATGGCTTACCTAAACACATCATTTTTTTTTTGACATCACATCGGTTGGCCATTTTGTTACTTAAATGTGTCCCCAACCATTTCTCATAAATGCATAGTCCGATTTTGTTCAAACTTGGCACAAGCACAGTACATGATGGTATACATATGCACTAGATTATATTTTGTGATCTGATTAAAGATGGCCGACTGGTAGGCTGGTGGCCATTTTGGTTGTAAAAAAAAAAACCCAGTATTGAACACGTACGTCCTCAACCATTTCTCGGACATGCATTTACCAATATTGTTAAAACTTCGCACACAGATAATGAATGATGACTTCGATAAGCATGTCGTTTTATTCTGAGATCAGATCTAAGATGGCCGAATGGAGGCCATTTTTGTTACTTAAATGTATCCCCAACCATTTCTCAGACATGCATGGTCCAATTTTGATCAAACATGATACAAGCACAGTACACGATGACGTGCACGTACCGCTCACTTTATTTTGTGAGCTCATCAACGATGGCTGACTGGTAAACTTGTGGCGATTTTAGTTGTAATAAATATGCGCTCGGCCTTTAACTCCAAACAGCAAAATTACTAAAACAATGGGGTCTAAGACATTTTATGTTTATTTTCTTTGTTTTCCAATATGCTTTAGTTCTACCTTCACCAAGACGGTTGGGTTTATCCAGTAACCCACTTCTGGTGAAACTCCCCAAACATTGGCATATGTTCTTGTTCTTCCAGACCCATTCTTGCTGTGTTTGAACATATATATATACTGAACAAAAATATAAACGCACCAACCTAAATATCTAAGTCAAGATTGCCATTATGGGAAAATGGTCAAACCGATGATATGTTTGAGCAATGGTTCCTTTGTTTTGCTCAAGACAGATGTTCCCATTGAAATTGACCACTCTGAGTGTGTGGACTCACACGTTGAGTAATCCTTCCCATGAGCACCATGGGGCTTGACAGAGTGATGGTCAGTGAGCGTGACCAGGACACAAACACTCCCTATAGCTTGCCCTATAAAAGGCCTCCCCAAAATGTGGACTGGTGCCAAATGTCAACATGCCACAGATGTCACAAATCTTGAGGGAGCGCGCTATTGGCATGCTGAATGCTGGGACGTCAGTACGGGCCGTTGCAGCACACTTCAATGTCCACCACTCCACCATTAGCCGCCTGAGAACGCGCCTCAGAGAGACTGGAAGCACCGTGAACCGCCCACATGCCCGGCGACCACGTGTGACCACCGCCGGTCAGGATCATCACATGAGGCTGCAACATCTCCGGGATCGACTCCGACCGGCCACGAGGACTGCCGATGAGACTGTCGGGCTGCATAACAGGCGCATTTCAGCCCAGACGGTGCGTAACCGCTTGAGGGAGGCCAACCTCCGAGCCCGCCGACCACACCGGGGACTCGACCTCACTGCAGTTCGGCGTCAGACCCGAATGAACTGGGCCAATGTTCACTTGCGCTGGACCCTCGCACGATGGAGGAGAGTGCTGTTCACCGATGAGTCGCGGTTCCAGCTGTATCGGGCTGATGGCGGACTCCGCGTCTGGCGTCGGGCTGGGGAGCGCTACACTGACGCCAATGTCCTTCGTCGGGTGTCACACGGTGGTGCCAGTGTTATGGTGTGGGCAGGCATATGCCATGGAGAGCGCACTCGGCTTCATTTCATTGAAGGCAACTTGAACGGGCAGCGGTACAGGGACGAGATACTCAGACCCATCGTCGTGCCGTTTGTGCACCTTCACCATGTGACGTTTCAGCACGACAATGCTCGCCCCCATGTTGCCAGGATCTGCATGGACTTCCTCGGTGAGGAGGACATTGATGTCCTCGACTGGCCTCCATATTCTCCCGACATGTCGCCCTTCGAGCACCTTTGGGACATTCTTGATCGACGCTTACGACAACGTTACGCAGTCCCAGAGAACGTCCGCCAGCTCCGTGTGGCTCTCCAGGAGGAATGGGAAAACATCCCTCAGGCCACCATCGATAATCTGGTGATGTCCATGCGCCAGAGATGCACCGCTCTGCGCGACGCCAACGGTGGACACACCCGCTACTGACTGTGTGAACTCTGACAGTGACACCTCGGTTGTGTCGGCTGTTGTAGCGCAAAGACTGTCGCCAGAATTTTCAAGGAACTCTTTGAAATTTAATGCTCAATTGCCATGGATTCTATAACCAAATTGTTGTGAAGATTTAGTATTAATGAGTTCGAGGTAAAATAGTAACAATCGCTTGGTGCGTTTATATTTTTGCGCTTGGTGCATTATACATATATACACTGTAGCTTAGTCACACTGTGTCTCTTACTCCCCTGCCCATTACTTTCTCATTATTCCCTTTGCCTCTTCTTTCTTTAAGTTTGTCTCTGTAGTGACCCTCTGCCCTGCAATTGAGGGGTTTCCCAATTTTCCTCTGCTCTTATTCTCTGTTCTGTATTCCTTCTTTTCCACAGGCCAATATATTGTCTTCAAAAATAAATTACACTACTCAAAAAGAGAAGTGTCCAAGTGAGCCAAACACCATTTTCCACCCAACATGTGTGGTTCAATTGCAAAAGCATTTCCTCATTTCACAAATGCAGGCAACTCCAAAGCTGTGCAACCAATCAACTGCCTGACCAGTTTCAACGCCAGTTGGCGGATCATCATTGACGGTGTAAATTTGACCAACCTCAAGACTGAACGTTAAATTTGTCTCCTTCCTAAAAAAAACAAAACCTGGTGGCACCTTGTCAAGTCTGTCGCAGGAGCATGCTCCCCCCTCCATCTTTTTTCCTGACTTCAAATGGCACCACGGCCGACTCTGCTCGTGGACAGGCTGAATACCTCAATTCTGTATTTGCTTAAAAGTCATGCGTCCCCAACCCCTTACTCCCTGTACCCACCCTACCCAATCATACCAAACTATTAATAAAGATACCCTCAACTCTTTGACAGTCACAATTGATTGCAAAATATCAAACAGGCAATCCTTTGAAGAACATCTTTGTCTGAAATTATGAGTTCTCTTTTTCACATCATCAGAACAGCAGTTTTATCCACATATCACATCGATGTGGACCTAACCTCAAAACGTTAAATACTTTCAAGTTGTTTCACCCTGATATGTAGTGTAGGATTTGGTTCATTTTCTTTCATGCCTTTTATTCATTCGTCTTTCATAAGTTTGTAAGAGACTTTTATCTTTCTTCCCCTCCTCCTCCTCCTCCTCCAACTCTGGAGAGTTGCTTTGTGCCAGTAAACAATATGGTTTCTGGGTGGTGGGCTGGTGGCTTGCATGTTATTGAGGAGAAACTGCCATGATAACCAAAGAAACCACTATCCAGGCGGTCAATCTGTCCCTTCTGCCTTTTGTCACAGGAGTCTCGCTGTTTTAAGACGATGCCTATTATCATATCGCGTTTGAAACAGCTCACACCGACTCTCGAACATAATCAGCCACTCGCTTTGGGCTCATCACGCGCTTTGTAATCTCACGCGTTTTGTCTCCAAAGACATTCCAAGTGTCGCGTCTAATTGGGAGCAGACAAAGAGAGCAAAGAATTCCTACCTATGAGCAGATAATAGAATGAGATTTTATATTTAATTTGTAAAGTTTTTTTTTTCTGCAGTTTATCGACTAGTACAATCGACATAATTATAGGATAAACAAAACTCTGCCAAAAGGGAAAGTTGAAGATTATATTTATTTACTGAAATGCTTTTTGAAATATAAAATAACGAATTTACTTCTCTTTTTAGCTAAAACAAATTTACTGCAAAAATTTTTTATAAAGGACCAACAGTACTTGTTTTTAAAAAAAAAAACAGATTCAAATGAAATTAGTTGTTGTTGGTGAATACATCTTGCGCTGGGATTCAAATCATAATTCAGCCTGCTGGTTGCATCATGACTGAATTGCAGCTGTCATACCGATGCAGTGCTTCTGCACATTCGAGTACGAATTTTAAAATTTGTTCAGGATGCCGGTGATAGCTCGCTAACTCTTCGCGAAGGACACCGTGAGATCCTTAACGTCCACCAGCTAATGCGGCAGACGAGATGCCCAGTTTAACGTCCATCCGAGAGACGGCACACACATTGATGAATCATCCTGCCTGTGAAACACCAGGATGACAGTTTATAGCTGGGTTGGGATTAAAACCCAGACTAGAAATATCAGAGGTGAGTGCACATACCTACATGCTGTCTTACCAATACAGTGGAATTAGTTACAAACTACACCAATCAGTAAGTTAAAAAAATATATACATTGTCACGTGATCATTGTAATCTCTCCTTTATGATTATAATAGTTCTCAGGTTATTCAAGACACCTTCAAGTGGTGGTGAAACAGATGAAACGTCACAATAAATGATTTGAACCAATCGGCGTCTCCCTTATTGAGACCTGCGTATAAATCACGCGCCTTCACCTCCTCCTTCACTTGCTGCAATTTTTACCCTGAAGAGTGCGGCATGAAAAGCTTCAGTCACTATTATGTCGTGTTTGTTTGTATCAATATTGAACATCTTTTAAATTACAAACTTCAAACTCGGGGTACAAATACAACTTTGTGTGTTTGGGTGGGGTAACTTAGGTTATGTGGCTGAGGCCTCATGCGGGGTGAGGGGGGGCATAAATTCTCTTTATAAATTTATACCGTATGGTGCCACATAATGGTGGTGGCATTGTGTATTACAACGTCCTTTTTTACCTGGTTAACACTGAGGTTAAAGTACTCTTCGCATGGGTAAATTTGTTCACCTTCCTTTCTCCACCCACCCCATCCCCCCAAAAAATAATATGGTGAGGCCTGTCAAATCCTGTCATCATGTGTGAGACATTTCTCATGAGAAGGGAGATCAGGATGAATGGGGGGGGGGGTGTGGAGCAGGACATGAGGATGGGGACATGGACGGTAGGTGGGGAGTGGGGGTTAAAGCACTCTTTCCACGGGTAAATTTGTTTTCCTTTCCTTCTCCTTTTCACCCAAAATATTTGGCAAACAGGACGACTAATTAGTCCATCAATGAAGTGTCAGGAAGGCTCTGCCAGTGCACCAATGAAAGGATATCACCAATCTTCGCACATTTTTCTTTCCACATTAATTCAAGAACAACGGCCAATCATTAGAAAGTGGCGAACAGCCAATCGGTGATATTGATCGATTCGGTCGGACCGGTCTCTCCCTCACAGACCCAATATGGCAGTGCCCATGCGTTGTTGTGTACACATTGTTCCCTCTGAAAATGGACCGCTTATGCAATTTTCTTCGATTCGCTTTCAACGATTTAAACAATGTTCTGAAAGATGGAAAAGTCTGGATTGTATAGAGCAGAAAATCGACCTCCAGGCACTCTGAAACCTAATCTCAGTTATCTTCGAGAGTGTTGTGTAACGTAAGCACCGGAAATGCACAATAACTTGTCAAATTGTTGTCGTAGGGGTACTCAACATCTTACTGGTGAGATTTAATGCCAGATAGGGCAGTGTCTGTGAAAAAATCCAACCAGATGCCACTGGTTGAACTGTCAGTAAGGTATGCCGAGCTGTTAGTACTACCTGCTGGTTATTTACAATGATTTTTCCTCATTGTGAAATGTAGATGTTGAGAGCTGATGCCTAGAGATCAAATATGTTAACCAATAATTTGTTTCATGATATTTTGAACAACAGATATTCATTTCGTATACATAAAGTAGGTTCACTGAAAAAAACCCAAAATTAACAAGAGCAGAGAAGCGTTTTTCAAAGTTCGCAGCATCGGCTTCTTCAGCATCACTACCTGGTTATATGCATCGACACTTTTACAGAGTAATGATGAGTGTCACAACGTATCTCCAAATAAGTTGCGGTCTACCTTCGCGCCATCCAAGCTGGCTACCCAGAGAAGCGTTCATGTCCTCCTTGTTGACTGCATTACATTATTTGCAAGATGGACAAGTACGTTCATCAGAAACATGACAAAAAGCATCTGAAGGAAAGACGATCAACTGGTGAATATGAGTCTGGAAAGCAAAATGAGTTTGATGGTTCACATTATTTGGTGTATTTGTTGTGATGAGGATGATTTGATAGTCTTATAATCCAGAAATGAAAAATAATCTTGCAATCATTTTTTCACATATGCCCCCTCTTCCACTGAATATGGCTGATTGGTACATCCTTGATTTTCAGGTGGCTTGATACTGTTACGTTTGAGGGGGGGTATGCATTCAAAGGGTAATTAGGATGTTTAATTAGGTATGCCATGCTGTTCGAGTTTTACCAGGATCTCGATGTAATAAGTAGCAATTCAGTGGTGATAAGTTGTCTAGTAAATGTCCATTTCTTCAAGGGGGAAATGGTAATTGTCGCGTAATTAGTTAGGGAAACGGGTTAGGGTAAGTGTGTCTGCGTAAACCTCTTTTGGTATTCCCTGGAGGCTTGCCGTGACGTCACAGGACAGTGCTGCGGATGGCTCCGCCCCGTGATCACGATTGGCGGAAGGCGACGGCAGAGGGCCAATAAAAAGGCTCGATTGGAAGTGACGAGGACTCGAGGATAAAAAGGTTCTGTTCGGGGAAAACGGGAGGGGGAAGAAGATCGGGACAGAAAAACCGTTCTGGTGGAGGCTGTTGTGCTGGGAGCGTGTTGTTTGTTGGGCTGATTCGATCCTGGATTTGATCGTGTCTCGTGGCCTTGCTGTGCCTCGTGCCTCACCTTGGTTGGCTCTGGAGTTCTGCTGGCTCGGAGCACGGGGTCGAACGGCGGGCGGACCTGCCTCCCTCTCCTGCTTGCAACTTGGCGCCAGAACTGGCTCCCTGACGGCTTTGAGCGGTCTTGGGCCAACACCAGGAGGTCGACAGTACCACGGTGTCTCCTGCCCCTGACGAGCGCAACGCCAGCTCGTCCGACGCCAATCCAGGGACTCTTGCGTCTACACCATGGGCCAGCCTGACCACCAGGACCAGCTACGTTTTGTGCGTGCGTGCGTGTGTGTGTGTGTGTGTGTGTGTGTGTGTGTGTGTGTGTGTGTGTGTGTGTGTGTGTGTGTGTGTGTGTGTGTGTGTGTGTACCTGGCGCCTTAGAGGGTTTGATATTTGTATATCCATTGGAATTGTTTGTGTTTTCCCCACGCCTGAACCCACACCACCATCCCGTCAAATCGCCCCGGATCCCTCTTCTTGCCGAGTGTTGTTATTTCTGGTTAGAGAAATAAACGTTATCAACTCAGTGAAAAGCGACTCGTGCCACCTTCCTCGTCCCGTTTGCGGTCGAGCGATTAGAACTGCCATCTTTGGGTTGTAAAGGATAAACCGCCTCCATCGTTTCGGCTCATTCTACGTTGGCGGGACTGTTCAGGTCCCGTGGACGTCACAATACTCAAAGCAGTCGAGATTCTCCATGATGAAAAAATTATCACGCAAGTTCAAGGAAAGACATGGTGACGATCCAAGTGCGTTACCGCAGGTCCTGTTTTAAGGGTTACACCGATGTAGTCATGAGGTAGAAGTTAAACAAACGAGCAAATGTCTGTATGGGAAGGTGTTCGACTACTTCTGTCAGACAGTTATCGAAGGAAGAATCATGACAGGTGAGATCCTCCATGTGAATAAACTCAGGAATATCTTCAATGTGTTGGCTTAATGGTTAGGGTAGTGGGCTTTGGAGCCTGAGGATCCTGAGTTGAAATCCCACTCGGCTGATGAATTAATACCAGGTGTGGTTGACTCTACCTGTCATCCTTCCAAGGTCGGCAAAACGAGTGCCAGCTTGCTGGTATCATGCGTCAGAGTGGCGACCCATCCAGGATTGTGCCCAATAGCCAAGGAGACTTTCGGCAGCACCAACGCTCTGCACAGCGTATGGTCAAAATGGATGGATGGATGGATATCTTCAATGATATGGTGCAAGAAATGTAAACTGGCAGCCATTTTAGCTGTAAAAAAACCCGTATTGAACACATCCTCACTCATTTCTCGGACATACATTTACCGATCTTGTTAAAACTTGGCACTCAGATAAAGAATGAGGGCTTACATAAGCATGTCATTAGCCTGATGTTAGCTTTGTGGTTAGGGTGGCAGCTTGGGATCCTAGGTTCCTGAGTTCAAGCCCCGTTGGCCACTGAATTAAAATACACCAGGAGGTTGACTCAGCCTGTCCTCCTTCTGAGGTCGGCAAAATGAGCACCAGTGTACTGGTAAGGGGGACACTGCATCAGTGGCATAGCCGCGTCCCAACCAATGATGCAACCAGCAACCACAGGCTGCACTCGATAGACAGAGAGCATGTCATTTCCCCCCCCCCCCCCCCCGAGATCAAATCCAAGATGGCCGACTGGCGGCCTTTTTATTACTTAAATGTGTCCCCAACCATTTCTCAGATATGCATGGTCCGATTTTGTTCAAACTCGGCAAAAGCACAATATATGATGGCGTACACGTGCACCTCATTTTATTTTGCAATCTGATCAAAGATGGCCAACTGATACAAGCCATTTTACTTGTAAATAAATATGGGCAAGCCCTGAAACTCCAGACAGCAAAATTACGAAAACAACAGTGGTTATGACATTTTATGTCTTTTTTTCCTTGTTTCTCAAGGCTTTAAACCCAAAGTGCCGACTACTTTAATCTTGGCTAACAATTATTTTACCGAGGAATTTAATGTTGTCAGGACTTAGTACAACACACACTACCGGAATCTTAGTGCAGCATCATGACAGTGACACCACTTGTGAACCCATTCACACAAAGAAATAGAACAGGTGCTTTATTGCTCCACCCACTAACAATATCGTTCTGTACTACCGCAAGGCTAAACAAAGTCCATCTCTGGTTCACAGTTCACGAATGCAACACAGTCCATGTATCCAGCCAGCAGCACTATCTTGCCTTGAATCTCACCTTTTGTCTGTCTCGCTGCCAGAAGTGTGTCAGCCAGCCATCCCAGGTTGGACAGGATTTAACACCTTACTACAAGAAAAGTTCCTCCCATTACCAGGGTTGGATACCTTCCAGTCATCGATGTCATCTAGCCCCACTAAGATGTCCACCGTGTACACCTTCCTGTTACGCAGTGTGTCTATCGCTGACAGTCTGGAATTAGATTCCATCGTTGTGGTACTGGACCAAGCTATTTATTTGAAAGCCCTGAAGCTACTTTGTCATAATCAAGACTTTCAGCAGCATCTTGTCTTGAGACTTGGAAATTTCCATATGACAATGGCCATTCTCGATTCCGGGAATTAGGGCTTGAAGATGGCCTGATGTAATCAGAAATAGTAGCTCCTGGATCAATGAAAAAATTGGTTACCTGCCACCGTTACAAAAGGAGCATGGCAACAGGGCAACCATTACACCATTACCACAGGGCCACCACTACAACAACTGCATTGGAAAGCCTACCTGCGATCCTGCAGTCCCAAAGAACAGGAGCAGCCAATCAACATTAGGGTGGAGATTAACAGCAAGGTGGGTCTGACTCCTTCACTGTCTGAACTGATGATGGAACCCAGTGTAGCCATCAACCCAGCATCATCAACAAATATGGGACATTCATCATACAGGAATGGAGAATTAAACCACTGTTTGAATCCTGGAGCTCCTACTTGGTTATGGTTGGAACACTCTGACTGTTTGTCAGAGCTACAAGGCAGGGATATTGGCTGCTTTATCTATCAGATCTCACGTCAATGACTCCATGGCTTTTGCCTATGATTGAGTCAATTACTCGTTGTACTTGCCTGCATATGCATGTTAGTGAGATGGAGAAGCTGCCAGTGACTCAAGGACAAATACATGTCTGGTGACTATGTGGTGCAAACCCAGCCAAACTATGGCTTAAGTCAAATTGCATGCAAGATGACCATAGAGTAAACAATCAACATGGGCTCAATGACCAAAGCAGAAATGACAGGTATTGTTGTGGTGCCGGGGTTCGGTGGCGAGGACGACTGTGAGATGGAGCAGTTGGGCCGTCTCCCCTCCGAACACCTGGAATTGAAGGTCGTCATTCCGGATAACTCCGAAGTCGACGGGTCGCTTAATGGACCGTGGACGCCAATATTTCGACTGCGCGGTTAGGGTCTTTTTGTCTGATTCCAAATTACCAAAGTAGCCGCATGGTCGAGCTACCGGGGAAAGCACACCCTTGGCCGGCTTTGTCCAAACCGAGTCGCTGTTACCGACTCGGATCCGGCGTAACCTAGCGGGAATTACCAAAGCCGCGCCGGTCCAAATGACAATTTACGGCACAATCGGCCTCCCTAATTCTCAAGCCCAAACCATACTGGGTCAATGGAAGAAAACACAGACAACGAACTGGAACATTTAACAGTTATTTATTTGCAAGGTAATAGGGAGGGAAACACAGAGCAGACTTAATCACGAATATAGATGTAGGCAAATGTACAATGGCAATCACTTAAACAATTTCTACTTATCAGACTGGCCACAGACAGACACACACACCCAAAAAGAAATGGACCTCGTGGGTCTTTATTCGGCCCTTCAGCTCGGGATGGAAGGCGAGCTGAGGGTCAGAGTGTGGCCGGGTACCTGGCCGCCTTGTGCGGTTTTACCGACTCGCACTTGTGGAGCTCGGAGTCCGTGGACGGGAACCGGGATCCCCAGCTCGAGCCCTCCAACACAACCCACCATGGTAGGACTCGAACCCACGAGCCAGAATCCAACGAGCCCACGATCCTGGCTGCCACGAACGATGATCGACGACACGAGCACCACGAAACACCTCCGCCACGACCACCACCACGAGCACCAACATGACCACTGACCACCAAGGAACCCCGAAAAAGACCACTGCTGAGACAGCTCGCCACCCTTCTTATCCCTCCCCCGTGCGGGTGGAGGGATCCGCTCTGAAGTAACTTGCCTCTGGATTGGTTGGGGGGCGTTGGGCGATCGGTGTCCTCCCCTCATTGGTTGAGGTGAACATTCCATCTTGCTGGGGCGGAGTCGGCCCTGAGGTGATCTCACCCCCGACTATGTCCGTGGCCTCGAACATGTGTGCAATGGCGCTGAAGAAGTGGAGGGGGGATTTAATGCAGAAGACTAACTAGAAAGAAACTCGCAGTGCACACATGAAATTCCCATTAGACATAGGGGAGAGATTCTAACTATCCACATATACTTAACGAAATAACTAAACTTTGGATCAACTGTATGTGTAAAGGCGAATGGTTTCCAGATTCACAACAGTATTACTCCACACAAGGGATCAGTCAATCGATAGATACTCTTTCACCACAAACGGGCCAGCATAGCTGAGGTCTGCAGGGCAATGTCCAGCAAAGACGACAGTTCCAGATCAAGAAAGGATCTTGATGAAACCCGTATCAAATGAGAGGAAGACATGATTCTGGCCATTACAAGTATGACTGATGCTATGGTTGATCCATTTTCATATGGTGGAGACAACTTGATGAACATCTTCTCTGGGCTGCTCGTTTCCGATGACATCAAGACTGATTTACTGCAGGTACATATGATTGGTCACGAAGCTTAAGAAACATTTTACAATGAAAGACTCCAGTTTGGAGGAACGGTTTCCTTGTATGAGCGAATCAAAACCAAGCAATTGAAAACGTTTCCTGTAAGCAAGAACAAAACCTTGGTGATTAAGCTCAAGTCAGAGACCGTCACACTGAAAAGTGTGGAAAGTCAGATCAACTTTGTCATTTACTGTTACCCCACAATCAGTATTATGAGCTGTGGATATCTTTGATGTGCCTCATCTGGAATTCAACTGTTAAAACTGACAGGAAATGATAAAAAGACTCCCAAACAGTTCAAGAAGTTTCTCTCAGCTGGAAAGAATAAGTCGGCCATCGTCAAATTCTTATTCACATGGTGGAGCAGAAGCACAGCTCTGAAATGGGATCTTTGTGGTCAATTAATGGGTCATCGAGAAATATTCCACTCGCTCCAGCTTGATTAAAATGGTGCACTCATGACAGAAGTGCCAGCTTTACGTTGTGACCACCACGAGGCCGACATTAAAATATTGCTGCACGCAAAGCATGCCTCGTCGCAACACTCTGACATCGTGATCAGAAGCATGGGAACGGATGTCTTGGTCTTGGCTGTCGCATTCTCGCATGAAATCCCAAGTATGCTATACCTCATGATGGAGACTGGTTCGTACTTAAGAATCGTCAATGAAAGTGCGATTTCGAACTAGTATGGCCATCAAATGAGTCAGGCCATCCTAGGGTTACACGTCTTCATGGGATGTGACAGTGTCAGTGCATTCATGGGGAAGGGAAAAGTGAAGTATGGCCTTATGTCTTATTTTGGAGTCACCTAAAGGAGACCAAATTTTCAGACACTTTGGCAATGATTGGTGTTTGTGGTTTTGTGACACTGCTATTATGCAAATAACATTTAGGACAGATTACAAAGGATAAAACATCAAAAAGGGATTCTGGAATAAGCTGTTTTAGACACAAACATTGGAGGGGAGACTGCAGGCTTTCCATACAAATATTGACGCATATTCTATGACAATTCATTTTCATGACTCTTGCGCTAATTCGCTAAACATGCACTACAGAAATAACTATTTCTTTGCTGTACATTCTTAACCTCCAGAAGCCATCTCTGCAACAGAAATTGGATTGATATAGTACTTACAGTAATGTACAGTCAAACTCATGGAGTTTGTGTTCATATATTACATGCATGAGATTAAGTGACAGTTAAGTTAGACATGAATTACAAAACATTGGTATAACAATTTTTTTTAAAGTGCACAACTTGGATTTGAACCTAGGATTCCTGCATTTTGATCCATGTACCCAAATGTGATATTTTTTTTTTCACAGGCCAAATCTACTTCGAGTTTTATGGAGGGGAAATTGGTGGACTTATGTTCAGTGTCTCATAACGATTACCATCATCTTAAAAAGAACAGCTGTGTAGCTACTGGGACGCCTGCTTGCAGATCTTAACTTGACAGGATTATAACTCACTCATTGGAGCGTTGAAGCACAGGTTTGAAGCTGTCATCAGGATGAGGAATATGTCGAGTGGAGGTTTAAACAAAACCCAGCAGAACAAGGAATGTTGATAGCAACATCAACACTGCTATAACCTGATCTGGCAGTTTGCAAGAACTTCATTATGCACATTTGTTTCTTTGGACAGCACTTCTTCTCTCCCTGCAAACACTGGAAGCAAACACGTTTTTCTTCTTGCGGAACAATATTTCAATGCTTTGTCATTCAATGTCAAATAGTTACGTGAGGTTAGCTCATCCCAAAAGCACCAAGTACTCCTGGCTTGCACGTTGGATAGCAATCTGAAACCTGCATCTTGCCTAATGCACACTCAGTCAGCGAGGATGATTGAAGTAGCAATTTTCAGGCTCCACATATTTTATTGTTGTAAAGCTTATTAATGTTCACAAATCACAAGTGGAAAAATACTTTACGACAAAGATTATAAAGAGAATGAATTGTGTGAGGAAGCAACTTGTGTCGATAAAATTACTCAACATATCCATTTGGATGTTCAGCTGCAAGCCACTTTCCAAGGAGATGATCAAATCGAAAGGACTTTCCAGTAAGAATGATATTCTGTCAAAATTTTGTGCCAATCCAATTCGTGTGGCTTGTTGGTAACATTTTAGCACGTGGTTATTCACAGATCTTCCATATAAACAGACTGTCGAGAGAGTATTTTGAAGGACAACAAGACATTTTTTGACCATTGAATTAACCACTGCTTTGGGTTGTCATTGAACTCGTATTGTGAATAGATCTCTAGTCCATGTTCAGTCTGCTACCTGTGAAAACAAACACATGAGTCATTAAACTTAATAATATATCAAAACCTGTGATGTCGAAGGTGAGGTTTTTGGAATACACAACAATAATTGGTCCCTTAAGTCGAGATTGAAATGAAAATGGCTGAAAACAGTGAAATTCAAGAAAGATAGCAAAAGGCAGCTGAGAAGCTGATTGATTGCAAAACAAGGTTTATCTCACACACACACACACACACACACACACATACACACACACACACACACACACACACACACACACACACACACACACACACACACACACACACACACACACACACACACACACACACACGCACACACACTGGTGAGTCAATAAAGTACAACATCTTGCTCTCCAAGATCTTTCTTGAGCCCACAGGGATACATACTATGAGTCATTTTTTAACATAATCCCCAAGGAGGGAAATGCATTCAGTCAGTCACAATGTCAGTTTCATAGAAACGCCTGCAGCATGGAATTACTTAGAGTGGGGCAACTTAGCTAAATATAGCATAACACTTGTGCATTTTGTGAAGAAAGCACCAAATTTGGCACACTAGTACCCTATCATGTTATGAACAGATTTGGATATTGGGCCATCTCAAATTCAGCCGCTCATGGCTGTGGCAGCCATTTTCCACTGCCATCAAAAATTTTGAGATGGCCCAATATCCAAATCTGTTCATAATATGATAGGCCACTAGAGTGCCAAATTTGGTGCTTTCCTCACAAAATGCACAATTGTTATGCTAAGTTGCCCCACTATTCGGGTTGTTGCTTAGCCATACTCGGGCAGTATTCTTGACATCCTTGTACTATACACAGTGCTTGCCACGTGTGGCCACGTTCAGGGGCCCGAAAAGGTGACAGTCTGATGATGAAAGGTCTCGGCTGTATCTGGTGGGTGTAGGACAACTTCCCACTTAAGTTTGATGGTGCTTCTAGTCCTGTTTTGTGGTTGGGAGATCTTTTTTTAGTGCACAAAGTCAAGGCTCGTGGAAGAGCTACAACAATGAATGGATCAGGATGCAACAAAACAAAAAGGTAGAGTAGAAAGAGGGGGGGGCACCAACAACAGGGTTGAAGGACAAAATAGAGGGAGACTTGATAAAATAATGGGTGTGGGGAAGAATGAGGGGGGCGGGAGAGTGCATGGAGTGAACAATATGGATATAGAAGCAAACTCTCAGGAAGGTAAAACTGGAAATTTGGAAGGAGGTGGGCTTGGGTGTGGATGGGGCGGGAGGTTGACAGGGGGGTATAGTATAGTGTTACGGCCCAGGGTTTGAGGTTCGCAACGAGGGGAAGCACTCGAGTTCCTCCCAACCACTGGTCCTAAGGCCACCAGCCATGGATAACTCCGCAGATCAGCAGGTTGCTCATCAACCACGAATGCCAATTAGTACTGCCAATCCTGGTAGGGTCCCCACTACTTCACACTTTACTTTTCCCTTGGACGACAGCTTCAAGGGGGGCTCGTGCCCTCAGCACACACCCTGATTACTGCCGAGCATTAGTGAGTGTACGCTGGCTAACAAGAGCAAATCACGTAGGTATAAATTCCCGGTTAATAGTACTTGCAGACTATCCTAGACCAATGAGGAAAAGATGCAACATGCTGGGTACATTAGAATACAAGCAATTTATTTGCAGAAAGGGTGAGGAAAGGTATGTGGTACCGCAAGCAATGATTTAAATACAGGGAAAATTCGGACAGCACGGACAAGCAAGGATTGGTGAGGTGTGGCAAAAAAAAAACAGTTATAAACAAAATAAGACAAAGGGCAGTGCTAAACCAATATAATTTTTTTACACAGTCTGATTTATGCTAATAAAACAGGTGCCATCAGAAACATTCCAATGAAGAGATTAGCAAGAAAGATGAAAGAAAGAACGAGGTGGTTGTGACCTTTTGTTTACCAAGCAGTGTTGATGAACCTGCCGTGGCCCAATCGCTGAGGAGGGGGAAAGAAGAGGCATACTGAGGGTGTCTAAGGTGTGTGGTCTGAGGAGGTGCAACTGAGGTTGAGGTACAAGTGTGGTGGGGGGGGGGTGGGACAAATGATGTGCAGAGAGGAAACTGGAAAAGGTGCGTATCTGTGGGGCAACCCTGAAGGGGACAACCGTTCTGGACTTGCCCGGGTGATAGCTGATCACTCCTTTTATGAATACGAGTCCATAGCAGACGAGATGGAAAAGAAGAAGAATAACGTGAGGAAATAGCTTAATAAAGTGTAAGGAAGTCTGTAAATGTTGATGCTATTGGCCTGGCCGTATGACTGTGCTCGATCTGGTGCCCAGATCGCTCGCTCGCCCAGCGCTCCACTCCATGAACTCCTCTTTCTCCTCTACTCCGATCTGCAAACCTCGCTTCACTGCTATGTTCTGCTTCTCGCCACCAAGCCAAGCTGAATCACGAGCTCCATTTAACCACATGCTCTAATCTATCTCTGTGTGGAAGGCATGGCTTTTTTTATAGTTACTTGGCAAGGGAGGAGTCCAGAAGCAGATCAGAATGGATCATAAGAGTTTTGTCATGCCCCCATTGGTGTAGGTATGGTAATTCCAGCACAGGTTTCATCCACATAAGGGTACAGCCATGAAGATGCTGGTATAGTGTTCTAGGCTTCCCCACACTACGCAGCTCCATACACAACATGGCACTGGGGTATTTGGCTGAGCTCTCTGTGTATGAATGTGTGCTGAACACCTAATTGACAATGTTGAATGATGTTTAGCTCACACTTGCGCTTCAAGCCAGACGTCTCAACGTTTCTCGTCCAAGTGTCTGTCATGGTACATTGTGCCCATGGTTCCCTGTTACTCCAAAAGGTGGCGGTGGGCATTCATAGTGGTTGTAGTTGATGCGGTGGTCGTGGCAGCATAGCGGTGAGTTGTAGTGTGGTGGTTTGTTGCGGTTGTTTGTTGCATTTGATGTGGCAATGGTGAATATAAAGCGAGCTTACAATGGTATGGTGATTATAATAAAGGCATTTTGATCATTGTATGTATGTTGTAGGTAGCATTGGTGGTTAGAGTATGGTGAAGGTTGTAATGATATGCCCATTGGATAATGGCACATGATTCAAATGGGAATATGACATGCGAATGCAAATTGACTGCGTGCATGATTGCGTGAAGGAGAGGTTTATGTGTGGAGAAGAAAAATGAGAAAGGAATGGAAAAAAAACTACCTAATCCCACACAATGCATATTGGCCCATAAACCCATTACACATAAGGGAAGTGCTTTCTGAAATGAATACTAATGACATAATTATATCAGGAATTGCTACATGTTGTGTGCCATTGCATTTTGGATTGAAGATTTTGCAGAACCGTCACAGTAGAAGAGATCATGGTTTTGGATGGGGAATGATCTGAGATGGTGGTGAGCAGCTGTTTTGAAGACCTTGAGGGAAGAGAGAATGTTGAAGTTGATTCCACAGGTGGGGGAAAAAAAAGGAACAAATGAGTGGAGGTGAGCAGTGATTCTGGATTGTGTGAGTTTCACTAGAAGGATCCTGCAGAAACCTGGGGAGGGGGTGGCGTTGGGGGCGGACAGGGCATGGAAAGGGCAGAGAGTGCAAGACCAGAAAGGAAGCGGAAGAAGACAGAGACCACCAACCTTTGTGAGATGGAAAAGTAGGCCCAAAGACTCAACTTCATCATAGGAGATTCTAATGATCTTATAGGCCTTGTTTTTCACAACTTCAATCTGAGAAAGGGGTGGGATAGGGGCTCCTTCCCAGAATGGATAGCTGTACTCCATCAAGTTGCAGATGAAGGCCTTTCGGTGAATAGGAGTGCAGGTGTATCAAGGAAGAACTTTGGATGGAACAGGATGCCCAGTCGACAACTGGCTTTGGAGGCCAACTTCGAAATGTGGTTTGCCCAAGAAAGATCATGGCTGATATCGAGACCCAGAAGTGGCTTTCACTCTATGTTTTGGCTCTTTGATTTTGGTTTGCATTGTAACAACCATGTCTCGTCCTCAGTCACAATATGTAGTCCCATTAGTCATCCCCTTAATTATGAAATAGCTGGAGTAAGACACACACACTTGGATGCACAAGGAAGCTTGGTACAGTGGTGGAAATCATTTGGCTAATCATGCTTGCACTGCACTAACTCCAGAATCATCACCCATCCACACACAAGCTAACAGTCAAGCTCACAGGTTTATAGTTCCCCAATTCTTTTCTGGATCCTTTCTTAAAGAGTGATGCTATAATTGCTACTCTCCAATCCTATGATACATGTCCTGACTTTAACGAGCTGTTAAAGTTACATTATCTGCCAACACCATGCTTATCTGTCCTGCAACCTCCCACAAAACGCAAGGATGCATATTACCTGGCCCTGGAGATTTACCATTCCTTAATTTTTCAAGCTTTTTCTTCACCTCATCTATTTCAACTTGGATCACTTCCAAAAGCTTTTGCTCACCCACGAGATCGATACTCTCCACTATTGGAAGTTCCCCTGACTGTTCCTGTGTAAATGTAGAAGCAAAATACTGTAAATAATTTGAGAAGCCTGCCATCTCACCCTCATTATCCACAATTTCTCCTGTGTTATTCCCCAATGAGCCCACACCATTCTAAACCCTTCCTTGACATTTTATATACTATACTGAACAAAAATATAAACGCACCAACCTAAATATCGAAGTCAAGATTGCCATTATGGGAAAATGGTCAAACCGATGATATGTTTGAGCAATGGTTCCTTTGTTTTGCTCAAGACAGATGTTCCCATTGAAATTGACCACTCTGAGTGTGTGGACTCACACGTTGAGTAATCCTTCCCATGAGCACCATGGGGCTTGACAGAGCGATGGTCAGTGAGCGTGACCAGGACACAAACACTCCCTATAGCTTGCCCTATAAAAGGCCTCCCCAAAATGTGGACTGGTGCCAAATGTCAACATGCCACAGATGTCACAAATCTTGAGGGAGCACGCCATTGTCATGCTGAATGCTGGGACGTCAGTAGGGGCCGTTGCAGCACACTTCAATGTCCACCACTCCACCATTAGCCGCCTAAGAACGCGCCTCAGAGAGACTGGAAGCACCGTGAACCGCCCACATGCCCGGCGACCACGTGTGACCACCGCCGGTCAGGATCGTCACATGAGGCTGCAACATCTCCGGGATCGACTCCGACCGGCCACCAGGACTGCCGTTGAGACTGTCGGGCTGCATAACAGGCGCATTTCAGCCCAGACAGTGCGTAACCGCTTGAGGGAGGCCAAGCTTGAGGGAGGCCAACACCCGCTACTGACTGTGTGAACTCTGACAGTGACACCTCGGTTGTGTCGGCTGTTGTAGCGCAAAGACTGTCGCTAGAATTCTCAAGGAACTCTTTGAAATTTAATGCTCAATTGTCATGGATTCTATAACCAAATTGTTGTGAAGATTTAGTATTAATGAGTTCGAGGTAAAATAGTAACAATCGCTTGGTGCGTTTATATTTTTGTTCAGTGTACAATGTCTTATCATCATATTTGATATTCTTGGCTTTGTCCTTTTCATATTTTCTTGACTTGTCTCTGCTTTCTCATATATTTACATTGTATATATATATATATATATATATATATATATATATATATATATATATATATATATATATATATATATATATATATATACATACATACATACATATACACGAGTCAGACTCTAGTCCTGTTATTTTGTACTTAAACCTTCCGCAGATCCTTAATTACTGGCGCTGCATAACTCCCTGCACCATGGTCTTTTTCTGCCTCTATCTTTACAGCTCACTGGAATATACGTAATCTGCACCTTACACATTTGCTCCTTGAAGGTCGCTCATTTATCTGATGCAGACCATCCTCTCATTAACTTTGCCCAATGTGAAGCTCCCAAATCGCTTCTGATACCCTCAAAGTTTGCCTTCCTAACACTACTCTCCCCAACTTCACATCTCAACAATAGAGTTGCACATACTATAGTATGGTCACTTGTCCCCAGATGTTCTCCCACCTCCACCTCCTCCACCATATTGGGATCGTGACTCAAAAATAGGTCCAACAGCACACCCCCCTCTTGAGCTTTTATACAAACTGCATTAAGCATTCCTGGACTAGGTCTAAAATATCCTCATCTCCTCTGCCCTTTCCCTATTCCTGGACCCAATCTATCCCTAGCATGTTAAAACCCACCATCATCAAAACTCTTATCTTATCACATGTCCTTCTGAATTCTTCATTTTTCCACCTTTCCTGCTCTTCACTCACACCAGGAGGCCAATAAAAGCATCCTCCAAGTATCTTACTCTTCTTGCAAACTCTTATCTTTATCCACACAGAATCTTCTCCATCAATTCCTTCCTGAATGTTATGCCTTTCTCTCGATACAATACTGTCTTTCACCCAGATTGCCACACTTCCTCCTCTTTTCTCTTTCCTATCACACCTACAAACCCTGTAGCTTTGAATTCCTATCCTCCAGTTGGATTGCTAATTGAACCACGTCTCACTTACAAGAACTATGTCATACCCCTTGCCATGCATCCCAGCTTCCAGCTCTTCCAACTTTCCATTCAAACTCCTGGCATTCATGCACAACACTTTGCACATTTCCCGTCCATAAACCACTCCCTGCTGCCCAACCCTCCAAAAACATACTCAGTTTCTATTCTAAAAACAAGTCGAAAGAACTGCTATGAATCTTGGTGGAATATAAAGTGGTGTAATTTATATATTTACTCATTTACATTTACTATTTACTCAAATGTATGATTTTGTGTAAGACAGCAAGTAGATGGACCACAATATTCAGCAGCTTAAATTCACAATATTGACCAACAGTCATATGCATTTGAAGGCATTCAATATTGCAAAAGATGCACTTTTCTTTGCGTGTAAGAATGAATAAGCGAAATATTAAAAAAGATAATTTATGAAACCATATCTTGTTTATTATCACAGAAGGACGACATTTGATGCATGCTCGGCTAGGAAGGATTAAAAGCAAGCAAGTTATTTAAACACATCATTCAGAATGTAGGGAAGAAGCTCGAGGACATTCAGAAAGTATTACCATGCCCTTCTTCTCAAGCATCATGGAGATTATAGCCAAGTAGAGGAAAGCTACCAAGGAAAGGGACTAGAGGGATTAATGAAATTTACAGAAATGGAATATCACATCAAAACGCTTATTTCGGTGTTTTGTGTCGGTATTTTCGAATTCTATATACAGTATTAGACATTTTCTTTGCTGTCGAGAAAAAAGCACGGCACCGCATCTAACTCCATTTCATTTTTCTTCAGAAGTTCACTTCTTAACCCCACCCTCCCCCCCCAAAGCTCATTTCTCAAAACCCAAGGCACTTTCACGCCACTCTTGTAATTTCCTCAATCTCAGCAGCAGCCTGTCAGTTTGAATTATTCATCTCCTTGGATACATCCAGTGGATAATTCCAACCTTTTGTTCTAAAACGTAATGTAAGTGGACATCAATTTTTTTATACAGTGGTAGAAAAGACAGCCAACCAACAAATATAACTAAACTCTACTCCACCAATTTGCAATCTTTGTGAGCAACAATCTTTGTTAGCAACAACTAACAAAGAACAGACTTCACCTCAAGTGATGTTGAGTTTGTGGCCGACAAATTTCCTCAAGGATGTAAAAATGAATACTCCTTTACACAGTGATATGTTGATGCAGTACGCTGTGATTAGTCATCATGAAAGCAATCATAAAGTACCAAACCTTCATATAAGGATGTGTTTTTTTACGTTATATTTTTATCCCGGTCTGCCGTTTGTATTTTCATTGAAAATTTTCGGTGATAAATCAAACATTGTTGTCAATATTGTTGAATCTGTTGTTTCATGCAGCCTCGGCCTTCTCAGATAGCCGGAGCTTCGTCGTCTGTCGTTTCCGTTTTAAGGTTGTTTTGTTGTCCTGTTTCTCTTTTCTTCTTTTTCCCCAAAATTTTGTCCTTTCTCACTTTTCAACATCATCATATTCCCCCTCGCTTCTAAAAAAAAAAAAATAAACCCCATAAACTTTCACTCGGACAAGATCTACCTGTACTTCCTGCACATCTCTTATTTTCCTCCATCATTTTGTCAATATCTTCATTGAAGAAAACGTTTCTTCCTTATTCTTTTTAAAGATTTTGAAAACGTATTAAAATGCTTCAATGCACTTACTTCTATGGCATCGGCATGACACATGTTCTTCTTCACCATGATCCTTTCTTCCTCTTCTTCTTCTTCTTCTTCTTCTTCTTCTTCTTCTTCGGAATGCATGCATTGACACAAATATGGCATTTCTACCAACCTTGAGAAGTTCAGCATGGATGCGACAGATCCCAGGAGGAGAAGGAGGAAGAGATTGGGACCATATTCTGTGCAGAGTGTTGGTGCTGCCGAAGCAGTCTCCTTTGCTATTGGGCACAATCCTGGATGGGTCGCCACTCCGACACAGTATACCAGAAAGCTGGCACTCATTTTGCCGACCTCGGAAGGATGACAGGCCGAGTTAACCCCACCTGGTATTAGTGAAACAGCTGAGCAGGATTTTAACTCGGGACCCTAGGATCCAAAGCACGCCACCCTAACCATTAAGCCAACACCAGGCATGATCCCAGGAGCTTTATCCCCTTTCAACTGGTTTACCGCAGCCTGTGTTTCCACAAACAAAGATGGTTCACCGTTGATTAGATGGTCAGCAATCAGAAAAGTTCAACCCCTGATGTCCAACTCAACAGCTGATGGCTCAGCCTGGTACAACCGCTCAAAGTAACCATTCAGACTCCTCTGTCAAGAGCCCACCACCCTTTGCTCCAAATGCGATATACCGAGGGACAGGCTTGGCGGAACGCAATGCACATATTACTCTGTAAACAGAACGCGAATCAGTTGACCACAGGTGATGCTCTACCACTTCACAGATTCTTCACACATAGGCCTCATTGTCTGACCTCAGTACGCATACAGTTTTACGCCTCAACTCCCTGAACAGCTGAGCTCTGCCATTAAGCCTGGGTCGACAATTCTCGTATCTCGTATCCAATGGTATCCAGTCTCCCTTGGAAGATAAAGTTCGTCTTCGCCCTACGGTGAGTTCCAAGACATCCACTGGCAACATCAAGGATGGTGGGCTTGAAGGCAATCCACAACTCTTCACGATTCCCCAAAGTACCCAAACCCCACAAAACCCCACTCATCCTGTTTGCAAACTATTCAGCTACCCTCTCATCCTTGAGCTTGTCAGCATCCATCCGAGGCTGGGATGGTACCATTCTCCCGGATTTAAGCTGCAACTTCATAGTTGCTACCACAAGCTTGTGGTCCGTATTGAGTAACTGAACATGCCGTTAGACCCTGCAGTTCTGGATCATCCTCCAGCAACCATCAATGAGCGCATGGTCAATCTCATTTGCCACACCACCAGCATTGGAATACCAAGTCCAGCAATGAAAGAAAGAAAATTTTCACAAAGAAAATGAAAGATCTTACCCAAAAGCACATCAGCACTCTTAGCCAGTCAACGAATCCTCATTCGAGATCCAGCAGGTGCCTCAATCATTCTGGGGAAAACGAGATAAGTAAGAGTGAAAGCCAGATAAAGAGAAGACAGGGTGTATTGGTGGCCCCTCACTCACCTGAAGCAAGTGGGGGTTTATGTTGTTCCCAACGTGAAAAGAGGAGGGGTAGAAAGAAGAGGATAGAGGATGTGGCACGCAGTGTAGGGAGAGGTGCAGGCGAATGCTTGAAATGCTTTAGAGGAAATTGTGATATGCGAGTCAGTAACCCAGCCATGGATGGGATGAGGGCTTATTGTTGAGTACTCTCATGCTTTAAAAGTGAATGAATTAGATGGAGGGAAAGCCAGAGATAGTATGTGTAAATCAGTGCGTTTGCCCATCACATCCAGGGAATCTCTGCAGCGTGCTAGTTCTCCGCTGCACCGCCCCACCAGCTTGTTCATTCTCACAGGTTCAGCATCGCAAATTCGTCCTGGACCACTTTCTCCATATGTGCACAAGCCTCAATCTCTTGGATTCACGTGTTTATGACCGCCCTGAGAGGGGCGTGGTCTTGCGACCAACCAGCACCAGGCTGAATTTTGACTGCAGCTTGAGCTTCATGAGCGCTGCCTCCTCAGTGGTCTGCTCTTGTCGCTATGCGATGGCCATTGGCTGAGCCCAGCTCCTGCCGTGGTGCTGACTCGGCGGGGAATTGGACGTCGACTTCGCCACTGGAGGCTCATCCATCTGCTGACACTGCAGCCCACGCTGTGCTATGATGTGCTTGATTTCACTCGAATTGCAATCCTGTACTGGCCCGTGCTATCAGATGATGTTCCTTGTGGATGTGATTTGTAATGTTGTTTTTGCAGTGTTGGTTGTAATGTTGAGTGTTGCAAGGTGTGCAAGGATGTTGCAGTAGAGGTGCGGAGAGAGAGAGAGAGAGAGAGAGAGAGAGAGAGAGAGAGAGAGAGAGAGAGAGAGAGAGAGAGAGAGAGAGCGAGAGAGAGAGAGAGAGAGAGAGAGAGAGAGAGAGAGAGAGAGAGAGAGAGAGAGAGAGAGAGAGAGAATGAATGAATAAGGAAAAAAAAACAGAAAAAAAGTATCATTTCTACTAAAAGAAAATACATGTACATCTCAGTCCCAAGGCCCAAATGCATGGTTATAGAGTAAACCGATGCACTTACACCACAAGGTCAAAATGTATGGTCATACAAAAGGCCACTTTTCTCCATTGAGAAATGCCTTTTATAAAAAAGAAAGTTAAAAAACCCAAACATTATGAGAAAGTGAAACAAGAAATATACTGCTTGACTGCATGTCATGAGATGTGACAGTCCTTCGATCGATCAACCCACAACGACAGCCATAAGTCTTCCGACCAATAGTTTATTCAGCAAACCAAATACTGCATGACACACAAAGCAACTCAGTACACTCCTTGTCCTTACTCTCTCCTTGCCATTTCTATTCACAGAGAGAAAACCTTTGCAAAGGTTCTTCCTTTAAAGAATCTTGTATTTTCCAAGCAATCATAAGTTCAGAAGTGACAGAAAATTCTCGCATCTTGGCATTTATTTGATACTAGTTGAAGGCTAACCCCAACTTCTTCTCTTTTTGTAGAATATATATATATTTTTTTGCAAAATTGAAGCTCATGAAAGAGCAACTATTATATTATATAGCTCACCTCCGAAATCATTACACAATTATATAATACTTGCAGATAATCCATTGCCACCAAGCTGTTGTAAGGGAATTTGTACCCAATAGAGTGTGGAATAGTGAGAGAGTTTGCTAGGAATGTCCTTTGACAGCATAATAGGCACTATTAATACTGCTAAGGTTTATCGGTGAACTATATGGACAAAAAGGGACTTATGCATTGGGCAAGAGTAACTGAATAGTTTGTGGGGTTTTTGGGATTTTTTTTTAACTTCTGGTAGGTGTGCAAACCAGCGACTCTGAGCTGATACACCACCTGCATGTGCAATCTAGCCACAAAAAAAGCATGTTACTCCAAATTGCATTGATATTGATATTTGTTGACCTCTCTGTGCACTGTCCAGACCCAAGAGCTCTTAAATGAGCCACCATGCAGCATTTATACATGCTGTAATTACAGCTTTTACCCTGTTCAGACACAATCGTGGAACTTGCATTTATATAGGTACGAGCAGATAACCTGGCTGTTGTAAAGAAATTTGTTTCCAACAAAATGGAATATTTAGGGAGTTTGACAGGAATGTCCTTTGACAGCATAATAACAGGGACCTGTGGAAATTCCATGTAATTTAAAATGTGACTCCTCAACCCCTTTCTTCTTGAAGTCCATATCTCACCCCCCCCAACCCCAATCCCACATCCATGTGCCCTTCCAAACTCCAAGTGTGCATCCCACCCCTCCTCACAACTCCAAGTATGCATCCCCCCTCCAAACTCCAAGTCAATATCCCTGCACCCCTTCCAACTCCAAGTCTGCATCCCTCCCCAATCCCAAATCCAATTTCACATTCCTCCCCCCATCTCAACATCAATTCCACACCCCCTCACAACTCCAATACTACATCCCTCCCCCTCCCAACTCCAATTCCACATCCGTGTGCCCTTCCAAACTCCAAGTGCGCATCCCACCCCCTCCCAACTCCAAGTCCATATCCCTGCACCCCTACCAACTCCAATGCCACATCCCTTCCCCCATCCCAACTCCCATTCCACATCCCTCCCCCTCCTAACTCCAATTCCACATCCCTCCCCCTCCCAACTCCAATTCCACATCCCTCCCCCCATCCCAACTCCCATTCCACATCCCTCCCCCCTCCTCACTCCAATTCCACATCCCTCCCCCTCCCAACTCCAATTTCACATCCCTCCCCCCATCCCAACTCCCATTCCACATCCCTCCCCCTCCTAACTCCAATTCCACATCCCTCCCCCTCCCAATTCCAAATCCCTCCCAACTCCAATTCCACATCCCTCCCCCTCCCAACTCCAATTCCACATCCCTCCCCCTCCCAATTCCAATTCCACATCCCTCCCAACTCCAATTCTACATCCCCCCCTCCCAACTACAATTCCAATTCCACATCCCTCCCAACTCCACATAATAGTCACGAACTGTTAAGACTGCTGAGATTTCTCGGTGAAGTAAATCGACAAAAAATGTATTATTCGTTGAACGAAATTGATGAAATAATTTGTGGTTGTATTATGTTTTACTTTTGGTGTGCATGCAAACCAGCCACACTGACATTATACACCACCCGCGAAACTTCATGCTTCCACTCACACAAGGAATTGATTGTCAGAGCATTCTTTTGTAAGCCTCACACATGAATAAAAAAAACAAATTGGAAGCATCAGTAAGGAGCCGTGGGTTCGGTTTACAAGGGAATTCAAATTAGTTTGTTATTTTTTGCAATGATTCTCCTTTGACAGCATAATAGTCACCAGCTGGAAAGACGAGTAAGGCTTTTGGACAAAATTAATTGACGGAAATGTAATTATACGGTGACAGAATTGACTGAATAGTTTGTGTTTATGTCTATATATTTTTTTTACTTCCGGTGGGTGAGTAAACCAACGACTGAGCATACACACCACGTGTGCTACAAAAATGAATAAAACCTGAAATCGCATGAATATCGATAGTTTTGGACCACTGCATGCACTGTCTGGACCCAAGAACTTTTAATTGAGGTACAATTCAGCATCGTACATGCTGTGATTGTGGCATCCACCCCGTTCAGACACAATCAGGCAACTTGCATTTAGAGATAGATCGATAGATAGATAGCTATAGAATGTAGATATAGATTACCAGCACGTTTTGTGTCAAACATTCCACGTACCAGTGATAACCTCCCACTCGATCCATACATCACCCAACAGATCACACAAAGAATGTATGACTGTACATTGCAAGAGCGTAAATTATTTATTTGCAGAACCAAACAAGCCATTACTTATTGAACTCGTGTTCATAGAACACAATACCCCACATAGTGTTCAAGTATAAACTTCAATTTTAATATAACAATAACATTAAAGATCATTAAAATAAATTCTGGAAGCTCAGCACTGTTTAAGCTGTCTTATACACCACTCTTATATACCACCCTACAGAGACATGACAGAAGTAAATAGACACCATGATTTTAAAATAATTTATTTATTTAACATTTGAAAAACATTTAATCCATTTTTAGCAGAGAGCTATAGCAATACCCCCGGCGTGAGAGTGAGCGTCAGCGTCAGCATAAGCGTGAAGATGTTAAAGTTTTTGGTGCAAGTTATTTTTTCCTTTCTAATGTTTTTATCTACCACACTATTTTTTATACGCCCAATATATATATATATATATATATATATATATATATATATATATATATATATATATATATATATATATATATATATATATATATATATCGGGGCGTATTATGTGATACCGGTTGTCCGTCCGTCCATCTGTCTGTCTGTCCGTCCGTCCGCACTCTAACCTAACTCCCAAAGTTTTCAACTTTCACGTTTCATATTTGGTACATAGGTACAGACTGTGGAGACGGTGTGTCGCGACATACGTTCATCATCTAAAGTGGTTGCCATGGCAACAAGGATGCTGTTTTCCATCCGTTCATGTCCACACTCGAACTCCCAAAGTTTTCTACTTTCATGTTTCATATCTGGTACATCGGTACAGACTGTGGAGACGGTGTGTCGCTACATACGTTCGTCATCTAAAGTGGTTGCCATGGCAGCCAGGATGCTGTTTTCCATGTAGTAGCACAATTCTGTATATACCTTCTTGTTCGGGCGTATATTGTGCTCACTTACGCTCTTGTTACTGATTACAATATACAAATACATATATTGCTTTAAAATTATTTGGATCAGACTTCACTGCAATGCTTTATAAAAAATATTAATTATTAGACGATTCTTTTAAAAACGATAAATGTATAAACAGGCGAGCATTGGGTGGCTTTGACACCAACTCTGGTAATACATACACTAGTACTTGGTAGACTTGCCATTTGCAGATTCCAATGCTTTTACTCTTTCAGGCATAGAACTAACGAGTTCCAAAATTTTCTCTTGTGGGATTTCTGCCCAGGCTTCATGAAAAAGGTTTTGCAATTCTGCCCGTGATGTTGGTTTCTTGGACTTTTTCCACACAGATCGATGCAATATGACCCAGAGATTGACTTGGCCATGGAAGTCGCTTGATCCCATTTCTGTCCTGCCATTCTTTGTTCTTTTTTGCAGTGTGGCATGGAGCTCCATCTTCCATGAGCAGAGTGTTGTTTTTGACCATCTGACCAGTGGAGAAGATGGGGAGAAGTTCATCCTCAAGGATAGAAATGTATGTCATAGTGCTGATGTTGCCAACACTTCACAAGCTCTGGCTGACCAGCACTCCAGATTGGTCCCCACACCATCACTGAAAAACCACCATGTTTGACAGTTCGCTGCAATCAGTTCAAAGAGAACTCTTGACTCGGAAGTCTCCGGACCCATATGCGTCCACTGTCAGAAAATTGAGAAAATTGTGACTCACCTGAAAAAAATGACAGTTTGCCAAAACTCCAAGGGTCTGGTGGCCATCTCATCAGCTCACTTCTTTCTCCTTTGAATGTTAGCTGGTGTAAGAAAAGGTTTTCTCCCAGCTGCTCTCCCATAGTAGCCCAGTTGATGAAGGTACCACACAGCAGTTCTTGAGCTAACTTGGACATCCTTTGCAACATCTGCTGCCTTGCAACAGGCAGTTTTCTCAATGGACTGCTTGACAGCTCAAAGACATCTTTCTGAGGGCCCAGGTCGACCAGAACGGGAGGCTGTGGATTCCTTGCCTTCACTAGTGAATTGCACAACCACCCGATTGACCATAGAAAGTGGAATGCCAACATTCTGAGCTCTCTGGCGCTGGCTGACTCCACCTTCTGATTGGCCAACAATTCGTCCTCTTTGAAAATCGCAAAGGTCGTGTGTTCCCTGGGTTCGAGGCATTGATAATAATCGTCGTATAAGACCGAGGAACTCGTTTCTGCAAATAAATAGTTGAATATTAGTTCAAATCACTGAGTAAAACTTGCTTAAAACAGATGAAATGAAGACATTTAAGGTGTCCATTTACTTCTGTCACGTCTCTGTATTTGAAATATGCACATACTGCTAAACTGGACGTTCTTGGAAGTGCCAACAAGGCAATGTGTTCTGCAGTGTTCACGTATATCATTCAATAAAAAAAATAAAGATCGTAAAAGTCGTATAAATAAATTAATTCCGGAATTTACCACCGTTGAAGCAGTGTCTAATTACACCAACTGCCGCCGCCGTTACACCAACCACACCTCTTTATCATCGAACCAGTGCTGGATTAACCATTAGGCAGACAAGGCACGTGCCTTAGGGCCAGCCAAAAATTCGGGCCAAACATTTTTTTCACATTAAATATTTGTCTTTTTTGTATTAAATATTTTGTTCTTGAATCAGTTCATCTTTTGTCTGGGGTCCATTTCCATGAGCCCGAGATCTAATTTAAATTTTTCAGGCCATTCTCTAAAATTTCAAAATGTGCCTTCGGGCCAGCCGAGGCTTAATCCGGCACTGCATCTAACACGTTACATTAGTTATTTGTGCTTGCTGTAATTGCCATTTATGACATCCTTAAAAACAGTAAGTTTCCTTTTTGAAATGATTTTCAATTTTGTTTGACTGCCAGACAGGCAGAGTAAATTTTTTTTATCTCACTCCTCTCTGTACATGTGAGATTGGGACAAATTCATAGACAAAGTACTGTAAAACTGCAGGTTGACTTTCCGATTCGTGTTCAAAATATAACATTCAATTTAAAAACGTTGTTCCTCAATCATAAGCTGGTGTTTACACAGACAGAAAGCCGGACAGAGATGAACCAATTGCTTAACTCAGATTTTCACTTTGCATATGTGGGGTAACAACTACAACAACACTTGGCAGAGTACATAGTCTTGCCTCGCATGCTCATTCTGAACAACAAAAAAATAGTTAACTGAACACACTACTATTATGGCCCACTGCTATTGTGGCTCATATGCATGTATCATCCACGCACTCTATTAAGTCACATACATTGCCATTATCTGAAGCTTTATTGATTGATTATTAGGATGTTTAATGACAACTTTTGTGCACATTAAGGCTAAATTCCGACAATGAGATGATTTTTAAAAAAATTCAAACTATATTCCCGATAGCTGGTTAATCATATGTATGGAGTTTCGTATCGATGTGTGAAGTGGTTCTGAAGAAGATTTTTTTACGTTTTTATTTTCAATTCAAAAAGTCGGGCCACAATACCATTTGACCGATGACATCATAAATTTAATTCTTCACTCACACCGGGTCGTAGATCAGACATATGAAGTTTCAGATCTTTTGGATAAGGTACAATTATGGCTGGACCACTTCACCGATGGCATCGTTATCAATCTATATTCCCCATGCGGAGTTGATGACACATGCCAAGTTTCCATTTTTTTCGTTGAGCGGTTTTGGAGAAAATGTCCAATTTTTTTTTGCTGTAATCCAATATAGCTGCCATATCATGTCACCTATGACCTCAGAGTTATCAATGAAATGTTCTCCATGGGGAGTCCCTCCTATGTTTAAAGTTTTACTTCGGATCAGACAAGCAGTTCCAGAGATTAAAAAAAAATTTAAGCGACAAACGATAATATATAGATGTGGGCACACAGATACACAGACAGACAGACAGACAGACAGACAGACAGACATGGGCATTACAAAAGTCTCACACCCCCTCCAGGGAGAAACTAATCACACATTTTTTGTCAACATTCATCGAAAATCCAAGGAGGAGTTTGTGGATAAATCACCTGCAGGACAAGGACATTGAGACATTAAGAGACATCAGTGTACTTTTACATAACTGCAAGACATTAATGGACAATGCACAAATCCATATAGTGTATTGGACTTGAACATAGATTCCCAGAATTATGATCCATGGCTTCAGATGGGATGCCAAACAAGCCAACTCATTTGTTTTATTTTTCTTCTTCCAATAATAATATAAGCAATTCTTTTGCAAAAGTAGGACACAGCACTTTTCAAACAGTAAGTGACAAACAAAATCTTCATGACGCTAAACCTTCAGGTGAAAACCAATTTCCAATTTAACAAAAGCATGCACAAATCCCTTAAAGGTCAACAAAACGCTGAAGTCCTGTCGCTGGACTCCAGAAAGCTTTTTCCTCCAAAAAAAAAAAAAAACAGCAAGCTTGGGCTCAAACAGAAAAAAAAAATTGGCAAGTCAGCGTTTGAGACCCCGAGGAGAAGCGAGAACACAAAACATAAAGGCAAAAGGAAAAGCAGAGACGTCATTTCTGAATGAGATTTTACAACATGAGGAAACAGTAACAACCTTTCCACATCCGATGTTGGTGTGAGAAATGTCTTCAAAATCATTACAAAGGGGGCAATAACATATTGATGGCATTGTGATGACAGGGTTGGTGGGGGTGGGGGCATGGGGATTTATTCTTGTGTGTAATTCTTCAAACAGAAGTGGGGGTGATGGGTATTCGGGCTATTGTGCATTGTTTATAAGGAAGTGAAGTGATGGAGCAAAGGAGTAGTGGTGTGAGCAGTGGTGTGTGTACAATGGTCAATTTATGAACCATTTTGCAATCCATTTCCCGAATTTTTCTCTATATTTTAAAGTGTTTATTTCAATTTACTGAAAAAACACACACACACACACCGTTATTTTCATACAAAAAAACCCCAGCTTCACGACAATTATAACATTATTGAACAGTAATGGCTAAAATAGTTGTCCAACTAAAGTAAGCACTTTAGGACTTTGTAAGTGAGTGACCGATTTTCTGACTGCCGAGATTGCGGGAGATTCCAATAATCTTAAAGACCTTGGTTTCCACAGCGTCAAGCTGAGCAAGAGATGAGGCAGGGGAGACACCCCTTAGGGGAGAGCAGTACTCCAAGCCGTGGATGAAGGCCTTGTAGGTGGATAGGGGTTCCGGTGTGCCAAGGAACGACTTTGTATGATGGAGGATGCCCATTCAGCAGCTGGCTTTGGAGGACAACTTTGAAATGTGGTTTGCCCAAGAAAGATCATGGCTGATAGTGAGACCCAGAAGTTTGAATGAACGAACTTCCTCGAGATGATTGTTCAGAAAGTAGATAGGATGATTTGCCAGACAGTCCTTTTGGAGAGAGATAGTGAGAGTGTGACATTTGTCAGGATTGAAAGACATATTCCAAGTGTTTGACCAGCTTGTTATTTCCCCCCCCCCCCCCCCCCAAGGTCTGAAGAGAGAGAAGAGGCTGCAGCCTGCCTGTCTCAACAATGAGGGATGTCATAGCAGAGGGTGGAGTCATCAGCAAATAGATAAAGAGGATTTCCCAGAAGAAAGAGAATTTTTTTGCCAATCACAAAGTCCTGAAAAAAAGTCTGAAGTGTCAATTTTCGACTTTCGCCAGTGATGTCACGCCTTGAAGCCATATTGATCCGAATGGCGGTACTACAGAGAAACAGTGCATGAGACCTTGGAGTCCGATACTGATTCCAGTGATTAGCAACTCTGAAAGTTCACAGGATGTTGAAACTGAACAGTGGGATCTTGAAGGAATGGTTGGAGACAAAATTATTAATGGAAACACTTTCAGGGGGGGATTGTGGAGCCGAATCGTTTTGAGCCTTGTGCGAGCAATTCAGAGGAAGAAGGCGGAAGTGCTCGTGAAGATGAAAACGCTGGTCACGTGATCACTTCAGCTCAATAGAGTTTGATTTTCCATTCAATGGGCAGTTTATAAGGGAGATATTTTGTATTAATTGATAAATCGGTTTGTACAGTATATTACTTGAGCAGAAATACCCATCATCGCCCGACAGCCGACACCACAGACAAAATTGGTGATGAATGCTTTGTCCAACCGGCACAGGCTGACCAGGTGTCATCCCGTAACATACAGCATGTATGTTACGGGATGGTGGTGGGGATTGTGGGGGTGATTGTTGATGGGGGTTTTGTGGGGGGGTGGTGGATTGAGCGAAGAGAGGGAAACCTGAAAGTTTTAGCATCCTTGGTAAAATCTGCTCCAAGGAGTAGATGATGCATAATACTTTCTCTACAACAACAACAAGCATTTTAAGGCCATTTTCCCTGTTAAAGTGGGGTTTGGCTGCATAATACTTTCTCTCCATTATAAATAGATGGTGGTTCAATTGATTTGCAGAAATTTGTGTTGATAATAGATAAGTATTTTCAGGTGCTCTTGTGGTAACTGCCGGGCAATAGCAACAGGTGTTTGATTCACCGCTAAAATCGCCCGTGTACATACACTGATGAGCCAAAACATTATGACCACCTGCCTAATATGCTGTTGGTCCTTGTGTGCCTCCAAAACAGGGCCGACCCACCGAGGCATGGACTCTACAAGACCCGTGAAGGTGTCCTGTGGTATCTGGCGCCAAAACAATAGCAGCAGATCCTTGAAGTCCTGTAAGTTGCGAGGTGTAGCCGCCATGGATCGGACTTGTCGGTCCAGCACATCCCACAGATGCTCAATCGGATTGAGATCTGGAGAATTTGGAGGCCAGGGCAACACCGTGAACACTTCATCATGTTCCTCAAACCATTCCCAAGCAATGTGTGCAGTGTGGCAGGGCGCATTATCCTGCTGAAAGAGGCCACTGCCATCAGGAAATACCATTGCCATGAAGGGGTGTACCTGGTCTGCAACGATGTTTCAGTAGGTGACACAAGTCAAACTGACGTCCACATGAATGGCCGGACCCAGGGTTTCCCAGCAGAACATTAGCCAGAGCATCACACTCCCTCCACCGCCTTGTCATCTTCCCACAGTGCATCCTGGTGCCATCACTTCCCCAGGTAAATGGCACACACGTACACGGCCATCCAGGTGATCTAAAAGAAAACGTGACTCATCGGACCAGGCGACCTTCTTCCACTGCTCCAAGTTCCAGTTCTGACACTTGCATGCCCATTGTAGGCGCTTTCGATGGTGGACAGGGGTCATCATGGGCACTCTGACCGGTCTGCGGCTGCACAGCCCCATACGCAGCAGGGTGCGATGCACTGTGGATTGTGACACATTCCTCCAGTGACCACCATTATAATTTTCTTTGACTTGTGCCACAGTAGACCTTCTGTCAGTTCAGACCAGACGGGATAGCTTTCATTGCCCTTGCACATCGATGAGCCTTGGGCGCCCAACACCCTGTCACCGGTTTGTGGTTTGTCCCTCCTCGGACCACAGTCGGTAGGAACTCACCACGGCTGACCGGGAGCACCCCACAAGTCTTGCTGTTTCAGAGATGCTCTGACCCAGTTGTCTGGCCAAAACAATTTGGCCCTTGTCAAAGTCGCTCAGGTTCTCCTGCCCATTTCTCCTGCATCCAACACATCCACTTCAAGAACGGACTGTTCACTTGCTGCCGAATATATCCCACCCCTTGACAGGTGTCATTGTAACAAGATAATCAATGATATTCATTTCACCTGTCAGTGGTCATAATGTTTTGGCTCATTAGTGCATATACTGGTACGTGGGGAGATGGTGTTACAGTTTCAAGTGACAGCTGTTTTTTTCCACTTAATCATGGGGATGGTATGCTCTCTCAATCATGGCAGATAACCACAAGATTTAGTCATCTCTGTTGTTTCATAATAGTGCTCTGTAAAACGTTCTGAGCATAAAAGCAAACATTTTGTAGGCCCAATCCACAAACGGGTATTTCGGACAACCCTCATCCAATTTCTGGCAAACTTATCGTGGTTCGACCATTGGTGTAGCATGAAACCATCTCGGTTTATATTACTACACAAGCACCAAGGACGCATCAACACGGCATATTTGTAGAAAATCGAAAATTATTCACCATTTGAGTTACCTCATGTTTCATTATTCTCCCGTTTTGATTTATTTCCACTATAAACATTTGATTTCTGTTTATTAAACCCCTATTTCTTAACTTTGCTTGTGTTGTCTATTTGTTGTGGATTTGAGAATAAACCCGTGTGCCTCCGTCCTCACCACCTACCAATCCCGCGCCATGAATCTCCAAGGATCATGTGTTCGCCTCCAAAGAAAACTGTTTGGCTATCCGTTCAGGCTGGTGTTAACGGGGTGTTAACCGCCCCGTCCATGACAATTGGGTTGGGGTAATTAATTTAAGCACCTGGACATGACAATATCTTTATTGAGCAGCGATGAAATGATAAACCTCTCTTAACGTTCTGGTCTGAGCTATCCCCTATACTCCCCATTGTTTTCAATGTTAAATTAATTATTAATTATTTAACAATGTAATTATTTGACTCAATACATCACAGATATTTTATCAAACACATTAGTGATTTTTTTTTAATTTTCACACTCCAAGAAATCATTTTATTTTAAAAGCACTCTCTGTCTGAGAACGATGCCAACAAGCCACTGTTAGACAATGAACAGGATGTTCTGGGTGTTGAGCAGCGCATATCCTCTGGGAATGGGTTGAATCTTTGCCAAGACATCCTGCCACACATAACCCCAGCTTGCCTTTGACTTTTGACTCAGCTTTGAAGCACTTTTATTTCTCACTTGATACATTTTGATGTGAAATTAATGATACAATGCTTGGTGTTGTGAAACATTGGCCGACAAGTGCGGGAATGTTTGGAGTTGCCCGAGCTCGCCGAAACAAATCACATCTATCACCATTAAATCAAACACCCTTTGAACCACCATTTATATCAGCGAGAGAAAAGAGGCAGATTAAAAAAAAAAAATCTTTTGTCTCCTTCAAGAATGAAGTTTGATGAATTGGCTTGGGATGACTTTGGACGACCTTCAATAAACAGTGCTAATCTGCCCCTCCAAATTGATGCATTGTACTCGAACCTCACCAATGTTGAGAAAATAGTATTGGAGATACGAAAAGAGTTCTGCTTTGATGGCTCACAATACGAGACCTACCTTGGAGACTTTGCTGATGGGTTCTATCTTGGAGAAATTGTTTACAGGTTCTACATTGGTGAATCTGCTTATGGGTTCCACTTCTTCAAACTTAAAAGACCTGAAACTTCATTCACAAGACAGAACTGGAAGAAAAGAAGAAGAAAAAAACACTTTGTTGAGTTGAAAGACTCATTCACTTGTATTCCCTTGGAATTATTGAACTGAAAATGTGTGTGTGTGTACATATATATATATATATATATATATATATATATATATATATATATATATATATATATATATATATATATAGATATCTTCTTCTTCTTCTTTCGGCCTCTCCCGTTAGGGGTCGCCACAGCGGATCATCCGTATGATCCGCATAGTGATTTGGCACATGTTTTACGCCGGATGCCCTTCCTGACGCAACCCTGGTCGCCTCTTACGACACAGGGATCTGGTACACCTATTTTAACCAGGGTATACACCGGCCCAGTATACTGGTACTCATTTCGCCGACCTCGGAAGGATGACAGGCTGAGTCAACCCCCTGGTGTATTAATTCAGTGGCCCAACGGGGCTTGAACTCAGGACCTTTTGGATCCCAAGCCACTGCCCTAACCACTGCGCCAACACCAGGCTCATATATATATATATATATATATATATATATATATATATATATATATATACATATATATATATATATATACATATATATATATACATACATATACATTTCAAATTCCTATTATTCAAAATTACAAAATTTAAGCATCACAAAGCACCAATAGAGGAACCACAAAAGCACTCTTCAAAGTTGGGGATTATAAGAAGAATTTAGAGATGAAATCCCACAATCAAAACGCCTCCAATGGGCTTTCTTTTTGTAATGGTTGAAGAGGAGTTAAGTATAGGTCACTCCTTCCACTTTATAGAAAAATAGGGACAGAAGTGAAAGATCAACTACTGAAGATTATGTTAAGGCCACCTTACGTCATTTTATTATAAATCTGAAGAAACGACTCTTGTTTTTCTTCTTTCGAAGATTGAGGGTCATGGAAATATGAGGTTGCAGAGGTTAAAACGGCAATGAAATGCCATTAGGCCAGTGGGGCAACAGTTGTACACAATAAGCAAGGATATGACCAAACAAACCGGAAAAGCGGAGATGGAGTAGGTGGCGGGACACGGTAACCTGCAAGTATGAGGGGTGAATTAGAAAGGATTAATGGGGGTTAAAACGATTGTGGGTTAGGATGAAGGATGACATGAGATGGTGGTGCACCACCTACTTGAAGCCCTGGAGGAAATTTGGGATAGAACAGCCTCGGCAATCAGTTTCGTACATGGGAAAAGTGAGGAACAAATGAGATGAGATAGGCAGCAAGCCTGGACTTTAGAAGTTTAATCAGGAGGGAGTTCATGGAAGAAAGTGTGCATCCTAGAGTTTCTGAGGAGGATTCGAGGGCTGAAAAGGTAGAGGGAGCTAGAATGGAGGAGAGATAGTTAAAAAAAAAGAGAAAAAAAAAAAGAAAGGGCACCGACCTGATGGCAATGTGACAGGAACAGACCTTGTGCTTCATCCTCATTGCGAGAGATGCCAATAATGTTGAGAGTTTTAAGTTTTACAATCTACAGAATCCAGTGGAGACAAATGTGATGCTGGGGCCCCAGCAGATAGGGGAGAGCAGTAATCTATTGAGCTCCAGTAAAGGCCTTGGAGGCTGTGAGTAGTTCTTATTTTTCAAGGAAATACTTGGAAAGACAAAGGATGCCCAGTTTGTGACTGGATTTGGATACCAGCTTTGCTCTATAGTCAGCTAAGGAGAGAGGTCGTGGATGATGGTGAGGCCGGGAAGTTTCAGAGAATGATTGGATATAATCCCTCATGGAGCAGCTTGCCAGCTCAACTCAACTCCTGGGAATCCTCTCTGCTGATTATCAGCCAAGAGCCTAAAGTGATGATTTTGGTGTTTCCAGTGACTGAAAGATTTCTCTGCTCGAGTGGTGGTTTGGTTCTTTTGTTTCTTGTCATCTGATTGTTTTTGTCTTCCTTCTTGTGGATTTTTTTTTCTTTATTTCTCTCCCGCCCTGCTTTGTTGGCATCAGCGATCAGTTAGGAGGGGACATTTTTTGTTTTTATCATCTTGTTGTGTGTCCCCCCCCCCACCCCCTTTGTGTGTGTTTTTAATTATTTGAACTGGTTTTTAATCAAGTTAATTTGGACTGATTCTTCGCAATACCACATCAAATTGCATCAAAGGGAGGTGGCATAATCTCCCATATCCCTATTCGGATAATTATTAGGATGGACTGAGGATGTGTTTATGGCAAGCAGTCCAAGATGTGTTGCAGATGCGATCAACTTGGCCACTCAAATACTGGATATATGTTCATAAGTACCACACCCAATGTGATCAACTCGGACATGTGAAGGAGCACTTCATCAGTCAGATATAGTGCAATTGCTGTGGGCCAAAACACACACCTTCCATTCCTGCCCACAAAGCTATACTAACAAGATACATCATTCTGTGGGTGGGAGCAGAGGGGTGGTTATTGTGAGATACTAGCGTGGGTGCTGTGTTCTTCCCACTCCCTTCCCCCCACACCAAATTAACATAAGGAGGAAGAAGACGCTGAGGAGGAGAAGGTTGTGGAGGAGACAGACCCTCTGCCCTCAGAGATAGGTTCCACTAATGTGGAATTGTAGGTCATGGAGCCTTCCATGGGAGGGGGCTCTATAAGTGGAAACCCCTCGAGGTCAGATTTCTACTGTGGCTCCAGCACCGAGGCATATAAACAAAACCAAGGAAGAGGAGGCCTTCATGTCAGGCATAGGTTCTGCCATGGCCATGAGCAGCAGGGAGGAGCTCTCCACTGAGTAGATGAAGAAAATATGTGAATAGAGAGAGAGGAGGAGAGACAAAGCTGCACAGAGAACCCTTTTTCCATCTCCCCCTCCCCCCTCCTGGGAAAGGGGAAGAGGACCGAAAGGACAAATCGCCTGTGAAGTCAGAAAGACCACCCATGTCTGGTAGCCCATCTGAAGGAAGGATAGCATCTGCTTGGATTTGGAGTTGGGAATGTAGTAGGCAGCCACGGAAGGTGGTGGGGGAGGGGTAATCTCCCAAAGGAAGAAGGGAAGAAATCCTCTTCTGTTGCTTCTCCTTCCGCATCTTTCAAATTTGTACTTCTCCCGGATGCTATTGAGATAATGAGAATATAGAAGAGGCATTAGTAGGGTAAGAATACTGATTCTGGCTCACTTTTCCCCATGTAAATGAATGGGGGATTTTCAGCGATTTATATTTTTTTTCCCTAAAAATAAACCCCCCTTTTTATCCCAAGGTATATTTATTTGTCTCCCCTTTTAACTTGGAGGTTGAACCTCATTGAATTGAACACCTGGGGGTTGAACAGCTCACTCATTGAACCTATAAAGATTTGTTCATTCTCAAATTCCTTCAATAGTTTAATTTTCTTTGCACAATAATCCCCATCTAAAATATTAACAAACAAAACATTTGAATCTTTATATTTTTTAAGATACCCCATTTGTGCCATTACGAAATGATAAACTTCTCTTAATGCTCTTGTTTGACCACCTCCTGAGCCACAGGTTATTTTTTGTTAAGCCCCGCCCACTTTTCTTTAAGCCCCGCCCACTTTTTGTTAAGCCCCGCCCACTTTCCACAAAGGTATTCAATAAGCCCCGCCCACTTTGCTAAGCTCCGCCCACTTTTCATAAGGTATTTTTTTCTAAGCCACGCCCGCTTTTGCTAAGCCCCGCCCACTTTTGCTAAGCTCCGCCCACTTTTTCATAAGGTATTTTTCTAAGCCACGCCCACTTTTCCTAAGCCCCCCCCCACTTTTGCTAAGCTCCGCCCACTTTTCATAAGGTATTTTTTCTAAGCCACGCCCACTTTTCCTAAGCTCCGCCTACTTTTGCTAAGCCCCGCCCACTCTTACATCATTTCCAGTTCATCTCTGACTCACAAAGAAATCACTAGAAAATTACAGGATGTTATGGTTTTGAAAAAATTTCCCAATGAAGGCTTGCCTAGGCTTGCCCAGGGAATTTCCAAAGGAAACCACACCCACCAGTCTTTCTCTATAAAAGCTTCAAACCCAGGCTCCATTTTAAACATTTGTTCTTGCTGGCAATGGTGTTCTGTGTGCTTGTCTCAAACTCTCTGTCTTCTATGGAACTAAACCTTCAAGTTGATGAACTGGATTCAAACCTCTTATCTATTGAGGTAAGATTTTTTATTTTCCTATTTTCAAACTTTGATTGAAGCATACTCATTTAATAATTAAATAACTTAATTAATACATTATTATTTTCTCTCACAGGAAATTGTATCTGAAAATACTGCTTTTGCTACAACTTGGGGGAAATTGTTGGCTTGGTTGAAGACCTTGAGTGGGATGACTTTGGTGTTCCTTGGAACTCTCTGTCTTCTATGGAACTAAACCTTCAAGTTGATGAACTGGATTCAAACCTCTTATCTATTGAGGTAAGATTTTTTATTTTCCTATTTTCAAACTTTGATTGAAGCATACTCATTTAATAATTAAATAACTTAATTAATACATTATTATTTTCTCTCACAGGAAATTGTGTCTGAAATACGAAATGAAAATACTGCTTTTGCTACAACTTGGGGCGAAATTGTTGGCTTGGTTGAAGACCTTATGAGCGACCAAGACCCACAGAACGAGTTCGTCCTTGATGACCCAACCAAAGAGTTATACCTTGGAGACCAGCAAAATCCTGAAAAAGAGTTTTACAGCAATAGTACTCATTGTGAGTTATCAAGACAATACCCACTGAACAAGTTATACCTTGATGAGCCAGAATACAAGTTTTACCTTGGAGACTCACAAATTTTGAAAAAATCAGTAAATGAGTTCTGCCTTGATGGTTTAAATAACTACCTTGGAGACTCAGGAAAAGGGTTTTGCCAAGATGGTTCTAAATATGGGGCCTACCTTGGAGACTCACAAATTTTGAAAAATCAGTAAATGAGTTCTGCCTTGATGGTTTAAATAACTACCTTGGAGACTCAGGAAAAGGGTTCTGCCAAGATGGTTCTAAATATGGGGCCTACCTTGGAGACTCACAAATTTTGAAAAAATCAGTAAATGAGTTCTGCCTTGATGGTTTAAATAACTACCTTGGAGACTCAGGAAAAGGGTTCTGCCAAGATGGTTCTAAATATGGGGCCTACCTTGGAGACTCACAAATTTTGAAAAAATCAGTAAATGAGTTCTGCCTTGATGGTTTAAATAACTACCTTGGAGACTCAGGAAAAGGGTTCTGCCAAGATGGTTCTAAATATGGGTCCTACCTTGGAGACTCACAAATTTTGAAAAAATCAGTAAATGAGTTATCCTTAAGAGACTTTGTAAGTTGGTTTTACTTTGAATACTTGAAATGTGGGTTCTGGATTGATAACTCACAATGTGATACATATCTTGGAAACTCAACGGGAATGTGGTTATACCTTGAAGACTTGGAAAGTTGGGTTTATGTTGGACACTTGAAACTTTTTTGGGGGCTTTTATTTATTTATTTATTTATTTATTATTATTATTATTTTATTTATTTATATTTTGAAGACTTTTGGAGTTGCTATCACTCTTTGGGATCTAAACCTATCGATGTAGTTCTTTGTCGGATGGTGCTTGATGGGAGCAAGATCAAGAAAGTTCTGGGAAGAAAGTGCAGGCTTACTCCCCCTTTCTACGTCATCAAACCTGAAAGCCTTAAAAGACAGAATTGGAAGAAGAAAAAAAAACGTAAAAATATATATATATAGGTGGAAATCTCATTTTGAAAAAGACATTGTGTTGGGCGAGGATTGAGTTGGGGTTGAGATTTTGAATGTGAGGGTTGGGGTTGAGATTTTGAATGTGAGGGTTGGGACACACACACATACACATCAACAAACAAAAGTTAAGCCTTGACTATTCAGTTGAGGATTCTGTGTTTGGGGTTCACAGATCTAAGAACGTCCCCCTTGACACACATTATATACTGTTATACACCTCGGACTTGGCCCTCGAGTGTCCACAACGGTGTATAGTAGGAGGGAGTGAAGCGCCAACCTATTGCTCCCATTACACACACACACACAAACAAAAGTTAAACCTTGACTATTCAGTTGAGGATTCTGTGTTTGGGGTTCACAGATCTAAGAACGTCCCCCTTGACACACATTATATACTGTTATACACCTCGGACTTGGCCCTCGAGTGTCCACAAAGGTGTATTATCTGCTTAGTTTTGTCTTTTGTAATTCCTGTGAATAAAATGAACCTAAAATCTCTTCCCCTTCCAAATCATATATTTTATAAGTCCAAGGAACTGTATCTATTACATCAACAATTTTAAAAAGTTCTTTCGTCCATCGTTCAGTAAAACCCTTTTCAAAATGAGATTTCCACCTATATATTCTTACGATATCACCAACTTTGAACTTAGGTTTTCTGACATTAATCTCTTTTTCATATTTTAATTTTGTAAATGTTTCTGATGGCTTCATATTCGTTGACGTGTGAATCGTGTCATTATACTTATCCACAATATCCTGAATAAAAGATGACCATTGTTGTGAACCGAGTTGTGTGAATTTTTTATATAGTCTCTCTTTTTAAGGTACGATTAAAACGTTCAACAACAACTGCCTTCCCTTCATTAAAGGTACTGTATAATGTAATACTGTTATTTTTTAGAAAATTCATAAATGTCTTGTTATAAAACTCTCTACCCTCATCAGTCCACAATTTTTTAGGTTTCTCTTACTTTTATTAAATATCTGTTGAAAAGCTAACATAAGAGTATTACCTGTTTTGTTTTTTAAAGGGACAACCCACGCATATCTACTCCTCAAATCAATAACGGTTAAAGCATACTTGTACCCCTTATCATTATTGAGTTCAATCAAATCAGCAGACCAGATATAATCAACTTCCTTGGAATAAACTTTCCTTCTCTGAAACTTTGTGAATATTGGTTTATGTAATTCATCAGCTAATTGCTCTTCAGTCTTAATGACATCATTAGAGCCTATAAGTTTTTTGAATTTCCAAGTCCAAGTTTCAATTTAGCACTAATCATCTTCTTCACGATGAACCTATCAACTTTTTCTCTCAAGGTTGGATTTTGTATCAGAGACAAATTATATAACATTTCTCTATCGGCTTCATGCTTTTCTTCCAACGTTGTGGTATTCCCATAATCAATATCGTGTCTCATGCACACTTCATCAACTCTATTGATTGGTTTACTCCAGGATTTAGGATTGTCTACCTCATCTAATCTTTTATCCAAGTTTGTGCCTGGACCACAGAAAGAATACCCTGGAAGATGTAATTCCCCTGGTATTCCAGTAGTTGTAAATTTACTTCCTGATAAAAACTTTTGTATATCTCCTCCTAGTTTGTTTGGAGATAAAAAAAAAAAATTTTTTGAACCACACACCGAACATATTCCTTTTTGTATAACCCTGTTATTTTTACTTTTAATATATGAAATATTTTTAGTATTAGTTTTCTTTTTACATTTGAGACAATAACTCATTTATTTATGTGAAAAAATTTCTGCAGAGTGCAAAACCTTTTTAGTTTCCAACATGCACATTTGAATCTTAATTTTTAAAACATAAAGAATCCTTAGAAATGCCTTCACTCTCTCCTCCATTTATTTAAGAAAAAACTTGAATTAAAATACATGTCTTCTCGATGTCGATAGTCTTGTCGAAAGTATTGCAAATAGACTTTTTAATTCTTTGTATTCCTCCCTGGTGAGATAAGTTAATTTCTTTAATACCTCTATTCTTTTTTGAATCTCACTGGTTTCCATATTTTGATATGTATTCATTCTCTCTCTTTCCTCCCTCTCTCTCTTCTCTCTTTCCTCCTTCTCTCTCTCCTCCTTTTCCTCCTCTTCCCTCTCTTCTTCAACTCCTTCCTCATCCCTTACTATACTTGAATCGTTTACACCCCATAGAATATTATACATATATTCATCAGGATTTCTTGTTATTCCTGTATCCAAAATAATTTTTTTTACAACAGGATACCAATAAAATTTCTTTTGAATTTCTAAAAGAGCCTTACCTTTTCTTAACCTTATAATTTTTTCATTATTTAACATTCTAATTAAATCTAAAGTTGTTGGTTTATCAACATCAGCATAATGCCAATCTTTTATTGAAAATACCTCATTCTTATGTTGTAGAACATATTTATTAAAATACCGAATACCCTTTTCTTGAAGGTATGCTTGAACACAGAAATGATAATTTTCTTGAAGCCTTCTTGCTGTCATTTATGTATTAGAAATATATGTTAGAATAATATTATGGCACGAAACACCTCCCCATCTTCCCATAGTTAAATCATTTTGTATTTCCTTACTTATTATATATAATCCTGTTTTTTCTGTTTTCATGAGATAAACAAGGGCAAAACCATTATTATATTTACCCTTATTAAATTCTTTTATTTGTTGTTTACTAATCGTGGCTCCACAAAACTCATTCTCGATACCAAGTGGATAATATTCTTCCTTACGAGACTGATTTAATTGTTCCAGGTCTTCGAGGTTAATTTTAAATGACCAATTATACCCTAAATCATTCATATCATACCCCCATTGTTCTATTCTCATACAAACGATACGCCCTTCTTTATAAAAATTTATTTTAATTCGAACTGTGAATTCTGTATGACCTGGAGATAATATCAACACTTCTGTATCTTTAGAATACACAGCCGTTTTATTTAAGTATATATATTGTGATAAATCGCTTAATCTCACCAAGTCATTCGCGTCAGTCGGGCTTGGATAATTTTTTAATTTATAAGCATTTTTCATGTTAATATTTTTGTTTATATTATATTTATATCGTTCAGCCTGTGCCTTTGTGTAATAATTTGATAAATCAATATCCAGTTCTTGAGATACACCAAAGATAGAACCATCTTTACCAACATAAGTCATTTATATTAGATTAAAAATAATATCATAAAATTTTTTATTTTTGTTGAGTTGAAATAACACATATAGACATAATTGACCACAACACTTGGAATTTAATTCTTGGACTTGAAATGTTTGATAAACACCATTCTGTAAGAATTTTATGACTTCAACAGGTGGTGGAAGACCAAAACTATCAAAATAATATTTGTCTTGACTATTAAAAATACAAACCCAATGAGAACCGTTCCCATCATTATCTTCTAAGTTCATAATAATATTCTTTGTATGTTTCGACACATTTGTTAATTCATCTCTCATACAAATAACCACATTATGAATTTTTAATTTCTTACAATATTTGGCAAGTTGTAAATTTGATGTTGTATTCTTTCCAAATTCTTTCAACCACTCATCAATGCTCATTTATTTATTAGAAAGATATAATCCATTACCTCTTTTCGTTAATTTTACACCTGCTTGTGCTATGGAAGAAAGCATATCTCCAACTAACAATCTCGCTTTATCAGGCAGACCTTCAAGTTTTTCAGCAAAATCTACAATTACACCACTTCCACTAATTTGTTTCTCCAACTCTTTGTTATGTCTTTCCAATTCTTTTTGAGCCTGGAGTTGAGCCTTCCTTTCGTTGGCAGTTTTGACCGCTGTTGAAATACCACCCGTCAATGCTCCAACCGCACTTAACCCAGCAAATAAAGGAATTAGAAATGGGAGAAATCCTCCACTCGTCTCTCTTATTGAATATTTTTTTTAACATTGGTTTTGTCATTTTAATTTTAAGTGAGCCAGTGTCATTCAAGATTTTAACCTGTTCTCTTGTGAGCAAAACATCAATTCTTACTGCTCCTTTTCTCTGAATTGTATTAACGTTAATCGTACAAGGCTTTTGATTTTGAACACAAGATGATAGTTTATGAAGATTGATTTGATTAACATATACCCCAGTTGGTACTTTGCCACTCATTTATTTAACAAAAAAATTATGTGAGACTAATCATCACACCATTATCTGTATTAATCTGCAATTCTGTTTCTTCCAAAAGCAAACAATATGTATCAACTTCTTCACTCTCTCTCCTCTTTCAATGTATAGGAAGTATCCACTTGATTAGACTTTGTAGTTGCTTTTTGAGCGCTCAGGTCAAACGTATAGATTGTATACAAACTTTTAAATGCTGTCATATCCAAAATAGGTTCTTTATTTCCATTACTTTCACACACCTTTTGGTAAGACTTGTATGCTTCAGCAAAATCATTTTTTCCCAATTAATTTCCAATCTATCTCGTGGATAAAATGTTCCATCTAGAGAAAGCGAAGTTGTTTCACCTTAGCATTATCACTCAATGCATTATTCTTATCAGTCGCAGTATCACCATCTGGCTTTTTAAAATCATCCACAGATATCGTGGCTTTCCTTCCAGAACACCCAAATTCCACGTGTAAGTAGTTTGATTGAGTTTAACGTGTTGACATCTTCTTTTGAGGTATGATACACTGAGTGGTTTTTTTGAGTTAAGTCTTCGATTCAACATCTCTTCTGTTTTAAGATTAGGAGTATATTCACTGATATACCAACTCATCTCCTCAATTACAAATTTATTCTGATCACCAAAAGCATTACCAACACCAAAAAGCAATCTATTTTCATTATCATTCCTTTGTAGTTGAAATCTAATTTTAAGACCATACAGAACTTTATCATAATCACAAAATCCAAATATACCTTTAAGAGGAACTGCCACAGTAAAACTATTTTCTGCTTTTGTATCATCATTATACATTCCTTTCCTTTGAGTATACCCAGGGTCTGTGTTTGTTCCCTGTTGACATATCAGGAATAAAACCTTCGACAGACCCCTTTCCCATTCTATCACTGAATGTATAGAGTGTAAATTTCATCATTTCAGATACAGCAGAGACATAATCAACCGCTTCAACTTCTTGTGTTCCAATATACAATCGCACACTATCAAACATTTTCCAGAAGAAATCATTTACAAGTGTAGCGTTTGTGTTATTCCCAGCCTTAGTGAATTTAAATTTACACAACAAGAAACTTTCGGAGAGATTCAAATAGGTTTGTTGATTATTTATTTCAAAACTTTTTGTACCATTTGTATTCCAGTCTGTTCCAGTTATTGCATTTACCTTGAAGTAATCTTCTTTTTTTAGTGGAGTTTGAGATAATAATAGTATCATCCAAATCATAGATACTATCAATTGCTTCCATACTTGTATTTATTTAGGAAAAAAGATGTTAAAACTTTTGAAACCCTGATCCAAGTATTTGAATTATTTTCTGTCGTTCTTGGGGGGACAACTGAGTTTTACCTTTCTTAATTTCTTTTATTGCTTGTAATTTATGAGATTCTTTCTGAGCATCTTTTATACTCTTTACAGCACCTGCTACATTTCCCACAGCAGAAGCAGTTGAACCAATTAGGTCTTTATGTTTAAGAATAGTTGAACCAATACCCATGAGAGTATCAATTATCCCATCTCCTCTAAATTGATGTCCGACACCCCTTTGTCTCTTAGGTTTATAGTATCCTCTACCAAGATACATACCTTCACCCTTGTAGTACGGGGAAAGGAACATCCCATCCCCTGTAATTATTTTATATTTTCCCAACTCGTGCTTCCTCACAATAACCATCGTATTTATTTATTGAAAAACTTCACGTAGGTGAATTCTGATGGATATAACTTCTCCATTAAAAGAGATCACACGATTATCTTGGTCGGTTATCCTAAAATTTACTCTGTGTATGGTTTTTCCTGACACAGGTAGATAAACCAAATTTTTAGGCTCCATATTGAATTTATAACCAATTGGGGTTGAGTATGCGCTGAATGAAAATATTGTATTTGTTTTTAATCCATCATTATAAGCACCATCAATCAAATCACAGTGAATTAACACCGAATTTATTCCTGAGGATATTTGAATGACATTATCACTGTAAAACGTCCCATTAGTTTCAATCTTTTTGAGGAGAAACCTAATAACTCTCTAAATGAATTATCAATTGTGAAATCAACCTTGTAGTTATTTTTAACTTTAATCGTTGATTTTGAAGTATGTTTTTGAATGTTTATAACAATATTTTTTGGTTCATCACCCTGTTCTTTCATAAGACGAGCAATTTCGGAAGATATTTGAGCAATCTCGTATGCTACGGTTGAGACTGTTATCGTTTTGTATCCACTTCCCGGATTATAACTAAACTTGTCATTTTTCTCGGTTATATTAAATAAGGTATTATAAGTCTCCATGGACAATAAAGATGCCTCATATTCTTTTGTTGTGTCAAGTTGTAGTGGGTATGGGAATGAAGATGTGTGGTCGCTTGTTGTGAAATTAAAACTCAGGATTGTGCTTCTCATCTTATTTAATATGAGATAAAATGTCTTTATATTGAGATTTATTAATTATTTTCATGTTCATCAACTGGTCTAAAATGGCTGATGCTTCATTAAAACAATTGTTATTTCCAGCCTTCTTACTGCCGAACAACAATAACAGTCTATTAACTAATTGCGATGGGTCATTTGGAAGAAAACTAATACCTGAACCAAGGATACTTAAAGCCTGAATAATGTGTTTCTCCTTCTCATTCTTCCTACTTTTACCAGAAAGAATAACCTTATAATTTAGAGTGTTCAGCAAATCAATATATACTCTATCATCATTATTTTCCATATCCAATGGTTTATCAATATACTTTGATTCATCCCTCACAGTTGAACCTTGTCTTCCATCTTTTGTGAGAAGAAACATTAATCTCGGAGTTAGTTTAACAGGGGGTTGAGCAGAACTTAAGAACCTTAATTCATCATTAAATATCAATACCTTTTCTTGAACAAGATGAAATATTGCTGGTTGTTCTGTTGGAATGAGTCCTGCTTTGGTTTTTGAATCCGCTGAATATTCATTGTTTTGAACAGCATTCACAATATAATCAGGGGGTTGATTAATCTCTTCCAGTTGTTGAAATAAACCTTCATCATCATATTCTAATTCTCCTAAATGCTCTAATTCTTCCTCCGTCATTTGACTGAAATCTTTTAACATTTGAAGCTTTCTAGGAGTATATTCTACTGTGGGAACTGTGGAAACATCTTTCATTTTTTCTTGGGAAGTTTTTAAAAGTGGTTTAAAAAATTTCTCTTGTTTTTTTTTCAAATGCTTCTTCGCCCGTTAGTTTCTGTCTGCGTTTCTTCTTTATGTCTTCCTGTTGTTTTACAACTTTTGAAACCAACTCTTGATGTTCCTTAAATCTTCTTGCTCTTTCTTTTGTATCCATTTATTTATTGTAAAATATCATTTAATGAATTGTAAAGATCAACAGGGAAATTTTTCCTTTTCTTCATCATTCAAGTAGATGTGTTCAAATAAATCCTTTTCTTTAAATATTTCATCAAATTCTTTATTAACATTAATGCGAGTTGTAATTTCTTCTTCACTAATCCTTGCATCTCTGCTTTTCATACGTTTGTGTTGAGTTTCTTCATCAACATCAAAACCGAATGATAAAATCTTCACTCCGCTCAGATATTTAATAATTTGTCTCGTTCCTTCTGGATTAGTTTCTAATATCCCAACACCACCAGATTTTAGTTTCTTTAACTCACTCTTACAATGTGAATATTTTGTTGTACCAAGAGAAACCTCCTCAAATATTTGTCCTTCATTCCTCAATCGCATATGTTCCTCCACTGAAATATAGTGATAATCTTCACCTTTTACTTCTCCAGGTCTTATTGCTCTAGTTGTTGTTGATACAATGCGTATCACGGCGTGTTTTTTAAATAAATTTACAATATTCTCATTTGTACTACACAAGAACCTTGATTTATGAAAGTTTTTTCCAGAAGCAGATTTACCCACAAGATTTATAATAATAGTTGTCATTTATATATGTAATTGTTTATAAAACAAAAAATATATCCCTTAATATCTCATCTTGTTTCACAACAATATATTTATATTTTTCAGTCGTGTGCTTCATATAATCCTCAAATTTCTTTTTACTACATAATGTAGAACAATTATCTCTCCAAAAATTATTGATATCTATTGAATTTAACTTGAATAAAATAAAAGTATTAGCATTGTTTCTGATGGAACGACGAGGAAGTTGAAAGTACGATTGACTAAGATAAATACAATTACAAGAAGAATGTCTCCCTCTTGTGTAGTAGCTGTCCATTACCGTTTGGTTTCTCTCATTAACACAATCATCAAAGATAACGAGGTTCTTTGATTTATCCAAATCTTGGGGAGATGGTATATCATCCGTATTATCACTAAGAATACAAGTTATAAGATTTGATTTCTTTTTACATCTCTGTGTATCACAAAATAGTTGAATTATATCTTCAATGTTATAATCATTTAGGTTTTTTTGACGTTTAAATAAACCTATTATATCTTCTTTTTGAAGACCAGCATTAAAACCTTGTGAGAGTAGTTGATACTCTGGTTGAAAACTCGACTTTGTGAAAATTATTAAATTATCATAATCTAAAAAGTTGGGAGTGAGGAGCATTTTTAAAAGTAAGCAGGTTTTTCCACATCCACTTGAACCAACTATGAGACATCTTAATGAATTTGGGAGATTTTTATGGTTGTTAAATTTTATCTTATTTTCCCAAATAGGTAAAAAATCATTCATTTATATATTTGAAAAACAGGTTATTTAATTTATTATTGGCTTTTTAGAAACTCTATATTTTATCCTAAGTTCAGGTTTAATTTCAAGATAATCCATTATTTTATTTATACAATATCTTGTGTTGATATTTCCCTGAAAATTACATCCATGAATAATATACAACAACAATCCTTTGAACATTTCTCTTATACGTTCAGTTTCTTCCCTTGTAAGGAAAGGTGTGTTATCATCCTCATACTTTACATTCATTTCTCTAATCAATCTTGTAAAGTAATTCATTTTTGGTGTAAATCTAAAAGAATTATTTTCCTTTTTATATTTTTTTATTATCATTAATTAGAAGATAATCACAGAATATACATTGTTTATAGGCTTTTGACTCTGTGTTTAATCCCTGTCTTTCACACGCAGGACAATTCTCAAATTTGTCATATGGAGAATCAGGAAAGTCTAGCATATTTATAAAGTAAAACTTTACTTAAACTGAAATTCATCTATACTTTCAGTTGTATATTACCATCGATATCGATATACTTTTTTCATTATCAGATTCAACGACAACATTTTTTTATATTAAAGGTAATTTTAAAATTATCGTTAACTACTATTGAACGAAATGTCATTTCACCTGATATATTAACATCCTTTATTTCATCAAGATTTACATCTTTAGGGTTGTTGAAAAAAATACAAATTTCTCCTTGCATATTACAGATGGTCTTATCTTTTCTTTCTAAAGCTTCATCCATAAGGTTTTTGTTCTTTGATACTTTTTCTTGTTTCATTGCTTTTTCTAGTTTTGAATATATTACTAGAAGGAGAGGAGAAACTTTTGTTAGAGATACTTTAATTGATGTTCTACCAGGTATACTAAAAGCCCTTCCACTGAAGGAAATTGAAGAACTCATATTATTTACCATAATAGTTTTTATCCAATAGTTGTTATATTTATCTTTGTTCAATTTTACATCCTTGACATATTTCTCAGTATCTTTAACAGATGAAGAGATTGATTGAAACTTGTCTTTTGTGTCTTGAAACATTGTATTTATTAAGTGAAAAAGTTGCAGGATAAAATGTTTTTAAGCACAGATTCACCTATAAATTAAACGAAATTTTCATCAAGAAAATTTTAGTTTAAGCAAAGTTTTATTCTATAAATATGGTGAATACAACCTACTGCGATGTTTGTAATCACGAATATAAACATTATAGAAAACACCTCCGAACCAACAAACACACATTTAATCTATTTCATCAAATATCTCCTCTTGAGTTGGAAAGAAAACATTGTGATATCTGTTCAAAGGATGTTTTGAAGAGTAGTTATAATCAACATCTTCAATCACAAAAACACAAGAAAAATGAGTTTAAAGTAAAGGGAGACTATTATATTAAAAACACTGATGAGGCATTTAAAGGGCATATAAAAATAAGGATTTTTCAATTTGGAGAACCCGGTCCATCATCAATAGCTGAATCAATTGAAATAGTGAAACCCGATGTTGAAAAATTTATTAAAAAGACATTAAAAGAAATAAAAACTTTAAAGTTTTATATGGGAGTGAAAATGAATATGAAAAGACAAGATGAAGAACAAACTCCTTATATGAGAACAGATCTTCATTTTATAACATCATTTCAAGATTTTTTGAATAGTGGGGTTTATGAAGAACTATCAAGACAAGAGGAGGATGTTGATAATACAGTGGTAGGAAGTGGATTCAATATTAAAAAAATCATCTTTTTAGATATACACATTCTAAAATCAAACCCTCTTAAAGCTTCTTCTTATATTGAATTACCAAAAGAAATAAAACTAAAGAAGGCAGTTGTTAATATTAAGAACAATGATAATAAATGTTTTCTCTGGTCTGTTCTTGCTCACTTACATCCACCAAAATGTAATTCAGAAAGAGTAAAACAATATATGAAATATGAGAATACCTTGGACATTAAAGATTTTAAATTCCCAATGCCATTAACAGATATTCCTAAATTTGAGAAAAAGAATAATCTTTCTATTAATGTATATGGATTAACGGATACAAACAAAGTTCAAATATTAAAAATTTCAAACAACTATAAAAATGAAGAAACACACATTGACCTTTTATATTTTAGTGTTGGAAAGAATTCACATTACACATACATCAATAATTTATCAAGATTAATCTCTTCTCAGGTATTCAGAACAGCAAACAAAATATATCCTTGTAAGCGATGTCTTAATTCATTTCATACAAAAAGAACGATTAGAACAACATTCAAAATATTGTAGTAATCATAAATCAGCTGTAATTACAATGCCTAAACCTGGTGAAAAGATTTATTTTGAAGATTATAATAAATCTATCATGCACCCATTTGTGATATATGCTGATTTTGAATGTATCCTTAAAAAGATAAATACTGCTTCTCCTAATCCAAAAGAACCATATACAAATAAATATCAAAAACATATTCCTTGTGGTTTTTGTTATTATATCAAATCATCTGTTGGAGAAAAGTATAACAAACTTGAACATTATCGTGGAAAAAATGCTTCACAAGAGTTTGTAAAACGATTAGAAAAGGATTGTATAAGACTCACTAAATTAATGAAAGAAACAAATGAACCGATGAAATTAACCAAAGAAGAAAAATTAGAATTTAGAATGAACAATATCTGTCATATTTGTGAGGGGGAAATTAAGGAGTTTAAAGTTAGAGACCATTGTCATCTTACTGGTAAATATAGAGGTCCCGCTCATTCCTGTTGTAATCTTAATTATAAATTACCTTCTTTTATTCCAGTCTTTCTTCACAACAGCGCCAACTATGATACACATCTATTTATGAATGAACTTTCAAAAACACCAGGGAATATTTCTGCTATAACAAACACAAGTCAAAAGTATATTTCATTTTCAAAAATGATATTCACAAAACCTATATAACTCGTATTAGGTTTTAGATTCTTACAAGTTTATGGGAACACCACTAGCCTACCTCGCATCAAATCTAAGCTCCACGGACTCTTTTCCAAATCTTAATTCATTCTTTCCAAAAGAGGAAATTCTCACTAAAGAGGAAATTCAGATTAAAGAGAGAATTCAAAGTAAAGAGGAAATTCTAACTGAAGATGAAATTCTAATTATAAAGAAAATTCGAACTAAAGAGGAAATTCAGATTAAAGATGAAATTCTGATTAAAGAAGGAATTCTTACGAGAGAGGAAATTCAAACAAGGAATGAAATTCAAAGTAAAGAGAAAATTCTTACAAGTAAGGGAATTTATCCTTATGATTATATGGATTCATTTATGAGATTTAAAGAAACACAACTTCCTTCAAAAGAAAGTTTCTATAATAACCTTTATGAAGAAGAGATAAGTGATAAGGAATATGAACACGCACAAGAAATATGGAAAATATTTAAGATAAAGAACCTTGGAGAATATCATGATTTATATCTAAAAACAGATGTTTTATTGTTAGCTGATGTGTTTGAGGCTTTTAGAACACTCTGTCATAATAAAAATTGTTATGGATTAGACCCTGCCCACTATTTCACAGCTCCTGGTTTAGCTTGGAGTGCAATGTTGAAAATGACAAAACAAGATATAGATTTAATCAGTGATGTTGATATGCTTTTGATGATTGAGAAGTCCAAGAGGTGGAATATCACAAGTATGTTCAAAAAGATATGCTAAAGCAAATAATAAATATCTTCCAAATTATAATAGTGAAAAAGATAGTAATTATTTGATGTATTTTGATGCTAATAATTTGTATGGATGGGCAATGTCTCAATCTCTGCCTTATGGTAAATTAGAGTGGGTGGAAGAAAAGGATTATGAAAAGGCTTTGATGAATATTGTTATTTCTTCTCAAGAGGAATTGAATGACGAAGAAGAAGGTTATTATTTTGAAGTTGATTTGAGGTACCCGAGTGATCTTCATAATAAGCATAAAGATCTTCCTTTTGCATGTGAGAAAGAAACTCCAAAGAAAGAATGGTTAAGTGATTATCATAAAAGTTTTAATATTAAAGGTAAATCAACAGAAAAGTTATTAACAACATTCTATGATAAAGAGGGATATGTTTTGCATCAGAGAAGCTTAAAACAGTTTTTGAGAGAAGGATTGAGAGTAGCTAAAATTCATAGAGTTTTAAAATTTAAACAAAGTCCTTGGGTGAAAAAGTATATTCAATTCAATACAGATATGAGAGCAAATACAAAAGTAAAATTTGAAGGGGACTTTTATAAATTAATGAATAATGCTGTATTTGGAAAGACTATGGAAAATGTTAGAAACAGACAAAACATTAGATTCGCAACATCTTGGAAAGAAGCTTCGAGATTGATAAATAAACCAAGTTTTGAGAGAGAAGAGGTTTTTTCAGAGAACTTTTCTGCAATTCATATGAAAAAGGAAAGTATTGTAATGGATAAACCAATTTATATTGGAACAGCAGTTCTTGATTTATCAAAGATATTGATGTATGATTATTTGTATAATGACTTAAAGAAAGAGTATGGTGAAAATGTTTCATTGTTGTATATGGATACTGATAGTTTTATCTTAGATATAAAAACTGATGATGTTTATGAAGATATGAAGAAAAATATTGGAGTATATGATACAAGTAATTTCAGCAAGAAGAGTGAGTTATTTTCCAAAAAGAATGAAAAGGTTATTGGTAAGTTTAAGGATGAGTTGGGTGGAAAAGTAATGAGTGAGTTTATTGGATTGAGAGCAAAGGCATATGCTTATAAGTATGGTGAACAGATTGATAAGAGGTTAAAGGGAATAAAGAAATATGTAATAAAGAAATCAATAACTTTTAGAAATTATTATAATTGTTTGATGAATAAGAAAGAAGAATATAGGAAAATGAATACAATAAGAAGTTATAAACATAACATATATAGTGAAGAAGTAAATAAAAAGGCATTAGGAGCCTTTGATGATAAGAGATTTATTTTAGATAATGGAATAGATTGTGTTCCATATGGATATTGTATGATAGAGTGTATAAAATAGATTATGTTTTAACGATGGGAAGATGGGTTAGGGTTTTTAAGGGCTACCGCCGCGTTTTTTCACAATATATAAATGGTTAAACCAAGTATTAATCAAACTAAAGAGTGGAGAAAATCTCAGTCTTGGTATATAAATGGAAAACATAATGAATGTGAAAAATATCAAATAAGTCTTATTGAAAAAATAACTAAAAGAAAGGTAAATAAAACAAATAAGCGAATTAATTTAAAAACTAGTAAGTTAGAGGATGTAAAGAAAAAAAATGAATATCCTTGAATGGACTGAAAACTTTGATGGTTATCAATTGAACAATGAAAAAACAATTTACTATAATCTCAAAATGATATGTGGCTCAGGAGGTGGTCAGATGAGAGCATTAAGAGAAGTTTATCATTTCGTAATGGCACAAATGGGGTATCTTAAAAAATATAAAGATTCAAATGTTTTGTTTGTTAATATTTTAGATGGGGATTATTGTGCAAAGAAAATTAAACTATTGAAGGAATTTGAGAATGAACAAATCTTTATAGGTTCAATGAGTGAGCTGTTCAACCCCCAGGTGTTCAATTCAATGAGGTTCAACCTCCAAGTTAAAAGGGGAGACAAATAAATATACCTTGGGATAAAAAGGGGGGTTTATTTTTAGGGAAAAAAAATATAAATCGCTGAAAATCCCCCATTCATTTACATGGGGAAAAGTGAGCCAGAATCAGTATTCTTACCCTACTGGCATTGTTATTGGAAGTCCTGGGACTAATCTCCTGGGCTACACAATGGAAGACCTTATAACTACAGAAGAGGAACATCATTCACAACTGCCGAGGGAGGATCTGTTTAACAATTAGGTCTGGGTCAAAGGAAGCTTGGTTGTCTCCGGCTGTGGTCAGAAAAAAAAATGGCACAAATCCCAATGGGAATAACGATGGTGACTCCATTCCAACCATTAAGCCACCTGGTCTGATTAAATGATATATCAGATTTTTTTCCAAGTAACATTTTGTACAATAGGGCTGGCAATTTCGCCTAGAGGTATGTACACTCACCTCTGAGCTGTCTTGTGTGTGTTTAAATCGCTCAACCATAAAATGCTATCCTTGTGCTTTACATGCAGGGTGAGGCATCAATGTGTGTGCCATCCCTCAGATGTATGTTAAACTGGGTGCCCTGTCTTCCAGCATTAGTTGGTGGGCGTTCAAGATCCCACGGCGTCCTCCATGAAGAAGTAGGTGAGCTATCGCCGGCACCCTGAACAAATTCCAAATTCCTGCTCTAACCGACAGGGGGCAATGCATCAGTGAATACACCCCCTGCAAGAACTGTTACTAACCCTCAGCTAAGTGCTGAAAACGAACGATTACGATTGTGTCCAATACAAGTAAGCTGATATATCAAGTTAATAGATACGTCACCATAAAAGGTTCCATTATTTTCAGAAGCACCACGTAATTTTTTTTTCATCAATCAAACTCGTGCCTTCCACCCTACAAAATAAATGATTAATTTTCGGGATTATTAGACTATCACAATATTTGCTTGATATGCATTTACAATGCGGTCATAGCACGACAATTTTGTTCGTATGGTACTGAGAATTCGAAAAATGAGACCTACCGATGCAGGAGCAATTGGTTTTCTTTTAACTCTCAAATGGAATTACAATTCTATACAAGAAGAAGAAAGAAAACGGTTTCCTTATGACTCTCAAGTGGAATTACAATTATATAGGCCTACAACAAGAAGAAAGAAGGTAGTGAACATGATTATTGTGTCAATGATAATAAGAAGAATAGAGATTAACTCGTATTGAATTAACTTATGAATAATTAATGACATGGTAATGACCTTGTTCAGCAGTATTGCGAGTCCACAGAGCATGGGCTGGGCTGAAATCCAGGTGGTCAGATGCCAAAGGCAGGTGTTTAGGGCACATGGGAAATGTCAACACCAACAAGTCAGATAGAATCAAGAAATAGCCGTTGTTCATCAAGAGTGAAGACACACATCGATGAAGTAAATACTGAGCATACAGTTTGGTCACGCGAAGATAATGATGCGATTTGTGTCAAAAGCAAAGTTTCCTTGTAATAGTCCATGAGCCAGCAATCAATATTTTGTAGTCAACGACCAGAAAGGGGGACTAAAAGCCACTGTATTTTTCAGTTAGGTTGATGTCTGGAGTAAATAAGAAAAAAAATGCAATGGACATCTCGAAAGAGTTGCAAAACACCTTTTTTTAGCGGCCATCTTGGAAAATGGTTGCCTCATTTATTCATGTTTCTGAAAATTGACTATAACTTAGCAATGGCTGATCTGAGGCATACACTGAACAACCGTCAACATGATATGTTCAGTATGAAATTGGGCACGTGCCAGAGTAACTTTTGTAAATATTTGTCCATTTCACTCCAAAATAATTGAGGAAATAGGTCAGAATTTGGATTTTTCTCGCACTATATTTTATACACGTGTCATCGTGCTGACTGAAATATTTATGATATTTAACTTATTCAACATGCAGATATAAGAAATATTTAACATGCAGATACAAGGCAAGTATGAGCTTTAATGCTATTCTTCACATTTCAGAGAATTACTCACAAACTGACGTAGGTGTCCTTTCATTCGTCATCACTGTCTGATGAGTCCTGCTGGTCATTCTCTGGCTCCTCATCATCACTGGCCATATTGGAGCAAGTGTGCAACTTGCACGCTGCTGTACATTTCTCCTCCCATCCACACCATGGTGGAACAGTTTGAAACCACCTCCAATGCTCCTCGCCTTACTCCCCATCCACTTGGTCTCTTGTACACACAGTATGTCCACCTTTCTTCTCTCCATCATATCAGCCAACTCTCGCCCTTTGCCAGTCATCGTCCCAACATTCAGAGTTCCAACTCTCACCTCCACACTTGTACCCTTCCCCCTCTCCTTCTCCTCCTTCGCCCAGCAGTAGCACAATTTCCACTGGTACCCTGCTGACCACCGGTACCGGTGGCGGTCGTTGGTAACCCGGGCCTCGACCGATCCGGGATGGAAATTCGTTTTGTTGTCCGCATAATGATTTGGCATAGGTTTTTACGCCGGATGCCCTTCCTGACGCAACCCTGGTCGCCTCTTACGACACACAGGGATATGGTACACCTATTCTAACCGGGGCGTACACCGGGCCCAGTACAACTGGTGCTCATTTCGCCGACCTCGGAAGGATGGCAGGCTGAGTCAACCCCTGGTGTTTTCGACTTGGTTTTATATATATATATATATATATATATATATATATATATATATATATATATATATATATATATATATATATATATATATATATATATATATATATATATACATATATACACATTATATATATATATATACCGGGCGTAGTGGCGTGCGCCTGTAATCCGGCTACTCGGAGGCTTGGGCTGGAGGATCGCTTGAGGACGGGAGCTCTGTGCTGGGCCGCACGATGAGAGTGTGTTGGGCAGCCCGGAATCATGGCGAAACCCAATCCTTATCCCTGTGTCGTAAGAGGCGACCAGGGTTGCGTCAGGAAGGGCATCCGGCGTAAAACCTGTGCCAAATCAGTATGCGGATCATAACGGATGATCCGCTGTGGCGACCCCTAACGGGAGCAGCCGAAAGACGAACAACAACATACACATTATATATATATATATATATATATATATATATATATATATATATATATATATATATATATATATACATATACATACATATATTAATTCAGTGTCCCAACGGGGCTTGAACTCAGGACCTCTTGGGTTCCAAGCCACTGCCCTAACCACTGCACCAACACCAGGCAACACAAGCCTCTACACACCCTCTGTCCGAAATATAATTTAAAAAATAAGGACACAACATCAACTGGTGACAAATCAGGAGTAGTTTAACATTTGTCATATAGTGACTGTAACTAATTCTACATTGGTGAAACTGGAAGGAATTTGAAGCAAAGGCTAGATGAACATGATAGAGCAATTAGGCTTGGAAAGGTGACACAGTCATCCGTAGCACGTCATTGACTGCAATTTGTCCACAAATTTGACTTGGATGGAACCCACGTCCTAGACACTACATGAAACAAATGACAGATTGATACTGGAGGCATGGCACATAAAGAGCCAAGAGGGTGGTCTAACTGAGGAGACTGTGAACACACCCAAACAATACACGCCTCTGATATGAATGGAAAAAAAACTGGATGGTGAAAGAAGCTGGATAAAGTGAGCAAAACACTGCGGTCATTCCCCAACACCACATGCACAACACCGAACAGAAACTCCACCAATCACGCAACACACGTTACCACGTCCAACCCGGACACGAACACAGCCATGTTCGTGACCCGTAAACACTAAAAAAAAAACAGAAGTAGCACACAAGGCTCCATCGATGTCGATTCTTTTTCAATAACGATATACCGGTGGGGTCACCCCCATGAATACAGGAATATCGATATGATGAAAAAATTTAAAAAAAAATGAAATAAGCAATTTTTTCATGCAGGTCCCAAAAAATACACAATTATCCGAGGTCCATCACGTATTCATATATGACATGCACATCATTGACACACGGTAATTTTTCAAAGTATTCCCACATGGGGCTCCCCCCCCCCCACGATGAGAACAAAAACGGTTATTTTACTTCCAACTTCAACTTGTATTCAAAGTCGTTTTGTGTTAAAGCGAGATCAGTATTGGTAATGGCACAGGTCGAGAATAGAGATCCATCGCTATTTCGGTCCAGGTATACTATCACAGGACGCTGTACCGGTATGATCATATAGTGATATCGCTTTCATACCATTATCACAGATCACTGATTCGGCACAGGGTTTCCAAAGCGCACCCGATTTTTATAAATAATAACCAATTGGCAATTGCTTTAAAACCAGCCACGAGGACAAAGAAAAACCCAATTGCTTGTATGATGCTCAGATGCAGAGGGTTAAAAGTTAAAACATACTGTACTTACTTCCTGGTACGTCTCGACATCATACGTTCCACTGTTTCAGGTGTAGCAGAGTCCATCAGAGCTTTTAAAATCATGTAGTCCATGCACGGTATTGAAGATTAGAAACACCTTTCTTAGGTTTGTTCATGTTTGGTGTCACAGCCCATTATTTTGTTTTCTAATGATTTTTTTCGGTATACACTCTTCCGGTATAATGGGTTTATTTAAAATTCCACTCCACAAGCAGGGAGATTTTGTTTATCTCATACGATGACGACAATCGATGACGATCAATGATTGGGTTTTATTGGGGAGTTTTGCAGGAAATAATTGAAGCAAACAAGGAAATTTATTGAATTCAATGATGATTTGCACATGCTGAGGGCTCCTTTGTATAGATGGACCTTTTTAGATGGTCCATCTAAAAAGTAACGGGACTGACTTCACAGAAATTTTATTCCAAAAAATATATTGAAATCACAGCTTGTCCCCTTCAAAATAGTTTCCCTCCAGTCTCACACACTTGTTCATCCTCTTCTTCCACGCTTCGATGCACCCCCGGAAGGATTCTTCTGGAATCCTCCGGAGCTCCGTCGTCACGGCCCTTTTGATGGCCTCCAAATCAGGAAATCAGGTCCCCTTCATCACCCCCTTGAGCTTGGGGAATCGGAAAAAATCACAAGGGGCCAAGTCCGGCGAATACGGGGGTTGCCCCAGAGTTGGCACGTTCCTCTCCGCTAGAAACTGTCGGATGCTCAGGGCACTGTGAACAGGGGCGTTGTCATGGTGGAGCACCCAGGCGTTGTTCTCCCACAGATCCCTCCTCTTGTCCTGGACTGATCTCATGAGGCGCCGGAGGAACTCCTTGTACATGTATTGATTCACTGTTTGACCCTGTGGTAGAAACTCGAAGTGGACGATGCCAGGTCAGGTCAGGTATGGGAGCATGCACCAGAGCAGCGCGTTGCTGTGTCCACTTTCCGCCGGTACTCCAGGGGCCTCCGTCTGGCCATCCCCCAGGCAGATGCCTGGCCCATCCCCATCTCCTTGAGATGCTGATCAACCTGCTGCAACCACGAGGCACGTGGACGGCCCATTGGCCTCCTCCACTTACGAGACTCCCTCGCTGAGAGAATCTGGTGAGCAGGATCAGTGTCAGGAAAACGAGCCACATGTCCATACAGCCGCAACTGACGGTCACGGACTATGCAAGTAACAAATCTCATTTGAGTCTCTCTCAGCAACCGCACGTTGGACACAAAGTCCGACCAGCGATAGTTAAGGATTCTCCGAAGAGACCTGGTACTGAAGGAACCTGGTACTGAAGGTCTCAGATCCTTGGTCAGAGTCAAAGTCTCACATCCATAGAGCAAGACTGGAAGCACCAAGGACCGGAAGACTCGGACTTTCGTCCTCCCGCACAGGTACCAGCAGCGCCACACCCCATTATCCAGTGAATCATCACTTGCCAGGCCCGAGCCAGATGTCTATTGACCTCTGACATAGCCAGCAGAGACATGAATATCACTGCCAATGTAAGTGAATCTCTCCACAACCTCAACATTCTCACCACAAACAGGCATAGTCAGGACAGCAGCATCCAAGATGTCATTGAAAGCCTGAATCTTAGTTTTGACCCAGGAAACCCGTAATCCCAGCGGCTCCGAGTCCTCATTCAGCACCTCGAGGGCCCCCAAAAGGATATATAAAGTCTCCGCAAAGATGACTGCATCATCTGCAAAATCAAGGTCAGACATCTTGACATTCCCAAACAATGCACCACAGCTTGATCTCTCAGACATCCTCCCGAGATTCCAGTCCATAAAAGTGCTGAAAAGTGTGGGGGCCAGTACACACCCCTGACGAACTCCAGTAACAACTGGAATTAAGTCAGAGATGGTACTACCACATCTCACAGCACTCTCAGTACCAGAGTGGAGTTCAGACATCAGATCGATCAGTTTTGGTGGCACCCCACAAAGACCAAGAATCCTCCAGAGGGCATCCCGATTCACTGAATCAAACGCTTTAAAGGGATCAACATGGGCTGCAAGCAGCACCTGCCGAAACTCTCCTCTGCATTCCTCACAGATTACTCGCACATAGGCCTCCTTGTCCACCCTTAGCGCACGTACAGTTTTAGGCCTCAGCTCCCTGAACAGCTCAGCTCTGCCATTCAGCCTGGCCCTGCGACTCCCGTCAATGATCAATGACGATGCCCTTGATGTCAAAAAACACGATGAGCATCACCTTGACCTTTGACTTCGACATTCTTGCTTTCTTTGGTCTTGGTGATGACGGACTTTTCCACTGACGACTCTGCCGTTTGGTCTCGTGATCGTATTCGAATATCCACGATTCATCGCCAGTAATGACTCTCCCGAGCAGGTCTGGGTAATCTTCGAGGCACTCGATCGTGTTTTGACAGACAGTGACTCTTTGCTGTTTCTGGTCCTCGGACAACAGCTTGGGGACCATCTCTGCGCACACCTTGCGCATTTCGAGATTTTCCGTGATGATGCTCTAGACAGTGTCCTTGTTGATCGAAAGTTCCTCAGCAATCATCCGCACTGTGAGTCAACAATCTGCGCGGAACATCTGCTTCACATGCTCGATGTTGTCTGCTGTTCCGCTCATTGAAGGTCTTCCAGACCGTGGATGGTCTTAAACCTCCTCCCGTCCCTCTTTGAACCTCTTGTGTCATTCAAATGTATGTGTACATGACATCATTTCTTCCCCGTAGACTTGCTACAGCATTGCGAAGGATTCGAAAGGTGCTTTGCCAAGCTTGGCAAGAAACTTCAGATTGGCTCTCTGCTCATGACTCATAGCGAGACGACTCAGACAAGACAACGTGTAAAGCACGACTTGTAAAACAATCATACAATGATCGCAGTCAAACATCACCAATCATATATATTGCTGGAATGTTGCGAAAGACTGTGACGCAACCCTTTCATCCAAGTTGTTTTTCGTGGAGCACACAGCAGGCTCAGTCCCATTACTTTTTAGACGGCCTTCGTATGTATGTATGTATGTGTATATATATATATATATATATATATATATATCTATATATATATATATATTGTGTACGTATGTGTATATATTGTTACGGTTCTAGGAACCGCATGCCACCAAAGCAATAGCAACCATCATACAGCGGTCCCCACACAGTTATTCCATTAACGTACGTTCAGATAGTCCCTTCCGTTTTATCTGGCGGGACAACGGGACAGTGTGTTGTGTGGATCTCATAGTTAGGTCTGATTATATCTCCATCTTCATTCCTACTATACTCTTTTCCTCTTCTTCCTGAAATAAATCAAAGCAGACACTGCACTCAGACAGCCCCTCAACGTATGCGTCCTCATGGAGGCCAGCACATGCCGCGGCCGGGGGAGGGAAATAGAAAGCCGCAACACCACCACACGAGCATCGATGGCGCAGCTGCGAGGATACGGTGATACCCTCGAAAGAACCTCTGCTGCAAGCTAGAGATGATCGTCTGATGTTTCCAATGATCTGGGATGAGATTGCTGGTTGCATTGAAAAGGCATACAAACTAATATCTCTTAAAGAAGCTGCACAGATGTTGTTTTTCACAACACAGAAGCAAATGACCCAATATCGCGGAGAGCATGGCTGGCAGCTTGCTGCAAATAACTACATCGTCAGAGGCCAAGAATCGAAAAACAACAACCATGCCACGTTGTACAGGACACAAGTGTGCAAGATATGGGCAGCGCATTATTTTCAACTTATTTCTGGATTTAATTATATCGGCACCCTCTTTTCCCTCCATTTCTCCATCTGACACATATCTATATTCTTTTTCATTCCAAACCTCCATCTAACTGTTATATCCGATCGTTCCCCTCAACTCCTGACACAGATCGGGTTGGCCCCGCACACACGATAGCAGAATCGAGTGAACGCGATCACTGGACACGTGCTTAATGGTGGATCCGTGCGCATTGTACAGGGCATGCTCAATGACGGATGGACCTGTGCTTAGCTCGTGACACCTTATTATCGTACAGAACGGAGCACGAGTAACAAACCTTTGGTCGGGTCTGTGCATAGGTTTATCCTAACATCTTACCGTCTGTGCATGGGTTTACCCTAACACTTACCGTCGGTCTTCGCTGGCGGCCGTGGGTGTTTCCCACAGATGGCGGACGTCCCCTCGCCTCAACACCCGGCGAAGCCGCGATCAAGCAGAGGTGTGCTGTGCAGTTCGGATCGCTTGGGCCGCGTGGCACATCGTGGAGCAGGCATTGCTCAGCGCTAGTAGGGGGTGCCCGGGCCCGCCCGGGCACCCCCAATGGGCGGACATAACACTTGGCCGGTCGCCGGAGCACGGTCCGGGAGATCGGTGCAAGGCAATTCATGTCGTGGAGTTCGGTACGGGGCGTTCATATCACGGGGCGTTTATATCACGGGGCTTGGAGCGGAATAATTCGGCCAATCTTGCAAGGTATTGAGAGACCATGAGCCTCATCTCCTCTCCTTTTTCTCATCAACTCCTCTTCATCGGGTTGTGTGTGTGTGTGTGTGTGTGTGTGTGTGTGTGTGTGTGTGTGTGTGTGTGTGTGTGTGTGTGTGTGTGTGTGTGTGTGTGTGTGTTCGTCCTGGCGCCTGTCCTCGTAAGTTAAGCTTGCAGAAGATTATTATTTCGGGTTAAGTCTACTCTGTGTCTGCTTTCGTAAGTTGCTTGCAATTGTCGCACCTCACGCTTCTTTATATCCCTGCATTACACAACAATAAAACTACTATTCACTGGGCCACATATCTTTCCTCACCTGCTTGCAAATAAATTATTATTAGAAATGTTCACAGCTCGCTTTTGTCTGTTCTTTCATTGATCCAGCATGATCCAAATCCTAGTTTAGCCGGGACTTTATTCCCAACAATTCGTTTGTTTTAGCCGGTACGTCCTTGGCAGTGTCGCTCGGCTGCATCCAATCCGGTAAAGTGATCCGGTTCGGAAAAGGCATACCGAGAGTGTGTTCCCTGGTAATTAAATCACGTGATTAATTAGGTAACCCGGTTAACCCATAGACGGGAGGACCCTCGGTCACGCGGTTGAGTTATTGTCGTTCACTGTTGGTTAACGACCCGCCGCATTACGAAATTATCCGTGTGTGACGGCCTGCAATTCCGGGGAGTCTGGTGGGAACCCGAGATAGCACCCCCCCCCCCCAGTGGTCTTCTCACCCAACCCCTGGCCCGCAACAATATATATATATATATATATATATATATATATATATATATATATATATATATATATATATATATACTAATAAAAGGCAATGTGTGTGTGTGTGTGTGTGTGTGTGTGTGTGTGTGTGTGTGTGTGTGTGTGTGTGTGTGTGTGTGTGTGTGTGTGTGTGTGTGTCTGTCTGTGTCTGTGTCTTCCATAACTCCAAAACCATAAAACCGAGCAACCTGAAACTTTGCATGCATACTAAGAAAACTCCAAGGAAGTGCAAGAGTGAAAATTGGGAGTTTTGGTTAATTAAAACACCCCTTTTGAAGATAATGAAATACCTTATTTAATTATATCCTTCATCAGGCGATCCTTGGCCACCTCACTGTCTGGAGTCTTTAGGCATTTACTGGGTAACCTGGCTGGTGTCTGAAGCCACCATATTTTTTGGCCTGCTCAACCTCACCTTGACTTAGGCCACAACGATTTCTTAACCATAAAGTTTATTTTTCACTTTCCTCACTCATATCGAAGACCTGTTCATCAAAGCTACGAATTGTTGTGTACATCGCTTCTGTAAGTACTGTAAGTTTTCAAATTAGGAGCTTGGAGCAATTTCATGCATTATATGAAACGATTTTCCACGATATACTCTCACGGACTAATGAAAGTATCTCATTGAAATATTTTTTTGGGATCTCAGCTTTTTGGGATCGAATATCGTCGAGACTAAATAAGTGTCGAAATCTGTTGTGAAATCTGATAATTTAAAGAAATAACGAGTCTTGTAACGAAGCAGATATATCTATTTACTTTAAGCAAGCAAGGCTATGTTCTCTCCTCCATACGATACACAAGAAAATGTGTAATTTCCAAAGCTATAAACTTATCTTTTTCTCCTGTTTGGAGAATATATATTGAGAAAACAAAAAAAAAAATGAGGAATGTAACAAAATTAACCAGCTTCAATGAGCTGTACGACTTGATGCATTCATTGCAAGACCTCGCACCCTGTCTTCTTGAGGGACTGCCTATCCATCGCGTCTGCCAAATCTGTCAATATTTTTTTCTGTCAAGTTATGCTATATTTAACTAAGTTGCCCCACTGGTGGGGCAACTTAACATAACAATTGTGCATTTTGTGAGGAAAGCACCAAATTTGGCACACTAGTAGCCTATCATATTATGAACATATTTGGATATTGGGCCATCTCAAATTCAGCCGCTGATGGCTATGGCAGCCATTTTCCACTGCCATCAAAAATTTGAGATGGCCCAATATCCAAATCTGTTCATAATATTGTTACGGCTGTGGAAATTCGCAAACCACCATCCAGGTCCCGTAGGTGAGATATCTCTGTAAGTACATGTGTAGTTAGCCCCAAACCCGTTGTTTAGAGGGAATAAATGTGATTCATTCGGGCTGCGACGCATTGAGTCAGTCTTTCTTTTTCTATCTTTTATTTCAAACAAAAACCAACGAGGACGCTCGGTGGGCTTTTCGCGCCATTCTTCTCCGCGCTTGGTGTGAGGGAGGAGAAGCGAAGGGGAGGGCAGCTGGCGCCCGATTGGTGGATGCGCAGTGTGACGCGGCCAGGGAGGAGGAACGCCCCTCTTCAAGGAGGAATGAAGAGAGGAGAGAGAGAGAGAGAGAGAGAGAGAGAGAGAGAGAGAGAGAGAGAGAGAGAGAGAGAGAGAGAGAGAGAGAGAGAGAGAGAGAGAGAGAGAGAGAGAGAGAGAGAGAGAGAGAGAGAGAGAGAGAGAGAGAGAGAGAGAGAGAAAGCTCCTGTTCGAGGGTTCGCCGGAGTCGGTGTGGTCCTGAGACCCCGATGGTGGGACGGAGCGTCCGCCATTTCCTCTCCCTCTCGACCCCGAGTGTCAACGATTTCTTCCCCCCCCCCCCGTCCGCACCGAGAGAGCGCTGAAACCCCGTTCATTCCCCAAAACCCCGGTCTGTGGCGTCGAACGGCGACACGTGCCGGCGCGAAGCACGAGCTCGCCGACAACGCCGGAGGAGCGGGAGCTGAGGGCGCGGAGAAGGACTTGGTGCGCGCACAGGGAAGTGAACATTTCTATTTCTTTTCAGGGTTTTTTTTGTATGGATCTTGTGGCGCCGTGTTCTGTGAAGTAAAACTGTTTAAGTGTTGCCGTGTGTCGGTCTTAGTCAGTTGTAGCTCTGCGTCGTCGTTGTCTTTATTGTTTTCTTCCTGCATTTGCTTTGTGTGTATTCTGATTCTGTTCGACTATATGTGTGCTTTGTGTCTGTGTCTGTGTGAACTTGTTCCCCGTTACGCTGCGTCCTTCCCTTTGTTGAATCTCCATCTTGCTTCACGTAAAGGGTTCGTAGTGGGCTTAATACGTCCGATAAGTAATCGGAACCATCGAGGCCGACGAAAACACCGCTCGGTTATCCCGATAGTACGGAACGGACTGCTTAAGCGGCCCGTGTCCGGAGTCGACCTGCGGCGAGGTGCGATCGCCCGGTTTACCATCCGCGTGGGTACTTCGGTCGGTCGAGTTTGGCGAACAACCCTATCCCACGCGGGTGGCCGATTGGCACGATCGTGGTGAGGCCGAAAGGCCCGCCCGTGACTAGCTCCTGGCGTTAGTCCGAGAGGGTCACGACAGAATTGTCCGTCCGGTGGGCAACGTGCCGTGATTCGAGTCACGTGGCCGATCGCACGCCGACGGGCGCGAATTCGCAACAATATGATAGGCTACTAGTGTGCCAAATTTGGTGCTTTCCTCACAAAATGCACAATTGTTATGCTATATTTAGCTAAGTTGCCCCACTATTCCTAAAAGTCCCTGTAATGTCCATTTTGTATACCCCGTGCTCCCCGCCCCATCCCTCTCCCTTCCACAGAACCCCCAATGTCTCTGTTCCCCCAATGTTTTGTCCTTCCCTTTCCCGCCCCTCGTCTCATGCCCCCTAGCTGTGTGTTGTGTGTTAGCTCTCATACGAGCCTCGACAATGTATAAAAAAAACATAAAAGAAATAACAAATATTTACAAAGGACAATAATTCAAATGGGTCATGATAATAATCATGAAATAATAAATCCTAAAGTCGAGGCACCTCTCACACAGACTCAAATACAGACAAAGGGAACACAAAATGAAAAGAAAACCCTTCCTTTCAACTATTCTTTGACGTAGTTTGGCCCGGAACTGGTCTTTGTGCAACTGGGATCGAGGCACTCTTTTTCGCATGTGCAGATGCGCACACAATGGCGCTTCTCTCGTAACGGGGAAAACGCACACCAGGCAATCTGCAAGTGGCACTCCACACCAAAGCTCAGAGCCCCAGTGAAGGCTTCATGTGCCAATTGTCCTCACCAACCTAACCAAGAGCCAAAGGCCAGCGTCTTGCTTCACCTCACGAGCCAAATCACCTCAACATGAATTAAATAGTCATGTCGTCCTCCTCGGCATGAGCTCACTCTCTGCTCTTGACTCTGGCTTTGCCTCGTGCGTGCGCTCTGCCCTCCTCTCGTCCTATTTAGTCCGAAGCCTCCCACAATGCGCAAGCCTACTGAGTCTGATGCCTCTGAAAATGTGCCAGCCGACTGATCACAGCTCTCCACCAAAAGCACCAGCCCGACCTTCCTCTCGATCACGCCGAAATCCTCTCCTGCGGGCCATTGTCTGCTCGCACCCAACCCGGGAAGGCGGGGCTTCTGCCTGCTTGGCTTGCTTCTGATGTCATGCCCATCAATCGTCCCTCGGGGGTGTGACTTTGCTTGTTGTCAACCTTTGAAAGTGGGGCTTTCTGCCTGTTTGTTGCGGTTCTAGGGACGTGTTTCCCATCTTTATTGCTGATCTTGAAATGTATAAACATAGGGAAAAATCACAGAGTGGAATCACATACTGGGGAAATTATTCTTACTCCCTTGGATAATTCACACCGCACCACCTCTCGTGTGATGACTTATAGTACTGAAGCTCACAGGTTCCCGACTTAATTACATCGAGATGCCTCCTACACGTCCATGGACCAAGCATCTCTACACAATGCTATATTCCCGATGAAATTCGTCCATCTACCCCCACAATCATAAGATCTATATAAATACACATACATTGTTACGGCCATGGGCACCGAGTGTATTTTGAGGGGGTTAATCCTCGTTTCTCCTCGGAAGAACCGGAACTGGTGCCACCGTTCACAATTAACTTTGTGGTGTGGTGAGTTGCTTAACAACCACGAACGCCAATCGGTTAACCACGGGTTCCAGTGTCCACTTTGCCGTTTAACTAGAGGTCACATGGCCTCTTGACCAGAGAACGCACCCTCGGAGATGCACCACTCTTATCTTGATTAAATCTTATGTAATGCAGCCGAGTGTTTTCCACTGCTGCACGCCGACTATGACAGGTTCAATAGTTTGGGAATTACCTCCCAGTCTATCTAGGTTCGGACAATGCTGGATCAATGGAAGGAAATGACAATCAAGGACTGGTTGAAACGTCAACAAGGAATTTATTATGAAGAAAAATAAATAAACTGAACGACTTTTTATTTCCTCGTCGATTAAATGGATAAATTCAAATCAATCAAAATGTTCAATCAACAAAATAATCTCAAACAAATAAAGAATTCAACAAGCATTTATAGAAAAATGGACAAAGGGCAGATGTTTAGCACGATGCCTTACTTAACAATTAAACACAATACATGGGTGCCCATCAGATCATTCAGGGGAAAAATAAATCTGGTCTCGGCTTACCAAGGCAGAAGTCGTCATGCGTCTACTAAAATCACCCAAAATGTGTGAGTGTGGCTTGGTCTACCTCTCCAAATGAACTCTCCATAGCTTGTCTCGTTTCTGCTGCCAGTGCCCTGCCTCGCAGTGCACCCACCCACAAACAGGCTCGAACACCAATCAAAGTAAGGTCGTAAAACCAAAGAACCAGGTACGCCAAGAGCCAGGTATGCCAGGAACTAGGTATGCCAAGAGCCAGGTACGCCAAGAACGAGAAACGCCAACCACCAGGTATGCCAAGAACCAGGTATGCCAGGAACCAGGTACACCAGGAACCAGGTATGCCAAGAACCAGGTACCAAGCAGAACCAGCAGGAACAGTCCAACTGTCACCAACTGCCGTTGCTGCTGTCCCCAACCATCAGGAGCTGTCACCAACCGTCAGCAGGATCTCTCACCAACTCCTATCAGGATATCCCACCAACTGCGATCAGGATCTCTCACCAACTGTCAACAAGGCAGTCCTGCCATCCTTTTATAGGTGACCAGTGTGGGCGGAGCCTCAAGGACGACTTCAGCCAAATCCAGCTTGCCTACTGGCACATCGCTGCAAGCGACCTCCAACCATCCATTCTTGCAGTCATTCTCTCCTGACCATCAAACGAGATGCAACTCCCAATTAACACAGGCCTGACTTACGACGACATGTTTGAGGCGCTGGACAAATGCCAGAAAGCAGCCATTTGCCGGACCAACCGAGCGGAAACATGAAGCACTCACAAAATGTCAACTGGAAATTATCACCTTTGTTCAGTCCAACAAGAAGAGCCAGTTAGCGTCCATAGAGTGCCGATCGCGAATGGAAAAAGGTGGGTGTCAAACGTCGATGAAGGAAAATGGGTGTCAAATGTCAATGGAAAATGGTGGGTGTCTTAGATAAATTATCCAAGACCACAGCCATGTTTGACAATCAGAATGAAATGTCGAGGAAAAGCTTGCGGTGTGATGACTCAAATGTCCTGCAAGTCTAATCTGAAAATAATAACCAAAATTAAATGTGTAAATAAATCTTGTATTTCCAAGCCAATCTGTCTTTATGGAAAGGGAATAGAATGAGTCTCCATTGGGCGAACGGCTATCTTATCGCGTGCCCGAACAGTGAATATCACTCATGCAGAAATGAAAACTGACGTAAAATCATACGTCATGAATGTGTCATAAAGAGGAAAAGGTTATCCCACAAGAAAGAAAAGGGAACCTGTTCTATACCCTTCTCCAACACATCAGAGTTCGAATCACACCAGACAAGGGGATGGGTCCATTATTCTGAACATGCATTTTTGGAAATAATTGTCTGAGGACCTGGATGTTGTGTGCATTACTCGGATCCGATTCTGAAATCTACAATATCATATGTATATTTATATACATATATATATATATATATATATATATATATATATATATATATATATATATATATATATATATATATATATATATATATATATATATATATATACCTGGACGATTTCGGCAATTGTCAGTGGGATTACCGACTCCAGTACGTACTCTATACAACCCAAAATCCTTGAGTAGCTTTCACCCTTGTTTTGGGGGGATTTCAATGGACAACTTAATAAAATAAGGTTGCATTATAGAAGTTTCTGGGAGATGCGCATCAACATTAATTTTTATAAACAGCTGCGTGTGATGTATGGAAAAAAAAAATTGGCTCTAATTTAGAAAACACGTTAATACAGCAAAATGCTGGAAAATCGGGTGTTATCAAATATATTTGCCTTTGCAGAGCACACCCGAGTCACATAAAATTAAAAAAATTGCTTTAGAAACTGAGATGTATCAGTAGTTTAGGCAAATGCATGCATACATGGGTGCACCGGGGCGTGGTTAAGCAGAGTCATGTTACCCGCACATGTTCCGATGCTGTGCTGTGTTGTGCCCGTGTCGGGATTAAACCTTTTGTTCTCACTTTAGAGCCTTCATCCCTGTCCATTGAGTACATTACAATGGCGATGAGGATGTCTTCGTGCATCGGCACATTGCAAGAATACACAGTGGGGGATGATTGGGAAGATGACACCAATCGTCTGTGGCAGTACTTCGTGGCAAACAAAATGGACACTGATGAGGACGCTGAAAGGCGGCGAGCTGTATTATTGACTGAACGCGACGCCCCGGCATACAGCCTCATCAAAGATCTTCTTGCCCCAGCCAAACCTTCTAACAAGTTGTATGAAGAGCTCGTGAATCTCGTGAAAAGACATTATCACCCGAAACCAGGTAAGATTGTCTCGAGATATAAATTTTATACCCACCATAGTCAAGATGGTCAGTTAGCATCCAAATTCGTGGCTGATTTATGCCGACTCGCCGAACATTGTGAGTTTACAGAAAAACTCGACGAGATGTTACGTGATTTCTTGATAATAGGCATCAATGATGACTCAATTCTGCGGAAACTCCTTCCTGAATCAGACCCCAATTTGGATAAAGTTATGGAAATAGCCACTGAGTGTATGCAAACTGCCGAAAGCCTGTGTGTGATCTCAAACAAGTCAAAAGTTTCCAGCAGGACCCATTGGTTAAAAAGGTAGCCTTTGGCGACAAGCAAAAGTGTTTTAGCAAGCTCCCAAATTCACCTCCACCTCCTGACATTTCTGAATCTACCTGGAAGGTTGGGGTAATTTGTTGGCATTGTGGTGGTAATCATCAAGCTTTCCAATGTCGGTGCAGGAATTATACCTGTGACAACTGTGGTAAGCGAGGACACTTGAAGTGTCGTTCTCGATCCAAGTCGAAGAACTTGTCTCCTGCTTATCACATTGGGGTGAACCCTGATGCAACAGACGAGAGGTCACAGAGCATAGCCTACAGCCGAGAGTCAAGTGAGGAACTTCATGAGGTTTTCTCTGTTGGAACAAAGAGCTCCGATGCTCCAATTATAGTCGATGTAACAATCGATAAGATCCCGGTGAGGATGGAAGTTGATACCGGCGCTTCCAGATCAATTATGAGCGAGAGCAATTTCACCTCCATCTCCCTTCCGAGAAAGGTTCCTGCACTCTGGCCTGTATCTACTGACTTGAGAACATACACCAAGGAGGTGGTTCCTGTTGTTGGCTCAGCTAACGTAACTGTTGGATATGGAAACAGCACTCATGTCCGACCACTACTGATAGTGCATGGAAAAGGACCAACCCTCTTAGGTCGAGATTGGTTACGAATAATCAGACTTAATTAGAGTGACGTAAATAGAGTCTCCAACTCTGATGCTGGATACGATACCATGCTCAACAAGTACCCTGGCCTGTTCAGCGATGGTGTTGTCACCTTTGCAGGGCCTAAAGTTTGTGTGCCCCACATGATGCAATCAATGATTGAATGTGAGCTTGACCACCTGCAGAGTGAGGGCATCATCTCACCAGTCGAGTTCTCCAACTGGACAGCACCTACTGTTCCAATACTCAAAGCAGATGGAACAGTGCGCATTTGTGGGGACAACAAAACGATGATCAACCGCTATTCAAAGCTGGATGGCAACCCTTTACCCAAAGCAGAGGATCTGTTCACCACTCTCATGGGTGGTCAGACATTCACTAAGCTTGACTTCACCAATGCCGATGCTCACATGGAACTTTATGATGATTCCAAGCCCTATACATGCATCGACACTCATTGAGGATTCTACATGTACAACAGATGCCCACTTGGCATACGATCTGCTGCACCATCTTCCAACGCAAGATAGAGACATTATTGAAAACTGTACCAAAGACAGTCGTATTTCAGAACTTCGTGCATTCCTGGGTATGATGACCTACTTTGGTAATTTTCTGCCTCAACTTAGCACAACCGTCGAGCCTCTGCATCTTCTCCTCAGGAAAGGCGTTGTCTGGAAATGGGAAGCTGCCCAAACAAGAGTGTTCAAGGCCGCTAAAACCATGCTGTCCTCCTCGCCATTACTTGTCCATTATGACCCATCCAAAGAACTTATTCTCAGTTGTGATATCTCTTCATATGGCATTGGTGTTGTTGGCTTCATATGGCTTCATATGGTGTGCGTTGTTGCAAACAAATGGAACTGGTAATCTCCAGCCTGTTGCATATGCATCACGAACCCTATCTGACACTGAACATCGCTATGCTCAAGTAGAACAAGAGGTGTTAGCGTGTGTCTGGGGCACCTCCAATCACGACCAAACGTCTGTATACCGTAACTTCCAGATCAATGATCCTGTGTTCGTGTGAACTCAGGATGTGGAACCAAGTGGTTATCTGGCATCATTATCGATAATATTGGTGAAATGAATGTTTCTTGTGAAGTTGTGTGATGGTAGATGCATGTGTAAACATGTTGACTAACTCAGGTTACGTCATGGGGAGCCAAACATGGAACCGGCTCAAGTGCCTTTGTCACCCACTCCTGTATTAACATCACCTGCGTTTGAACCTGAGGTGTTTCCTCGTGAAAGCTTTTCACCCATCAATGTACCTGAATGCCTTCCCGACCCTGTACCCCTTATTGAGAAGCCCACAGCAGTTGCAAGCAAGGACAGCCCTCCACCCGCCCTTAGAAGATCAGCTCATATCTGTAAGCCTCCTGAACATCTTGATTTGAAAAAAATTAAAATATATATATATATATATATATATAAAAGGGGGAGGGGTGGGGGAGATGAGATGTAGCAGTAGTTTATGCTAATGCATGCATACATGGGTGCACCGGGGCGTTGTTAAGCATAGTCATGTGACCCGTCCATGTTCCGATGCTGTGCTGTGTTGTGCCCGCGTCGGGATTTAACCTTTTGTTCCCACTTCAGAGCCTCCATCCCTGTGCATTGAGTACATTACAGAAACAGTCACGAGGACAAAGGAAAAGGTGATTATTCATTCCGCTGCTGAGATTAAAAGTTAAAACCTCCACCACCTATCATCATCACCATAAGATATGGGATGAAACTTTGCCACCACGGCGTCCATAAAAAAGCATGCACACATACCCACGGAGTCCCTTTACAGATCCAAATCTAACTATATGTACCTCTCCGTTGCAGCAACTGCTGACTGTACAATCCGATCAGGACACGAACTGTACCGCTATAGACTGTAGGGTGCTCGACAAGTGACTTCAGCACTCAAGCAAGCATGCCAATTAAATGGTTGGTAAGGAACACTTGGCTTGGCAAGTGATAGCAAGCTGATTGGCAATGGGACATGTCCGCAAAAAACGAAACATTGCCGATTTCTTAACATTTTCAGATTTCACTCCAGATCTCAAGTTATTCACTCCACATGATCCAATACTCCAAACTCAATTATAGTTTGATTATATTGTGGACCTGGAGTCACGGGGGTACTACGAGGGTGGGGGTATCCCCGGTTATCCCCCTGGACTCTCGGGGAATTGAGGCCGTCGCACATGAATAAGTCCGTGTCGCGGTGGGTCGTTAATTGACTGCGAACGCCAACAATTTAACGACGTGACTCACGTGTCATACGTCTGACCACCGTTTAACTGTGGAACACGCAGTCTCCTTATTGGGGAATCGCGCCCTCGATGTGTACTTGCATTAAACTTACTACATCAGGTGCAGCCGAGCAAAGCTGTCAAGTATGCACGGCTAATACACAGATTATTGGGATATAACTTCCCAGCTCGGCTAATGTGCGGAGCATGCTGGACCAATGAAGGAAAATATGAAAACGAGCTGGGTACATTTATAACAAGCAATATATTACAAGAAAGGGCGAGGAAACTTATGTCGCAGAGCAATGGGTTTATTCACAAAGATGTAAAACAGGGAAATCAAGAAATTAGTGGGCATGGAAAGAGGAATGCAAATACTTACAAAAAGAAAGAGACAGTGCAGAGATAACCTGACAACCTTCTACAATCTTAACTTGTGTTACATAGGTTACAGGCGCCATCACACATACACCCGAGGAAATTAGATTTAGTCCAGAAAGAGGTGAGGAATTTGAGGTGTAGCAACCTCATTGTACCTGGCGCAGTTGACGGACGTACGCAACCCAATCGCTTCGGAAGGGGGAAGAGGGAAGAAAACTGGGGGTGTTTATGGTGTATGAGTGGGAGGTGTGAATGCAGTGCAGCGTGATGCGAGAGGAAGATGTGAAAGGTGCAAGTCGGTAATGCTCTTCTAATAGTTTGTGTGTCCACAGTGGACGAGACACAGATGGAGAAAATATGCGTGAGAGAAAAGCTTTACGGAAACATGTGAGAAGTCTTGTAAATGTGAAGAATATTGGCTGTAGAATGCAGCCGAAACCGAGCAACGGTGAAAACCCCGGCTCGTCCTTGCAACAGCTCACTTCACCACGCTCGCTTCGCTCAGTTGCTCCGCCCCCTCCGCTTGGTTGCACTCGGCTTGGCGAGAGACTCGACTCAGAGAATGGATGAAGGACTAGATCCTGGACAACTGACTGTGACTGAGCCCGATCTGTTTCTTTTATAGAGCCTGAGCGAGGGAGGGGCCGAAAAGTGTATTAAACGACCCGATTGGCATTTCCGAGTGTCCTTGTTGGTGCATAGCAGTCACCCTCGCCGTAGCCACGTCCTGCCAGGTTCCAGAGCCGAAAATGGCTTCATTTGCTTCTCGGCCGGACCATGCAACAGAGCTCCACAATTAACATTGGCTGAGGGTTTTCGTGAGCACTTTCGGGCCCTGAACATACGCTGGACTCCGAATGTGGTTATTTAGGGAAACACTGGAGCTACCCGCACGTCTTTGAATGAATCCCAGCGCACATTTTGCGCTTCGAGTTACATGCCAAAACACCCGAGCTTGCAATGTTCTTTGTTCCTCAGTCTCCCTCAGAACCTGTGGTGAGCGTCCAGGGGGCTGGTGGCAGTTATTGTGAGGTGAGGGAAGCGCTGTGGTGTATGCGGTAAAGGAATTGAAATGGTGGGAGTGGTTGAGGCGATTGTGGTGATGAGGTTGAAGTGGTTGGTAGTGGTGGCAGCGTTTGTAGTGAAGAGGTCGGGCATAGGTTGTTCTGGGGATTTTTAAGAGGTGAAGCGTGGGTTGGTTAATGGCACCCAGGAAATGTTTGAACAGGAAATGACGCATGTATGTGAATGAGCTGTGGTGCACTTTATCTTCCCGACGCTTGTGGTAGCATCACAGATCTGCGTGCATGCTTACATGGCGGGGTTTGTGTATGAAATAAAGGGAAGTAAAATAAGTGAAAGAAATTAAAGAATATATGGTTGAAGACCAAACTAAAAGCCGAATGCAACGCATCTTGTCCCATTTACCTACTAGACACGAGGGAAGGGCTATCTAAAACAAATACTAATGAAACTAGAAGGGCACTCAGTGGAGAGCATACCTCTGCCACGTAATGCCTGATCCACAAGAACATATCGGGTCCAATACATTTTTGAAATATCATTCTAAACAGGACTATATCGTTTTTAGCCCTATCAATGGTGAGGATCACTGAAAAAATTAAATAATTCTCCTTTCCAGATCCGGATTGGGATTTTCAACAAAATCGAATCGATTCGTCCTTGTGACACACCCAAACTGTCCACAAAGTTTCGTACGAATCAGTCTCCAACTTTTGAGGTATCATGCTATATATCATTTTAGCCCTATCTCTCAATAGTGAAGAATCACTTAAAATTTTCTTGCAGTCGGATCCGGATCTTCAGCAAAAACTAATCAATTCTTCCTTGTCACAAACCCAACCTGTCCACAAAATTTCATCCGGATCTGTCCACAACTTTTGGAGATATCCTGTACACAGATAGACAAACAGCCAGAAAGGGGTGAAAATATAACCTCCTTCACCTTTAGTGGTGGACAGCCCTCCACTTGTTTTCTCCACCTATTGTTTTCACCCCTGTCTGTTTGTTCGTTTGTTTGTTTGTGAACAGTATTACAGAAAAACTCCTCGACGGATTTCGACGAAACTTAGTGGGGGGATTAGGTATGGTCCAAGGACTTGGAATATATATATATATATATATATATATATATATATATATATATATATATATATATATATATATATCTTCTTCTTCTTCTTCTTTCGGCTGCTCCCGTTAGGGGTTGCCACAGCGGATCATCCATATGATCCGCATAGTGATTTGGCACATGTTTTTACGCCGGATGCCCTTCCTGACGCAACCCTGGTCGCCTCTAACGACACAGGGATATGGTACACCTATTTTAACCGGGGTATACACCGGCCCAGTATACTGGTACTCATTTCGCCGACCTCGGAAGGATGACAGGTTGAGTCAACCCCCTGGTGTATTAATTCAGTGTCCCAACGGGGCTTGAACTCAGGACCTTTTGGATCCCAAGCCGCTGCCCTAACCACTGCGCCAACACCAGGCTTAATGATATATATATATATATATATATATATATATATATATATATATATATATATATATGACTTTTCTCTTTGCCATGCCATGCTGCATGACTTTTCTCTTTGCCATGTGGGACTTTTCTCTTTGCCATGTGGGACTTTTCTCTTTGCCATGTGGGACTTTTCTCTTTGCCATGTGGGACTTTTCTCTTTGCCATGTGGGACTTTTCTCTATACCATGTGGAACTTTTCTCTTTGCCACATGGGACTTATTATATGCCATGCGGGACTTTTCTCTTTGCCATGTGGAACTTTTCTCTGCCATGTGGAACTTTTCTCTTTGCTCTGTGGGACTCTTCTCTATGCCATGTGGTAATAACTGCCGCGGGACCGCTACATGTTGTATGCCATACCTAAGGGGGAGTGTCGGCTTAGCAGACTGCAACATTATAAACCACACGTGCGTCCAAATAAGCCGTGTTAGTTTCAATGTGATATATTCAAAATTCCTGAGGTTTGGTAATTATTAACAAAATCACAAAAGAAATCCCATTCGATTGTAATGTGGTAAAATTGCTGTCATGCACACCGTTTTCTCTTTGCCCTGTGGGGCTATTCTCTGTGCCATGTGGACCAATTGTCTTTGCCATGTGGGGCTTTTCTCTTTGCCATGTGGGATTTTTCTCTTTACCATGTGGAACTTTTCTCTTTGCCATGTGGAACTTTTCTCTTTACCATGTGGGACTTTTCTCTTTACCATGTGGGACTTTTCTCTTTACCATGTGGAACTTTTCTCTTTGCCATGTGAAACTTTTCTCTTTGCCATGTGGCACTTTTCTCTTTGCCTTGTGGGACTTTTCTCTTTGCCACGTGGGACTTTTCTTGATGCGACTTGGGATTTTTCTCTATGCCACATGGGACTTATTATATGCCATGTGGGACTTTGCTCTTTGCCCTGTGGGACTTTTTCTCTGCCATGCGGGACTTTTCTCTTTGCCCTGTGAGACTTTCTATGCCATGTGGAACTTTTCTCTTTGCTACATGGGACTATTTCTATGCCATGTGGGACTTTTCTCTTTGCCCTGTGGCAGTTTTTTGCCAAGTGGGACTTTTTCTATCCCATGTGGGACTTTTCTCTTTGTTACACGGGACTTTTTCTTTGCCATGTGAGACTTTTCTGTTTGCGATGTGGGACTTTTTCTATGCAAAGTGGGACTTTTCTCTTTGCCCTGTGGGACTTATTTTTTGCTACGTGAGACTTTTTATGTGCCATGCGGGACTTTTCTCTTCGCCCTGAGGGACTTTTTCTATGATATGCAGGACTTTTCTCTTTGCCTTGTGGGATTGTTATCTATGCTTCTTGGGACTTTTTTCTTTGCCACGTGGGACTTATTATATGCCACGCGGGACTTTTCTCTTTGTCCTGTGGGACTGTTCTCTTTGCCATGTGGGATTTTACTCTTTGCCATGTGGGACTTTTCTCTTTGCCATGTGGGACTTTTCTCTTTGCTATGTGAGACTTTTCTCTTTGCCCTGTGGTACTTTTTCTCCTTGTGACGTGGGACTTATTTTTTTCTACGTGAGACTTTTTCTGTGCCATGAGGGACTTTTCTCTATGTTTCTTGGGACCTTCCTCTTTGCCACGTGGGACTTATTATATGCCATGCGGGACTTTTCTCTTCACCCTGTGGGACTTTTTCTATGACATGCAGGACTTTTCTCTTTGCCACGTGTGACTTTTCTCTTTGCCTTTTGGGATTTTTCTCTTTGCCATGTGGGACTTATTATATGCGATGCGAGACATTTCTAAGCCATGCGTGACTTTTCTCTTTGCCACGTGGGACTTTTCACTTTGTCATGCGGGACTTTTTTCTTTGCCATGTGAGACATCATATGTCATGCAGGACTTTTCTCTTTTCCCTGTGGGACTTTTTCTATGCCATGCAGGTCTTTTCTCTTTGACACGTGGGACTTATTATATGCCATGCGGGACTTTTCTCTTTGCCATGCAGGACTTTTCTCTTTGCCATGCGCGACTTATTATATGCCATGCGGGACTTTTCTCTTTGCCCTGTGGGACTTTTCTATGCCATGTGTTTTGGGATGTGTGTTTTGCCATGTGGGACTTTTCTTTGTCCTGTGGGACTTTTCTCTTTGTCCTGTGGGACTTTTCTCTCTGCCAAGTGGAACTTTTCTCTTTGCCATGTGGAACTTTTCTGTATGCTACTTTGGCACTTTTCTCTTTGCCACGTGGGACTTATTATATGCCCTGTGTGACTTTTCTAAGCCATGAGGGACTTTTCTCTTTGCCATGTGGGACTTTTCACTTTGCCATGCAGGACTTTTCTCTTTGCCCTGTGGGACTTATTATATGCCATGCGGGACTTTTCTCTTTGCCCTGTGGGACTTTTCTATGCCATGCAGGTCTTTTCTCTTTGACACGTGGGACTTATTATATGCCATGCGGGACTTTTCTCTTTGCCACGTGGGTCTTATTATGTGCCATGCAGGACTTTTCTCTTTGCCCTGTGGGACTTATTATATGCCATGCGGGACTTTTCTCTTTGCCCTGTGGGACTTTTCTATGCCATGTGGGACTTTTCTCTTTGTTACATGGGACTATTTCTATGCCATGTGAGACTTTTCTCTTTGCCCTGTCGTACTTTTTTTCTCTTCGTGACGTGGGACTTATTTTTTGCTATGTGAGACTTTTTCTGTGCCATGTGGGACTTTTAACTTTGACCTGTGCGACTTTTCTCAATGTTTCTTGGGACTTTTCTCTTTGCCACGTGGGACTTTTCTCTTTGCAATGTGGGACTTATTATTTGCCACACGGGACTTTTCTCTTTGCCCTGTGAGACTTTTTCTATGCCATGCGGGACTTTTCTCTTTGCCATGTGGGACTTTTCTTTGTCCTGTGGGACTTTTCTCTCTGCCATGTGGAACTTTTCTCTTTGCCATGTGGAACTTTTCTGTATGCTACTTTGGCACTTTTCTCTTTGCCACGTGGGACTTATTATATGCCCTGTGTGACTTTTCTGTTTGCCATGAGGGGCTTTTCTCTTTGCCATGTGGGACTTTTTCTATGCCATGTGGGACTTTTCTCTTTGCCATGTGGGACTTTTCTGTATGCTAATTTGCCACTTTTCTCTTTGCCATGTGGGACTTTTCTCTTTGCCATGAGGGGCTTTTCTCTTTGCCATGTGGGACTTTTCCATGCCATGCGGAACTTTTCTATTTGCCATGTGGGACTTTTTCCATGCCATGCAGGACTTTTCTATTTGCCATGTGGGACTTTTCTATTTGCCATGTGGGACTTATTATATGCCATGCAGGACTTTTCTCTTTGCCATGTGGGACTTTTCTCTTTGCCATGTGGGACATTTCTCTTTGCCATGTGGAACGTTTCTCTTTGCTCTGTGGGACTTTTCTGTATGCTACTTTGGGACTTTTCTCTTTGCCACGTGGGTCTTATTATGTGCCATGCGGGACTTTTCTCTTTGCCATGCAGGACTTTTCTCTTTGCCATGCGCGACTTATTATATGCCATGCGGGACTTTTCTCTTTGCCCTGTGGGACTTTTCTATGCCATGTGGGACTTTTCTCTTTGTTACATGGGACTATTTCTATGCCATGTGAGACTTTTCTCTTTGCCCTGTGGTACTTTTTTTCTCTTCGTGACGTGGGACTTATTTTTTGCTATGTGAGACTTTTTCTGTGCCATGTGGGACTTTTAACTTTGACCTGTGCGACTTTTCTCAATGTTTCTTGGGACTTTTCTCTTTGCCACGTGGGACTTTTCTCTTTGCAATGTGGGACTTATTATTTGCCACACGGGACTTTTCTCTTTGCCCTGTGAGACTTTTTCTATGCCATGCGGGACTTTTCTCTTTGCCATGTGGGACTTTTCTTTGTCCTGTGGGACTTTTCTCTTTGTCCTGTGGGACTTTTCTCTCTGCCATGTGGAACTTTTCTCTTTGCCATGTGGAACTTTTCTGTATGCTACTTTGGCACTTTTCTCTTTGCCACGTGGGACTTATTATATGCCCTGTGTGACTTTTCTCTTTGCCATGAGGGGCTTTTCTCTTTGCCATGTGGGACTTTTTCTATGCCATGTGGGACTTTTCTCTTTGCCATGTGGGACTTTTCTGTATGCTAATTTGCCACTTTTCTCTTTGCCATGTGGGACTTTTTCTATGCCCTGTGGGACTTTTCTCTTTGCCATGAGGGGCTTTTCTCTTTGCCATGTGGGACTTTTCCATGCCATGCGGAACTTTTCTATTTGCCATGTGGGACTTTTTCCATGCCATGCGGGACTTTTCTATTTGCCATGTGGGACTTATTATATGCCATGCAGGACTTTTCTCTTTGCCATGTGGGACTTTTCTCTTTGCCATGTGGGACGTTTCTCTTTGCCATGTGGAACGTTTCTCTTTGCTCTGTGGGACTTTTCTGTATGCTACTTTGGGACTTTTCTCTTTGCCACGTGGGTCTTATTATGTGCCATGCAGGACTTTTCTCTTTGCCCTGTGGGACTTTTCTCTTTGTCATGTGGGACTTTCCTCTATGCAATGTGGGATTTTTCAGGATGCTACTTTGGAACTTTTCTCTTTGCCACATGGGACTTTTTCTTTGCCATGCAGGACTTTTCTCTTTGCCCTGTGGGACTTTTCTCTTAGCCACGTGGGACTTTTCTCTTTGCCCTGTGGCACTTTTTTGCCATGTGGGACGTTTTTCTTTGCCCTGTGGGTCTATCTCTTTGCCCTGTAGGACCATTTTTGTGGCATGTGGTACTTGTCTCTTTGCAACATGGGACTTTTTCTATGCCATGTAAGACTTTCTCTTTGCTGTGTGGGACTTTTCTGTTTGCGACGTGAGACTTTTTCGATGCCATGTGGGACTTTCGTCTTTGCTATGTGAGACTTTTCTCTTTGCCCTGTGGTACTTTTTTTCTCTTCGCGACGTGGGACTTATTTTTTGCAATGTGAGACTTTTTCTGTGCCGTGTGGGACTTTTAACTTTGACCTATGCGACTTTTCTCGATGTTTCTTGGAACTTTCCTCTTTGCCACGTAGGACTTTTCTCTTTGCCATGTGGGACTTTTCTCTTTGCCCTGTGGGACTTTTCTCTTTGCCCTGCGGGACTTTTCTCTTTGCCCTGCGGGACTTTTCTCTTTGCCATGTGGGACTTTCCTCTAAGCTATGTGGGATTTTTCTGGATGCTACTTTGGGACTTTTCTCTTTGCCACATGGGACTTTTTCTTTGCCATGCTGGACTTTTCTCCTTGCCCTGTGGGACTTTTCTCTTTGCCATGTGGGACTTTCCTCTCTGCTATGTGGGATTTTTCTGGATGCTACTTTGGGACTTTTCTCTTTGCCACGTGGGACTTTTCTCTTTGCCCTGTGGCACTTTTTTGCCATGTGGGACTTTTCTCTTTGCCCTGTGGGTCTATCTCTTTGCCCTGAAGGACTATTTCTGTGGCATGTGGTACTTCTCTCTTTGCATCACGGGACTTTTTCTCTGCCATGCGGGACTTTTCTCTTTGCCATGCGGGGCTTTTTCTATGCCATGCGGGACTTTTCTCTTTGCCATGTGGGACTTATTATATACCATGAAGGACTTTTCTCTTTGCCCTGTGGGACTTTCTATGCCATGTAGGACTTTTCTCTTTGCCTGTGGCACTTTTTTGCCATGTGGGACTTTTCTCTTTGCCATGTGGGACTTTTCTGTGTGCTACTTTGCCACTTTTCTCTTTGCCATGTGGGACTTTTTCTATGCCATGCACGACTTTTCTCTTTGCCATGAGGGGCTTTTCACTTTGCCATGTGGGACTTTTTCTATGCCATGCGGGACTTTTCTCTTTGCCATGTGGGACTTTTCTCTTTGCCATGTGGGACTTTTCTCTTTGCTCTGTGGGACTTTTCTGTATGCTACTTTGGCACTTTTCTCTTTGCCATGTGGGACTTATTATCTGCCCTGTGGGACTTTTCTCTTTGCCATGAGGGGACTTTTTCTATGCCATGTGGGACTTTTTCTATGCCATGCGGGACTTTTCTCTTTGCCCTGTGGGACTTTTTCTATGCCATGCGGGACTTTTCTCTTTGTCATGTGGGACTTATTATATACCATGCAGGACTTTTCTCTTTGCTCTGTGGGACTTTCGATGCCATGCGGGACTTTTCTCTTTGTTACATGGGACTATTTCTCTGCCATGTGGGACTTTTCTCTTTGCCCTGTGGCACTTTTTTGCCATGTGGGACTTTTCTCTTTGCCATGTGGGACTTTTCTCTTTGCCATGTGGAACTTTTCTCTTTGCCATGTGGAACTTTTCTCTTTGCTCTGTGGGACTTTTCTCTTTGCCATGTGGGACTTTTCTCTTTGCCATGTGGGACGTTTCTCTTTGCCATGTGGAACGTTTCTCTTTGCTCTGTGGGACTTTTCTGTATGCTACTTTGGGACTTTTCTCTTTGCCACGTGGGTCTTATTATGTGCCATGCAGGACTTTTCTCTTTGCCCTGTGGGACTTATTATATGCCATGCGGGACTTTTCTCTTTGCCATGTGGGACTTTCCTCTATGCTATGTGGGATTTTTCAGGATGCTACTTTGGAACTTTTCTCTTTGCCACATGGGACTTTTTCTTTGCCATGCAGGACTTTTCTCTTTGCCCTGTGGGACTTTTCTCTTTGCCATGTGGGACTTTCCTCTATGCTATGTGGGATTTTTCTGGATGCCACTTTGGGACTTTTCTCTTTGCCACGTGGGACTTTTCTCTTTGCCCTGTGGCACTTTTTTGCCATGTGGGACTTTTTTCTTTGCCCTGTGGGTCTATCTCTTTGCCCTGTAGGACTATTTTTGTGGCATGTGGTACTTGTCTCTTTGCAACACGGGACTTTTTCTATGCCATGTAAGACTTTCTCTTTGCTGTGTGGGACTTTTCTGTTTGCGACGTGAGACTTTTTCGATGCCATGTGGGACTTTCGTCTTTGCTATGTGAGACTTTTCTCTTTGCCCTGTGGTACTTTTTTTCTCTTCGCGACGTGGGACTTATTTTTTGCAATGTGAGACTTTTTCTGTGCCGTGTGGGACTTTTAACTTTGACCTATGCGACTTTTCTCGATGTTTCTTGGAACTTTCCTCTTTGCCACGTAGGACTTTTCTCTTTGCCATGTGGGACTTTTCTCTTTGCCCTGTGGGACTTTTCTCTTTGCCCTGCGGGACTTTCCTCTAAGCTATGTGGGATTTTTCTGGATGCAACTTTGGGACTTTTCTCTTTGCCACATGGGACTTTTTCTTTGCCATGCTGGACTTTTCTCCTTGCCCTGTGGGACTTTTCTCTTTGCCATGTGGGACTTTCCTCTCTGCTATGTGGGATTTTTCTGGATGCTACTTTGGGACTTTTCTCTTTGCCACGTGGGACTTTTCTCTTTGCCCTGTGGCACTTTTTTGCCATGTGGGACTTTTCTCTTTGCATCACGGGACTTTTTCTCTGCCATGCGGGACTTTTCTCTTTGCCATGCGGGGCTTTTTCTATGCCATGCGGGACTTTTCTCTTTGCCATGTGGGACTTATTATATACCATGAAGGACTTTTCTCTTTGCCCTGTGGGACTTTCTATGCCATGTAGGACTTTTCTCTTTGCCTGTGGCACTTTTTTGCCATGTGGGACTTTTCTCTTTGCCATGTGGGACTTTTCTCTTTGCCATGTGGGACTTTTTCTATGCCATGCGGGACTTTTCTCTTTGCCATGTGGGACTTTTCTCTTTGCCATGTGGGACTTTTCCATGCCATGCGGAACTTTTCTATTTGCCATGTGGGACTTTTTCCATGCCATGCGGGACTTTTCTATTTGCTACTTTGGCACTTTTCTCTTTGCCATGAGGGGCTTTTCACTTTGCCATGTGGGACTTTTCTCTTTGCCATGAGGGGACTTTTTCTATGCCATGTGGGACTTTTTCTATGCCATGCGGGACTTTTCTCTTTGCCCTGTGGGACTTTTTCTATGCCATGCGGGACTTTTCTCTTTGTCATGTGGGACTTATTATATACCATGCAGGACTTTTCTCTTTGCTCTGTGGGACTTTCGATGCCATGCGGGACTTTTCTCTTTGTTACATGGGACTATTTCTCTGCCATGTGGGACTTTTCTATTTGCCCTGTGGCACTTTTTTGCCATGTGGGACTTTTCTCTTTGTCATGTGGAACTTTTCTCTTTGCCATGTGGGACTTTTCTCTTTGCCATGTGGGACTTTTCTCTTTGCCATGTGGGACTTTTCTGTATGCTACTTTGCCACTTTTCTCTTTGCCACGTGGGACTTATTATATGCCCTGTGGGACTTTTCTCTTTGCCATGAGGGGTTTTTCTCTTTGCCATGTGTGACTTTTTCTATGCCATGTGGGACTTTTCTCTTTGCCATGTGGGACTTTTCTCTTTGCCATGTGGGACTTTTCTCTTTGCGATGAGGGGCTTTTCTCTTTGCCATGTGGGACTTTTTCTCTGCCATGCGGGACTTTTCTCTTTGCCATGTGGGACTTTTCTCTTTGCAATGAGGGGCTTTTCTCTTTGCCATGTGGGACTTTTTCTCTGCCATGCGGGACTCTTCTCTTTGCCATGTGGAACGTTTCTCTTTGCTATGTGGGACTTTTCTCTTTGCTCTGTGGGACTTTTCTGTATGCTTCTTTGGGACTTTTCTCTTTGCCATGTGTGACTTTTTCTATGCCATGTGGGACTTTTCTCTTTGCCATGTGGGACTTTTCTCTTTGCCATGTGGGACTTTTCTCTTTGCGATGAGGGGCTTTTCTCTTTGCCATGTGGGACTTTTTCTCTGCCATGCGGGACTCTTCTCTTTGCCATGTGGAACGTTTCTCTTTGCTCTGTGGGACTTTTCTGTATGCTTCTTTGGGACTTTTCTCTTTGCCATATGGGACTTTTCTCTTTGCCATGTGGGTCTTATTATGTGCCATGCAGGACTTTTCTTTTTGACCTGTGGGACCTTTGCTAACCATGTGGGACTGTTCTCTTTGCCATATGGGACTTTTCTCTTTGCTATGTCAGACTTATTATTTGCCATGTGAGACTTTGTCTGTGCCATGTGGGACTTTTTCTATGCCATGCAGGTCTTTTCTCTTTGACACGTGGGACTTATTTTTTGCTCTGAGACTTTTTTCTTTGATCTGTGGGACTTTTTCAAACCATGCGGGACTTTTCTCTTTGCCATGTGGGACTCTTCTCTTTGCCATGTGGAACGTTTCTCTTTGCCATGTGGGACTTTTCTCTTTGCTCTGTGGGACTTTTCTGTATGCTTCTTTCGGACTTTTCTCTTTGCCATGTGGGACTTTTCTCTTTGCCATGTGGGTCTTATTGTGTGCCATGCAGGACTTTTCTCTTTGCCCTGTGGGACTTTTTCTTTGCCATGCGGGACTTTTCTCTTTGCCCTGTGGGACTTTTCTCTTTGCCATGTGGGACTCTTCTCTTTGCCATGTGGAACGTTTCTCTTTGCCATGTGGGACTTTTCTCTTTGCTCTGTGGGACTTTTCTGTATGCTTCTTTCGGACTTTTCTCTTTGCCATGTGGGACTTTTCTCTTTACCATGTGGGTCTTATTATATGCCATGCAGGACTTTTCTCTTTGCCCTGTGGGACTTTTTCTTTGCCATGCGGGACTTTTCTCTTTGCCCTGTGGGACTTTTTCTTTGCCATCCGGGACTTTTCTCTTTGCCATGTGTGACTTTCCTCTATGCCATGTGGGATTTTTCTGGATGCTACTTTGGGACTTTTCTCTTTGCCACGTGGGACTTTTCTCTTTGCCATGTGGGACTTTTCTCTTTGCCATGTGGGACTTTTCTGTGTGCTACTTTGCCACTTTTCTCTTTGCCATGTGGGACTTTTTCTATGCCATGCACGACTTTTCTCTTTGCCATGCGGGACTTTTCTCTTTGCCCTGTGCGATTTTTCTATGCCATGCGGGACTTTTCTCTTTGCCATGTGGGACTTTTCTCTTTGCTTTGTGGGACTTTTCTGTATGCTACTTTGGGACTTTTCTCTTTGCCCTGTGGGACTTATTATCTGCCCTGTGGGACTTTTCTCTTTGCCATGAGGGGACTTTTTCTATGCCATGTGGGACTTTTTCTCTGCCATGCGGGACTTTTCTCTTTGCCCTGTGGGACTTTTTCTATGCCATGCGGGACTTTTCTCTTTGTCATGTGGGACTTATTATGTACCATGCAGGACTTTTCTCTTTGCTCTGTGGGACTTTCGATGCCATGCGGGACTTTTCTCTTTGTTACATGGGACTATTTCTCTGCCATGTGGGACTTTTCTCTTTGCCCTGTGGCACTTTTTTGCCATGTGGGACTTTTCTCTTTGCCATGTGGGACTTTTCTCTTTGCCATGTGGAACTTTTCTCTTTGCCATGTGGAACTTTTCTCTTTGCTCTGTGGGACTTTTCTCTTTGCCACGTGGGACTTATTCTATGCCCTGTGGGACTTTTCTCTTTGCAATGAGGGGTTTTTCTCTTTGCCATGTGTGACTTTTTCTATGCCATGTGGGACTTTTCTCTTTGCCATGTGGGACTTTTCTCTTTGCCATGTGGGACTTTTCTCTTTGCCATGTGGGACTTTTCTCTTTGCGATGAGGGGCTTTTCTCTTTGCCATGTGGGACTTTTTCTCTGCCATGCGGGACTTTTCTCTTTGCCATGTGGAACGTTTCTCTTTGCTATGTGGGACTTTTCTCTTTGCTCTGTGGGACTTTTCTATATGCTTCTTTGGGACTTTTCTCTTTGCCATGTGGGACTTTTCTCTTTGCCATGTGGGTCTTATTATGTGCCATGCAGGACTTTTCTTTTTGACCTGTGGGACTTTTGCTAACCATGTGGGACTGTTCTCTTTGCCATATGGGACTTTTCTCTTTGCTATGTCAGACTTATTATTTGCCATGTGAGACTTTGTCTGTGCCATGTGGGACTTTTTCTTTGCCATGTGGGATTTTTCTCTTTGCTACGTGGGACTTATTTTTTGCTCTGAGACTTTTTTCTTTGATCTGTGGGACTTTTTCAAACCATGCGGGACTTTTCTCTTTGCCATGTGGGACTCTTCTCTTTGCCATGTGGAACGTTTCTCTTTGCTCTGTGGGACTTTTCTGTATGCTTCTTTCGGACTTTTCTCTTTGCCATGTGGGACTTTTCTCTTTGCCATGTGGGTCTTATTATGTGCCACACGGGACTTTTTTCTTTGCCCTGTGAGACTTTTTCTATGCCATGCGGGACTTTTCTCTTTGCCATGTGGGACTTTTCTTTGTCCTGTGGGACTTTTCTCTTTGTCCTGTGGGACTTTTCTCTCTGCCATGTGGAACTTTTCTCTTTGCCATGTGGAACTTTTCTGTATGCTACTTTGGCACTTTTCTCTTTGCCACGTGGGACTTATTATATGCCCTATGTGACTTTTCTCTTTGCCATGAGGGGCTTTTCTCTTTGCCATGTGGGACTTTTTCTATGCCATGTGGGACTTTTCTCTCTGCCATGTGGGACTTTTCTCTCTGCCATGTGGGACTTTTCTCTCTGCCATGTGGGACTTTTCTCTTTGCCATGTGGGACTTTTCTGTATGCTAATTTGCCACTTTTCTATTTGTCATGTGGGACTTTTTCTATGCCCTGTGGGACTTTTCTCTTTGCCATGAGGGGCTTTTCTCTTTGCCATGTGGGACTTTTTCCATGCCATGCGGAACTTTTCTATTTGCCATGTGGGACTTTTTCCATGCCATGCGGGACTTTTCTCTTTGCCCTGTGGGACTTTTCTCTTTGCCATGTGGGTCTTATGTGCCATGCAGGACTTTTCTTTTTGACCTGTGGGACTTTTGCTAACCATGTGGGACTGTTCTCTTTGCCATATGGGACTTTTCTCTTTGCTATGTCAGACTTATTATTTGCCATGTGAGACTTTGTCTGTGCCATGTGGGACTTTTTCCTTGCCATGTGGGACTTTTTTCTTGCCATGTGGGATTTTTCTCTTTGCTACGTGGGACTTATTTTTTGCTCTGAGACTTTTTTCTTTGATCTGTGGGACTTTTTCAAACCATGCGGGACTTTTCTCTTTGCCATGTGGGACTCTTCTCTTTGCCATGTGGAACGTTTCTCTTTGCCATGTGGGACTTTTCTCTTTGCTCTGTGGGACTTTTCTGTATGCTTCTTTGGGACTTTTCTCTTTGCCATGTGGGACTTTTCTCTTTGCCATGCAGGACTTTTCTCTTTGCCCTGTGGGACTTTTTCTTTGCCATGCGGGACTTTTCTCTTTGCCCTGTGGGACTTTTTCTTTGCCATCCGGGACTTTTCTCTTTGCCATGTGTGACTTTCCTCTATGCCATGTGGGATTTTTCTGGATGCTACTTTGGGACTTTTCTCTTTGCCACGTGGGACTTTTCTCTTTGCCAGGTGGGACTTTTCTCTTTGCCATGTGGGACTTTTCTCTTTGCCATGTGGGACTTTTCTCTTTGCCATGTGGGACTTTTCTCTTTGCCATGTGGGACTTTTCTCTTTGCCATGTGGGACTTTTCTCTTTGCCATGTGGGACTTTTCTCTTTGCCATGTGGGACTTTTCTCTTTGCCATGTGGGACTTTTCTCTTTGCCACGTGGGACAATTCTCTTTGCCATGTGGGACTTTTCTCTTTGCCATGTGGGACTTTTCTGGATGCTACTTTGGGACTTTTCTCTTTGCCAGGTGGGACAATTCTCTTCGCCAGGTGGGACTTATTATATGCCATGCAGGACTTTTCTCTTTGTCCTGTGGGACTTTTCTCTTTGCCATGCGGGACTTTTTCTTTGCCATCCGGGACTTTTCTCTTTGCCATGTGTGACTTTCCTCTATGCCATGTGGGACTTTTCTGGATGCTACTTTGGGACTTTTCTCTTTGCCACGTGGGACAATTCTCTTTGCCAGGTGGGACTTTTCTGTTTGTCATGTCGAACTTATTATATGCCATGCAGGACTTTTCTCTTTGTCCTGTGGGACTTTTCTCTTTGCCATGTGGGATTTTTCTCTTTGCCATGTGGGACTTTTCTCTTTGCCATGTGGGACTTTTCTCTTTGCCATGTGGAACGTTTCTCTTTGCTCTGTGGGACTTTTCTGTATGCTTCTTTGGGACTTTTCTCTTTGCCATGTGGGACTTTTCTCTTTGCCATGTGGGTCTTATTATGTGCCATGCAGGACTTTTCTCTTTGCCCTGTGGGACTTTTTCTTTGCCATGCGGGACTTTTCTCTTTGCCCTGTGGGACTTTTTCTTTGCCATCCGGGACTTTTCTCTTTGCCATGTGTGACTTTCCTCTATGCCATGTGGGATTTTTCTGGATGCTACTTTGGAACCTTTCTCTTTGCCACGTGGGACAATTCTCTTTGCCAGGTGGGACAATTCTCTTCGCCAGGTGGGACTTATTATATGCCATGCAGGACTTTTCTCTTTGTCCTGTGGGACTTTTCTCTTTGCCATGTGGGACTTTTCTCTTTGCCATGTGGGACTTTTCTCTTTGCCAGGTGGGACAATTCTCTTTGCCAGGTGGGACAATTCTCTTTGCCAGGTGGGACAATTCTCTTTGCCAGGTGGGACAATTCTCTTCGCCAGGTGGGACTTTTCTGTTTGTCATGTCGAACTTATTATATGCCATGCAGGACTTTTCTCTTTGTCCTGTGGGACTTTTCTCTTTGCCATGTGGGATTTTTCTCTTTGCCATGTGGGACTTTTCTCTTTGCCATGTGGGACTTTTCTCTTTGCCATGTGGGACTTTTCTCTTTGCTCTGTGGGACTTTCCTGTATGCTTCTTTGGGACTTTTCTCTTTGCCATGTGGGACTTTTCTCTTTGCCATGTGGGACTTTTCTCTTTGCCATGCGGGACTTTTCTCTTTGCCCTGTGGGACTTTTTCTTTGCCATCCGGGACTTTTCTCTTTGCCATGTGTGACTTTCCTCTATGCCATGTGGGATTTTTCTGGATGCTACTTTGGGACTTTTGTCTTTGCCAGGTGGGACTTTTCTCTTTGCCATGTGGGACTTTTCTCTTTGCCATGTGGGACTTTTCTCTTTGCCATGTGGGACTTTTCTCTTTGCCATGTGGGACTTTTCTGGATGCTACTTTGGGACTTTTCTCTTTGCCAGGTGGGACAATTCTCTTTGCCAGGTGGGACAATTCTCTTCGCCAGGTGGGACTTATTATATGCCATGCAGGACTTTTCTCTTTGTCCTGTGGGACTTTTCTCTTTGCCATGTGGGACTTTTCTCTTTGCCATGTGGGACTTTTCTCTTTGCCACTTTGGGACTTTTGTCTTTGCCACGTGGGACAATTCTCTTTGCCAGGTGGGACTTTTCTGTTTGCGATGTGAGACTTTTCTCTTTGCCCTGTGGTACTTTTTCTCTTTGCTATGTGGGACTTATTTTTTGCTCTGTGAGACTTTTTCTGTGCAGTGTGGAACTTTTCTCTTTGACCTGTGGGACTGTTCTCTTTTCCATATGGGACTTTTCTCTTTGCTATGTCAGACTTATTATTTGCCATGTGAGACTTTGTCTGTGCCATGTGGGACTTTTTCCTTGCCATGTGGGATTTTTCTCTTTGCTACGTGGGACTTATTTTTTGCTCTGAGACTTTTTTCTTTGACCTGTGGGACTTTTTCAAACCATGTGGGGCTGTTCTCTTTGCCATGTGGGACTTATTCTTTGCCATGTGGGACTTTTTCTGTTCCAAATTGGGACATTTTGTATGCCACATGGGACTTTTCACTGTGCTTCTAACCAAGTTGAGCAGAACCTGAAAAACAGGACAGAGAAATTTAATTATTTAATTCTATTTTGCACAATTTTCGCTTTGTGCAGAAGCGGTCTACCAAAGGGTGGGCTTTCAATTTTGGCTGGTGTTCCTCAAGTGTGACTGCAGAAGGTCTTCGGGGGTCTAAGGGTTGTAATGGGGTCTATAGGATATACAGGGTCTTCGTGTTCTAGAGTCTGAGGGGTTTTAAGGGTCTCAAAAGGTCTTAGGGGGTTTAATGGGTATAAAGGGTCTACTCCAAGGGACCTTATGGGTGTTAATGGGTCTTGGGGGATATAATGGTCTTTGGGGTCTTAAAGGTCTTGGGGGTCATGGGTATCTCAAGGGTCTTAGAGTTGTTGAAGGTATGAGGGGTCCAACAGGTCTTTGGGGTCTTCTGGGTTCAAAGGGTCTTAGGAGTATTGTTGGTGAATAAAGGACTTCAGGGTCTTAGGGTTACAAGGGGTCTGAGGAGTATTGTGCGTTTTAAAGGATTTTAAGGGTATTAGGAGTCTTAAAATATTTTGGGGGTCTGAAGGGTTTTGGGGGGGGGTTCTTAAGGTTCTAAACGGACTTCAGGTATTAAGAGGTCTTTGGGGTGTCAAGGGGTCTAAAGGTATAGAGGGGTGTGGAACTCACACGTATACATGCACACATGCATGCAAGGATGGATGCACGAACACACGGACACACACACAGCTTATTGTATAGTATAGAAGAATAGTGCATTGACCTTTGGATGGACGTTAACTTCAGGCTATATATGCCAACAATGAACATTCATTAAAGATCCCACGGTGTCCTTCCCGAATAGGAGGCGAGTTATCGCCATCATGAACAAAGTCATGCCACAATCCTCTCACCAACTTGCACTTGACAAGTGTGCTAAGTATGCCAATGAGCCATAATCCTGCATACACTCATGAAAATAGGTTGATGTGAATGAAGTTGGCACACACACACACACACACACACACACACACACACACACACACACACACACACACACACACACACACACACACACACACACACACACACACACACACACACACACACACACACACCATGCTGGGAGGACACTAAATTATATCGTTATAATGATTGTATTTATGAAACAATTGGATAAAAATTAAAATGAGGTTTCATACAGTACAAATATCTAAATACAATTAATAATTATGATAATGATTATTATTACTTCTCAGGACTATTGTTCATTTGCAGGACAGTATTTGTACTACAGTGTAAATTTGATTTTAAAAAATATTCCTCTTTAGTTCAAGCCAAGTGATGAACTCACATTCTGTAGAGTGTAGACATTTACGAACAGTTACCAGCCTGGGTTCAGGGTCGAGATATCTACCACCAGACGAAAGCAGCAAAAAAAAAAATCAAGAAAAGAAACACCTCATGTCCAAATGAAATCGTTGGAACGTGTCATGGAGAACGGCATGAGAAGGAGAGCAGAGAAGACTTCAATGTTGCTGAAGCATGCTGTAAGTGTGTCTCCTCCATCCACCGGGATGGACTCTGTCTCGTCTGGGTTTGATTCCCGGGTCGGGGCCAACGATAAACTTCCATGCTGGTGACTTTCAGCTCGGGTGTTAACTCACAAGAATGAACGTGTGCCGTCGAACGAGACGTTAAAGCCGGCTATTCCGTCTGCTTGCAATCTCTGTAGTCAATTGTAGGTCGCTTGTGTGTGCGTGTGTGAGTGTGAATGGATGATAATGGGGAGGCTACTGGGTGTAACGCAGGCATGTTGGGCCGAATGGCTTCGTCCTGTGCCAAAGGTTGATGTGTGTGTATCAGTTGCGCCTTCGTAGTAATGATGCAACCAACAGACGAAATGCGTCCGTTCAACAAGACGGGGATCAAGCTGCACACAAACATCATGACCAGCACGCTTTGAACTCCATGTTCCTCCAAGCTACCATTACGGTGTTATTATTGATAATTTGTTATATTTTTCGATGTTATACATCTTGGAAAGCGTTAAATCATTTGTGCAGTCCCTCGATATTTCAGGGTAACGGAGATGCGGTGTTCTACACGAACGGAATGCAATTGTTTGGGAGCGCAACCTGGAATGTTGTGTTCGTTCGTAAGCTCGAAGGATGATTTTAACAAGAGGAGAAAGGAGAAGGAAGCCTTTCCCCTCCCCTATCATCCGTCTCATCGTCTTCACCAGCGACGTTCCGTGCGCAGCCCACTCCGCCCCACCGTGCACCCTGGTACCCCACCCTTCGCCCCACCGTGCATCCTCTTCGCACCCCCCTCCCGACCCCCAGTGACTGTTCGCTTTTGCGACAGTCAAAATGTAATCCGTGCCCAGAGCAATTTAATCAAGGCCGGAGCGCGCCGTAACGCCATCGGAAAGCCGTACATTACGCGCGTGTATTTTATATCGACAGCGTCGGCGCAACAGCGTGGAAAATTAAGATTAAAAATATGGTAATTTCGATTCAATCACCCGCCGACAGTTGCCGGCGCCCATTATGTTATCGATTACTCCCGAATTCAATTTCGCCGTGATTGTTAACTTTTAATCTGGGACGCGTTCCCGGCAGACCGTTAGCGCCTCCAAGTTGCCGCCAAAATTGGGGGCGAAATGGAGGGCGCGCGCTCGCGCGCGCGCGCTCGGGGCGCGTACATCACGGGCTCGTGCGCGCGAGCGCGAGTTTTAATTTCAATTTTAACGCGCGGGCTAGCGCACCGTGTTGGTGCTAACAAGCCTTTATGCTTTTTAATTTGCTTTGATTTGGTGGCGGCAGGGAGACACCGGGGGAGGGAGGAGGGGCAGCGAGGGAGTGGGGTTTGGGGAGGCTTTATAGGGTTGCTTGGGTTGGCAGTTGCGTACCCGCTTAGGGTTTTCTTATGAGCTTGCCGTTCAATCGGGCTGCCCCTCTTTCTTTCTTTCTTTCTGCCCCCCTTTTATGTGCCATTTTGCGACCAAAACGTGGCGTCTCTCATTGTCACCATCTCTTTCAATCCCTACCCCAAAACAGTATAATATATATATATATATATATATATATATATATATATATATATATATATATATATATATATATATATATATATATATATATAAAACATAGTTGTAGTTCACCCTTGCTCAGCAAATTGGTCACACTGAAGGACACATCCACAGAAGACAACCTTCACGACCAAACCCCTTCCCGCCGCCCCCACCCCCCCCTGCGCTTTCTTTCCCAGTCCCGCCTCCCTTCCACCAACGAGCCACGTGGACCCCAAAAGGCGCTGCACCTGCCTGCTTCCCAAACGGCGCCTTTACGAGCGGCGCTGATACACGACGCTGATACACGGCTCTGATACACGGCTCTCATCTGTCAGTGGGACCGCCACGGCCTCCCTGGCGTAGAGAAAAAAAAAAAAAAAAACACCGACGAACCCGTTTCATCCATCACGTGAAGGGCGGACGCTCGGAGCCGAGATGAACAACCTGCGTGACCTTTCATTTCCCGCCCTTAGTTGTTCTTCTTCTTCAACATCCCTTATTCCTAACTGGGTCCCACGTGTTCTCTCGTGGCGCCACATCGCTTCCTTGTAAAAAAAAAATAACACACAATTTAAAAGGTCGATTTTATTGGTGACCGTTTTTGCCCAAATACACGTGTTAAAACGGAGTTATGTGGTTGTCATGACGATTTAAGTCGGACGTCTGGCTTAATTGTCAGAGGTTGCATCCAAGTAGCCATCCGTTGCGTGATCAGAAAGTTTGTGGCCAGGGGGTATTGAAAGTGAATGAATGAGAAAGTTAATTTACACATACAGACCGAAAGCAGCAATTTTACTCTTTGATGGCGCAATCTCTCCGTTGTATTGTTCTATTTAACTAGGCCGCAGGGCCTTGATGATTAGATCATCCTGCAGGACAAGCCATTGCATCCACTGGGCCCCACATCGACTGGGCCCCACATAATATTATGGAGCTTATCCAAACTGGGCCCACATCGACTGGGCCCCACATAACGTGGAGCTTCTCCAAACTGGGCCCCACATAATGTGGAGCTTCTCCAAATTGGGCCCCACATCGACTGGGCCCCACATAATATTATGGAGCTTCTCCAAACCAGCCCCACATCGACTGGTCCCCACATAACGTGGAGCTTCTCCAAACCGGCCCCACATAACGTGGAGCTTCTCCAAACTGGGCCGACATCGACTGGGCCCCACATAATGTGGATCTTCTCCAAACTGGGCCCCACATAACGTGGAGCTTCTCCAAACTGGGCCGACATCGACTGGGCCCCACATAATGTGGATCTTCTCCAAACTGGGCCCCACATAACGTGGAGCTTCTCCAAACTGGGCCCCACATAACGTGGAGCTTCTCCAAACTGGGCCCCACATAACGTGGAGCTTCTCCAAACTGGGCCCCACATAACGTGGAGCTTCTCCAAACTGGGCCCCACATCGACTGGGCCCCACATAATGTGGATCTTCTCCAAACTGGGCCCCACATAACGTGGAGCTTCTCCAAACTGGGCCCCACATAACGTGGAGCTTCTCCAAACTGGGCCCCACATAACGTGGAGCTTCTCCAAACTGGGCTCCACATAATGTGGAGCTTCTCCAAACTGGGCCCCACATAATGTGGAGCTTCTCCAAACTGGGCCCCACATAACATGGAGCTTCTCCAAACTGGGCCCCACATAACGTGGAGCTTCTCCAAACTGGGCCCCACATAACGTGGAGCTTCTCCAAACTGGGCCCCACATAACGTGGAGCTTCTCCAAACTGGGCCCCACATAACGTGGAGCTTCTCCAAACTGGGCCCCACATAACGTGGAGCTTCTCCAAACTGGGCCCCACATAACGTGGAGCTTCTCCAAACTGGGCCCCACATAACGTGGAGCTTCTCCAAACTGGGCCCCACATAACGTGGAGCTTCTCCAAACTGGGCCCCACATAACGTGGAGCTTCTCCAAATTGGGCCCCACATAACGTGGAGCTTCTCCAAACTGGGCCGCACATAACGTGGAGCTTCTCCAAACTGGGCCCCACATAACGTGGAGCTTCTCCAAACTGGGCCCCACATCACGTGGAGCGTCTCCAAACTGGGCCCCACATCACGTGGAGCTTCTCCAAACTGGGCCCCACATCACGTGGAGCTTCTCCAAACTGGACCCACATCGACTGGGCCCCACATAATGTGGAGCTTCTCCAAACCGGCCCCACATCGACTGGGCCCCACATAACGTGGAGCTTCTCCAAACCGGCCCCACATAACGTGGAGCTTCTCCAAACTGGGCCCACATCGACTGGGCCCCACATAATGTGGATCTTCTCCAAACTGGGCCCCACATAACGTGGAGCTTCTCCAAACTGGGCCCACATAATGTGGAGCTTCTCCAAACTGGGCCCCACATAATGTGGAGCTTCTCCAAACTGGGCCCCACATAATGTGGAGCTTCTCCAAACTGGGCCCCACATAACGTGGAGCTTCTCCAAACTGGGCCGACATCGACTGGGCCCCACATAATGTGGATCTTCTCCAAACTGGGCCCCACATAACGTGGAGCTTCTCCAAACTGGGCCGACATCGACTGGGCCCCACATAATGTGGATCTTCTCCAAACTGGGCCCCACATAACGTGGAGCTTCTCCAAACTGGGCCCCACATAACGTGGAGCTTCTCCAAACTGGGCCCCACATAACGTGGAGCTTCTCCAAACTGGGCCCCACATAACGTGGAGCTTCTCCAAATTGGGCCCCACATAACGTGGAGCTTCTCCAAACTGGGCCGCACATAACGTGGAGCTTCTCCAAACTGGGCCCCACATAACGTGGAGCTTCTCCAAACTGGGCCCCACATCACGTGGAGCGTCTCCAAACTGGGCCCCACATCACGTGGAGCTTCTCCAAACTGGGCCCCACATAACGTGGAGCTTCTCCAAACTGGGCCCCACATAATGTGGAGCTTCTCCAAACTGGGCCCCACATAATGTGGAGCTTCTCCAAACTGGGCCCCACATAATGTGGAGCTTCTCCAAACTGGGCCCCACATAACGTGGAGCTTCTCCAAACTGGGCCCACATCGACTGGGCCCCACATAATGTAGATCTTCTCCAAAATGGGCCCCACATAACGTGGAGCTTCTCCAAACTGGGCCCCACATCACGTGGAGCGTCTCCAAACTGGGCCCCACATCACGTGGAGCTTCTCCAAACTGGGCCCCACATCACGTGGAGCTTCTCCAAACTGGACCCACATCGACTGGGCCCCACATAATGTGGAGCTTCTCCAAACTGGGCCCCACATAATGTGGATCTTCTCCAAACTGGGCCCCACATAACGTGGAGCTTCTCCAAACTGGGCCCACATAATGTGGAGCTTCTCCAAACTGGGCCCCACATAATGTGGAGCTTCTCCAAACTGGGCCCCACATAATGTGGAGCTTCTCCAAACTGGGCCCCACATAATGTGGAGCTTCTCCAAACTGGGCCCCACATAATGTGGAGCTTCTCCAAACTGGGCCCCACATAACGTGGAGCTTCTCCAAACTGGGCCCACATCGACTGGGCCCCACATAATGTAGATCTTCTCCAAAATGGGCCCCACATAACGTGGAGCTTCTCCAAACTGGGCCCCACATAACGTGGAGCTTCTCCAAACTGGGCCCCACATAACGTGGAGCTTCTCCAAATTGGGCCCCACATAACGTGGAGCTTCTCCAAACTGGGCCGCACATAACGTGGAGCTTCTCCAAACTGAGCCCCACATAACGTGGAGCTTCTCCAAACTGGGCCCCACATCACGTGGAGCGTCTCCAAACTGGGCCCCACATCACGTGGAGCTTCTCCAAACTGGGCCCCACATCACGTGGAGCTTCTCCAAACTGGACCCACATCGACTGGGCCCCACATAATGTGGAGCTTCTCCAAACCGGCCGCACATCGACTGGGCCCCACATAACGTGGAGCTTCTCCAAACCGGCCCCACATAACGTGGAGCTTCTCCAAACTGGGCCCACATAACGTGGAGCTTCTCCAAATTGGGCCCCACATAACGTGGAGCTTCTCCAAACTGGGCCCCACATAACGTGGAGCTTCTCCAAACTGGGCCCCACATAACGTGGAGCTTCTCCAAACTGGGCCCCACATAACGTGGAGCTTCTCCAAACTGGGCCCCACATAACGTGGAGCTTCTCCAAATTGGGCCCCACATAACGTGGAGCTTCTCCAAACTGGGCCGCACATAACGTGGAGCTTCTCCAAACTGGGCCCCACATAACGTGGAGCTTCTCCAAACTGGGCCCCACATCACGTGGAGCGTCTCCAAACTGGGCCCCACATCACGTGGAGCTTCTCCAAACTGGGCCCCACATCACGTGGAGCTTCTCCAAACTGGACCCACATCGACTGGGCCCCACATAATGTGGAGCTTCTCCAAACCGGCCCCACATCGACTGGGCCCCACATAACGTGGAGCTTCTCCAAACCGGCCCCACATAACGTGGAGCTTCTCCAAACTGGGCCCACATCGACTGGGCCCCACATAATGTGGATCTTCTCCAAACTGGGCCCCACATAACGTGGAGCTTCTCCAAACTGGGCCCACATAATGTGGAGCTTCTCCAAACTGGGCCCCACATAATGTGGAGCTTCTCCAAACTGGGCCCCACATAATGTGGAGCTTCTCCAAACTGGGCCCCACATAATGTGGAGCTTCTCCAAACTGGGCCCCACATAATGTGGAGCTTCTCCAAACTGGGCCCCACATAACGTGGAGCTTCTCCAAACTGGGCCCACATCGACTGGGCCCCACATAATGTAGATCTTCTCCAAAATGGGCCCCACATAACGTGGAGCTTCTCCAAACTGGGCCCCACATCACGTGGAGCGTCTCCAAACTGGGCCCCACATCACGTGGAGCTTCTCCAAACTGGGCCCCACATCACGTGGAGCTTCTCCAAACTGGACCCACATCGACTGGGCCCCACATAATGTGGAGCTTCTCCAAACTGGGCCCCACATAATGTGGATCTTCTCCAAACTGGGCCCCACATAACGTGGAGCTTCTCCAAATTGGGCCCACATAATGTGGAGCTTCTCCAAACTGGGCCCCACATAATGTGGAGCTTCTCCAAACTGGGCCCCACATAATGTGGAGCTTCTCCAAACTGGGCCCCACATAATGTGGAGCTTCTCCAAACTGGGCCCCACATAATGTGGAGCTTCTCCAAACTGGGCCCCACATAACGTGGAGCTTCTCCAAACTGGGCCCACATCGACTGGGCCCCACATAATGTAGATCTTCTCCAAAATGGGCCCCACATAACGTGGAGCTTCTCCAAACTGGGCCCCACATAACGTGGAGCTTCTCCAAACTGGGCCCCACATAACGTGGAGCTTCTCCAAATTGGGCCCCACATAACGTGGAGCTTCTCCAAACTGGGCCGCACATAACGTGGAGCTTCTCCAAACTGAGCCCCACATAACGTGGAGCTTCTCCAAACTGGGCCCCACATCACGTGGAGCGTCTCCAAACTGGGCCCCACATCACGTGGAGCTTCTCCAAACTGGGCCCCACATCACGTGGAGCTTCTCCAAACTGGACCCACATCGACTGGGCCCCACATAATGTGGAGCTTCTCCAAACCGGCCGCACATCGACTGGGCCCCACATAACGTGGAGCTTCTCCAAACCGGCCCCACATAACGTGGAGCTTCTCCAAACTGGGCCCACATAACGTGGAGCTTCTCCAAATTGGGCCCCACATCGACTGGGCCCCACATAATATTATGGAGCTTCTCCAAACCGGCCCCACATCGACTGGTCCCCACATAACGTGGAGCTTCTCCAAACTGGGCCCACATCGACTGGGCCCCACATAATGTGGATCTTCTCCAAACTGGGCCCCACATAACGTGGAGCTTCTCCAAACTGGGCCCCACATAATGTGGAGCTTCTCCAAACTGGGCCCCACATAACGTGGAGCTTCTCCAAACTGGGCCCACATCGACTGGGCCCCACATAATGTAGATCTTCTCCAAAATGGGCCCCACATAACGTGGAGCTTCTCCAAACTGGGCCCCACATAACGTGGAGCTTCTCCAAACTGGGCCCCACATAACGTGGAGCTTCTCCAAATTGGGCCCCACATAACGTGGAGCTTCTCCAAACTGGGCCGCACATAACGTGGAGCTTCTCCAAACTGAGCCCCACATAACGTGGAGCTTCTCCAAACTGGGCCCCACATCACGTGGAGCGTCTCCAAACTGGGCCCCACATCACGTGGAGCTTCTCCAAACTGGGCCCCACATCACGTGGAGCTTCTCCAAACTGGACCCACATCGACTGGGCCCCACATAATGTGGAGCTTCTCCAAACCGGCCGCACATCGACTGGGCCCCACATAACGTGGAGCTTCTCCAAACCGGCCCCACATAACGTGGAGCTTCTCCAAACTGGGCCCACATAACGTGGAGCTTCTCCAAATTGGGCCCCACATAACGTGGAGCTTCTCCAAACTGGGCCCCACATAACGTGGAGCTTCTCCAAACTGGGCCCCACATAACGTGGAGCTTCTCCAAACTGGGCCCCCACATAGCACGTGGAGCTTCTCCAAACTGGGCCCCACATAATGGAGCTTCTCCAAATTGGGCCCCACATAACGTGGAGCTTCTCCAAACTGGGCCGCACATAACGTGGAGCTTCTCCAAACTGGGCCCCACATAACGTGGAGCTTCTCCAAACTGGGCCCCACATCACGTGGAGCGTCTCCAAACTGGGCCCCACATCACGTGGAGCTTCTCCAAACTGGGCCCCACATCACGTGGAGCTTCTCCAAACTGGACCCACATCGACTGGGCCCCACATAATGTGGAGCTTCTCCAAACCGGCCCCACATCGACTGGGCCCCACATAACGTGGAGCTTCTCCAAACCGGCCCCACATAACGTGGAGCTTCTCCAAACTGGGCCCACATCGACTGGGCCCCACATAATGTGGATCTTCTCCAAACTGGGCCCCACATAACGTGGAGCTTCTCCAAACTGGGCCCACATAATGTGGAGCTTCTCCAAACTGGGCCCACATAATGTGGAGCTTCTCCAAACTGGGCCCCACATAATGTGGAGCTTCTCCAAACTGGGCCCCACATAATGTGGAGCCTTCTCCAAACTGGGCCCCACATAATGTGGAGCTTCTCCAAACTGGGCCCCACATAACGTGGAGCTTCTCCAAACTGGGCCCACATCGACTGGGCCCCCACATAATGTAGATCTTCTCCAAAATGGGCCCCACATAACGTGGAGCTTCTCCAAACTGGGCCCCACATCACGTGGAGCGTCTCCAAACTGGGCCCCACATCACGTGGAGCTTCTCCAAACTGGGCCCCACATCACGTGGAGCTTCTCCAAACTGGACCCACATCGACTGGGCCCCACATAATGTGGAGCTTCTCCAAACTGGGCCCCACATAATGTGGATCTTCTCCAAACTGGGCCCCACATAACGTGGAGCTTCTCCAAACTGGGCCCACATAATGTGGAGCTTCTCCAAACTGGGCCCCACATAATGTGGAGCTTCTCCAAACTGGGCCCCACATAATGTGGAGCTTCTCCAAACTGGGCCCCACATAATGTGGAGCTTCTCCAAACTGGGCCCCACATAATGTGGAGCTTCTCCAAACTGGGCCCCACATAACGTGGAGCTTCTCCAAACTGGGCCCACATCGACTGGGCCCCACATAATGTAGATCTTCTCCAAAATGGGCCCCACATAACGTGGAGCTTCTCCAAACTGGGCCCACATAACGTGGAGCTTCTCCAAACTGGGCCCCACATAACGTGGAGCTTCTCCAAATTGGGCCCCACATAACGTGGAGCTTCTCCAAACTGGGCCGCACATAACGTGGAGCTTCTCCAAACTGAGCCCACATAACGTGGAGCTTCTCCAAACTGGGCCCCACATCACGTGGAGCGTCTCCAAACTGGGCCCCACATCACGTGGAGCTTCTCCAAACTGGGCCCCACATCACGTGGAGCTTCTCCAAACTGGACCCACATCGACTGGGCCCCACATAATGTGGAGCTTCTCCAAACCGGCCGCACATCGACTGGGCCCCACATAACGTGGAGCTTCTCCAAACCGGCCCCACATAACGTGGAGCTTCTCCAAACTGGGCCCACATAACGTGGAGCTTCTCCAAATTGGGCCCCACATCGACTGGGCCCCACATAATATTATGGAGCTTCTCCAAACCGGCCCCACATCGACTGGTCCCCACATAACGTGGAGCTTCTCCAAACTGGGCCCACATCGACTGGGCCCCACATAATGTGGATCTTCTCCAAACTGGGCCCCACATAACGTGGAGCTTCTCCAAACTGGGCCCCACATAACGTGGAGCTTCTCCAAACTGGGCCCCACATAACGTGCAGCTTCTCCAAACCTCCATTTTGTTGGGTGATGTCGTCGTTGCACAGTACGACAGTAAACAAATAAATAAATAATTAACGTCTGCAATCTAAGAAAGGCCCCCAAAAAAAATAAAAAATAACGAAAAAAATTGAAGAATGTTCCGAAGAAGAAGCACCGTGGAACACGTGAGGATTCGATTCGACGGGTTTGTGAAGAAAACGAGTGAAATGACGAGGAAAGGCAAAATGTTCACGGGAAACAGAATGTCAGGGAAACACATTACCGCGTGTGACTGGACATGATGAGAAAGCTCCAAGTCTTGGGCGATTGGAACACGTTTCTCGAACACGGACGGGGTCGGCCTACCGAGTACTACCAATCGGTCGATGATGTTGTGGAGAGATTCGTGATCGCAAGTATGAGGAGGAAATCCTTTTAAAAAGATTTGAATAACACCTCAAACAATAATAACAATAATAATAATAATAACGATGATAGAGGTCAAATAATGAAGCAGGTGATTTGCGTGTTGTTCATTTGTCGAGGAAGAAGATTTCCAATGAAGAGGAAGAGTTCTGGGACAAACGACGTGCGTCGCCTGCCGGTTCATTGTCCTGCGTTCGAGTAGCAATCGCGGCAGGACGTCCAGTTACGCCGGGTCGGCACTTCACAGGTAACGGCGCGTCCTCTACCGCGGTGAGAAGTGGAGCGGAGTGTCGGCCATTGCGGTCAAGACCTGCAGCACCCGAGTTGAAGATCGTTGTCATGGCGCCGTTACGGCGCGTCCTATGATTGGTGAGCAGGTACCAGTACTCGTTTCGTAGATGTGACGTCATATCATTATACATACGATTATAAAATGTGCATTTACTGCCTGTTCTTGATAACACGACAGGTCGAAAGATTCATTAATTTATTTTAACCCCCTGAGACCCGTTGTGCGTTTGACCAGACTCGGTGCGGTGTTGTGGTAATAAAAACTTCTCCTCCGACACTGCAACGTTGCTGGTTCGAGTCGTACCATTTTAAATAGATGGTACGTGCTGCTTTGCTTGACGCTCAGCCTTTAAAAAGGAGAGAGCACCACCATAGGTTGGCAACCATAACATGATGCACGTTTTGATGTGCCTCATGGCTTCCCCCTCCTTTGGAGTTCCTTCTCATGGAAGACATATCATTATTGTCGTCATTATATGCTGCACATTGTGGCTGTTGAAAAAGTTATCGGATCAAGATACTCACAATAATCCAAGAAATCCTAAGGATTTCATTATTTTTTTAATACAAGTATTTGTTATGAGTTTTCCAAGAAAAAAAACAAAAACACATATATATATATATATATATATATATATATATATATATATATATATATATATATATATATATATATATATATATATATATATATATATATATATATATATATATATATATAGCCTGGTGTTGGCGTAGTGGTTAGAGTAGCGGCTTAAGATCCATGAGGTCCTGAGTTCAAGCCCCGTTGGCCACTTGAATTAATACACACCAGGAGGTTGACTCAACCTGTCATCCTTCCGAGGTTGGCGAAGTGAGTACCAGTGTACTGGGCCCGGTGTATGCCCCGGTTAAAATAGGTGTACCATATCCCTGTGTCGTAAGAGGTGACCATGGTTGCGTCAGGAAGGGCATCTGGTGTAAAACCTGTGCCAAATCATGATGCGGATCATACGGATGATCTGCTGTGGCGACCCCCAAAAGGGAGCAGCCGAAAGAAGAAGAAATATATTTATATATATATATATATATATATCAGGACTTGTTGAAAATAATAGCATTCATTGGTGTTTCTTGGACTATTGTATCGCGTTTGCAAAACTTTTTGAATGTTCTCGTCTATCTTTGGCAAAGACAGGATGTTGCAGAAGGAGCGCACCTCTCCTTCGAGTGTTGGAGTGTGCGTTCAAATCCTGACCCGACTAAAATGTCGGATTGGTGCTTCACGGGAAGGTTGTCGCATCGTGTGGAGTGTGGCGTACGGCAGATTGACTGGGCGGTCCCCAGTCTGCTTGCAATAGTTGCTGGACGTTCAAGATCCCATGGTGTCCTTCGCGAAGAGCGTACGAGTTATCGCCGGCATCTTGAACAAATTACAAATTGCTTCCAACTTCAAACACCAGGTCTAGGTCTTCGTCTTTGGCCAGGTCTTCAACAAATCAAACGCCAGGTCTTCGTAAAAGACTTTGGCCAAAAACTTTTCCCGGTCAACTGCACAATAACTTGGGAATAATTGGGGCCGTTGAATAAATAGTAGTTGTCGTAGCACTTCTAGCAGTGTGTGATTAAACGCACGAGAGACGGAAGCAAATTGAGTTTATATGAACACACTTGATGAAACTCCCACACGGCATTGTGCGGATCGGAGCGGTAAATGTGCATGGAATTAAAAATCCTTTTATCGGTAAATGTCGATTGTTATTTATTTTGCCCCAAAATAAATGCCTCTATAAAGTCTGTACGAATACAATGCACAAATCAACCGATGCTCGTTCACATTGTATTTGAGTCCGCATTGTGATTTCACAAATGGTTCGATTTTCAATGCAAAGGTAAGTGACGTGATTAAAATATGACTTCACTCGTTCATGAAACAAAAGCCTTTGCTATTCCTTCACTCTTCAAAAAAATTTTTTGCCTTTTTTCTTGTAGTTTACGCATTTTGGGGGATTTCTATTTTCATTGTTCCGCAGCAAGTGAACGGCTTCTTTACTTTCATCGAAATAACGTGAACCATTTTAACTTGCCTCAGTTTCGGAAAATGAACCAACGCGAATGTATATCCTGTACTTACAATGAAAATCCTCTCACCGCTTATCAAGTACTACCTTTGTGTCATTGAGTATACGTGATTGCAATAATGTCACAATGTTGTGGTTTTGTGTGAATTCTTGCAATTCTTTGCAACCCATCCACGTAATCAATATACATGTGATTAAAATGTAATGTAATTTATATTTTTTTGAAAAGCCAAAGCTTAATCCTGAGGAGGAGTAGCCTTGGGATGCCCTGACCATCCGTGCACCCCTTTCCTTTTATTCGGGGGAGGGGGATGTATTGTATGTTCATTTCATCAGACGTACCTATTGTGCTTGCCATATATATTTTAAAAGCTCTTTGACTGTGTGGAAACCTCACCCCACTCTCCCAATGGCAAAGAGCCTGGACCCACCCTTTGACCTTTCTTAAACAAAATATATGTGAAAGCAAGCATATAGGATATTTGCATCGAGTTGAACACGTAGTTTGTGTTCGCATTTTGATTAAATTGAACAATGCAACATCTTGCTGTCTGCTTGTAGGATTAGTGCTAAGAATGCAAGGGTCTTGGTCCTGGTATCATCCAGGAAATGAGAAATTTGTTATTAAAGTCTGTTTTTGGTCATATTAACAAGGGTTTATCATACAAGTCTGTTACATCACAAACAAACAAACAAACAAAAATGGAAAACTAAAATATTAGCATTCTTCTTCAGTTAAAAAGTACAAAATGTTGTGAAAGGACTATAATAATTGTATTAATGTTAACCATTGGTACTCAAGGGGCAGATCCAGTGGGGTTGAAGATTTGGACAAACCCGTTTCCCCTCCTCCCTCCCCCATTTGGCCAAACCCATCACAGCCCCCTTTATGTAAATGGCCTTAAAAAAAAAAAATATATATATATATATATATATATATTCACAGGGATGCTTATTCAATGACAGACATGACTAAAACGGATATACAGTATCATCTACAAATTAATGAAGGTTGGCAATTCCTCCAATAATTAATTCCCATCGTTATTTTTCAGTGAAGGACGAGTTCAACATTGGTCTCATCAATGAATGTAGACATGGAAGAAACACACTCCTGTTTTTGGCATTTTTGCACAGCCAATCAGAATGTAGAAGCTCACAGGGATGCGAAGGCTTTTAATAGGACACTCCTCCCCTCACTCTCCCCCATTATAAATGATAACCTGTGCAAGATAACTGCACATGGAGATCATTGAACAGATACATTTTGTCATCACAATGTAAAGCAACTATTAATTTTGTGTGCCACCACAAATTGGAATGGTTGTGTGAAGGACACTCTTGGTAGATAATTGAATTTGAGCGGTTAGTTCAGTTAGATTGGATAGTTGATGGAACTCAAAATAGGTTACCAAAAGTGACCAATGCTAAACATGAAGGAAGACTTCCAAATTAACCGGCAGTATTTAATCATTGATGGTATGCATGTGCAATGCCCCAACATTCAACTCTGCCAATTAAGAAGTCATTGTCAGGATTAACTCAATAGTTCTGTGACTGTCTGAGATGGAGGTCAGAGATTTGGATCGGTCTTACAAGTCTGAAGAATGAAAGTTTAACATCAATTTCAAAGATAAGAGAGCACGTGTTTGATGACGTTGTAGTGAGTGTCATGCTCACTGTAATGTGGTACCCCATGAGAGGTGTGAAACAGGGTTGGTTTAGGGTGTTGGTTGCACATCCTCGAAGCCATAAGGGACAGTTATGCATTGCCTACATAAAGTCAACACCCCCTTTCAGCATTTTCACCTTTTGTTGCCTTGTAGCCTGGAATTAAATTGCATTAAACCAGACTTTTTCCACTTTTATTCATACATTGTAACCCACAACTTCAAAGTGAAAAACAAATTTCTGAAAATTAATTAAAAATACAAAACTAGAATATCTTGGTTGGATGTGTCCACCCCCACCCCCCTCCCCCTAGTTAATACTTGGTGGAAGCAACTTTGACAGCAATTACAGCTGTGAGTCTATCCGGATCGGTCTCTACAAACTTTGCACACCTTGATTGGGCAATATTTGCCCATCCTTCTGCACAAAACTGTTCAAGCTCAGTCAAGTTGTCACATGGGGAATATTGATGGACAGCAATCTTCAAGTTATGCCACAGATTTTCGATTGGATTTAGGTCGGGGCTCTGATTGGGACACTCAAGAACGTTTATCTTGTTGTTCCGTAGCCACTCCAGTGTAGCTATGGCTATGTGCTTCAGGTCGTTGTCATGCTGAAAGGTGAACTTCCGTCCCAATTTCAGCTTTCTTGCAGAGGGCAGCATGTTCTCCTTTGGGATTTTTCTGTATTTTGCTCCATACACTTTCCCTTCTATTCTGACAAGTGCCCCAGTCCCTGCTGATGATAAACATCCCTGTAACATGATGCTACCACCACCATGCTTCACAGTCGGGATGGTGTTCTTTGGGTATGTGCTGTGTTGGGTTTGTGCCAAACGTAACGTTTTGCATTTAGGCCAAAAAGTTCCATCTTGTTTTTGTCAGACCACAAAACGTTTTGCCACATGGCTTCAGAATCTCTGGAGTGGTTTTTTTTGCAGACCATAAATGGGACTCGAGGTGGGATTTTTGAGTAATGGCTTTCTTCTTTTCACTCAGAGGTCACTTGGTTTGGCAGCCATATTGGATATACCCTAAAACCTACAAAAATACACCACTCAAAAGAAGTCCTGGGGAAGATCTGCAATCTCTGATTGCTCTTTTTATTGTTTACAATTGTTATTGTAAGGGGGGTGGATACTTATCCAACCAAGATATTCTAGTTTTGTATTTTTAATTAATTTTCTGAAATTTGTCGAATTTGTTTTTCACTTGAAAGTTGTGGGTTACGATGTATAAATAAAGGTGGAAAAAGCATGATTTAATGCAATTTAATTCCAGGATATAAAGCAACAAAAGGTGAAAATGTTGATAGGGGGAGTGGACTTTCTAATAGGCACTGTATGTATCGGACAGGCCGACCATGAAAACATCATCAGACCAGCATTTTATGAAAACAGTCTTCCTTTTCCATTTGTGAAGTGCTATCACTTCATCTCCACAGAAGTTAAAAGGTATATACACACTATAGATATATATATATATATATATATATATATATATATATATATATATATATATATATATATATATATATACCGATAGTGTGTAATTAATCCTGAGGTATATACACACAGATAAAAGGTATATACACAAAGAAGGTATATACACACTATACTATATGGGCTTGGGTGGTAACCACTTTCCTCCACCAGCACTAAAATAATTTGTTTTGCATGGTCTTAGATGTCAGCCAACCTTGGTTCCATCGAGCAACTCTGGGACACCCAAGGTAAACACATGTGAGTCTGACCCCACATTTATGAACCTGACCACTGCCAACAAAAACTGGTCCTCCAAGATGAGGGGAACCACATCCTCCAAGCCAACATTGTTAGGCTTATCAGAAATATGCATCACCATCCAACTGCCTGCACTGCTGCTAGAGAGGTCCAACCCAATGTTAACTAACGTGTTAAAATGATGCAACCCCTAACCGCATCTGGTGTGCTTATTTTGAGATGATTACATCCAAGCCCCACCAAGATGCATTGCAAAATGCAGATGAAATATTGCTTTCACTGAACTCGTAACAAAACTTTTCACATGATGTTTGATTTTTCTCATTTCCCCTCTTTCATTTTGATTACATTTAACTTTATGTGAGCAGTATATAATGGACCTTATGCTGTCAAAGCAATGGTTGTGAATATTCCTTCAGCATCTTTAGTGTCAAAATTGAATTTCACCACATTGCTTGTATACTTGGGATCATTGCTTTACTGGAAGATGAATCCCTGCCGGATGAGTCTTGTTCATGAGGGAATGACATGATGAATCGGAATCTGTCTCTACTTGCCAACAGTCATGGTGCTATCAATTTTGTGTATATCACTGACACCAATGCTGGCAGTCCCAAACTTGTACTAATCCTCCATCATGCTTCACTGTCGATATTGTACGTTGACTGAAATACTGTTCGCCTCTCCAGCATAAAACAAAATGTTGTTGCTTGTTACCAAACAATTCAAACTTTTGTGGTGGGTGCATGTGTGTAGCTTTGTTTATCTCTCTTTGTCGTCTGATGCCAATTTTTACCCCGTGCATGCAAAGCGAAAAGCAGGGTGAGCAATTGGTTTATGTCAGTCTGTCTATATGTTTACAAACGTCAGTTTATGATCGAGGAACAACTTGATTTCAGTTGAATGTTATATTTTGAACACGAATCGGAACATGAATCTTAAAACAAACCTGTAGTTTAGCAGTATGTTGGCTCTGAATTTGTCCCAATTGTGCATGTGCAGAGAAGAGTGAGATTTAAATTCTGTCTGCCGGTCTGGCAATGAAACAAAATTGAGTCATTATAAACAGGAAATGTACTGTTTTTAAAGATGTCATAAAGGACCCCAACAACAGGCACGAAGAACTCACGTAACATATCAAATCAGGTGGTATAAAAGACACCACATCAACGGCTGTAAACTTCCAAAAAAACATTTTTTTCTACAACTTTCAAAATCTTTATTTTATTTCAGTTGAATTATATACTTGAACATTGGAGAACACAACTCACCTTTTTGGCACTTTCAAAACCCTTCCATTTAGCAGTACTTGGATAAAATATTATGGAATTTTACATTATCACAACCATTCAAATTTGCCTCTCGTAGACTCCGCCCATGTCCTTGTTTCTCAAGACAGCATGGGGTAAGGTGTTCTATGAACTCTAGTTATTCCCGTGCTTTCGAAGAAAAGCGGGAATATTGTGATTGTCTCCGCCGTCCGTCCGTACGTCCGTCTGTCTTACTCTGTAACTCCTCCGACACCGTTTGAAATAGGAACTTGAAACTTTGGGACTTAGTAGATATATGTATGGGGAAGTGCACAACACTTTCGGATTTTTGATATGACCCCTAGGGGCCTGGCCAGAGGGGTTGGGGTCATGGGGGTCGATTTAAAAAAAAATATTGTCTTACAGCTTTTTAAAACAAACATATTCATGAGTTATACATTTAACAACATAACCGGGCGTAGTGGCGTGCGCCTGTAATCCGGCGACTCGGAGGCTTGGGTTGGAGTTTGCTTGAGGACGGTTGCTCTGCGCTGGGGCACGCTATGAGAGGGTGTAGGGCAGCCCGAAATCATGGCGAAACCCAATCCTTATCCCTGTGTCGTAAGAGGCGTCCAGGGTTGCGTCAGGAAGGGCATCTGGCGTAAAACCTGTGCCAAATCAGTATGCGGATCATAATGAATGATCCGCTGTGGCGACCCCTAACGGGAGCAGCCGAAAGGAGAACAACAACATTTAACAACATCTTTTTTAAACACATGATGATCAGAGGTTTCTTGGGGGGAAGGGGGTGCTTTGCAGATAGGGGGTCAAAATAGCTCCTCCTACACCGTTTGAGATAGGAACTTGAAACTTTGGAACATAGTAGATATATGTATGGGGAAGTGCACAACACTGTTGGATTTATGATATGACCCCTAGTGGCCGGGCCAGAGGGGGTGGGGTCATGGGGGCTGATTTTTTTTTTTAAGTGTATTTACCATTGCACATGGTAAATTATTTTATAAAGAACTTACTTATGTGGCCCCCATGAGTGACAAACAGTCACAGGTTTTACTGTATTTATCTAATTGATTATGAATAATTATAATTAATATTGTACACAGTTCATTCCTATGATTAAATTGATGCACAGTTCTATATTGCTGGACAGTGTTAAATTAATGTTTCATGAAATGTTGACATGCCTGCAATGACTTCTGATTTAGTAAACATAGTAAGTCTTTGGTCATAAAGCACATCAAATAGAAAAGAATAGTCAATCCATTTTGCAAGATAAAATTTCACCTAGTGTTAATGGGACAAAGCAGTGCGCGCGGGAATATGCGATGATGTGCCATCGACAACATAGTTCGAGTTACCTTTGCTTTGGTTACCTCTCTCAACTGCTATTTTCAACTAGCTAAATGTCGTTGAGAGAACTTTGAGCTGTTGTGTGATATTATTGTTCTCAAGGTAACATTCACATCTGTATTTATAGCAATTTTTGTTCTCATCAGTCTTCTATCATAAAAATACTTCACATCACTTCTGGAAACATCTTCGACATGTATATTTAATTGTAAACAAACGTACTCTCTTTAGTCTTGGATACAGCTGTTACTGCAACATGGAGTCTTGCCATGATTTTTCACATTGTCATTAACTGGCCAAAACTATGATTTCTACATTTCATACAAGATTTCAGTCTTTGCAGCTCCAACTGGATTCACACAATGATACCTACGACAAGACATCGTATTACAGTACCTTTTATAGGCTTTATGTTGGTGTGGCATGTGTGATTGAATGATGACCATGGATCAAACCCCTACAAAATTGTCTCATGAGATCTCATCAGATTTCATGAGAAATTGGAGTAAGGTTTTTGTAAAAGAAGTGGAAACTGGCAACACAGTCCCTCCTTTTCTCTCTTCACTCCAATCCCTCATCACAGACTAGTTCCGAGAGCAACTGGAGCTGGTGGTCGCTTAATGCTGTATTTCTCAACTGTGTTTCTGCCCTGTCTTTGCAACTGTATTTGCTCTTCTGCAAGTCTTTCTCTGATAGTAATCCACCTTATTCTTGGAAAATTGTGAACCTCAACCCTTCCACAAAGTCTGATTTCTTTAACAACAGTTTCATCAGCCTTATTCCCATTTCAATGAAAGTGATAGATCTCAAGTATTGTATTTTTCTCCAACTTTCTGATCTCTGATCATCAGTTTGGTTTCGCCATTGGCTATTTTACTCTAAAAATGCTGATTCGTCTTTCTCAATGGATATATGCAAGGAATCTCGAACAAGAGTCCATGGCCATATTCATGGACATGTTAGGTACATAATATTGCTTTCCATGCCATTGAGGCTGGCATGCCACAAGGAGCAGATTATGAGGACCAATCATATTTTTGACAACAATGATGTTTCTTCTTCCTGGAAAATGCTCTGCATCGTTTTCTTGATTGTGCCATTTTGTGTAGAACAGTATGCACACCAAACATCTGGAAATAGCAGTTATTGCAACATCCGTGTCTGCAGATCTGGAAAGAAGCATTCATTCGTCAACTTTCCTAAACGTGTCCATCAATGCTGAAAATATCTACAGTCTCATTCTGCCCCTACAAAGATAGGCTAGTGAATTCCCCAATCTACTTTTCTCAGAGAGGTGTAGTTTCTGGAGTTCCTTTGTCTATCAGCCATCACCTCTCTTGGCAGATCATAATTTCTATCTTTGCTTCCAAGCCTGATCAACATGATATTCCCAACACTGCCAAGTCCATTCTGAACTGTTCACCACTCATTCAGTGTACAAGGCCTTCATCCAAGGACCATGGAGTATACATCCCCACTCTGCTAGTGCAGCTACTTCCTATCTTGCTCCAGTAACAGTGACTGAATATAAGACAAGCCGGTAGGCGACGAGGGATCCGCTAGGATCGAAGCACTGGATACGATGCTTTTCATTCTGACCGATCCACCGACGAAGATTCATTGCCAAGATGTATTGGTTCACATACAATTGTCCCTCTGCCTGGCAAGATTTTTCCTATTGCATATTTTGCCAACTGGCACTCCTCATAAAAAACGACGGTAAATAGACACCCTATTTTTGAAGGACTACCATTTGAAAAATAATCGGTTTGCTGGTTTGTGCTGTGGAGCCTCGCATTGCAGACACGCACGCGCGCACACACACACACACACACGGAAAACCCGATAAACTTTTCTCAATGCTCTTGTTTGACCACACCTCCTGAGCCACACAATATTTTTCATACGCCACTTCTACTTTCCTATGCCACTCCCACTTTCCGACGCCACTCTCACTTTTCATCAACCACGTCCACTTTCCCGAAGCTCCGCCCACTTTCCTAAGCCCCTCATAAAAAATGACGGTAAATAGACACCCGATTTTTGAAGGACTACCATTTGAAAAATAAAACCTAAATCAAAAATTGGCTCGAGTGAAATTTTCTAAATATCTCGAAGTGTTTAATTCCGAAGTCTCATTTCTCTACATTCAAAACTGAAGGACAAGTATTGAAAATACTGTACACGGTTTTTCGGCTGCTGCACAGCAACGGTTAGTTGCTAGGCAACAAAATTCAAACGCGCACATTCCCAGACCATATGGCACCTGTTGGCAAAGTTTCATCGAAATCGGTTTGCTGGTTCGTGCTGTGGAGCCTCGCGTTGCAGACACACATACACACAGACAGAGAGACGGAAAACCCAACAATAAGGGATATCTAGCATATATAGCGAATCCAATTATTTGAGTATTGGCATCTCTCGGTAGGAGAGAGAATCATTGTCTGTTTCATGCCAACAGCAGGCAAGTTGGTGATTTTTTTTCCAATATTTTGCCTGCTCTTGTTGTACCTGCCTCTTGGACTACCCAGAAAACCTTTGCTGACTTTCTTTGCTTCTCCTCTGCAAAGGTTTTCAGGCAGTTGCACATCCAATCCACGACACACACATACACACACACACACACACACACACACACACACACACACACACACACACACACACACACACACACACACACACACACACACACACACACTTATACCATCT
>NC_140962.1:36860286-36877786 GCF_056783735.1 Eptatretus burgeri
TGAAGTGGTAGGCCACACAAGCTCACAGAACGGGACCGCCGAGTGTTGAAGCACACAGTGCGGGAAAATCCTCTGTCTTCATTTGCAACACTCACAACCGTGTTTCAAACTGACTCGGGAAGCAACGTCAGCACAAGCACTGTTTGTTGAGAGCTTCATGGAATTGGTTTCCATGGCTGAGCAGCCGTGCACAAGCCGAATATCACCATGCGCAATGCCAAGCGTCGGCTGGAGTGGTGTAAAGCTCACCGCCATCGGACTCTGGAGCAGTGGAAACACGTTCTCTGGAGTGATGAATCACGCCTCACCATCTGGCAGTCCCACAGATGAATCTGGGTTTGGTGGATGCCAGGAGAACGCTCCCTGCCCAAATGCATAGTGCCAACTGTAGAGTTTTGTGGAGGAGGAATAATGGTCTGGGGCTGTTTTTCATGGTTCGGGCTAGGCCCCTTAGTTCCAGTGAAGGGAAATCTTAACGCTACAGCATACAATGACATTCTAGATGATTCTGTTCTTCCAACGTTGTGGCAACAGTTTGGGGAAGGCCCTTTCCTGTTTCAGCATGACAATGCCCCCGTGCATGAAGTGAGGTCCATACAGAAATGGTTTGTAGAGATCGGTGTGCAAGAACTTGACTGGCCTGCACATAGCGCTGACCTCAACCCCATTGAACACCTTTGGGATGAATTGAAATGCCTACCGCGAGCGAGACCTACTCGCCAAATGTCAGTGCCCGACCTCACTCATGCTCTTGTGGCTGAATGGAAGCAAATCCCCACAGCAATGTTCCAACATCTTGTGGAAAGCCTTCCCAGAAGAGTTGAGGCTGTTATAGCAGCAAAGGGTGGGGGGGGGGACCAACTCCAAATTAATGCCCATGATTTTGGAATGAGATGGTGGACAAGCAGGTGTCCACATACTTTGGGCCATGTAGTGTATGATTAGGATTGAAAGGGATGGATGAAATGTAATTGGTGAGTATGTGCTCATTTTTGATTGGATAATTTTGCACACACCAATGAGTAGATTAACGTTTAATTGCCCAACCAATCGACAAACGTTCCGCGCAATGATTTCTGTCATGTTTTAAATTAACAATTGTACAATTTAATTTGGAATATCACCCTTTGCATTTTTTTTTCGTTTATGCTATTCAATGTCTGTAACCATAGATACACCAATTCTGAGTACCAGTCGAGGCCTGGTATTCTGGGGAGGGGGGAGTATCGACTTGTACAGTATGTTGCCCTTATGAACCCCATTTCTCGGAGACAGACGGAGGAAGCCAAAATACCTTACTATATTCTGCAGTTCTCATAAACAAATACAGAGGTATCGCTGAACAGAGACTTGCATGCTGAAGGTATGGTTGATTGTTGAGCATGGGTTTGAAAATGAAAGCAACTCCAAACTTCACTCTTTGAATTTGATTTTGGGAATCAAACACCAGGTGTGTATATCTTCAACAATTTCTGCAGTGATTGATGACTCGACTGTAGAGCACTGCCTTTATCAAACGACGCCATTAATTTTAATTGTAATCGAGTCTTTCTTGAGAATGTTCTGAGCCTGTCTGTGTTGCTTGTGTTGGCAGTACTATGGCGTAAAGGTGTACATCATACCATACGTCATTATGAAAACTCTCACTGGACAGGATGTGCCGCATATTCATATTAAATTAATGCCATCACATGCTGTAGTGAAATGAATGTATCACGACAAAGTCTTTGTCAGTATGTAGAAGTTGTTGGAGGATATGAATTGATCAGTCATTATTGGGTCAGTGTTTAATAAAAATTATAGTTTAAAATACAAAGTAATAGACAGTGCAGTAATGTATTCCCTTAAAAGGAACTTCAGCGCAGGGGGAGGCCTTGGTTACATTAAAGCCTGCACTGTAGTTGCCAACCGCTGGTTGTTTGTCTGTACTCCACCCTTTTCAATTTCTGAGTGTCCAGGGAAGTAAAATATGTTGACGGTGATGATTAAAAGTTTTCGCAAAGTTGAATACATTGACAATCTATAGACGAAACTCTGAGAGAGGTGTGTGTGTGTGTGTGTGTGTGTGTGTGTGTGTGTGTCGCCATGTTTCTCAGAGATGGCTGAATGGGTATTCGTCAAATTTTCAGAGGTTCATCAGTGAATGCTTGGGAGTATTTCAAGCAAACAGAAAAGTTTTTTTTAATCGCTCTATAGTGCCTAAGCATTTGTAGCAAAGTGAAATGTAATATTAAATGATCCCTAACCCCATTCCTTCATGGGTGTAGGGAAGTATTTTAGGCACCGACAAAAAAATAGCAAATTTATTTCTTCAAAAAGGTAACAGGGTTAGAACGGCACCGGGCAACGTCGGCTAGCCACTCACCTTGAAGTGCTGACGACTTTTCGGATTTTTTTTATCCCACTGCTGTCATAGATAGATCCACAGAAGGGTTACAAGAATATGGCCTGGTAGGTGTTGGGATTCTTCTTTCTGACATCTGATCAATAATGGAAGAAAGAAACGTTGGAGTGTGAGTGGAAATAAAGTTCCATTCCCAGATATGTTGTAACCCCTCCCCCCAACAAAAATCTTGTTTCGTAATCCCTAACTGAATGACTTTTGGAGAAGATCCTTTCAATGTATGGAACACACTCACCTTTCATACCAATGCTTTCCGACATCATGGAAGTGTGTCTGTCCCTTCTCATAAACAACACATGGCCAGAGAAAGGTGCATCTGCTGTTGAGAGTTAAAACGAGAATGCGAAATAGAATCAAGCAAGACATGTTGTAGTCACTCCTCCACATTTCCATAAATGTACCAAAAGTCAAGGAATCTGGTCTGCTTATCTGACCCGCAATCTGACCCGGGAAGGTTACCCCGTTATTTTTCTCCTATTGAAGAGTGGGGATCAAGAAGGCTTTGCCCCAATTCCATCATCCATTGAGCTGCCCTGCGAAGGGCAGCTACACAGGAGGTACTCCCACGGAGTGGGTTTTCAGATTTCTTTGCGTTTTTTGTGTTTTGCGGAATGAAGGGATTTACGGTGGCCGGAGTGCAAATCCTGCCATCAACCTCCTAATAAGAAGTAACCCAACTGCAGGAGGACATCCGCAGACACAGTTGGGCACTAGATATAGATGGCCGTTGGCTCACAAGGAGCTCCTCCGCCCTTTGACAGGTTTTGTTTTTAATCCTGCTGGGTGTCCATACCCAAACACCCTCCTCACCAAAAAACCTGGTGGGGGAGACGGTTTAGTCGCCGACAACCCGACCATGGAACAGGTTAGTGCAGGTTTACATGATACCTGAAGCAAGTCACAGATCTAATCTGGCCTGACCTGACAAAGGCCTGACCTAACAAAACCATATTAACTTATCAATTATTCCTTAACAACCTAGTACATGCATGCCTTGGAGAACATTTATGTGAAGTTTTCCCTCGATCTGTCCACCTGCTCTGGAGAAGAAGGTTTTTAAAATGTCTTAAGGTAAATCCAATATGGCTGCCAAACCATGTGACCTATGATGTCATATGTGTGAACCTGTTTTTTTTGTTCCTCATGGATAAGGTCATATCTGTAAAGTTTCATCTCGATCTGTTAAGCCATTACAGAGAAGAAGATTTTTGAAGGTTAAAAAAAACAAAAAAAACAATATGGCTGCCGAATCACGTGACCATGGACATCATCAAAAACTTTTTTATGGACCATTTTATCCCTCGATGACCCTCAAAAATTTTCATACTTATCGGTTGTAGCGTTCTACATATGCAATTTTGACGTCATAACGAAGGCACTGATGACATCATAAAAAAATCACTCATTTCCCATGAGGAGTACTTGCTATGTGCCAAGTTTCAATTCTTTCCTTCATGTGGTTTCAGAGATACAGAGGTCCAAAGTTTTTCCATTTTTCCAACATGCCTGTCACACCACGTGACCTATGACGTCATATTTATGATTAAACTATTCTACATGAGGAGTCTCACACTCTCACACCAATGGTGAAAATTTTGTCTCAATCCGACAAGTGGTTGCAGAGAAAAACACGAAAGTTCTGCGTGGACAAACAGATAGACAAACAAACACACGGACCCAAACACAATACCCTCTCCTTCGGCGAGGGTAACTAGAAAGAGTAATCAGAGATTACAGACCCTTGCCAGAACTTGAGGTTTTTTTTGGCATTTGTGTTCTGGTGTGTTACGTAATTCATGAGACATAATTAGAACTGCCACTTTTTAACTGCTGGCAGTGATGACCCACGTTGATGCAACCCCTTTTTGATTGGACACTTGACCCTGACCCATGACGTTTTTCATTATTACCCTCGCCGAAGGAGAGGGTATTGCGTTCGGGTCCATTTTTTGTTTGTTTGTTTGTCTGTCTGTCTATTTGTCCACACAGAAATTTCGTGTTTTTCTCTGCAGGTCACAATCTCCTGTCGGTTAGGCCATCATTCGTGTTCTTCTGTCTTGATCTTGAAACGGAACGGTTCAAAGACCCTTCATACCAGCATCAGTTTGGAAGAAATGGTTTAGTGAAGTCAGCATGCCACAAAATGGGGGCATAAGTCAGTTTGCCTTCAGGATATGGAACGCCTCCTCATGCTGTGATGTCCAATGCTTGGAGGCATCTGTGCACTTTTTTCATTAACTTAATGTGACAAGGTCATTCAAGTAACCAGTTACTCCTGCAAGGTGCTGAATATAAAAACAATCATCGCTTGCAGAGCAGATAAACTCTCAGATGTGTTTCAAAGTCTTAGATTGCTTCCATTCAGACACAATGGGAGTCTTCTCCAGGTCAGTACCTATACCTTGGCTGGAGATGACCTGTTCCAGGTAAGGTACTTCTGAGCAAAAGAGATGACATTTGATGGGCTTCAGTCGTAATTTGTGGCCCATTATTTGTGTCAATACTGAGTCCAAACCTGCTAAATGTTCTTCGATGGTCCTGAAGAATATTAAAATGTCGAAATATACAATAAGCTGCTCATAATTCAGATCTCCGAAACGAAATATCATCAATTGCTGAAACATAGCAGGGGCATGTTACACAGCCTGAACAACATGGTGTTGTATTCATGGAGGCCTATAAGTGTCACGAATGCCATTTTTACATTGTATTCTTCCTTCGTGGCCACCTGATTATAGCTGCTGGTTAAATGTGGGGTTGCCAACCAGCAGGCCCCACTGAGGACACCAAATGTTTCCTTGATGCTTAGCAAAGCGAAGGCATCTTTCGTAGTTTTAGCGTTTAACTTATGATAGTCCGCGTATACTTGCAATGAACCATCCTTCTTGCGAAGGAGATCGACAGGGGAAGTGTATGGACTTTTCAAAGTTGAATGATATTGTGCTTTAGCAATTTACTGATGTCATCCTTTTTTTTTCTTTTTTTTTCAGGAGCGAGGCTCATAGAAGAGCAATGTAGAACTGACAGTAGAACAAACATCAAGAGAATGAAAGAACAGGAAAAGAGGAGAGGGAGGAGGGGAAGAAACGTTGAAACTAGCAACTAAGATGATTGGGTTGGGAAAGTTTAATGGGGGTAATAAAGATCATGGCTCAGAATTAGGAATGACAGGAGATGGTGATGTGTTGCTTACTTTTGAAGCCCTGGAGGGAATAGTGAGACAGAAGGAAGGTGATTCAATCGACAGGAGAAGCGAGGAATGCAGTTGAGGTGTGTAGAAAGCCCAGGAAGTCTAACCAGGAGCGGGTTTCTGGAAAGATGTGTGCGTCCTGGAGTAGATAACTGACAGAGCAAAGGGAGCAATGTCAGAAAATAGATGGTAGAAAACAGAAACCACCGGCCTGCCTGCAATGTGAAAGCGACAGATCCTGTACTTCGGCCTCACCATGGGAGATTCCAATAATTTTGATAGGTTTAGATTACGCATAATACAGGAGAGACATATGTAATATGCGGCACCAGCCCATACTCATAGTGGAGAGCAGTACTCCATTGAGCTACGGACAAGGGCCTTGTCGACTTGAGTCGCTCTGATTTTCCAAAGAAAGACTTGGATCGACGGAGGATGCCCAGTCTGTGGCTGGCTTTGGAGGCTTGCTTTTTTTTGTTATACATGTGCCTCGACTCATGGAAGAGCTGTGAAACAGAACATATCAGGACACAACATAACAAAGGGAACAATAGTAGAAAAGGGAAACACCAATAGCAGGGCGAAGGGAGAAAGTAGTTAGAGACTGACAAACAAGAGATGTAGGTAACGACAAGGGGTAAGGGAGAACGCAAAGGGTGGACAATATGGATACATATTGCAGCATTTTTGGGAGTGGTGGGGGTGGAGAGTGGTTTAACAGATGTGTGATTTTGTTTTGGGGATTACTTGAGATGGTGGTGAACAGCTGTCTTGGAGACCTTGAGGGAAGAATAAGGTTGAATAGAGTATGGTAGGTGGTTCCATACGTTGATAAAATGAGGAATAAATAAGTGGAGGTGAGCTGTGGTTTTGGATGTAGTACACAGTTTCACTAGGAGGGGTAGCTGGTGAACTGCGTGCATCCTGAAGTTAGCCGGGGGGGGGGGGACAGAGCATGGAGACGGCAGAGGGTACAATTCCAGAAATAAAGCAGAAGAAGACAGAGTCACCACCGACCTTTCAGCGATGGAGAAGTGATAGGCCCATAGACTCAGCTTCATCGTGAGAGATTCCAATGATATTGAAAGCCTTTATTTCCATGGTGTCAAGCTGAGCAAGATGGGAGGCAGGGGAGCCAGCCTCGAGGGAAGGGCAATACTCCATTGAGCTGTGGATGAAAGCCTTGTTGGTGGATAAGGACTCTGGTGTACCAAGAAAGGACTGTGCACAACATAGGATTCCAGGAGGAGAATGCAAGTTGTTTTAAAGCAACTGCCTCACCACCGGATTTAGAGTACCAGGAGCGGGAGGATGGGTAAAATATCGAAAGATGAGATTGGATGAATCTGTGCATATGAGAGAGCAGGTTTCTGTGGAAGAATTCCCAGGCTGAATCAATATTAGTAGCGTAAATATAGGAGACCAGTCCTGAAGTTAATGGCTGCTTGCAGTCCCTGCCCGTCTGCCTGAGTGAACTGCCAGACTCACCAGTACAGAGGCTGTTCTTTGAAAATGGCCAGAGAGATGTTGACCTTCACAATCGGATAAGCCAATTGGGACAGAGGACAAGCAAGATACATTGGTGGGAAAATTGGTCACCACCAAATCCAAGAGGGAAGATTTGCCATTGGGAGAAATCTGGGTGGGAAAGTTCACAGATTGAGTCAGATTCATGGAGTCACAGAAGTCCTTTGCTGAAGTGCCATGGCTGGTGAGAGAGGTACCAACACCAAGCCAATTGACAGGGTGCAAATGAAGTCACCATATATGAGGAAGAAAGAGTTGGGGATGAGTGATTAAAAGTTGGTCCTTGTCATGAGAGAGAGAGAGAGATGTAGATGGAGTCATCGCTGTTGTGAGGACAGTACAACACACAGACAAACATGAGGTTTGAGTGGAGGGGATGTCGCAGCCAGAGGTGCTCCTGGGGTTTTGGTTTGGGTATAAGAGCACCACATGGAGAGTGAGAAATTGAGTTTTTGATGTAAAGCGCAACTCCGCTGCCAAGACGGGGTTCAGGTTGATCAAACTGGAGGAGACAATGGCCAGCGAGAGACACGATAAGGATTCAGGGACATCCTGTGGGAGGAAGGATTTATCAAGTAGATAATGTCTGGTTTATCAGCAGTGGCCTCCATTGAGAGATCTGTCAGGTTGGAAGGAAGCCTCAGATGTTTGTGGTCCACACAGTTAGGAACAGGGTGAGAGGAGCTGCTGATAGGACGTGGGGGTGTGTAAATGATCAAGGAGATTGTGCGAGGCGCGTGGAAGCCAGAGAGGGGTGTGTGGAAGAGAAGAAGCCAGGAGGAGCGGCCGGTGGGGGTGGGGGGGGCTGAGAGGCGGTGAGACGAGGTTGAAGTTGAGGGGGGATGGTACTGACATGGGGAGGTTTGACACCATGAATGGATGTGAAGGGGAAATATTTGTTGGGTGCACATGGCCTTTGAAAAGTTGATGCCCCAGGATTCCCAGACTGGATAACCTGTTACATGTTTCAGAGGTGAGGTAGTGGTGAGAATGCTTTTGGTTGAAAGTGAAAGAGGAGGCAGGATGAACTCAGCGTTTTGGAGTAAAGAGGTTTTGTGAAATAAGCCTCAATGTAGAAGAGAAAAGGAAGAGATTTTGATGAAGAAGAAGCAGAAGAATGAATGAATGAATGAATGGGTTGTTCATTATGGAGTAATAAGCAGAGTAAGGCACCTTAAGATGCACCAGCAGAGTACCCATATAATGGGCAATCTTGTTCCATGCATGCAACGTGTTCTTCTGATGCATACCTTTATTTGGGTGGTGTATAGGCAATTGATAGCTCTGTATCGGCAAAAAAGACCCGGGTTACGTGCATGAAGCAAAAACGTACCTTCTGATTATAATTCAAAACACTTCATTGCACTGGAAAACATGGGGATAGGAATACTGTACTGCAAATGGTGGAGACTTGTAATAACCTCTCCCACCTGGAGGCGGCACTACACAATACACATTTACATGGAGAATTTGCCTACCACCCTCCCACTCACCCCCACCCAAGACCACTGGCAGAGATTTAAAAAAATACCCCCGATACATGAATTGGGGTCATGCTGATCTTCTGTTGCAAGTCTGGATGTAATTGGCCCAGAACTGTCGGAGTTGTGCCACAACCAAACAAACCCACATCAGAAACATACTCTGAACAGAGCATTGATGCTGCCGAAGCAGTCTCCTGGGCTATTGGACACAATCCTGGACGGGTCGCCACTCCAACACAGGATAGCAGCATGCTGGCACTAATTTTGCCGACCTCGGAAGGATGACAGGCAGAGTCAACCCCACCTGGTATTAATTCAACAGCCGAGTGGGATTTGAACTCAGGATCCTAGGATGCCAAGGCCACCACCCTAGCCATTGAGCCAACACCAAGCATAACAAATTCCCACACTCTCTTCAATCCCACTCTTCCCTCCAGGTCTTCAAAACAGCTGTTCACCACCATCTCTTTTCTTCCCCCATCCAAAATCATGATCTTTTCTACCCCCGCGAATCCACCCCAAACCCACCTCCTCCAAATTCCTTGCCTTCCTTCCTGAAAATCCTTGTTGTGTAAGGACCTGAATGTCCCTGTAGTATCCATGTTGTTTTTGCCATGTACCCCACCCAATCCCTCTCCCTTCCACAGATCTCTTAATGTCTCTCTTCACCACTGTTTTGTGCTTCCCTCTCCCGCCCCTCTTGTCTCCTGCTCCCCTTGTTGTACATTCTGTATGTTAGCTTTTATACGAGCCTCGACATCATGCACAAAAAATATAAATCTCTCCCCACCTTCATACAACTTTTCTTTCTCTCTTTTTATTTTTTGTTTTTTTACAGATGGTTTCTCAAAGTTCGAGAATTAACAGAGCATGTCTTCACAAATTAGACAACATGAAATAAAAGCACACTTTATGCAGGAATGGCCTCCACTATGACTTTTTAATCCTGTACTGGAGGTTAATTTCTAAAAGTTTCTGCTGCGCTGAATTGTGTGATTTAAGCCGTGACCTTGAATGCTGACCTTAGACAATTTAGTATCGCAGCTATCCAAGGAGAAATTTTATTTGATGATGTTTATTGTTGTGTTAATGTGTATGATCACAAACTGGATGTTCCTTATAAATATTTGGTTAATTACTTTTATGCTTTATTATTTGATTATTAAGCAAGTGTTTTATTATTTGATTATAAATTATATTATTAAAAAAAGTCTTCAAGTAATTAATCAAAAGACACTACATGGCCAAAAGTATGAGGACACCCCTTCTAATTAGTGGATTCAGCTATTTCAGCCACACCCATTGCTGACAGGTGTATAAAATCAAGCACACAGCCATGCAATCTCCATCGACAAACATTGGCAGTAGAATGGGCCGCATTGAAGAGCTCAGTGACTTTCAACGTGGCACTGTCATAGGATGCCACCTTTCCAACAAATCAGTTCATTAAATTTCTGCCTTGCTAGAGCTGCCCCGGTCAACTGTAAGTGCTGTTATTGTGAAGTGGAAACGTCTCGGAGCAACAACAGCTCAGCCATGAAGTTGTAGGTCACACAAGCTCACAGAATTGGACAACTGAGTGCTGAAGCACGTAGCGTGGAAAAATTGTCTATTGTCGGTTGCAACACTCTCTACCGAGTTCCAAATTGACTGGAAGCAACGTCAGCACAAACACTGTTTGTCGGGAACTTCATGGAATAGGTTTCCATGGCCGAACAGCTGCACACAAGCCTAAGATCACCATGCACAATGCCAACCGTCGACTGGAGTGGTGTAAAGCTCACCAGCATTGGACTCTGGAGCAGTGGAAACACGTTCTCTGGAGTGATGAATCGCGCTTCACCATCTGGCAGTCCATCGGACAAAACTGGGTTTGGCGGATGCCAGGAGAACGCTACCTGCCCAAATGCATAATGCCAACTGTAAAGTTTGATGGAGGAGGAATAATGGTCTGGAGCTGTTTTTCATGGTTTGAGCTCAGCCCTTTAATTCCAGTGAAGGGAAATCTTAACGCTACAGCATACAATGACATTCCGGATGATTCTGTTCTCCCAACTTTGTGGCAACAGTTTGGGGAAGGCCCTTTCCTGTTTCAGCATGACAATGCCCCCGTGCACAAAGTGAGGTCTATGCAGAAATGGTTTGTCGAGATCAGTGTGGAAGAACTTGACTGGCCTGCACCGAGTCTGGACCTCAACCCCATCAAACACCTTTGGGATGAATTGGAATGCCGACTGAGCCAGACCTAATCACCCAACATCAGTGCCCGATCTCACTCATGCTCTTGTGGCTGAATGGAAGCAAATCCCTGCAGCAATGTTTCAACATCTTGTGGAAAGCCTTCCCAGAAGAGTGGAGGCTGTTTTCGCAGCAAAGGGTGGGGGGGGGGACCAACTCCATATTAATGCCCATGATTTTGGAATGAGATGTTGGATGAGCATGTGTCCACATACTTTTTGCCATGTAGTGTATATATTCGGTACTTTATTATAAGTTCAACAGGATGGTGCAGAGGTCGCACACTTACCTTTTAGCTGTCGTGTCTACATTTGATTCCCAACCCAATTATATACTGTCAGATTTGTGCTGAGTAGGCAGCTTGTTGCAACACAAAGTGTGCCATCCCGTGAATGGACGTTAAGTCGTTAAGCTGGGTCTGCTAGTAGTTGGTGGATACTGAAAGATCCCACGGTGTCTTTCTCGGAATAGGCAAGTTATCCCCGGCACCCTGTAGCCTTAATTAATTGCAAGTTATTGTCATCTTCAGTCAAACTTCAGGCCTGGCCAGCCAGTTCGTGATAGACTTCACCCAAAAACTTCCCCTGTTTGATCCCACAAGAAAGTGGGAACAATTATTGATGTCATTAAGAAAGTAGACTTTAAAGCATTATCATTTGCATGAAATGTGGAATAAATTTTTGGTTTGGAGTTTTCCAGATCGCTGTGCATGTCATGTTACGTTCTTTATACTGTTGTGGTTGACGAAATTCGCACACCACCATTCAGGTCCCTTAGGTGAGATATCTCCGTAAGTATATGTGTAGTTAGGCCCAAACCCATTGTCTAGAGGGAATACATGTCATTCACTCGGGCTGCGACTCTTCAGGATAGCCGTTTTTCTTTTCCTATCTTTATTTTGGACCAGCCGCCATTTCTACCACCACCAACCACGTCTCAACAGCCATCACACAACAACCACCAACCACAACGCCGCTTCACCACAACAGCCACGACCTTTACCGTCACAACTCGCCACCGTCGCATCACCACCATTCCCGCGCCACTTGTGGGCACCGATACTGGACTCGTGCAGGACACGCACCGAGCAGCGTGTTCAAAAACATCACAGACTTTCCGCAGAAAACGGATCAAAAACGACTCACGCCCACTTTTGTTCCGTCCTATCGGAGAGCGTGGGCGATTTGGCCCCGCCTCCAGGGCGTTGGAGTGAGGTCGCTATATGCAAATTCATGGATCAAAAAGCATTCACGCCCACTTTTCCTCGGTCCAATGGGGAGCCAGTTAGAGAGGTGAAGGGTCGGAGGCAGAGGGTCAAAGGTTAAGGAGCGAAGCCACGGGGCTTATATAAACGGCTGCGTTCGTCAGTCGAGAGAGTGGTGCGTTGGAACGAGTTGTCGGTGGAGCTGGGAAGAAGAGTCAAGAGTTCGGAGGGGAGAAGTCAAGAGTGAAGAGTTGGGACGAGCCAAGAGAGGAGACGGAGAGGGCGAGTAGACGGGGCTGTGGAGAGGGGGCGGCGGCGAAGGCGGACGAGGGGGTGCTCGCGTCGGTGCCGGGAGCTGCAGAGGGAGAGGCCAGCAACGCGACCGAGGTCGAGGAGGAGACGCTCGCCGCGGGACCCGAGACAGGGTGATATCCTCCTTCCCCCGAGCATCAGCAACCCCCTCCTGTTTCCCCCCGCGCTGAGATAGTGCGACAAAGGGGGCCCCTTTCCCACCCCCTACCAGACACTGTCCGCGAGGCCCGCGGAGTCGAGGAACCACCGCCACTTCGCGTCTCATCATCAGACGGGTAGGCCTGACCCGGTCTCGGCCCCAGGCCCGCCTCATCCTTGAGGGTGGTTCTTTTTCTTTTGTTTTGGGGACATGTGTTGTCGGCGCCGTCTGTGAAGTAAAATTGTATAAGTGTTGCCGTGTGCTCGGTAGTCGGATAGCTCTGCATTGTGTGTCTCTTTTATATTTGCTTTTTGTGTAGTATTGCATTGTCTTCTTCTTTTACATGTGCTTTTGGTGGAATTGTATATGTGTGCTTTCCGTTCATCGTGAAATAAATGTGAATTATGTTGAACTTTTTTCCGCTTCGCTTCGTCTTTTCCTCTATTGAATCTCCATCTTGCTTCACGTAAAGGGTTGGTAGTGGGCTGAATACGCCCGATAATTAATCGAACCGTCGAGGCCGACGAATAACACCGCTCGGTTATCCCGATAGTACGGAACGGGTCGCTTAAAGTGGCCCGTGTCCGAAGTCGACTTGCGGCGAGGTGCGATCGCCCGGTCTACCCTCCGTGTGGGTACTTAGGTAGGTCGAATTTGGCGAGCAACCCTATCCCACGCGGGGGCCGATTGGCACGATCGCGGTGAGACCGAAAGGTCCACCCGTGACTAGTTCCCGGCGTTAGTCCGAGAGGGTCACGACTGGATTGTCCGTCCGGTGGGCGACGTGCCGCGATTCGAGTTACGTGGCCGTCAGCACGCCGGCGGGCGCGAATCTGCAACAATACATTTGCATGTAGAATAGAGCCAAACTCGTCGAACCAAAGTGTAACAGATTGCAACTGAAATAATGTGACCTTATCATCTTGAACTTGCCTCAAGGCTTTGCCACTTATGAAATCTCACAAAGAGGAACAGCCTGAAATAAAAGCACCACATAATAATGTGAGCATCACACAAGGCTTCTCAGACTTGGACAATAACCAGATCCTCGCAATGATGTTAAAACAAGGCTTTTATCTGCAGCTTGATGGAGTACTGCTCTCCCCTCTGGGCTGGTGCCCCTGCCTCACACTTTGCTCAGCTTGATTCTGTGTAAACCAAGGCCTTTAAGATTATTGGACTCTCCTGCAATGAAGCTGAGTCTATGGGCCTATCACAATACCATCACGGACAGGTCGGTGTCCTCTCTGTCTTCTTCCGCCTCCTTTCTGGTCTTGCACCCTCTGCTCTCTCCGTGCTTTGTCCCCACCCGTGTTTCTGCGGGGCACACGCAGCTCACCATCAACCACCTTCTGTGAATCTCCCAAAATCCAGAATCACGAATCACCTGCAATCATTTGTTCCTCTTTTTCCCACCTGTGGAACTAACTTCCAAATTCTCTTTAATTTCATTCTTCCCTTGATGTCTTCAAGACAGCTGTTCACCACCATCTCAGATCATCCCCAATCCAAAATCATGATCTTTTATACCCCCGTTAACCACCACACCTCTCACCCCAAGCCCTCCTCCCAAATTTCAAAATTTTCCTGAGAGTTTACTTTTGTACGTATCCAGTCCACCTTATGCATCCTCCCCTACCCCTCATTCCTCCAGAGACTCATTGCTTGTCAGTCTCCCTCTATTTTGTCCTTCAACTCTGCTGTTGGTGTTTCCCCCCTCTCTCTCTCTCCGCTGTTCCTTTTGTTCTGTTGCATCCTGAATTGTTCAGTTTTCTAGCAATTCTACGAGCCTTGGTTGTACACACAAAAAAGTAGCACATCACCATGTTTACATATTGGAATCTTACTGAAACACACAACAAGCCTCATGCACCTTTCAGATCCATCTTTAAACAACAAGGGGCCATGCCATGCATGCTGGAGCAGGTTTCCATTCATAGACATCGTACGCTGTTTGTTGTATGGAATCTATCAGTGTATGAAGCCTCATATCCTCACTATTCACATTCAACAGCGCAGTTGGAAATTATTCTTGCTTCCCTCACGGTGTTGAATTATATATTTCTCCACGCTGGTTTTACGGATAGCTATTTCTTTGTTGTCCCCCCCTCCCCCCTTTTGTTTGTTACCTCACTATGTGGTGCACTGCCAGAAGGCAGGTCCAGTGCTGCCAAAGCAGCCACATGACAGTGATTGCACTGGGTGCATGGTTAGCTTTTGTCTTTCCAGTGGTAGGGCAGGAATTTGTAATTTGTTTAGGGTGCGGGAGATATCTCACCAAGGTTTTGCTAAGGATAACCTGGGATATTTAAAAGTCCATCAACTAATGCTAGCAGATGGGACACCCAGTTTAACATCCTTCCGAGGGATGGCACACACATTGATACCTCGCTCTGCCTGTGAAACACCAGAATGACAGTTTATAGCTGGGTTAAGAGTCAAACCAAGATTAGACAGCTTGTAGGTGGTGAGTGTGCATATTTCCGGGCCATCCGGTCAGCCCATTTAACAGACTGAGGAAGTTTGGTGCACAGGAAAAATAACAAGGTGTGTGTCGGTGAGCAGTTTGCCTGGATTTTGGGAGTTTTGGCACACCTGTCTGCAATGCAACAGGAACTGGCCTTGAGATTCGGCTTCATTGTGGGAGACTCCAATAATTTTGAAGGTCTTGGTTTTCCATGACCTCAAGCTGAGCAAGGTGTGAGGCAAGGACACCAGCTCAGAGGGGAGAGCAGTGTTGTACTCCATCAAGCTGCAGAGGAAGGCCTTATAGGTAGATAAAAGTTCAGATTTGCCAAGGAAATATTTGCCCTATGGAGGACGCCAAGTGGCTGCTGGCTTTGGAGGCCAGATGTTATTCGCCAAAGCGATCATGGTTGTTGCTGATGTCCTAAAGTCACCCTTTCACACCTTTTCAACCACATACCTCCATTAAGCATCTACTGTAGCTATTTGTCCATGATAACTGGGATGGCCTATACCTGTTTGATTCGGAATTCCCTTGGAAGGAATCTTGCTTCTCTTCAGAGCTTTGCTTAACGGCGACTGGCATTATTGATTCCATCCTTCCTGACATCACTTATTTTATCCCTCACTTTCCCAATTCTGCTGCATTCCCACAGTCTACTATGAAAACAAAACCCCGTCAGACATTCACGACCAATAAATATGCATTTTCTTTTTCTGTCGTCACACAAAATGGAATCAGCTGCCTACTTCTGATTTCTCCATAATATATCTACAACCTTAAGTTGTTCAAGACCTGGAGCAATAAGCTTTTCCTGTCTTGGCCCTCTTGGTGCCCATCTTCTCCCTTCCCTTGTTGCAGGTAATTTTAACGAGAATCGGTCTTGTTCTTCTCCTGTAACTTTCTAAAAGGTAAGTGTTATCACAGAAAGGTAAGCATTATCATATTTTACTCCTATCGTAGTTTTCCCCTTAAGTGTTTTTTACTTGTTGCCAGTAAAATTCTCAATTCATGATGCTGATGTATTGTTCACTATGTTAGGCACAAATGGGAAGGTGGCAAAATAAAAACTCTGCTCCCCAATAAGAAATGCAGAAATACAGTCGAGGGGCCGAGCCGATGCAGAGGAGAGAGTATTTGCGATATCGGTGGTCTTTTTTTTGTTCTCAGACAAATGCAGATTCTAACAATTATCATCGAGTGGATGTAAATAAAGGGCTGACATGATGGCCTAGAGGTACGCACTCTTGCCCTTAAGTTCTCTCGCCTGGATGTGAATCCTAACCCAGCTATAAACTGTCACCCTGGTGTTTCACAGGCAGAGTGATTTATCAATGTGTGTGCCGTCCCTCAGATGGAGGTTAAACGGGCGTCGCATCTGCTATCATTAGTTGGTGGACGTTAAAGATCCTATGGTGTCCTCGACGAGTAGGTGAGGTATCGGTGGCACCATGAACAAATTACAAATTATCACCATAACTACTGTGGGGAGAGAGATGGGAAACCACCGAGCATGACCCTTGCCAAGAAACTGCTTTGATGGAACCAACGCTCTGTAACACAGAGTACGGTCCGTCGGATCGAGTCGGGATGTAAAAGTATGGTGATGGTTTTGTGAATCAGTTTGACCTTCTGTTTATACCTTGCACACAATGGTTAAACAGTGGGTGCAGTGTGATGGCCTGAGCAGCAACTTGGTACCAAATTAATGTTCACTGAGAGATGCAACGATGCTTTAATTCACAAAAAAATATATCTATATATCTTCTCTGGAACAATGTCTTGACATTGTTTCATCAATATATTATCACAGTGTGAACATTAAAAAAAAAACTGCATGGTGTTACCTACTTTAACTCCAAGACAACATCCAATGAGAAATAACAAAGGGCATTCAACAGGTCCCTCAGATCCTGGACAAATTCTGCAGAACAAGTGGCGGCACCTTAATCTACACCCCACATATGTAACCACTCTTAAGGAAAGACTCACTCAGCTTTATAGAAATATCTACAACAGTGTTTAACCCAAAACCTTCATCTAATGATTAATCTGGTTGAAAAAAAGGCTTTATATGCGACTCATTGAGGGAGATTTGGTTTTTCCCATACTGCTCTTGGGAGGGGGTAGGGGGCATCAGGGTGCCCACATTTGGTCATGAACGTTTCCATAGCTGAGAATAATTTACCTTTGATAGGCCACGCATCTATCCACCCGGGGCTGCTGCTGAAGCAGCCCTCAACTCAAGGGAAGGAATTTAGAATTTGGCCACAGTGCTGGTACCTAATGGCCTGCTCTTCTTCTTCTTATTATTCCATTTTTAATACTTGGGATCCATAACCCCACTCGCGAATTCCAGCAGATGGGACAGTTGGCAGAGTCGGTGATTAATGCCCGAACCCAGAGAAGACATTTCAAAGGCGTATACGTTATCTTTGAGCTACGAGGGCAGCCCCTAGGCATGGAGGGAGTACCAAATCTTCAGATCCTTCCCAAAACGAATGGTGATCACATAAAGTTGAATTTATGAACCCA
>NC_140962.1:36882786-36970286 GCF_056783735.1 Eptatretus burgeri
AAGAATGACAGGCGAGGACAGGGGTGCTTGTGTATCCCCCTTGCCCTCCCTAATCTCCGGCACAGCTAGCCGAGCGAACCCCCCCCCCAACCCCAGATGAACCCCACCTCATCCCTTCTCTCCTCCCACTTACACACACTCACGCATAATCGAGCCAAATCTGCAGCTTATGCCCCTAGAGAATAACAATAAAAATAACACTGTAATTGAATTTAATTCCACTCAGTTGTTGCTTCCGATTTTGCGTCTTTCCCTCTCGCAGGACACGGTGAATGCGAGCCCGTTTCCATTCACCATGGGACAGTACAGAGGCCTCATAGGTGACTCATCCATCACACGTGTGTGGATCATTCGCCGCACAGAATGCTCATCACACACAAAGTCAGCTCTTCGATCATGCAGGTATCGGCCATCCCAGGACAGCTCGTCATTCTCGCATGAGGTTCATCAGCTGCACACCACATCCCACACGAGGCTCATACAAGCAATATAAACGGCACATCAGCCACAAATAACTCATTAGTCACCGGCGGTTCGTCACCCACATGAAATAGCCGATTAGTCAAAAAAGATGGCTTCATCCTGGCCACAAGTCCATCAATTTGCATCATCCCACGTCGGTCAGTAATACAAGCTTAACTGATCATCCACGTGCGGTAATTCGCCATTCAGCGTGACATCGGCAAGGCTGAACGACTTTGGTTATCCGATCCAATGTCCCGTACTCCATCGCAGAGCGTTTGGTCCTGCCAAAGCAGTTTCTTGGCCGAGGGTCATGCTCGCCAGTTTGCCATCCCTCTCCCAGCAGTAGTTAGGGCAGGAATTTGGAATTTAGCCATGGTGCCAGTGATACGCTTCACGAAGGACACAGTGGGATCTTTAAGGTGCGCCAAGTGATGTTGGTGATGGGGACATCCAGATTAACGTCTATCCGAGGGATTGCACACACATCGATGAATCACCTTGCTTACGAAACACGGAATGACAGTTTATAGCTAGGTCGGGATTCAGACTAATTTGCTTACTTCGAGGCCATCCCATCAGCCCTAATATTTTGTACTTTTCATGAATTGCAAACTACACTCGAGTCTTCATGCCTGAAGACTCCAACTCGACCATTCAGAAACGAATCTTTAAAAAAGTAAACCCGATCAAAATATGGAAATTGTGGCTCACAAACATTCGTTCAATCATTTGAATCATTCAATCAATCCTCTCATAAGGTCGCTCGTCATTTCGAGATCAAATCTCAAATTACCTTTTCACACATTTTGAAAGCAACTTGCTGGTAAACATGAGTACAGCATAAAACTGCCATTATAATAAAATCCGACAGGATGGAGAAGAGGAAGAGCACTTACCTTTGAAACTGTCTAATCTGGGTTTGATTCCCGACCCGATTATAAACTGTGGGATTGACATTTCAAATTCACGGCATTGCAACACAAACTACAGCGTCCCTCGGATGGACGTTAAACTGGGAATGCCGTCGTTAAAGATCCCACGGTGTCTTTTGTGAAGAGTATATGAGTTATCTGTCATCTGCACACTGAACCAAATTCCAAATTCGTGCCTAAACTGCGTGTAGCAAGTGTTCTGGTCTTCTCGGATATTTCTTGACATCAAGTTACGTTGCTTGCTATCTCAGAGTATGGTTGCTGTGCGGACAGTAGCAGTTCTTACACAATCAACAAATTCACTCACACAGGTGTTCACATTACATCACGTGTGAATGACCATCTTCGGTTATGAAGGTTCAAACAATATGTTATATAACTTGAGAGTTCATAGAACACCTTTCCCCTCACAGACCTGAGAAACAAGGACATGGGTGGGCCCGACGAGCGGCAAATTTGATTGGTGATGATGATGATGTAAAATGCTGTAATATTTTGTCCAAGCACTGCGAAATGGAAGGAGGTTGAATAGTGCTCAAAAGGCGATTTGTATTCTGCAATAATGTTCAAGTGCATAATTCAGTTGAAATAAAATAAAGATTTTAGAGGTCGTAGAAAAAAAATTCTGGAAGTTTGTAGTCTTTTACACCATCTTATTAATCCCGATGGACTTGGTCCGAAACGGGGGCTTATGGATTGGGTCTCATCCGTGCGTCCACAGCCATATCTCGGACATGCATGGTCCGATTTTGTTCAAAAAGAGAAACATTAGGAGATCTGTGGAAGGGAGAGGGATGGGGCAGGGTACACAGGGTAAACAAGATGGGACACTACAGGGACTTTCAGGAAGGAAAGCAGGGAATTTGAGGGAGGTGGGTTGGATTAATGGGCGTAGAAAAGATCGTGGTTTTGGATGGGGGAACATTAGAGGTGGTGGTGAAGAGCTGTTTTGAGGACCTGGAGGGAAGAGTGGGATTTTGCTGCCCAGTAGGCAAAGTTCAGTTCCGACGAAGATGGGCAGCGATGTCGGGGTGTTCAAAATATAACATTCAATATAAATTGAATTTGTTCCTCGATCATAAACTGACGTTTGTACAGACAGACAGACAGACAGAAGTGAACCAATTGCTTCACCCTGATTTTCACTTCGCACATGCGGGATACGAAAAGCTATATTTTGTTTATCTCTCTGACAATTTTCTCCTAAACTACTCCACCAGGGATCAGAAAACCCACATCATTATAAAGGTCTCTGTCCGAGGAGTTGCGGTTGTACATTTTTTTTTTTCCCATGACGAATGACCTTAAATGATTTTTTTTTTCTTCTTTTAATCATTTAACTTACCTAACATAATCCCTCCATCACATATTGTGAGATTCTGTCATCTTGTGAGATTGTGGATTAAACGTAGTTACGTCATTATTTACTTTTTAACCTTGTTCTTCACAACGGAAAAGGGAACATGGTTAAGAATGGTGAAGAAATGGCGAGGGGATGACAGAGTGTTTGGGTGGGAGGGGATGTGCAGAGGGGACAGGGTGTTGAGGACTGTGGGTGAGGGTTGAGGACTTGGGTTAGGGAAGGGATTGAAGCCTTGGGGTTTGGAGGGGGGGTGGGAGTTGGGGACCTGAACTCATATGTTGCATTTCATGGAATTTCCACAGGTAGCTGCGAGTTTATAATAATGTGATAATACAACACTGCCTAATGATAGCATCACCTGTCAGTCTCAGGCAGCTGAGGCTAAGTCAAACATAGGTTATGCTTAGGCAAAAAAAAAAAAAATAATGTTTGGGATGCAACTCAAAACAGTTCATGGCCTCGACTCATAAGTCATATGAGATTCAGAAATCAAATGAGATTCATTTAGCAAATAAGCAAAAAAAAAAATTTTTTTGAATTGTTCTTGGGAAGATTCATCTCAAAAATGAAAGAATCACCAACTTCATAGTTTTGCTTCCCAGAAGGCAAGGTTCAGTTCCTAGGAAAACAGGCAGCGATGTCGGGGTCAGCACCCAATTGGGCCAATATCGAGACAGCTTTGAAGGAAGAGGAGGGGGTGAGGGCTTTGATGTGCTATCTTGGGGTTTGTGATTTTCATGTAGTACTTGGAAAACCACTCGGTGGTCAAATTGTAAGACCTGAACCTTGCCTACAAGGCAGTGATACCAAAAAGTTAGTGGTAATTTCCTTTGTGGGATTCAACTTTGGGTATGCTCATTAGTCCGAGACTAAGTGGCAACTCATTAACCACAGTCAGGTAGTTCATAGGTGTGCCACGGATACAACCAGCCAGCCCCGACATGTCGGTGACGTTTTGAATTCCAACAGTAGGACCTCAGATGACAGGGCACGGTTTTGCACCCAATGCATCAAGCTCAGCGCCCCGTTCCAGCGAGCAGCTGGCGAGACACCAGCCGTCCGGATACACATTAGCACTGCCGATTAATCTCGCGCTAACGCGTCCCTCCGCGGTCGTTTACCGCGGATTTACGGCAAATTTACGACGTTTACCCCTCGCACAGAAGGCGCACGTTTTACGAGTGAACGGGTCTGCAATTGAAAGTTACGCTTTTTTCATTCTCTCAAGTTCGGACACGTGTCCAACAACAGAGCACGACGCTTATCTTTGCTTTCTGGCTGCCTCCTTCATACCATGCTAAGCTCAACGAAGTCAAATCAAGGTCGAGACCCATCCTGATCATTCGTATTTTGGAAAGAAACAAGCTCAAATGAGCTAAGATCCTCGTCCTCTTAGTGATGACGTCATAAAAACGAATATGACGTCATTGTGACGTATCAGGTTTGCGATAAATTATCTGTGCTATTATGCCCGGCTTGATTCCCGCAAACAAAATTCAAACAGCTTGCCTAGTTTCGGAGATAATGGTATAGGCGATTTCCATTAGCGGCGATATTATGACGTCAACTTTTTTTTCTAGGAAGAATTTCCAAAATCGGAGATGGTTACTGCCTGCGCGTGGGCTTTCTTCATACACATGGCAAGTTTCACGAAGATCCGATGAAAACTCTGGGTTGTGAAACGAAAAAATGTCAAAAAATAGGAATGACGTCATAAAAATTGATATGACATCATAGTGATGTATCATATGTGCGGTAATTCATATCTGCTAATGCCCTGTTCGATTCCCGCAAACAGAATTCAAAAAGCTTGCCTAGTTTCGGAGATAATTTTTTAGGCCATTTCCATTAGCGGAGATATTTTGACGTCATAACTTTTTTTTCTGGGAGGAATTTTCAAAATCGGAGATGGTTACTGTCTGCGCAGGGTATTTTTACATATATATGCCAAGTTTCAGGAAGTTTCGATGAAAACTGTAGGCTGTGAAACAAAAAAGTCCACAAGAAGAAGATGAAGAACAACAACGTGAGTAAGACCTAGAGATCCTCCACGAGGATCTAAAAAAAGTTCCTTTTTGCGAAGTCATTTTTGTTCGGGACGTCGGAATTCAAGGAGATAGCTGGAGATGTGTCAACACGTTCCCGGCAATTAACGGACAAACTGGTGCGGGTCTTCACTCGAAGACTTTCGTCGCAGTGGGATGGATGGATGGATCATTGCCTGTCGATAATGAGCAGTGTTTGCGTTTGCAATTAAGATTACGCTTAAAGTGCAAGTACAAGCTGCGAGTGTGGACTGACTTCCCCCCACGACGAGTAAAACCAGGAACAGATCACTCGGAGCTGAAGCTCGTCACATTCTCGTCCCGATGGTGTGCCAAGAAACGAGTGTGGACAAAATAAGTGGAAACGCATGAAGGTCCCGCGTACCACACATCATATGCTGGCAAGAACCCAATGGAGGTTCGAGAAATCTCTGTTGGTGTATCACTGTATCTCACTATATAAAACAAGTAAAAGAGCATTCAGAGATTGCAGACCCTCACCAGGACTTGTTTTGTGTGGTGCTTGTGTAATTTTGTGTGGGGTATTTTATGTGGTGTTTGTGTACTGGTGTGTTTGGTAATTAATGAGACATACTTCGAACTGCTACCTTATAACTGCTGGCAGTGATGACCGGGTACCAAGACGTCCCACTTTGATCGGACACCTGACCCTGACGCATGACGGTTTTCATTATTCAATTAGCAAATACTAGCCATCGCTTCAATGACGGTAATACTAAAGGGGGGTGGGGGGAGGAGAAGAAAAAGAGGGGGGAAGAGGGAGAGAGGGGTGGGGAAGAGAGAGCAGGGAGAGTGAAGAGGTGGAGGGGAAAGGAGAGAGGGGAGAGGGGGAGTAAGGAGGGGGTGGGGGAAGGGAAGACAGTGTGAGGTGAGAGGAAGGGAATGCAGATGCTCGGTGGAGCATAAATTATGATTCATACCGTCTCATCAAAATGATTCTGCAGAGAATAACAGTGAAGATGGAAACAAAATAATGTCTTAAATCCATTTTCTACCGGGCATAATATAAACAGTTAAACACGGCCCGGAGACAAACTCCTATCTCGACAAGTCCAGAGACAAACTCCCGTCCAGACATAAATACTGCGGGGATGTGTCCGGAGCCAAGCTGTCCGGACACAGACACTGCCCGGACACGTCCGGAACCAAGCCTGTTGGAGACAAATATCACCAGGACACGTCCGGAGACAAACACCGTCCAGACATAACCACCATCCGGATATGTCCAGAGAGAGAGAGAGATATAGGGGAGTTAGCACAAAGAATATGTGATGCTTTATGAACAATGCACACACTCACGCACACACATACACACACACACACACACACACACACACACACACACACACACACACACACACATACACACACACACACATGCTTGGCCGATATCAGCAATTTTTCGGGGCAGGTTGGAGTCAGTGTAATTACCAACTACAGTACTAATTGTATGCAACACAGAGCCACTCGCTCAGGGCAACGTGACGGAGCACAAACCACTCACTCAGGGCGACGTGACGGAGCACGAACCACTCGCTCAGGGCGACGTGACGGAGCACGAACCACTCGCTCAGGGCGACGTGACGGAGCACGAACTACTCGCTCAGGGCGACGTGACGGAGCACGAATCACTCGCTCAGGGCGAAGTGACGGAGTACGAACCACTCGCTCAGGGCGATGTGACGGAGCACTAACCACTCGCTCAGGGTAACGTGACGGAGCACAAACCACTCACTCAGGGCGACGTGACGGAGCACGAACCACTCGCTCAGGGCGACGTGACGGAGCACGAACCACTCGCTCAGGGTGACGTGACGGAGCACGAACCACTCGCTCAGGGCAATGTGACGGAGCACGAACCACTCACTCAGGGCTACGTGATGGAGCATCAACCACTCACTCAGGGCGAAGTGATGGAGCACGTACGACTCGCTCAGCGCGACGTGATGGAGCACGAACCACTCGCTCAGGGTGATGTGACGGAACACGAACCACTCGCTCAGGGTGACGTGATGGAGCACGAACCACTCGCTCAGGGTGACGTGACGGAGCACAAACCACTCGCTCAGGGCGACGTGACGGAGCACGAACCACTCGCTCAGGGCGACGTTACGGAGCACGAACCACTCGCTCAGGGCGATGTGACGGAGCACGAACCACTCGCTCAGGGCAATGTGACGGAGCACGAACCACTCGCTCAGGGCGACGTGACGGAGCATCAACCACTCGCTCAGGGCGAAGTGATGGAGCACGTACTACTCGCTCAGCGCGACGTGACGGAGCACGAACCACTCGCTCAGGGCGACGTGACGGAACACGAACCACTCGCTCAGGGTGACGTGATGGAGCATGAACCACTCGCTCAGGGTGACGTGACGGAGCACGAACCACTCGCTCAGGGCGACGTGACGGAGTACGAACCACTCGCTCAGGATGACGTGACGGAGCACGAACCACTCACTCACGGTGATGTGACGGAGCATGAACCACTCGCTCAGGGTGACATGAGGGAGCATGAACCACTCGCACTGATTGACGTGGTGCGGCAAAAGCGTGCTCAGAGAGCAAACGATTCGCTCAGAATAACGTAGCGTGGTTCCGCTGTCGACAATGGGCGCTCGGCAAGTGGCTTAAGCACTCATGCAAGCACTTCAGTTCAATGGTTGATAAGGAATGGTTGGCCAGGCTGTTGCTGCATACCATGAAGGATCCATTTAACTTTAAATCCTGTCTTCACCACGCATGCAGAAATTAATAAAATAAAATGAATTGATGAAATGACATGACTTCTTCCATAAAATAGTTGCAGCTTCATGCAGAACAACCCTGGAGACATCGCAAAGTTCAATAGCCGGTGAAATTAACATAACAGAAAATGTGCCATTTTGCTTGCTCGTCTGTGCACGTGTCACGTGCTGCATCGGTTCGAGATCCGTGCAAACGTAATAACTTTATTTTAAAACATCCGTTTTTTTTCACCAGGTTTGCTTTGATTCCCTGAAGAACACATCGCGAAACATCAGAAAATATAGACACAAATCTGGCAGATGCTGTGGATAGGCATTCCCTCTGGGGGACAGGTCACGAGGTCTAGCAGTGAACACATTAAATCATATCGTTCAATGAAGCTGGTTCCATGAAATAAACATTGCAGAAAAACCGCAATTTTGCCCGCTCATCTGTGCATGTGTTACGTGGTACTTCAGTTCGGAGTCCGCGCAAGCGTCATAACTTGCTTTTTTAAATTGTCCGTTTTGTACCAGATTTACTTTGATTCCCTGAAGAGCTCCTCACAAAATCTCCAAAAATATAGACACAAATTGGGCAGATGCTATGGATAGGAAGTCCCTCAGGGGGACAGAGCATGAGGTCTCTCAGTGAATGCATTAAATAATGTTGCTCAATTAAGCTTGTTAATTTTGTTACGTTCCTGAAAAAATTTTGTTCACTCAATATAATTCTCCAAACAGTGGAAAACGATAAGTTTCATGCTTTGGAAATTTCACTTTTTCATGTATATGTATGGAGGAGGGAACATAGCCTTGCTTGCATAATGTAAATATGTTGGCAGAGTTATAAGACTTGTTATTTCTTGAAATAATTATCAGATCTCACAACAGATTTTGAAATTCGTCCAGACTTATTTAGCCCGGACTTAAGATAACTTATTTAGTCCGGACAATATCCGATTCTCAAAACTGAAATAATATTTCGATGACATGCTTTAATAAGTCCATCAGAGTAGATCATGGAAAATTGTATCAAATAATCCATGAAATTGCTCAAATCTCCTAATTTGCAAACTATAGTACTTACAAAAGCGATGTACACAACGATTCGTAGCTATGATGAACAGGCATTCGAGATGAGTGAGGAAAGTGATAAAAAAAACTTTATCATGAAGAAATCGTTGCGGCCTGTTCCAAGCCAAAAAAACATGGCGGCTTCAGACCCCAGTGAGGTTACCCAGGAAACGCCTTAATATTCAGAGAGCAAGGTGGCCAAGGATCGCCTGATGAAGGATGTAATTTATAGTTTATGCAAAGCTTTATAGTTTTGGAGTTATAGAGGAGACACACACACTGTCACACTCATACACACAAACACACACATTGCCTTTTATTAGTACCGATTGAAATTAGAATGGGATTAAAATTTATTAAATTCAAATCAAATGGAAGACCAAATAGTCCTGCATTAGAATATTCTGAAAGAATCCAAACAAGCAAAAAGCAAAGATGAAGTCATCAGGAGGAACCTGGATAGGATTCACATTTCAGCTGTGACTCCTCTATCCTCAAACCCCTCCAGGCACAGCCAAGTGAGCCTTATTTAAAAAAAAAACATACCACAGATCAAAAAAATTTGAATAATTCTGCCTGCTAAACCATGCATCCGATCAAGTTGAAATTTAAAACTTGTATTCCACATCAAACTAGATCATAATTGCAAAGTTTTACGTCAATTGATTAAGCGGTTCCAGAGAAAACATTATTTAATATTTTTGCATCACTCCAATATGGCTGCCAAACTATGTGACGTATCGATTATTCCTTAACAAATTGGTACACTCAAGGCGTGGGGAATATTTGTGTGAAGTTTCCCCTCGATCTGTCCAGCTGTTCTGGAGAAGAAGACATAGGTTTTAGGATAAATCCAATATGGCTGCCAAACCATGTGACCTATGACATCATATGTGTGAACCTTTTGTTCCTCATTGAGAGGTGGTCATACTTGTAAAGCTTTGCCTCAATCTGTTCAGCCACTTCAAAGAATAAGATTTTTGAAGGTTTAAAAAAAAGCAAAAACACAGTATGGTTGCCGAATCACATGACCAATGACGTCATCATTTTTTTTTTCTGTGGACCCTTTTATCCTTAAATGACCCTTAACATTTTTAATAGTGATTAGATGTAGCGTTATACATATGCAATTATGACGTCATAACGAAGGGACCTATCCATCCATCCATCCATCGGGACCATACCCTGTGCAGAGCGTTGGTGCTGCCTAAGCAGTCTCCTTGGCTATTGGGCACAATCCTGGACGGGTCACCACTCCGACACAGTATACCAGCAAGCTGGCACTCAATTTGCTGACCACGGAAGGATGACAGGCAGAGTCATCCCCACCTGGTATTAATCCAATAGCCAAGCGGGATTTGAACTCAGGATCCTTGGATCCCAAGCCCACCACCCTAAACATTAAGCCAACACCAGGAATGAAGGCACCGATGACGTCATAAAAAATCACACACATTCCCCATGAAGAGTACTTGCCATTTGCCAAGTTTCAATTTTTTCCTTGCTGCGGTTTCAGAGATACAGAGGTCCAAAGTTTTTTTCCCTTTTTCCAACATGGCTACCACACCACGTGACTTCTGATGTCATAATTATCAACAAAACATTCCACAGGAGTAGTCGCTCTCATGATGTAAATTTTGTCTCAATCCAACAAGCGGTTGTGGAGAAAAATATAACAGTTCTGTGCGGACAAACAGACAAACAAACAAAACGTACCCAAATGCAATACCCTCTCCTTCGGCGAGGGTAATAAGGCAAATGTATGTATGTCCATCATGTACTGTATGTACATCTGACAATCATAGAATTGAAAATGATTGGGCCAATCTTCACCAAATTTTGCATACATGCTCGGGGTATGCTGGGTCAGGTCATTGGCACAAAATAATTCCTCCCACTCACCCCACCCCAACCCCCCAGTGAGAATTGGGAGATGGTTTGCGATTTTCTCCTGCACACAGAGAATAGTTCAAGCAATTTAACCACTGAACCCCGCCAGATGGAGCGGGTATCGACATCTTTTTTTCGTTCCCAGCGTGATCAGATGTTACTCTGACTAAAATGATATGTGTCCGGTCCGTCCGTCTATCACACGAAGAAGAATCAAGACCTCGAGTTTTAATGTAGTGGTTCCTGTGATCGTAGACAGTACAATAAAAAAAAAATTACATTCGAAAGCTAATAATCGATTTGAACCAAAAATAAACCATTCCTTTCATGCCGTGAGGAGCAAAGGGCAGCCGAGAAAGTTTCATTTGGCTCAGGAGTGCAGTCTTGAATGGTCGACACTCCAACGCAGGATACTCAAATGCCTTATTACCCCAGAAGCTGGTACTCATTTTACCGACCTCGGAAGGATGACAGGCTGAGTCAACCCACCTGGTGTTATTTTAATGGAAGAACAGGAGCTTCAACTCAGGACCCTAACATTTGTTAAGCCAACACCAGGCTTAATAATCAACTTACTTGGAACAAAAAAATGTCCGTTTCAAAAGCCTGTCTTTCCAGATTGAATACAAGGATACAAGGAAAACAGACACAGGTGGAGGCCATTCAGCCCATCATGCCTGTGTGAACACCATACTAATTTATCAACACAAGATCCAGAGAAGAAAATGCAAAATAATTTTTATTTTAATCTATTTATTTTAAGCGTTTGTAGTTTTTGTATTTTTTTTTCTTCTTCCCGTCAGGGGAGGGGGCATGGGCTTGGTTAAAAACTCACCCATCAATGCTCAAACTACCGAAAAGTCCTGTCAACATCCCCATACCCCTCTATAACTTCCAGGTACCCATCTAATTCTAATTTAAACTTATCTACTTTTTCTGCTGCCACTAACTTTCCAGGGAGACCATTCCATGCATTAACTACTCTCTGAGTGAAGTCCCCTGCCTCACTATCGTCTTAACTCTCCTCTTCTTTACTCTCAGGCGATGACCTCTGGTCCTATCACTGTCTACTCTGGTGAATAATTCATCTGCACTTATTTTATCTCTACCTTTCATTATCTTAAACATCTCCATCATATCTCCTCGTAACCGCCTCTTTTCTAGTGTATAAAACGCTCTCCTCAGCCGCTCCTCATAGCTAAGTCGAGCTATGCCCAGAATCAATCGTGTCGCCCTGCGCTGAACCCTCTCTATAGCATCAATGTCCTTCCTGAGTTGTGGTGAGCAAAACTGCACACAATATTCCAGATGTAGCCCTCACTAAATTCCTGTGCAATGTTAACACCACCTCTTTTGATTTATAAATGATCTCCATTCGAATACAACCTAAAACCCTATTTGCTTTACGTATGGCTGCCTGGCACTGTGCTGCCGAATTACATCCCATATCTATTACCACCCCCAGATCCTTCTCCTGTGTGACACGCTCCAAAATTACCCCTTGCATCCTGTAATCTCTATTTTCATTGTTCTTTCCCATCTCCAACACCTTACACTTGCTCAGGTTACATTACATCTGCCAATCTTTTTCCCAATCTATGCAAGTATCAATACTTTCCTGAATCTGAACACCACCATATATATATATATATATATATATATATATATATATATATATATATATATATATATATATATATATATATATATATGTATATTTACATATGTATCTATATTAATATTTCGGCACGCCCCTTTCTTTGTTCCGCCATCAGATTTTTGTTACTGCATGAAATGAAACAAGATTTGGCACATATACTAATGATATTATTGTCTTCCTTAAGAGGCCCCTCAAAATTCGTTTTGATGCATTTTCACAAACTCCAACGGATTCCATTCAAATTCGGTACGATTATGGCTTTTGGTCCAACTTAGGTCATTGGCTATAAATTTTTTCCATAACACTTCCGATATTCGAAAAAAAATCGATAAATCGATATCCCTTATCGGATTTTCCATTCAAATCCACTCAAGTTTAAGGCCTACGGGGGACGCAAATTTCCACTTTGCCCCGGGCGCTGTTTACCTCTGCTACGCCAAGCTGTTAGGGTTAGGGTTAGGATTTGGGTTAGTGTTAGGGTTAGGGTTAGCTACCCTAACACTAACCCCAACCCTAACAGCTAAACCTAACCCTAACAGCTAAACCTAACCCTAACCCTAACCGCTAACCCTAACCCTAACCCTAACCGCTAACCCTAACCGCTAACCCTAACTGCTAACAGCTATTCAGGAAATTTGCAAGAAAGCCCGGGCAACGCCAGGCTTTATTGCGAGCCCGAGCAACGCCGGGCATAACTACTAGTTTATAGATATATGCATTTATGTATATATATATATATATATATATATATATATATATATATATATATATATATATATATATATATTTGTTCATCTTTCGGCTGCTCCCGTTAGGGGTCGCCACAGCGGATCATCCGTTATGATCCGCATACTGATTTGGCACAGGTTTTACGCCGGATGCCCTTCCTGATGCAACCCTGGTCGCCTCTTACGACACAGGGATCAGGATTTGGGTTTCGCCATGATTCCAGGCTGCTCTACACCCTGCCCAGTGCAGAGCTCCCGTCCTCAAGCGATCCTCCAACCCAAGCCTCCGAGTCGCCGGATTACAGGCGCACGCCACTACGCCTGGTATATATATATATATATATATATATATATATATATATATATATATATATATATATATATATATATATATATATATATATATATATATATATATATATATGTATATATATATATATGTATATATATATATATATATATATATGTATGTATTTATATACACATATGTACATATATATGTATACATATGTATACACCACCGGTCAAAAGTTTTAGAACACACCAATTTTCCCAGTTTTTACTGAAATTTAAGCAGTTCAATGTTTCAATGTACTCTGAAATGAAAGCGTAGAACAAATAAACAATTGCAGATAAAAAAGAAATCATGGAATCGTTTTGTTGAACAAAATTTAACATAAATTTTTGACTCATCAAAGTAGCCACCTTTTACAGACACAACAGCCAAACATACTCATGGCATTCTTTCTGCAATGGAAATCAAATATTGTTCGGAAAGTTCTTCCCAACACTGTTGCAGAAATTCCCACAAATGTGTTGCACTTGTAGGTTGCTTTGCTTTCACCCTTCTGTCCAGTTCATCCTAAAGCAGCTCCATAGGGTTTAAGTCTGGAGACTGTGCTGGCCATTCCATGATTTGAAGCCTACCGTCTTGTTCTTTTCTTCTAAGGTAGTTCTGACATAGCCTGGAGGTATGTTTTGGGTCGTTATCTTGCTGTAGGATGAACCCCTGACCAACAAGGCATAGACCAGAGGGTATTGCATGGCACTGCAAAATGCTGTGGAAGCCCTTTTGGTTCAGTGCCAGTCACTCTGTGCAAGTCGCTGACTCTGGATCCAGCAAAAGAGCCCCAGATCATCATGCTTCCTACTCCATGTTTGACAGTTGGTGTCACACACTGAGGAACCATCCCTTCGCCTACTCGATGGCATACAAAAACCCTGCGTGATGAACCGAAGATTTCAAATTTTGATTCATCGGTCCATCAGACCTTCTTCCAGTTTTCAGTAGTCCACTGGCGGTGCTTCATGGTCCAGGCATGCCTCTTTTTCTTATTTTTCCATCTTAGCAATGGCTTTCTTACTGCCACTCGACCTGTCAAACCTGCAGCTCGAAGTCTTCTCTTCACAGTTGAAACTGAGACTTCCTTACTTTGACCAGTGTTAAGCTGTGCTTGAAGCTGCTGTCCTGTAAGCCTCCTATCACGCAAGCTGTTGACTTTCAGAAACTTGTCTTCTGATTGTGTTGTGGCTTTGGGTCTGCCACACCTCTTCCTGTCAGTTTCCTTAGGTTTCCAAGTGCCTTTTGATGGTGTAGGAAACTGTACTCACTGACACCTTGTCTTCGTTGCAATTTTTCTAAAGGAAAGACCTACACTTTTAAGGGTTATAATGGTCTGTCTGTCTTCCTTTGTTAATTATATTTTCTCACCATTATGATAGCAATATACTACTTCCTGCAGTGCAATATTGTCCAAATAATGTTTCAGAGGGTGTAGCAATACAGTCTGTTCCAACACTGCTTTTACACAGACAGGGGGTTTGTAACTAATCAAAAAAGTTGGGACACCTGTAGGAATAGTCTGCACCAACTTTCAAGGCTTAATTTACTTCCATTGCTGCAGAACAGCTGCAGTTGCTAACCTCTTACTTGTTCCCTGAAAAGGGCCTTTTTTAACAACTCTGAAATTTACATTTTTTTCAGTTTTTGGTAAGCTAAACTTTTTTTATAGCCTCTGGCAGTTTACCGCTTAGCTTTGTACCATTTCAGGTTATTCACTGAACTTGAACTGCTTAAATTTCAGTAAAAACTGAAAAATGGGGGTGTTCTAAAACTTATGACCGGTCGTGTATATATATATATATATATATATATATATATATATATATATATATATATATATATATATATATATATATATATATATATATATATATATATATATATATATATATATATATATATATATATATATATATATGTACATACTGTTTATATATATATATATATATATATATATATATATATATATATATATATATATATATATATATATATATATATATATATATATATATATATATATATATATATATATATATATATATATATATATATATATATAATTGTTATGGATTTCAGAATCGGATCCGACTAATGCACACAAAATTCAGGTCCTCAGACAGTTATTTCCATAAATACAATTCCAGGATATACCCATCCCCTTGTCTGGTGGGATTCTAACACTTTGATGCATTGGAGAAGGGTATAGAACACATTCCCTTTCTTCTGAGATGGCCTTTTCCTCCTTGCGACACGTTCTTGCATGTGAGATAGCCATTGTCCCAACAGAGGCTCATTCTACCCCCTTTCCATCGGGACACATTTGCTTGGAGGTGGACGATTTATTTACACTTTGGACTAACAGGACATTTGATTAAGCACACCGCGGGCTTTTCCTAAATGGTTATTCTGACGGTCAAATACGGCTGTGGATAATTTACCTCACCCACATCTCTTTCATTGACGTTCGACACCCACCTCTCATCGACGTTTGACATCCACCTTTTTCCATCAACGTATGACGCCCCGTTCCGCAGCTCTATGGATGCTGGTTGGAACTTGTCCGTGTCGGGCTGAATCGGAGAGGTGATGGTTGTTGACGTTTTGTGAGCGCTTCATGGTTTCGCTCAGTAATTCTGGCAAATAGCTGCTTTCTGCCATTCGTCCAGCATCCTAAACATGGCATCATAAGCCAGGCCTATGTTGATTTGGGGTTGCATCTCGCTCTGGTAAGGAAGAAATGATAGCAAGGCTGACGGTTGGTCACATGCAGCGATGCGCCTATAGGCAAGGTGGATTTGGCTGGTCTGCTTGAGGCTCCGCCTACACTGGTCGCCTGTAAAAAGGACGAGAGGACCGCTTTCCTGACAGTTGGTGAGCTGGTGAGTTGGTAACAGCCTTACAGTCTTACAGTCCTGACCGCTGGTGACAGTTGGTGAGCTGCTCCTGATGGTGGGTGACAGTTGGACCGTTCCAGCTGGTTCTGCTCAGGACCTGCTCTTGGCGTACCTGATTATTGGTGTCCCTGGTTCCTGGAGGTGATGATGTGACGTCGATTGGCGTTCGAGCATGTTTGTGAGTGGGTGCACAGCGAGGCAGGGCGCTGGCAGCAGACCAAGGCAGGCTCACACATTTTGGGACATCTTATTTGACGCGCGACAACTTCTGCCTTGGTAAGCAAGACCGGATTTCTTTCCCCCCGAATGATCTGCTGGGTACCCTTGTCTCGTGCTTAATCGTTAAGTAAGGCATTGAGATAAGCATCTGCTCTTTGTCTGTTTTTCTATCAATGCTTGTTTAATGCTTTATTTGTTTGAGATTATTTTGATTGATTTGAATTCCTCTATCTTCACTACAAGGAAATAAAAAGTTCTTCAGTTTATTAATTTTTTTCTTTATAATAAATTCCTTGTTGACGTTTCAACCTGTTCTGTCCATGCTTGTCCTTTCCTTCCATTGATCCAGCGTTGTCCGAACCGAGATAGACTGGGAAGTAATTCCCAAACTAATTAACCTGTCACAGTCTGCATGCACCAGCAGAAACACTCGGCTACTCTACTTAATATCTAATCAAGGTATGATTGGTGTATTGCCGAGGGCACGTCCCTCGTTCAGGAAGCCACGTGATCTCTCGTTAAATGGCAAATTAGACGGTGGACACTGGAACTCGTGGTTAACTGATTGGCGTTCATGGTTGTAAAGCAACCCACTGTACCACAAAGTTAATTGTGAGCGATGGCCCCAGGTCCGGCTCTTCCGAGGAGAAACGAGGATGAACCCCCTCATAATACTCTCGGTACCTATGGCCGTAACAATGTGTATATATATATATATATATATATATATATATGTGTATATATATATATATATGTGTATATATATATATATATAAATGTATAGAAATATATGTATAGATGTATAGAAATATATATATATATATATATATATATATATATATATATATATATATATATATATATATATCTTCTTCTTTCGGCTGCTCCCGTTAGGGGTCGCCACAGCGGATCATCCGTATGATCCGCATCGTGATTTGGCACATATTTTACGCCGGATGCCCTTCCTGACGCAACCCTGGTCGCCTCTTACGACACAGGGATATGGTACACCTATTTTAACCAGGGTATACACCGGCCCAGTATACTGGTACTCATTTCGCCGACCTCGGAAGAATGACAGGCTGAGTCAACCCCCTGGTGTATTAATTCAGTGGCCCAACGGGGCTTGAACTCAGGACCTTTTGGATCCCAAGCCGCTGCCTTAACCACTGCGCCAACACCAGGATATATATATATATATATATATATATATATATATATATATATATATATATATATATATATATATATATATACATATATATATATATATATATATATATATATATATATATATATATATATATATATATATATATATATATATATATATATATATATATATATATATATATATATATATATATATATATATATATATATATATATATATATATATATATATATATATATATATATATATATATATATATATATATATATATATATATATATATATATATATATATATATATATATATATATATATATATATATATATATATATATATATATATATATATATATATATATATATATATATATATATATATATATATATATATATATATATATATATATATATATATATATATATATATATATATATATATATATATATATATATATATATATATATATATATATATATATATATATATATATATATATATATATATATATATATATATATATATATATATATATATATATATATATATATATATATATATATATATATATATATATATATATATATATATATATATATATATATATATATATATATATATATATATATATATATATATATATATATATATATATATATATATATATATATATATATATATATATATATATATATATATATATATATCCATTGTCGTGTCCAATGAGGGGGTTAACACCATCCTGAACGGATCGTCAAACAGTTTTCTTCCTGGAAAGCTAACAGCAGAGATTCTCGCCAACTATGGCACGCTGGAAAAAAGCAGCTAAGCACTTCACCAGAACGGAGGCACACAGATTTATTCTCGAACCCACAACAAATGGACAGACACAAGTAACCTTAATAAATAAGGATTTAATGACATAAATTAGATATTTATAATGGTGATAAATCAATGATAATATCAATGATAATTAGATATTATTATTAATGATTAATCAATTAATATTATTCATCAATGATAATTAGATATTATTATTAATGATTAATATTATCATAAATGATAATAATGAAACGTGAGGTGAACTAATCCTAATTTTGAGTGAGGTGCTTCCACAGAGACAGTTACAAAAACGGACATGGGGGGGAAAAACACAAAAGAAAAATCCTTCCTTTATTCTGACACTTAGCTTTGGGTCCAGAAGTGGTCTCTTATGAGCTTGGCGATCAAACCCATGTCGTCGTGCATGGGAAGCTCACAAAATGGCGTCAAGCCGCTCTCTGGGCGGGAAACATACAGAAGGCAATTCGGGCAGTGATATTCAACACCAGGACTCAGAAACCGCCGTGCAGCTTCATTTCAGGATCACACTTCCCGATGCTGCTCCTCTACAAAATGGCGCCGCCTTCTTCCCCGATGGCACAACACAAGGCTTCAATGCGCGGTCTCACATGACCCAGCCGAACAGTCAATGGCCAGCATCTTGCTCCATCATGTGAGCAAATTCACACAATGAACAATGAGATTCACGCTGCCTCTTCCGTTGTGTCGAGGGCTGCTCACCAGAGCCTCCATTTCAAGCGCATTCCTCACAGGACCTCCCTTCATGCTCCTGTTTTTGTGTCCCAACCGCCGATCTTGCCTCAATCGCCGTCTCCTCTCTCTCTTTCCTCTCTACATCACTCCCATCCATCATCCACCTCAGGGGTGTGGTCTTGAAAATGCAAAAATCATCGGAAAAGGTCACAGGGGGAAATCACATACTGGGAAAAATTAGCCTTAATCCCTGCCTAGTTAACAAAGCACCCCCCCCTCCCCCTGTGTGGTGACATGTAACACTTAAGCTCACAGTTTCCATACTTAATTTACATCGAGATGTCTCCTACACGTCCACAGGCCATGCTACTCAATACAATCCTACCTTTTTGATGAAGTTCCTCCATCTACCCCACAAACATAACAATATGATCCCTTGTAAGGAACTTCAACACAAGAGGAGACCATTTGGCCCATCAAATATGCACAATGTTTGCCAACCTCTGGGTGTTTGTGCTCTCTCATTTTGAAATGCTGAGTGTCAAGCTGTTTTCTTTTTTTTGAGGAGGTAATATTCCAAACATGCAAACACTTCATGGCATTTTCAATTCGTTTTTTGAAAATGAGTTGGAAGGAAAATAAGAATCATATCTTGAAGGCTCTAGTCTTTGAAGGAGATAAGTGTTGCTGTGATTTGTTGGGTCTATTAAATCTGGAGAAGAGGCCTGCAAAATCACGATGCTTCAAAACGGGGCACTGCTTCCATCATCACGTTGACATGAATGTGATGCTGGTTTTTTTGTGCAAATAAGAAGCAACTTTTTGGTGGCTTTATGAAAACTTTTAGCCAAAATTGCATTGGAAATAAGATAAATTTATTGTAAATCATGGGTCAAAATTTATAGATCTACCTCATCATAGAAAAATCATAATTATATTCCAAAGTTTGCAACTATTCCATATAATTGCCAGATATTTGGGGTAATGGGGATTGCTTCTTTTGGATGTAAAGGCCGAATAAAACACATGTTCATTACACCTATGGTTGTTCATTGTTTTTGATCACGTGTTCCTTACATATGCCTGGTGTTGGCTTAATGGTTCGGGTGGTGAGCTTAGCAACTTAGGGTCCTGAGTTCAAATCCGACTTAGCTGTTAAATTAATACTAGGTGGGGTTGACTCTGCCTATCATCCTTCTGAGGTTGGCAAAATGAGTACCAGTTTGCTGGGATGATTGAGCCATTTGAGTATCTTGTGTTCGAGTGATGACCTGTCCAGCTTTGTGCCCAATAGCCCAGGAGACTGCTTTGGCAGCAGTGATGATCTGCCCAGAGTGTGGTCCCAATGGATGGTTGCTTATATATGGCTAGCTCACAAAAGCAAAGTGAATATATTTCATTTTCAGCACTAAAAATATGGCTACAAAACGTTTCTTATTGGAGTGATGGTCTACCTTGAGTGATCCTGAATCTGAAATGGTGGAAAAATCCCTTGGATATTTGCATGATTCTGCTGAATCGAGTGACAAAGTGATCATCCACCCTCGTTTTTGTTCTCGTTTTAATTACCCTCGCCAAAGGAGAGGGTATTGCGTTTGGGTTTGTTATTTGGCGAAGATGTTTTTTGCCAAGTGTGTTGGTCTGTCTGTTTGTTACACGGTTTTTGGCCACAGTTTTCAAGCAATCGTTGTGAAATTTTTTCTTTGTGTAGTTGACAGGTCAAGGACAGCAACGCTTGATTTTGGTGAAGATCCAAATCTGGATCCGGATCTGAGAATATCTAAAGTGATTCTTCACCATTGAGGGAAAGGGCCACAAACTATATATAGCACAATAGTTCAAAAGGTTATGGATGGATTCTGACGAAACTTGGTGGACAAGTTGGACGTGTGACAAGGATAAACGAATTCAATTTTGGAAAAGATCCAGATCCGGATCCAGATACGAGAATTATTTAATTTTTAAGTGATTCTTCTTTACTGAGAGATGGGGCTAAAAATGATATTGCATGATATCTCAAAAAGTTGTGGACAGATTCGGATTGAACTTGGTGGACATGTTGGGTGTGTGACAAGGACTAATTGATTCGATTTTTGTGAAGATCCAGATCCGGATCCAATAATTTTTCAAGCGATTCTTCACCACTGTGAGGTGAGCCAAAAACGATATATAGCACGATATCTCAAAAGCTGATGGATGGATTCCGCAGAAAGTTTGTGGACAGGTTGGGAGTGTGACAAGGACGAATCGATTCAACTTTGGTGAAGATTCCAATCCGGATCCGGATATGAGAATTTTTCAAGTGATTCTTCACCACCAAGAGACGGAGCCAAAAACTATGTCCACCATATCTATAAAAGTTGTGAATGACTTGTGACAAAATGAGGTGGAATAGTTGGTTAGGTGACAAGAACAAGCCGATTCGATTTTGGTTAAGGTCCGGATTCAGATCCAACCTATCAGTGGAATACAAAATGTAAACTATTCAGCCTGGCAGAGGTATGTACTCTCCCGAGTGACGTTCCGTTCCACCAAGTGTCACTTATATGAGTGATTTTTCATTTCTTTGTTTGTCTGTCTGTTTGTTTGTCCGCACAGAACTTTCATATTTTTCTCCACAACTAACTGCTTGTTGGATTGAGACAACATTTTCATAATAGATGCGACTACTCATGTAGAATGATTTAACGATAATTATGATGTCATAGGTCACGTGTTGTGGCAGCGATGTTGGAAAAATGGAAAAAAAATTGGATCTCTTTATCTTTGAAACCACACCAAGGAAAAACTTGATACTTGGCCACAGCAAGTACTCCTCATGTTGAATAAGTGTGATTTTTTAATGACGACATAATTTCAAATGTAGAATGCTACATCTGATCAGTATGAAAATTATTCAGGGTCAACAAGGGATTAAATGGTCCAGAGAAACAAATTTGATGATTTCATCAGTCACATGATTCAGCAGCCATATTGTTTTTGCGTTTTTTTTTTTTTTAAACCTTCAAAAATCTTCTTCTCTGAAGTGGCTGAACAGACAAGGCAAAACTGTACATGTATGACCACCTATCCATGAGTAATAAAAGGTTCACACATAGGTCACATGGTTTGGCAGCCATATTGGATTGAAGAAAATATTAAATAATGTTTTTGTCTGGAACCGTTTAATAGATCGACATGAAACTTCACAATTATGATCTAGTAGTGATGGAGAATACAAGTTTTAAATTTCAACTTGATCGGACACGTGATCTGGCAGCCAGAATTATTTAATTTCTTAATCTGGGTTCTTTTTGATTTTTTAATATTTTTTTTGAATAAGGCTCACTTGGCTGTGCCTGGATGGGTTTGCGGGTAGAGGAGTAGCATCTGAAATGTGAATCCTATCCAGGTTCCTCCTGATGACTTCATCTTTGTTTTTTGCTTATTCGGGTTCCTTCTCATGACTCCAATGCAGGACTGCACCTATTTGGTCTTCCATTTGATTTGAATTGAATTCATTTTAATCACATTCTAAATTAATTTGAATAATAATGAAAAACGTCATGGGTCAGGGTCAGGTGTCCAATCAAAGCGGGGTTGCATTTTAGCGGGACGTCTTAGTACCCGGTCATCACTGCCAGCAGTTAAGTGGCATTTCTAATGATGTCTCTTATTAATTATGTAACACACCAGTACACAAACACCACAGAAAACTACAAAAACACCACACAAAACAAGTTCTGTTGAGGTTCTGCAATCTCTGATTGCTCTTCCTAGTTCTTACTGTATTTTGAAACTTTTCCAAAGTTGTATGTGAAAGAACAGGGAAATTTGGATTGGTATGTTTTTGTTCCCATCTGAACCCTAAGCTCATGATGCAGAGAACCCAGGTTCCAATTGCACATACCATTTGTGTCTGTCCATTGTCTATTAAGGTTCTTGTAGCTCATGTAAAAGTACTCTGATGTTTACCCTGCATGTGTAGCACAAAGCCAGGTTAAACAATTTGTTCACTCTGTCTGTCTAAGTCTATTACTCAATTTCGATGATTGAGGTACGATTTAATTTAAATTTAATTTCATATTTTGAATATTGTAGAACATGAATCAGATCACAAACCTGCAGTTTAGTAGTAGTTTGGCTCTGGATTTGGAAAATTTACATTGAATCTCATCCTGAGCTCGCATGCGCACAGTGCACCAAAGGAATTCCTTCAGTCTGTCTGTCTGGCAGTCAAAGAAAATTAAAATCTTTCCAAACAGGAAACTTACTGTTTTTCAGGACATCATAAAGGACACAAACAACAGTGTTAACTAATTAACGTGTTCAATAAGGTGGTGTAAAAGACAGTTTATCAATGGTGGTAAACTTCTGATTCAATACTTTGTTTTGTTTCTTTTTCTACAGCCTTTAAATCTTTTACTTCATTTCACTTAAATTATATATTTGAACAAAATAGAAAACAAATCGCCTTGTTTGTACTTCCAAAAACCTTTACTTTATCAGTATTTGGGCAAAACTGTACACCGTCTTCACCAATTAAATTTGTTGTGCACTTTGAGCTCGGAGTAACAGCGATATTCAGACAAAATGGCGGTTCCTCGTGATGCAATGACAGTGCTAACTTCGTCCAAAATATGTTTGTTTAAGTGCATCTTTTTCTCAAAGATTGTTCCCAAATCGTCAGTTTCTCCAAGAAGAGATGGCAGAAGGTTCAGCTCTGGGTTGTTCTGTTTGACCCATCGGCTTCGTATGGTTGCCATCGCGCCTGTTGTTCAAAGTTCACGAACAAAGCTAATATAGATTGGGCTCTAAAACGTAAAGCAAGATATGAAAGGACCCTTCCCATGTCCTTTTTCTCAAGACTGCATGGGGTAAGGTGTTCTATGAATTCTCTAGTTCATAATGCCCTTGTTCTGAATGTTATTGATGAACAAACTCCTCCAAAAGCCTGAGATCAATCCAAAGAAGTAAAGAAGAAAAACAAAGGACCCCATAAAGTACCCACTAATTTGGATGAAGTTGGTGAGTTTTTTTTTGTGCCAAAACCTAAAATATCGTGTCGCTTTTCAGCACACCAGAGATATTTCCACAACAGTGGATAGTGCAGTTTCTCCATCTAATCACTCAATCGGATTCCTGAGAAATGCACGCGTTATGCCATGGAGTGCATCATTTGCAAAAGGGACAGATCATTTATGGAGACAAGTTTGAAGAGGAAAGAATAAGAGGAAAGAATAATTGCTTTCATTTGAGATATTGACTGCTGAGCTTTTGTTGGAAACAACTGCAGATAAAATGGTGAGGATCCTCTTAACGCATGGCTTCTTTGGAAGACGCCACAAAAGAAGCTAAAGCTCTCACTTACGCAGCGGTTGCAGAAGAAGCAAAAAGTCAAGCATGTCAGCCAACAAAGGCAACGATTTTTACTTTGAAAAGTTTGGCGATGAGTCAGTTTCAGAAAAAAAAAACATACAAGTCATTGAACATTTGAGGGGAGACATACGTCTAAACTCTCACAACTGTTTTCCTGACTTTATCAATGATCAAACAGGAGATAGAACATTGAATTGCAATGATTATCTTCACTCAAGACTGCAAAAGAAGTGTTACAATCTTTTTTTTTTGTCAAGTCAACCAACCAATGTGTGTCAAAAATTTTCTTCTTTGAAAATGAAGGCCATTCCATCTTTGCCAGTAACCTTCGAGTTGACAGCAGCACAGATACAGATGGTGATTGCTCCGTTGAGGATGGAAGTTTTTTTTTTTCCTTCTGATGGGAATAGTTCCATAAACTGTGCACATGCAAGGCAATGACAATATCATATAGTGAGTCTTTAAATCTATTAAATGAATCACATCAACTTAATGAAAAACTCTCAACGTATATATTTTCAACCTTTCAAAAGATTTAATTTCCACAAGCTCCAACAGCTGTACATTTTCATAAAACAAATGGCTTGAAGTGTTGCTTCATTCTACCCTGTTCTGTTTTATCAATTGGAGCATTGGCTACTTCCGATAACGTGGTCATTAAAATATGTAAATGTCATTCAAGACGCAAAAAGTATCTTTTCCACAGCACAGGATTTGATATACTTGACATCTCAAGGTAGTAAGGTGGTACCTGAACACATATCTCTCACAATGACAGAAAGGAATCAGACTGGTTGTAGAAATGTCATCAACCTATTGAAATGTAACCACACTCATGTCTATAAATAACAAGTTATGTCACCCGATCCAAGATCAGGTTATTGAGACTTTAGAAACCATCAAGAAGATAGATGTGTTGAGCTGTAGCAAAAATTAACCCAGGGGTACACCATGGCAATGATGGGCCAAATGGCCTCATTTCCTTCTTTGAGGTCATACAGGATTGTGCACTGACTACTTACCCTCAGTATAGTCCTATGGCGACTGTGGACCTCTTGTATACATTTCCGTTCTGTATATGGAATAGAAAAATCTAAATGCAATTGGTTCGATTCCTGACAAAAAGAATTGACGTTCAAACACCACTCAGAAGGGCAGTAAGCAAAGCTCCACTCCTCTCCCCACTGAGGGAGGGCACGCACCATTCTGTATCGCACGAGCACCGTTATTTCTTGTTTTAACATCAATTTGTTTAAGAGTTGCAATTGTATATTGCGGCATTGACCCAGCATGTGTTGATAATGTGGTATAGGGAATTTGGGGGCAATTGGCCCAGGGTAATGGAGTTGTATAACAAACATAAAAGAGCATATTGCACACACATGGCAGGGGTGTGTGTACATTATGCAATGACATTTTGCTGACCCTCAAATCAAATGTGGTCCACCTTCGTTTATGGAAACACAGGCTGCGGTGAACTGGTTGAAATGGGGTAAAGCTCCTGGGATCTGTGGCATCCATGCTGAACTTCTCAAGGCTGGTGGAAATGCTGTACTCATGTCGTTGCATGCAGTTCTGTGCTCTGCCTGGAACACAAGCATCATCCCAACTGACTGGAGGAGGGGCCTTGTTGTCCCTCTCTGGAAAGGGAAGGGTGATCGCCAAGACTGCAACAACCACCGAGGAGTGACGCTGTTCTCAGTGCCAGGCAAGGTCTTTGCTCGGATAATTCTCGAAAGGGTTCGCCACCATCTGCTTGAGCACCAGCGTCCAAAGCAGTCAGGCTTCACACCAAAGAGGTCAACGATTCACCATGTCCTTGCTCTTCAGGTCCTCACCGAACGCAGATGAGAGTTTTGGCAGCGGCTGCTTGCAGCCTATGTTGATTTCTGTGGAGTGTTTGATTGATTCACTGAATCGGGATGCCTTCTGGAGGATTCTTGGTCTTCATGGGGTGCCACCAAAACTGATCAATCTCATGTCTGAACTATACTCTGGTACTGAGAGTGCTGTGAGATGTCGTGATACAATCTCTGACTTATTTCCAGTTGTTGCTGGAGTTCATCAGGGGTGTGTACTGGCCCCCACACTTTTCAGGAATTGTATGGACTGGATTCTGGGGAGGATGTCGGAGAGATCAAGCTGCAGTGCATCGTTTGGGAATGTCAAGATCTCTGGCCTTAATTTCGCAGATGATGCAGTCATTTTTGCGGAGACTCGAGATAGCCTTTTGGGTGCCCTCGAGGTGCTGAATGAGGAGTGGGAGCCACTGGGATTCCAGGTTTTCTGGCTCAAAACTAAGATCCAGGCTTTCAATGACATATTGGATGTTGCTATCCTGTCTGTACCTGTTTGTGGTGAGGATGTTGAGGTCACAGAGAGATTCACTTCCCTTGGCAGTGATATTTATGACTCTTCTGGCTGTGAGCCAGAGGTCAGCAGATGTCTAGGTCAGGCCTGGGTAGTCATTGATTCACTGGATCATGGGGTGTGGTGCTGTGTGGGAGGATGAAAGTTTGGGTCTTCAGGTCCTTGGTGCTTTCAGTCTTGCTCTATGGATGTGAGACTTGGACTCCAACCAGGGATCTGAGATGGAGACTAAATTCCTTTGGTACCAGGTCTCTTTGGAGAATCCTTGGCTATCGCTGGTCGGACTTTGTGTCCAACAAGCGGTTGCTGAGAGAGACTCAAATGAGATTTGTTATCTGCATAGTTCGTGAGCGTCAGCTGCGGCTATATGTACATGTGGCTCATTTCCCTGACACTAATCCTGCTCACCAGATTCTCTCAGCAAGAGAGCCTCGTGAGTGGAGGATGCTAATGGGCTGACCACATACCTCGTGGTTGCAGCAGGTTGATCAGCATCCCAAGGAGATGGGGATAGGCCACGCATCTGCCTGGGGGATGGCCAAACGGAGGCCCCTGGAGTACCGGCGGAAAGTGGACGTAGCAACGCACAGCTCTGGAGTATGCTCCCATAACTGACCTGACCTGATGGCAGGGGCTAACTGTATATATATATATATATATATATATATATATATATATATATATATATATATATATATATATATATATATATATATATATATATATATATATATATTTTAATACTGCATGTTTACAGTATATACTGTATGTGTACAGTGTATACTCTATGTATACAGTATATACTATATGTATATATATATATATGCAGTATATACTGTATGTATACAGTATATACTGGATGTATACAGAATATACTACTGTATTTGTATACAGTATATATGATATGTATACAGTATATACTGTATGTACACAGTATATATTGTTTGTACACAGTGCCTACTGTATGTATACATATATATATTGTTGTGGTTACCAAATTCGCAAACCACCATTCAGGTCCCTTAGGTGAGATATCTCGGTAAGTATATGTGTAGTTAGGCCCAAACCCGTTGTCTAGTGGGAATACATGTCATTTATGCGTGCTGCGACTCTTCAGGATAGCCGTTTTTCTTTTACTATCTTTATTTTGGACCAACCGCCATTGTTACCACCACCAACCACAACATCAACCACCCACCGCGGCGCCGCTTCACGTCACACCTCGCAACCGTCGCATCGCCACCGTTCTTGCGCCGCTTGTGGGTACCGGTGTTGGACTCGTGCAGGGCGCGCGCCGAACAGCGTGTACAAAACCACGGATTTTCAGCTCCAAAAACGGATCAAAAACGACACACGCCCACTTTTGTTCCGTCCAATCGGTGAGCGAGGGGCGATTTGGCCCCGCCTCCAGGGCGTTGGAGGGCGGTCGCTATATGCAAATTCATGGATCAAAATGCATTCACGCCCACTTTTTCTCGGGCCAATTGGGAGCTAGGTGAAAGGTCGAAGGCAGGGGGTCAAGGATGAGAGAGCGAAGCCATGGGGCTTATATAAGCGACCGCGTTCGTCAAGTCAGGAGAGTTAAGACTTCGCAGTCGGTGGAGTTGGGAAGAAGAAGCAAGAAGGAGTTGGTCGTCGTCGTCGTCGTGTGCGTTGGAGTCGGAGCGAAGAGGACGGAGCTGTGGAGAGGCGGCGAGGGCAGACGAGGGGGTGCTCGCGTCGTGCTGGGAGCTGCACACCAGGGAGGCCGACGGCGCGACCTGGTCGAGGTGGAGACGCTCGTCGCGGGACTCGAGGCAGAGTAGAAATCCTCCTTTCCCCCGAGCATCAGCAACCCCCTCCTGTTTCCCCCCGCGCTGAGATAGTGCGACCAAGGAGGCCCCTTTCCCACCCCCTACCAGACACTGTCCGCGAGGCCCGCGGAGTTGAGGCACCATCGCCGCTCCGCGTCTCATCACCAGACGGGTAGGCCCGACCCGGTCTCGGCCTCAGGCCCGCCTCATCCTTGAGGGTTCTCTTTTCTTTTTCTTGGTTTTGGATATGTGTTGTCGGCGCCGTCTGTGAAGTAAAATTGTATAAGTGTTGCCGTGTGCTCGCGTAATCGGTATTAGATCTGCATTGTCGCATTTGCTTTTTGTGTAAAATTGCATTGTGTTTCTTTTCCTTTTCTATGTGCTTTTGGTGGAATTGAATATGTGTGCTTTCCGTTCATCGCGAATAAATGTGCTTTATTGTTGAACTGTTTCCCGCTTCGCTTCGTCATTTCCTTCATTGAATCCTCATCTTGCTTCACGTAAAGGGTTGGTAGTGGGCTGAATACGCCCGATAATTAATCGAACCGTTGAGGCCGACGATAACACCGCTCGGTTATCCCGATAGTACGGAACGGGTCGCTTAAGTGGCCCGTGTCCGAAGTCGACCTGCGGCGAGGTGCGATCGCCCGGTCTACCCTCCGTGTGGGTACTTAGGTAGGTCGAATTTGGCGAGCAACCCTATCCCACGCGGGGGCTGATTGGCTCGATCGCGGTGAGACCGAAAGGTCCACCCGTGACTGGTTCCCAGCGTTAGTCCGAGAGGGTCACGACTGGATTGTCCGTCCGGTGGGCGACGTGCCGCGATTCGAGTTACGTGGCCGTCAGCACGCCGGCGGGCGCGAATCCGTAACACTGGTGTCAGGAGTGGGATACAAATCCATCGCCCTCCTCGCGGCACTGGTATCGGAGAACAGGAAAACGGGCTCTCCTGTCTCCAGCTAAATTCACGGGTATCGGTCCAGGGGTGAGAGAAGCGACCCCCGATTCCCTCCAAATTACGAGCGAGCTAAATTAACCCTTCACGAGAAGCAAGATGGCGTCTCAAGGCGAGCGGGAGCCGGGGGTATTAGAAATGGATGTAGAATGTGTAGGATCCATGGCCCAGGATGGAATGCCCGTACAGGAAAACGAACTCGCCCAACTGAACCCAGAGCCCGAAATAGGTGCGGCAGCGGCCGCGGTGTATGACACCTCCCCTACCCCCCTCCACCAAAACCCTTCCCCAACCCCTGCCGAAACAGCTCACCCAAGCGCACCCGACATGGCCCAGCTATGCGCCATGCTGGCGGCAATGACAGCGAGAATGGATGCGAATACACAAAAAATGGATGCGAATACACAACAAATGAACGAAAAGATGGATGCGAATACACAAAAATTGGATGCGAATACACAAAAATTGGATGCGAATACACAGCAAATAAACGGAATGGAAGCAAACATGAAGGAGGAAATGAAAGAACTCCGGGGTGAGACACAGAATATGGGCCGATGCCTGCAGGCGTGCATGAAGGCCGTTAGCAGGGAACTTAAAATGGCGACTCCACGTGTCGGAACAAACGAGCTGGAAGGGGGTGCAACGGCTGACAGGCCCGCGGTGGAGGCGGGTAAGGAAAAAGTAATTCGGGAGACAAGAGACGAGGTGAAAGTAATTGCGAGGGAGAGAAAAGAACAATTAATACGGAGAGCAAGGATGAGGTACGCGGAGATCGTGAAAGAGCAAGGAGTGAAAAACAGGGAAGGACGGGAGCGACTTAAAGAGAAAGCAAGGTTGACCTACATAAAGATAAGGGAAAGACGCCAGAAAGAAGCGGAGACTAATAGACAGGAGGGAACAACAGAAACTTATAAATGTATAGAGACACGGGAGATAGAAAAAATAGAGGAAAGACTACACGATGAAGACGGGGTAAGTGACGCACACACACACACGGAGGTAGTGGAGGATAGTGAGGTTGAGCTCGCGGAGCGTGCAGGGACCCGGTGTGAGCAGCTGGATGGCCTCCTCCAGGAACGAGGGGAGGGAGTATGCCCCCTTGAGGCGAGTCACGACCAGGTGAGTTCGGTCGTGCTTTGCGAGGTTGAGAGGAGGAGTGCTGCGAACGGGTGCACGGAGAGCTTGGGGGGTATAGAGGCCCCGGAGACCCTTGTGGGGACACAAATCCCCAGTGTGGTTGTCCCTGTGTGTGTGGTGCAAGGTGTGAGTGCGTCCCCGTGTGTGGAAGCGACCCCGTGTGTGAGTGGTATGGTGCCGGAGTGCGTGCTTCCCAGCACGCCGTGTGTAGATGAGGCACCGCGGGTGAGTGCCCCCGCGTGTGTGGGTGAGGCACCGCGTGTGAGTGAGGCCGTGTGTGTGGATGAAACGGCCAGTACGAGTGAGGCACCGCGGGTGAGTTCCCCCGCGGGTGTGAGTGGAGTGGTTTGCATGAATGGAGCACCACGTGTGAGTGGTATGGGTTATGCAAGGGAGACCGTGTGTGTGAGAGAGCGGTATGTGAGGGAGATGTCGGTTGGCATGCGGGAGCACGCAGCCGCGTCTCCCGGGGTGAATGTGATGGTGTGGAGTGTGAGCGTCGTCACACGCGGGAGTGCGTGTGTGGAATGGCGACGACGGCGACATGTAAAGAAAGAAAGCCGAGTAGCGGCTGTAGTTGTTTCGGGGACCGTGCCGGGTTCACCCAGCAGTGAGCAGGAGGTTCGTGCTGTGCAACGCACGAGACCACCACGTGCTCGCTTGCGAGAGTGAAGTCCCGGTCCGGAAACGCCAGCGGTGGATTTGCCGATCCCGCGGACGGACAAAGTTTAGGCAGGACTACGGATTTGAACCGGACGGGTTCTCCACGCGATCGTGTGCGTTAAGCTCCAACGGGAAAAGCACATGTGTTCGCGTGGGGAACCCCTCGAGACGTGGGGCTTGTGTTTTTTTTTTATGCGCACGGTGACGCCATGGCTGCACGTGGGGTTGGAATCCGGCAGGAGGGGTATCCCTGCCGGATGATACCGTCCAAGGAGGGACGAGGAACACGTGCAGCTGCATGACGTCACGGGCAGTTGCAAAGTGCAAAGTGCGCGAGTTGCCGCGCTGGCGCTGCGCATGAAAAAAAAAAACAAAAAAAAACAAAAAACAAGCCTCACTTTCGGGTGCACAGGATTCCTGGGCAAGGGGTGGAAGACCCCCTTACCTGGGCACAGGATGGAAACTAGTTAGGGGGAAGGGTTAGCTTAGCTAGACCGACTCCATGGGGCAGGGGTAAGTCCTCATGGAGTCCGTGGAATGGATTAGTTAGAGGGATTGTAGCCAGATTTAGGTTGGGAAATAAAATGGGAAATGATTTTTATGATTTGGAGACAGTGACAGACTTGTGGATGTGTAGAGGGGACGTAGCTTAGCTACGTAGTGTTAAAAGGAACGTGCTACTAGTTTAAGGGACGACGTGGGAGCACGAGTTAGTTAGGGGATGCAGATAGAAGGATGGCAGAGTTCAGCAGTGTGTGTGTTGAAGAGTTGTGGGTTGTGAGGTGAGAACATGGTGAGTGAGTGAGGCCAGCGGGTCTGTGTGTATGGAGTGAATGGGGAATGCATGGTGCGATGAGTGATTGGGGGGAGGAGTGACTCCCGCCCAAGGGACCCCGGGGTCAGAGTAAAGTGAGTTAGCTGGGTTAGTCAAATTTACAAAATGGAGGTCGTTTTGTTGTTGGTGGGAGTGTAGGCTCGAGACCCATTTGGAGGGGTGCAGGAGCCCTGTTGACGGGCTTGGGAGCGTGGCTGCGAAAGGTGAGTATCGCTGAGTGGGTACCCCGGGCACCAGGCTAGTCGGCCGCGGTAGGCCATGGGCCCATGGGGGGCCGGGATAGAGTAGTGGGCACGGGTGCGCCTGCTTGGTGCGGGGGCCCGGGGCGCCATTAGCCGCGTGGGCAGTGTTGTGGGCAAGGGTGACCCTCGGAAAGGGGCCCGGGAAGCCAGCCTGCCACGTGTGCGTTTCAGGGGAGGTGCCATGGGGGGCACTCCCCGGTGTTAGGGAGCTGGTAGGCTCGGAGGCAGTGTAGTGCCCGGGGGTGCCATAGCGGGAGATTCAGCAGAGGGTCGTGCCTGCCAAAGGGAGCCACGTGTCCCAGCCAGGAGACCGTGTGAGGGCACGGAGAGAAAATTGGGGGGCGAGGCCCGAAATTGTGAGGACACCAACACAGGCGACGGGAATCTGGGTTGTTAGAACCAATAGTTTAAGCGAGAGGCGCTTGTTGAAAGCCCCGGGGTAGTTTAACAGTTAAATGGTTAGGGTAGATTAGGAGATGTACCCCTCCGCACCATCCATCCCCTCGCTGTCGTTGTGGGCCGCTGGACCCACTTTGGTTATAGATCGCCGAACTCTGGGGAGGCCATTCTGAGGCTTGAGTTGGGCCTTGACACAGGACGCTAGCTCTCCCTTGTTCCCCTCCGGGAAGGGAACGTAGGGGTTGGGAGTAGGCTAGGTGACAGGATAGGTTAGCCGAACAAGGACGATAAAGGGGGTTCGGGGACGATTTATAGTGGGGGAAGTAAAAATAAAAACAACAAAAAAATAAGTTGGGGCTAAATTGGGGTTTGACAAATTAAGGGAGTGGGTATGTACAGTGACAGGCAAAGGCGATAGGTGGGAGGGAGACAGGTAGGTAGGTCCGAGCCCGCCTTCCAAGTAGCCAGCACCACCGCACTCCCTCCACCAACCTCCACTGAACGGCAAAGGCTGGCCAACTTCATCGGCTGGCCGTGTTTTGCTTCAAGGCGGAGGCCGGCCAACTTCAGCCGGCTGGCTGTTTTTGCTGCAAGGCCTGTGCCGGCTGGATCGTCTGCAGCTGCTGTGCTGCGAGGCCTGTGCCGGCCCACTTCATCTGCCGGCTGGCTGTTTTTTCTTCAAGGCCTGTGCCGGCCAACTTCATCGGCAGCTGTTGTTTTGCTGCAAGGCCTGTGCCATCGGCTGGCCGTGTTTGCTTCAAGGCCTGTGCCGGCCACTTCATCTGCTGGCTGTTTTTCTTCAAGGCCTGTGCCGGCCAGTTCATCTGCCGGCTGTGTTTGCCTGCAGCGGCCTTCTTCTGCGGGCTGTGTTTGCCTGCTGCCTTTGCCATGCCATGCCCACTGCCCATGTTCACCAGCCCCGTTCAATTTTTGCTTTGCCCCCCCTGTTCATTGCCATGTGCGCCAGGATCAGAAAGCAACAGTTTGCAAGCTGCGAGAACTGCCCTGTTGGCAGCTACAACACGGGCCTGCAGTGGCGGCCCGTGCACCGTGTTTGTGTTCATCCCTCCATTCGTTGTGTTCATTGCGTGTGCCACTTGAGCTGGCACGGAGACTGCATTTGTGCAGCCCATGCACCGTTGTGGTTCACTGCGTTCAGTTCAAAAAGGAAGGCCTTGGACTGCGTGTGAGCAGCCAGCCACGTTCCCTGTCACCTGCATTGTTTTGAGCCAGAGACTGCATGCGAGCAGCCTGGCTCCCTGCTAACTGCTTTTCTTTTGCAGAGTTCATTGATCCTGGGCCATGGTTTAGTGTAAAATTTGTAAGTTAAGGTTAAGATGTACTGTAAATATGAGTGCGCCCCCGGCATGTTTGTCTTAGCGCCGGCAATTTTATTTAAGTCGTCCGTGTGAGTGAGTTTGTTCAGGTAGTTACGCAGCCCTCAGGTTATTTATTTTGGGGACACGAATACCATGAATGTCGCACTCAGGGATCCGTAGGTAAAATGTACTAGGGGAAAACTACACATGATGGCACACGAAAATTTGACGACTCGGGACGAGTCTGTAAAAAGGGGAGGGGGTAGTGTTGTGGTTACCAAATTCGCAAACCACCATTCAGGTCCCTTAGGTGAGATATCTCGGTAAGTATATGTGTAGTTAGGCCCAAACCCGTTGTCTGGTGGGAATACATGTCATTTATGCGTGCTGCGACTCTTCAGGATAGCCGTTTTTCTTTTACTATCTTTATTTTGGACCAACCGCCATTGTTACCACCACCAACCACAACATCAACCACCCACCGCGGCACCGCTTCACGTCACACCTCGCAACCGTCGCATCGCCACCGTTCTTGCGCCGCTTGTGGGTACCGGTGTTGGACTCGTGCAGGGCGCGCGCCGAACAGCGTGTACAAAACCACGGATTTTCAGCTCCAAAAAACGGATCAAAAACGACACATGCCCACTTTTGTTCCGTCCAATCGGTGAGCGAGGGGCGATTTGGCCCTGCCTCCAGGGCGTTGGAGGGCGGTCGCTATATGCAAATTCATGGATCAAAATGCATTCACGCCCACTTTTTCTCGGGCCAATGGGGAGCGAGGTGAAAGGTCGAAGGCAGGGGGTCAAAGATGAGAGAGCGAAGCCACGGGGCTTATATAAGCGATCGTGTTCGTCAAGTCAGGAGAGTTAAGACTTCGCAGTCGGTGGAGTTGGGAAGAAGAAGCAAGAAGGAGTTGGTCGTCGTCGTCGTCGTGTGCGTTGGAGTCGGAGCGAAGAGGACGGAGCTGTGGAGAGGCGGCGAGGGCAGACAAGGGGGTGCTCGCGTCGTGCCGGGAGCTGCACGCCAGGGAGGCCGACGGCGCGACCTGGTCGAGGTGGAGACGCTCGTCGCGGGACTCGAGGCAGAGTAGAAATCCTCCGTTCCCCCGAGCATCAGCAACCCCCTCCTGTTTCCCCCCGCGCTGAGATAGTGCGACCAAGGGGGCCCCTTTCCCACCCCCTACCAGACACTGTCCGCGAGGCCCGCGGAGTTGAGGCACCATCGCCGCTCCGCGTCTCATCACCAGACGGGTAGGCCCGACCCGGTCTCGGCCTCAGGCCCGCCTCATCCTTGAGGGTTCTCTTTTCTTTTTCTTGGTTTTGGATATGTGTTGTCGGCGCCGTCTGTGAAGTAAAATTGTATAAGTGTTGCCGTGTGCTCGCGTAATCGGTATTAGATCTGCATTGTCGCATTTGCTTTTTGTGTAAAATTGCATTGTGTTTCTTTTCCTTTTCTATGTGCTTTTGGTGGAATTGAATGTGTGTGCTTTCCGTTCATCGCGAATAAATGTGCTTTATTGTTGAACTGTTTCCCGCTTCGCTTCGTCATTTCCTTCATTGAATCCTCATCTTGCTTCACGTAAAGGGTTGGTAGTGGGCTGAATACGCCCGATAATTAATCGAACCGTCGAGGCCGACGATAACACCGCTCGGTTATCCCGATAGTACGGAACGGGTCGCTTAAGTGGCCCGTGTCCGAAGTCGACCTGCGGCGAGGTGCGATCGCCCGGTCTACCCTCCGTGTGGGTACTTAGGTAGGTCGAATTTGGCGAGCAACCCTATCCCACACGGGGGCTGATTGGCTCGATCGCGGTGAGACCGAAAGGTCCACCCGTGACTGGTTCCCGGCGTTAGTCCGAGAGGGTCACGACTGGATTGTCCGTCCGGTGGGCGACGTGCCGCGATTCGAGTTACGTGGCCGTCAGCACGCCGGCGGGCGCGAATCCGTAACAATATATATATATATATATATATATATATATATATATATATATATATATATATATATATATATATATATATATATATATATATATATATATATATATATATATATATATGCAGTGCATGCTATATGTATGCAGTATATACTTTACATATGCAGAATATACGATTTGTATGCAGTATATACAAAATGTATACAGTATATACTATATGTAGACAGTATATACTATATGTAGACAGAACATACTATATATATATATGCAGTCTATACTTTTTGTATGCAGTGTATACTGTATGTATGCTGTATATCATGTATGTATGCAGTATATACTATATGTATTTCGTATATACTGTATTTATGCAGTATATGTTGTTTGTATACAATTGATATATACTACATGTATACAGCATATATTATATGTATACGGTATATACTATGTGTAAACTGTATATACTGGATGTATACAGAATATACTACTGTATTCGTATACAGTATATATGATATGTATACAGTATATACTGTATGTACGCAGTATATATTGTTTGTATACAGTGCATACTGTATGTGTACAGTGTATACTATATATATATATATATATATATATATATATATATATATACATACACATACACAGTGCATGCTATATGTATGCAGTATATACTTTATATATGCAGAATATACGATTTGTATGCAGTATATACTATATGTATACAGTATATACTATATGTAGACGGTATATACTATATGTATACAGTATATACTATATGTAGACAGTATATACTATATGTAGACAGAATATACTATATATATATATGCAGTATATACTTTTTGTATGCAGTATATACTGTATGTATGCTGTATATCATGTATGTATGCAGTATATACTATATGTATTTAGTATATACTGTATTTATGCAGTATATGTTGTATGTATACAATTGATATATACTACATGTATACAGCATATATTATATGTATATGGTATATACTATGTGTATACAGTATACACTGTACATGTCAAATCTCTCCTATCAAGATTGATGAACTATAAATGCCAATCTGTTGTGAAAATAAAGGATAAAAAAACACTTTTTGTTGTTTGCATTGGGGGATTACACTTCAATAAATATTAGTTCAAACGAGTTGTGGTGATGCAAAAATACATATTGTTTCATCACACCCAACAGTTGTAAATTTATGATTGATAGATGATCAAAACTTGACATACACTTATTCAGGGAATTTCCATCTGAATTAAATTATTTAAATACAATGGCAAAATGGAATGAATAAATTTCAATATTAATTTTGCAAATATTTATGAATTTTTTTTCGTGCAAAAGTGGTTGGATGCATGTGAGAATACTTAATATCGCTCACTAATTCACAGCACATCAATTTATGAACTCGATGCACCATTTAACACCGATATAATGAAATGCATGTATCAACAAATTGTGAGGAGAGCTTCGTGTGAATGTCAGTTCATTTGATGTCCTTCACAAGGAACTTAATGATGCACCTCTGTTCCACAACACACTTATCTATGTTGGCCACCATCTTGACTTTACCCAGAATGTTTTCACCAGCATTGATGTCACTTCCTGTACAACCTGTTTCAAGGAAGACAATATCATTGTACAAAATCTACATCAACCTTGAACAGCTCTCAGATTGTGTGGCTGATTCAATCATCATTGAGTTACAAACAATAAGTTTTAATAATAAATTATGATTTTCCTGCAATTAATTTCTACTGGAGTCTCATAATGGAGGAAAATGAGAACCATTACATGATGAAAGCAAGGAGGACAGCTGCTTTATAACATCCCCTTTGATTGATGACATGTTATAAAATGCTCTTCACACTTGTGCCTATTTTCATGTTAAAAGCTGTTCATAACATAATCCCAGATCCTGTTTAAAAATGTGTTTATCTTTCATTAATTTTTCTGCTCATTGAAATTGATAGATCTTTCTTCATTTATTATGAACATAATTATTTTGAAAACATTTACACATTGTCGTCAATGTAATATCAGGGCTGACAGGATGGCTTAGAGTTATGCACACTCGCGTCTAAACTGGGTTCAAATTTTGTCATTGTATCAACCAACACCAGCACAATCACAGCTTTTTGACTCTGTTAGCAGTGACTGCTTGTCAATTCAGTAAAGAGTCCATTTTGATACAAGCCCTTTCGAGACATTAGGTTATTCCAATGTTGTCACTCATTGCGTTCATTCCTTTTACTGAGATGGTTACTTATTGTTATCAGTTTGATTTTGAACAGATTCTGAAATGTGTTGTTCAGTTATGCATTAACAGCTACTTATCAGAAGATTTCTTTCCTTTAGTGACTTTCAGCTTTTGTTTTCATTACTGTACAAGGGGGCCCACATCTGAAGAAAAGGAAGTTTTCTTGCCATATCAAATTGTCATTTTTGCCCATAAATTTGGTCAGAGTGATTTCATGTAGTCATGTTTATCTGCTTCAAATTAAGTTCAAAGACCAATAAAAAAATATTATACCATTCTCAAAAAGAAGGGAGATTGTAAGAAACATGATGATGCCATTGCTATTTGTTTTTATCATCGTATTTGGTTGAAGATGCTGAATCATTGTGTTGTTCAACTCTGAAGCAACATATACTTAACGGAATTATACACAACACCGACAATAACGACGGCAACAATACAGTACACAGTGTCTACAACAATGTAACTGGAGAGTTCATAGAACACATTACCCTGCACTGACTTGACAAACAAGGACAAGGCCAGGATCTACGAGTGGCAAATTTATTTGGTTGTAAAGTGCCGTAATATTTTGTCCAAGTACTACGAAATGGAAGCGTTTTGAAAGTGCTAAAAAGACGATTTTTGTTCTCGTGTTCAAGTCTATAATTCAATTGAAATAAAATAACGATTTTAAAGGTCGTATTAAAAAAAATTCCAAAAGTTTACCGCTGTTGATGCAACGGTGGTCAACAGATATACTTTTACCCTCACGTCTTTTACACTACTTTATTTAATATGCTACATTAGTTCTTCGTGCCTGTTTTTTGTGTCCTTTATGACATCCAAAAAAACTACGTTTCCTGTTTGGAATGATTTTCAACTTTGTTTTCCTGCCATACAGGCAGACAGAAGGAAGATCACTCCTCTGTGGATGTGGGATCGGCACAGATTCAGAGCCAACGTCCAGCTAAACGAAAATTTTGTTTTCCGATTCATGTTCTTATTCGTGTACGAAATATAACAATCAATTGAAATTAAGTTGTTCCCCGATCATAAACTAACATTGCCGACAGAAGGACAGACAGACAGACAGACAGACAGAAGTGAACCAATTGCTTAACTCCGCTTTTCGCTTCATATGCATGGTGTAATGACAACTTGAACAGCTACAACAATAGTGCACAGCAACTGCTAGAATACACATTGACTACAACTGTGACAGACAACAATGGCTTTTGACTTCTGATGCCCTTGCGACACTGACTATACAGTATAGAGTTACACAATGACGATACAGAAGAAACTTAATAAACCTTTTCTCGTGAAAAATTGTACTTTTATGCATGTAAAGTTGAAAAACATTTGCTCAGAACTATCTCATCGAATTGATGTTATCTATTTTTAATACTGAGTTGTAAGTCCATAACAATATACTGTGATCTTTCATATCATATGAGACATGCTCCAATGCAATCTCACAGAAAGGAAGTACAAGGACTGATTTCAGAAGGTAAAGCCTAATGGAATGCAAAATGTACAGTAGTTAAAATAATGGCATTGTGGAAGGCAATAGTCTGTTGGTGGGGTTGGGGAGAAATGTAGACAATTAAGATTGAGAAAAGGATAAGGAGTGGGGGTGATAGAAGATATAAAAGAGGGTAGGGAAGAGCAGGAGGAGTGGGGAGAGAGTGGAAAAAGGTTTGGAAGAGATAGGAGGAAGGGATATGTATTTGAGCATTTTGCATGAAACTATTGGAGGTTGAGTAAATGGGGGGGGGGGTGATGGTGTAAAAAAACAACTCCAACAACTGAGTAAAGTGAATGAAACACGACGTTTATTCCAGAGACTTGCACTTCATTTCCAACATTGTGGCTTTCCCCTACCATAAAGCACCCACTTCCACTCACTTATGGCAATGCAAACTATCCACACAGACATGAACTGGAATAAAGCACATAACAATCTCACATAAACATGGGATGGGGGATGGGGGATGGGGAAGGGGTTTCTGCCATATTTTAATTTGCAATAAATGGGTGGCTCCTACTGTTGGCAAATTATAAGACTGGCTTGGGTGGTCCAGAAGGGGGGGGTGCGCACCCCCCCTCCCATTCGGACTTTGCATACGTTTTGGTTTCACTTTTACACAAACTGATTATTTCACCCTCATTTTTATCTCCAAATTATGGAAAAAAAGGCAGCACATTTCCATTTTGCAAGCATATACTGTACAGTACCTCAATCGATGTAAGGCCCACCACATTGTTGTCAGCCTTGGTGTGTGTGTGTGTGTGTGTGTGTGTGTGTGTGTGTGTGTGTGTGTGTGTGTGTGTGTGTGTGTGTGTGTGTGTGTGTGTACACTGTGTGTCAGGTTGTATTGAGTAAGCTGCAAGTACTACTTCGCACAATCGCACGGGGGTGTTTTGTTGATAATGCCACGTGCATATCTTAGTGCAGGATATGCACGTGCCACTGTCAACACCTCTCGTCGATCGCGTTAGTGGACTCTTTCAACCACTGGTGCTGAAAGCCCTTGAACTTGGTCAATGCTGTCTCCGTAGTGATCAATCGTATCGATTTTAGCATCGTATCACTAACTTTGTTACTTTAAAACAAAATGAGTGAGTGTCATGGAATAGAAGGTCCGAAAAAAAAGGAAGATTACCGACTTGTTTTTATACGTCAGTGTGACAGACCATACAAGAATCTGGCATCATGTGTTTCTGATAGTCGCGTGTTTCCGATAGTCATGTATTTCCGATAGTCACGTGTTTCCGATAGTCACGCGTTTCCGATAGTCACGCATTTCCGATAGTCACGTGTTTCCGATAGTCATGTATTTGCGATAGTCATGTGTTTCCGATAGTCATGTATTTGCGATAGTCATGTGTTTCTGATAGTCATGTATTTCCGATAGTCACGTGTTTCCGATAGTCACGTATTTGCGATAGTCATGTATTTCCGATAGTCTCGTGTTTCCGATAGTCATGTATTTGCGATAGTCATGTGTTTCTGATAGTCATGTATTTCCGATAGTCACGTGTTTCCGATAGTCATGTGTTTCTGATAGTCATGTATTTCCGATAGTCACGTGTTTCCGATAGTCACGTATTTGCGATAGTCATGTGTTTCTGATAGTCATGTATTTCCGATAGTCTCGTGTTTCCGATAGTCACGTGTTTCCGATAGTCATGTATTTGCGATAGTCACGTGTTTCCGATAGTCATGTATTTGCGATAGTCATGTGTTTCTGATAGTCATGTATTTCCGATAGTCACGTGTTTCCAATAGTCACGTATTTGCGATAGTCATGTATTTCCGATAGTCTCGTGTTTCCGATAGTCATGTATTTGCGATAGTCATGTGTTTCTGATAGTCATGTATTTCCGATAGTCACGTGTTTCCGATAGTCATGTGTTTCTGATATAGTCATGTATTTCCGATAGTCACGTGTTTCCGATAGTCACGTGTTTCCGATAGTCATGTATTTGCGATAGTCATGTGTTTCTGATAGTCATGTATTTCCGATAGTCATGTGTTTCTGATAGTCATGTATTTCCGATAGTCACGTGTTTCCGATAGTCACGTGTTTCCGATAGTCATGTATTTGCGATAGTCATGTATTTCCGATAGTCTCGTGTTTCCGATAGTCATGTATTTCCGATAGATTCCGCTGCAGCGCAAGATTTTTCCTTTGATATGATGTCACATACAAACACAGAAGCGAGCAGGAAGCCGACACATCGCTCTTCGTTGTACACCACGATTTTGAGAACCATGCTTCAAGTAAAGGTAAAAGATGTTGATTTTTTAAATGTATATAAATAATATAAATACAATCGTTTTTTACTCTTGCCTAGTTTCATTACTCATAAAACATGGACTCCATCTAAGCATGTAACCGTGTAACGAAGGACGCTCATTTGTGTATAGAGAGTGAGGATCCGTTACTAAAATTAGCATAACAAAGGGACACGACTCTGTCAAAATTTTAAATGTATGGAAACCAAAAAGTGGCATGTACTGCATATATAAACCTGAACGTTTGTTTTTATTTGTATAATCAACTTACCGATCCTCGAAACGGGCACGAAGATGCTCATACTCACCTTCTGTGCTTACGAGAGCACACCAGGCAGTAAAGGTAGATGGTATTGCCGTTTATAGAGCATCCAGACAGTATGCAGTACCATTGACGACCCTTCTTTAGAGATAGAGTTGATTGCAGAGTTTCTGTTGATTGTACCAGAGATGGTCCTGAACATATTCTGTCACAGCTGGAAGAGTCCAAGCTGGAAGCACGTTAAACACGTTAAATAACTTGCTGCAGGAGGGTATGGGTATGGCTACACAAGGACTGAGGTATTGACCATGGCTACAGATTACACTGTTCTCCTCAGGAAGCACCAGAAAGATGACAAGTGTTATGCAGTGGTTCTGCAACTTCATGGACAGATGGCCTGAGCTGTGCATGGTAAAACCATCAACTTTATCTGAGTTGTGAGTTTGCGTATGTTTTGGTTTCACTTTTATACAAACTGATAGTTTCACCCTCATTTTTATCTCCAAATTATGGAAAAAAACAGCTCTTATTTCAATCAAGTTTATCTGAGCTGTATGTGATAAAACCATCAAGTCTGTCTGACCTGTGTGTGGTAAAACCATTAAGTTTATCTGAGCTGTGTGTGGTAAAACCATCAAGTTTGTCTGACCTGTGTGTGGTAAAACCATTAAGTTTATCTGAGCTGTGTGTGGTAAAACCATTAAGTTTATCTGAGCTGTGTGTGGTAAAACCATCAAGTTTGTCTGACCTGTGTGTGGTAAAACCATCAAGTTTGTCTGACCTGTGTGTGGTAAAACCATTAAGTTTATCTGAGCTGTGTGTGGTAAAACCATCAAGTTTGTCTGACCTGTGTGTGGTAAAACCATTAAGTTTATCTGAGCTGTGTGTGGTAAAATCATTAAGTTTATCTGAGCTGTGTGTGGTAAAACCATCAAGTTTGTCTGACCTGTGTGTGGTAAAACCATTAAGTTTATCTGAGCTGTGTGTGGTAAAACCATTAAGTTTATCTGAGCTGTGTGTGGTAAAACCATCAAGTTTGTCTGACCTGTGTGTGGTAAAACCATTAAGTTTATCTGAGCTGTGTGTGGTAAAACCATTAAGTTTATCTGAGCTGTGTGTGGTAAAACCATCAAGTTTGTCTGACCTGTGTGTGGTAAAACCATCAAGTTTGTCTGACCTGTGTGTGGTAAAACCATTAAGTTATCTGAGCTGTGCATGGTAAAACCATCAAATTTATCTGAGCTGTGTGTGGTAAACCCATCAAGTTTATTTGAGCTGTGCATGCTAAACCCATCAAGTTTATCTGAGCTGTGTGTGGTAAAACTATCAAGTTTATCTGAGCTGTTCGAGCACGTTGTGCATCAGAAGACCCAGAAACAAACAACTTCAAAGAATGGGACCATATTCTAATCAAATACAATCTAAAGCACAAACCACAGCTTCTTCTCATCTATATATTATATTACTAAAACTCTCATCTTGTATGTATGTATGTTCCCGAAATACAGCCGAAACGGTACACGATAGCACAAAATTTTTCGGGCCACATTACTCACCATTCTCCTGAGGTGTGCAGTATCAAGTTTCGTTCAAATCGGGCAACGAAAAAATTATAAAAAAATCAATTCCCTATTCAGTCAAGTACTCTTCGGGAGAATTTGATCAATGCAAACAACCTCAGAGGTACAGTTCGCTGGAGCTATCTTTTTTTTTCTTTAAATGATTTTTTCCATGAACCGCTGTCACAACGGGAACCCAACAGGTTCACGGGTCATCTAGTCTGCATCAATACAGAATACAAGCCGCCTAATGTTGTTGCAGGTAGAGGATATCAACCGCAAGCTGTCATGGCTGAAAGAAGCAAGACTGTTTCCATTAGTGGAGTGGTTGATGCACAGGGAAAATCAGATAACACCTTTCTTTGTTTTTCCCAGACAGCGGATGGTGTCATACTTGATGCAGGGGATAGCTGTTGGTGCTGATGGAATCCTGACACAGATGGGATGGTCAAATTCCCAGGTTTTTCGAGACTATCTACATGCAGGACCATTTCTTTAAATACGTCAAAAGTCGGGATGCTTCAGATACAATACTTGTCCTGTACGATGATCACAGAAGTCACATAGCTATTAACCTGATCAACTGGGCCAAGGAAAACAATATTGTGCTGTTCGTTCTTCCTCCCCACTATTCCCGTAACTTACAACCTCTGGATGTTGGCTGCTTTGGGCCTCTTCAGCTGAAGTATAACCAGGAATGTTTGTCTTTTGCACGTGTCAATCATTGTACAGTAACTACGTATGAGTATGTGGATTGGCTTGTAAAATATACACAGAGGAAGCACAATAGGGTCGGCCTGCAGGATTGTTTTCGTGTGGTATAATACGGAGACGGATTTCCATCGACCAAAGTTCTACTCCATATTGGATGCACCCTCCTTGTAAGCTCATGTGAGGCTGAACACTCATTTTCTTGCCTCCGACACCTGAAGACCTGCCGAAGAGATTCCATGGGAGAAAGTCGAATGGCATCTCTGGCCCTCATGAACATACACCATGACTTCCCCATATCCCCAAATGATGTGTGTGACATTTTCATTCGGAAACACAAACGCCATCTTTTCCAAAATAGCATCATTTATGACGAATAATTTAATTCACATCCACTGTCCTCGCTGATCTCTTTTGTGGGGAGACCCCTTGGCCTAAGCTTCACAACCTCAGCGCATGGCGGTGCCGGGCTTCACCCAGCACACAGACTGTCAACACCATCATTTCACACTAAAGGTGTGCACAGGCCTTTTTTAAACTAAGGATCGGCTGGGCAAGTTTGCCACTTTTACGCATTAGTCATCGCAAATCTGCTGAACTGTTGGGCCAGGGAAGAACGCAACAAACTGCAGAAAAGTTCCAAGAATGCAGGAAATGTTGTTTCAAATTATCAATTTCTCAACATTTCCTAGAGAAGGACCCCAAACCACGACCCCCACACCCCTTCCAACACTATGACCTGGTGCACCCCCCTCCCCCCTCCCCGTCTTGACATTCCTTGATCCACCCCTGACGAGCTTGCAAATGCTGTATAACAATCTACAAGCTTATTTTAGAACTGTGGGATCTTCTTCTTTTGTATGCAGCACAAGGCTGCTGCGTAACAACATTGGCTGAGGGTGTCTCTGTGTTGCTGATGCAGTGCCCCCTGTAGGTTAGAGCAGGAATTTGGAATTTGTTCAGGGTGCCGGGGAAAGCTCGTCGACTCTTCTCGAACAAAATCATGGAGTCTTTAACATCCATCAACTAAAGTGACTGCGGGATAATTTGCCATATTGTTGAGAGGATAAGTAATTGTATGTGAAATTGCATGATTTGTTTATTGAGATAATTTAATCTTAATCTATTTGAGGAACAGTTGTGAAGGGAGGATTCCTGAAGATCGTGTTCACACTGTCCAAGATTTTGATCAAAAATTATATAATAACCACAAATTTGCACTAAAGTTATTTCCAATTATTGTAAAAACTAGTCAGAGTTGGAATAGAATGAAATTTGCAATGATCCATGTATAACTTCATTGATATGTATGTCTCCAACACCTGACCCTGCTGCCTTACATTTCAGGTATCAAGTACTTGGTTTGAATCATTTCTGGAGGCAGTCACCACTGATGCAGTCCCACCAGTAATAGTCTAGATGCCAAACAGCCATTTCAGGACAAAGCATGATTTAGCGTCATTATGAAGTTTTTTGGTTGATTCATCATCTCTGAGCTATCCTGAATTAGAATCAGCCGGGTGCCAGACTCTCACCCTTCAGGAATTTTTTTTTAGAGGCGAAAAACAAAACGGCCACCACCGACTTTCGATAAATTCTGTTTTGGGCGACATCTTCACTTCTAATGCACTTACACACACAATTTTGGTGTCTACTACTATGTTTCATGTGACAGACAAGGTAAACGTTGATGATTCTCTCAAGATTGGACGACGACAGATGGCGGAATCTGGATGGCCAACAAGCTTCAACAAGACACTAACCAAGAAAGTGACCCTGATGACTTCGACCAAAAAGAGCATCAAGCTGGATGGAAGGCCAGTATATGATACCGAATTGATCTACACCCGAGTCATATGTCTCCAACAATACAGGGATATTGATATCAAGGATGTCCTCTCTTACGAACTGTCCCCTGTCACAGCCTCCTTGTTTGATGAGAGCGGTGCGATGCGGGTTCAGTCGAAAGCATTCCAAAAAAAGAAACTCCAAGTTGAGCAATCAAGTCAAATCCAAGGTGTTCCAGATGCTGTCATCATCGATGGATGCGCCATGTTATGGACTGTACATTGACCCACAAATGGTACAGTTGAGGATTATGTGATCAACTTCATGGGAACCATCAAATACCACCTGGAGTGTTGTGACGTATACCTGATTTTCGACAGGTACATCAAAATCAGCACGAAACAAATGATGAGATCCAGTCACGAAGGTCATGATTCAAGTTGAAAACATCAACTCAACTTACACACAACACTTCCAGCACTAAAAGTGGTCCTAAATGTAGCCTACAACAAAGTACAACTGATCGATTTGATCTGTCAGTATCTGATGACCCACATTGTGGACAACCAGACCAAACTGGTGATCACCGGAAAAGATCCTACACCAGTACAAGTATGGAACAATTCCACTCTCCAGAGACAGGATCTGAAAACACACCATGAAGAAGCAGATGTCATCATCATCCATCACTTAGAATTGTGTCAGGTGTCAGTGGTGACTCACACATCAAAGTGGTCTGCGACGATACAGATGTCTTTGTCCTGTTGATTAATTTCTACCTCGAGGAAAAGATGACTGTGGATGTCAGCATGGAGAGTCCGTGTGCTGGGAGGGCGAACGTAGACATTCACCAAACAGCACTGAAACACAAAAGCATCGCCAAATATCTGCCTGCTGTACATGCTCTGACCGGATGCGATACTGTGTCGTATTTATTTGGCATTGGAAAGGCCACAGCGCTGAAGGCACTAATGGGCGGACATCATCCCACCTTACTTGGTTGGCTGGAAGCAGACGAGGAAAAGATGATATCTGAGGCAACTACCTTCATTGCTGCCTGTTATGGTTCCAAAGTCGAAGGTGATATGTCCACACACCGGTATCAGTTGTGGAAGTCTAAGATGGCCAACTCCAAGATTACCTCTGCTCCGAAATTGAAGTTGTTGCCCCCATCGCATGATGCCTTTGTTCAACATGTACATCGCGCTCATCATCAAGTCATTATATGGAAATCGGCCACTCAGTCAGACCCTCCGAACTTGGATCCCATCAAGTATGGATGGCAAGAAGGTGAGGACGGTGCGACATGTCCAACCACACTTCCACCTGATGTGTCTGCTGCACCAGTCACCATTCTGCAGCTGATCAAGTATGGATGCTCCACCAGCCGGCCATGTTCCACCGGGAGGTGTGGTTGTGTGGCAGCACAGATGTCATGTTCGATGTTTTGCAGTTGTAATGCTGGATCAGACTATTGTAACGAACAGACAAGGGCAGTAGCTGCTAATCACGATGACGATGACGAAGATTGAACATAATGTTGAACATTGCATCCTTCACAAAGTTAATATTTGTTTGCCTAAAAATAAAAGGTAATTTCAAAATCATACACATGTACATACTTACTTTAGGACATAACCCAAAGTCATAGTCAACTATCCACACATATCCGGATATATTTGTGTAAAAATCGTATTCCAATATAATCATCAATTCATTGATCATTGTAAGTAAGTTACTTCAGCTGTCATTGACTATTATTGTACGTAGTGTAGTATTAATATTTGAGGGTTCATCAAATTCAATTTCTTACTCGAAGTGATCAGTGGAACTGCAAAATAGTCATTTTTCATATTAAAATGTTGGCCATCTTGAAAATATGAGATAGGTCTTATATATACACCTTCAATTTTATCATTATCGGATTCCTTGACCATGAAAACATAGTAGTAGACACCAAAATTGTGTTTGTAAGTGCATTAGAAGTGAAGATATAGCCCAAAACAGAATTTATCGAAAGTCGGTGGTGGCCATTTTGTTTTTCGCCTCTAAAAAAAATTCCTCAAGGGTGCGAGTCTGGCACCCGGCTGATTCTGATTCAGGATAGCTCAAAGATGATGAATCAACTAAAAAAAAAAAACTTCATAATGATTCCACAACATGCTTTTTCACATTTCCGCTGGACTATAATCTTTAGGAGGAATTTACAATTCGGTTGTAGCACCAGCAGAGGACACCCTAATATTTTCAAAACGCAATGGTGGGGTCTGTATTGTGCAAAAGCAAATGCTGGCAGGTTGCATAGCCAGCTAAACTCGAACGAATGTCAGACATTTCCCTTGGAACCACACGCACTAGCCTTCCAACACGCTATCAGCCACAAAGTTAAACCGGTCAACCTCGATTACGATTACACTGTCAACATAACATTTTGCAAAACGGAAGCAATGCCACGTTTGCATAGTCGTCACAAAATTATTCTTTAAAAAATTGTCAAACGCCACCGTTTTGCGAATATCTGAGTGGTCGAATGGATAAAGCCTTATTGCATGGCGCTCATGGTGTGGGTTCCGTCACTTCGGCTTCTCAGCAGAAAATTACCGTTCCCTGTAATGGAGCGATGACCTATCCAGGATTAATTCTCGGCTTGAAGTGCTCATGAACAAGTCATGAGCACCCTGGCGCTCTGTCAAGAGTCTGGGCTCAACCACTACTGTTTGAGTTTTGAAGTGGTGTCCACACTTGAAGATGAGGAATTATCAAAATTGTGGCAGGAAGAATAAAACAGATCATTCGCCACCAGCCTTTCAAGAAATGGCCACAATGAACATCACTGCAGCCTCAGCCACCGAAAGTCGAGGATGTTATGTTTTCACCTATCTCTATCTCTATCTCTATCTCTATCTCTATCTCTCTCTCTCTCTCTCTCTCTCTGTTTGATTGTTTGACTGTCTGTCTCTGTGTGCAAGATATCTCAAAAAGTTGTGGACGGATTCGGGCAAAACTTTGTGGACATGTTGGGTGTGTGACAAGGAAGAACTGATTCAATTTTAGTGAAGATCCGAATCCGGATCTGGATCCATTAAAAAGATTTTCAGTGATTCTTCACCATTGAGAGATTGGGCGAAACGAATATATAGCATGACATCTCCAAAAGTTGTGGACGGATTTGGATGAAACTTCATGGACAGGTTGGGGGTGTGACCATGACAAATTCATTTGATTTTTGGTGAAAATCCAAATCCGGATCTAGATACGATAATTATTTAATTTTTAAAGTGATTCTTCACCATTGAGAGATGTGACCAAAATCACATGTGTATATATATATATGTGTTTCTATAATCATCACACCTGGTGTTGGCGCAGTGGTGTTGTTGGCGTTGATATCCTGGTGTTGGCGCAGTGGTTAGGGCAGCGGCTTGGGATCTAAAAGGTCCTGAGTTCAAGCCCCGTTGAGCCACTGAATTAATACACCAGGGGGTTGACTCAGCTTGTCATCCTTCCGAGGTCGGCGAAATGAGTACCAGTATACTGGGCCGGTGTATACCCCGGTTAAAATAGGTGTACCATATCCCTGTGTCGTAAGAGGGGACCAGGGTTGCGTCAGGAAGGGCATCTGGCGTAAAACATGTGCCAAATCACTATGCGGATCATACGGATGATCCGCTGTGGCGACCCCTAACAGGAGCAGCCGAAAGAAGAAGAAGAAGAATCATCACACCATTTGAAAGCCTTTTTCCCTGAGCAGGGGTCAGCTTTTTGAGGGCTCCAATCATGGTACCCTTTTTTGTGGAAATGTTTTTTACGGCATTAACATGTATGTGTGTGTATGTATATATATATATATACACACATATATGTACACTGGAGTGCATCACAAGATGCGTGCAGCTCACTGATGCCCCATCGCGAAGTCTGAGGACAATGTGTCAGGGTTCTGTTGGCTCATTGTCCATTAGGATGGCGACTTCTGGCAGACTGGGCATTGTAGCGGCGTGTTTGCTCTCCTTGTGGTCGCTTGTTCTCTCTGATGATGATCTGGCACTCTTCAGAGTTATCTCCTGCAAGTACATCTCTTGCAGTCTTGAGCTCACAGACCAGATGGTTATTCTCATGAAACCACTTTCTGAGCATCTCAAGGATGTGTGGTTTGAGGCCAATGTGGTTCCTGGCAGCCAGCTCCTTGGCGTGTGAGTCCAGGAAGTAGACCTGAAGGAACTTTGGCTGGCCCTCTTCAGGCGGGAGCAAGCTGCCAATGCGCTGGAACACTCGGCGTTGGATTTGGAAGCTCGAGTTCCAGCACTGGACTTCAGCTTCCTTGTGCCCGAAGCTTGTCATCACAAAGCTGCCATTATACGTCTGAATATTGTCAAGGAAGTGCTTGCTGAGGGGACCTTCGCCTGAGAGAAGTTCCTTCAGCAAGGGAGGAAGGGCAGCAGAGGGCTCAAGGATGACCTTGCCATTGCTGCAGCACACACCCTTGAACTTGTAAGCAGAGCAGTGGGTGCAGACTTGGTCCATTCAGCCGATGTCTGCATGAGTTGCTGGGTCAGCCGGGTCATACGTGAATGCCACCCTGTTGGCATTGTTGTGCTCTTGTGCCCGGCCAGTGCTCGTGCTTCTGCAGTGCGGTGACGCATTGCCTCAAGTCTTGCATCACACTCTTCCACAGTCTCATTTGCTTGCCGCATTTGTTGCCGATGAGCCTGTTCATCTAGCCTGACTGATTGCTCCTCTTCAGTCTCATTTTGTCGCTGTTGCCACTGTGTCTGTTCATTTAGCCTGGCGTCTTGCTCCTATTCAGTCTCCTGTTGTGTCTTAGCATGTTTTCGCTTAGCTGCAGCTGCCTTGAGACCAATGGAGCTCTTCCTTCTTTGGGGCATCTAAAATCAGAAAGTCAAATTTTTTTATCAGAAACTTTGTAAACATTCACTGGTCTGTCCATCCACTGGTCTGTCTTTGTCTTATTTTGATCAGGTTGTAAATAAAATAGTCGTGACGCGGAAAATCAATCAATTGCGGCAGAAAAATTGAAACGGTCAAAAAAAATTGATGATTTTTTTTTCTTCAGGCTTCTTCAAACATCTTACGTGTGCTGTAGTACCTCAGAGACGTGCTGATTCCGAATATGCCTTTAGTTTTGCTCTGGGATATGAAATTCTCGAGTTATAAGAGGACAAACAAACATACACTCCTACTTTATCTATTTAGATATGTATATGTATATATATATATATATATATATATATATATATATATATATATATATATATATATATATATATATATATATATATATATATATATATATATATATATTGTTGCGGGTCCCGGGCATCATGGCGTGCGCTTGTAATCCGGCTACTCGGAGGCTTGGGTTGCAGGATCGCTTGAGGACGGGGGCTCTGCGCTGGGCCGCGCTATGAGAGAGTGTAGGGCAGCCCGGAATCAAGGTGAAACCCAATCCTTATCCCTGTGTCGTAAGAGGCGACCAGGGTTGCGTCAGGAAGGGAATCTGGTGTAAAACCTGTGCCAAATCAGTGTGCGGTTCATAACAGATGATCCGCTGTGGCGACCCCCAACGGGAGCAGCCGAAGAAAGAACAACATATATATTGTTGCGGGTCGGGGGGGTCGGGTGAGAAGACCACAAGGTGGGGAGAAGCTATGTCGGTTCCCACCAGACTCCCCGGAATTGAAGGCCGTCGCACACTGATAATTCCGTGACGCGGCAGGTCGCTTAACTGACCGTGGACGCCAATAAATCAACTGCGTGACCTAGGGTCCTCCCGTCTCTGGGTTAATCAGGTTACCTAATTAATCACATGGTGTAATTACCGGGGAACACGCCCTCAGTCCGCCTTGTCCGAACCAGATCACTCTACCGGACCGGATCACTTTACCAGATCGTATGCAGCCGAGCGACACTGCCAAGGACATACCGGCTAAAAGGAACGGATCGTTGGGAATAAAGTCCCTGTTAAAGGCCCTGTCACACCTTCACGATTTAGCCAGCATATGCCGACGTATGAAAATTTTGTCTAAAACGCTGGCGCACATCGAAAAAGTTATGGGTAAGTTTTGTATACGTCAAGAGCACACTGAAGCACGCTGGCATACTTCGTAGTACGCAGAGCTCGTCGACAAATTTTAAGCATGCTCAAAATTTTTTGACGTCTGCCAGCGTATGACTCACACGTTCCGCATACGCTGGCCATAAGTTGTAGGCACGTTATGTGATCGTTGACACATGTCGACACACATTACTTGTAAGTTACTCATAAGTCGAAACACGTCGAGGTCATGTTTAGCGTACCCGAAACATATTTCTAACCTATGAGTAACGTGCTTTGAACCGATGTGTAACGTATCTCCAACGCATATTGATGTATGTAGACGTATTTGACGTCTTCCGGACGACCACATAACTTACTGAACGTGTTTCTAACTTACAGGTACCGTATAATGGCGTATTGGCAGCGTTTAGGGGAATTGGTATATAAAAAAGGGGTTCACAGGAACGAACCTGTCAGTGTTCCAGACTCCATGTTGTTGTTTTTTGTTTTTTGTTTTCTTCGGCATGACGGTGATGTAGACACTTCGATTTCTAGTGTGGTTATAATATAATATAATTAATAGGCTGCCGCTCAACGATTTTATCATAACCGCACTAGAAATCGAAGTGTCAACATCACCGTCATGCCGAAGAAAAAAAAAAAAACATGGAGTGTGGAACACTGACGGGTTCCTCCTGTGTGAACCCCATTTTTATATACCAATTCCCCGAAACGCTGACAATACGCCATTATACGGTATCTGTAAGTTAGAAACGCGTTCAGTAAGTTCTGTGGTCGTCCGGAAGACGTCAAATATGTCTACATACGTCAATATGTGTTGGAGATACGTTACTCATCGGTTCAAAGCACGTTACTCATAGGTTCAAAGCACGTTGCTCATAGGTTAGAAATAAGTTTCGGGTACGCTAAACATTACCTCGACGTGTTTCGACTTTTGAGTAACTTACAAGTAACGTGTGTCAACGATCGCATAACGTGCCTACAAGTTATTGCCAGCGTATGTGGAACGTGTGAGTCATACGCTGGCATACGTCGAAAAATTTTGAGCATGTTAAAATTTGTCAACGAGCTCGGTGTACTACGACCTATGCCAGCGTGCTTCAGCGTACTCTTAACGTATACAAAACTTACCCATAACGTATTCGATGTGTGCCAGCGTTTTAGACAAATTTTTCATACGTCGGCATACGCTGGCTAAATCGTCAAGGTGTGACAGGGCCTTTAAATCGTTGAGCGGCAGCCTATTAATAGGCTACGCCACGTGATCGTCGGCGATACGCTGCCGCGCTATGCATAAGTTAGACTATCGTTGGGTGTTGGTTGTGAATGCCGACAACACGCTAAGCATTCGTTGGTATAAGTTATCTATAAGTTATTGAAACGTTCTGTGTACGTTACTTATACGTTATGCATACGCCCAAAACTATAAAAAAAACATCAATAGTTCAGCGTACGCCAGCGTTTTACATACATTTTGATACGTTGCCATACGCTGGCTAAAACGTCAAGGTGTGACAGGGCCCTAAGCTAGGATTCGGACCATGCTGGATCAATGGAAGAAAAGAAAAAAACGAGCAGGGAACATTCCTAATAATGATTTATTTACAATCAACTTACAAAAGGGGGCACAGAGCAGACGTAATGCAAAAATAATAACAATAATGATCTTCTGCGGTCTTACTTAGGCAGACAGGTGCCAGCATACACACATACGCACACACACAGACACAGAAAACCCGATGAAGAGGGAGTTTAGAACCAAGAATTGGGCACCGTAAAGGAGGAGCTTGTGTCGAGAAGGGGCGGAGTCCAAAGTGCGAGGACGGAGTAGTAGGCGGGACCAGGTACGCGGGTGGGGTCGACGTCGTGTGGGCGGAGACGAGGAAGTGGAGTCCGGGCAGCAGGAGGCGGGTCGTGGCGGTGTCGACGAGGGGAGGAGAGAGAGAGGCGGAGAAACTCAAAAAGCAAGAGAGACAGAAAAGGCAAGAGAGAGACGGAGGAACTTCTCCAACCTTGATAGGATTTGCAGCTCGGGGGGAAGTGCCACCCTGATTCGTAACGTCCTCACCTGAATCGAGTGCTCCGATTGGTCCAGACTCCTCACGTGGCCCGCCAACTTGGGACGGAAACCGCCACACTTCGTTTCCGGCAAGGCCATCTCAAACGGCGGCAATATTGTGCTCCGACCCCACGAGATGACATGAATCGCCCACACTGAAATTGGCACGCGAATCGTCCTGCAAAAACCCCCAGGCCACCGGTCGAGGATCCCGCATGCCCGCTCGGGCGTTCGACCAGTGTCGATCACCGCGTTCTGCGCACACCAACGTGGCCCACACTGTACATTCCCTGGCTCGATCGCAGCTTCGCTGGCCGTAGAGACGAGAAGACGTTCACCATGCATGGAGAATCCACTGCTGCCAGCGAGGACCGAAGGTACATCATCATGGATAAAACCGTGCACGTCTCACGAGCGGCGTACGTGTCTGCTTTCGACTACATTCCATACAGTGCGCGCGGTTCCGCCATTATGCACGTGGCCAGCGCTCTCGTTCACACGACTCCGCTCGCGTGTGCGGGGCGAACACCAATATGTGTCGGATATTGAGGTTGAAAAGGAACAAGCCACTTCTACTCCGCACACTCATATCCCGCCAAACATGGCGTGGAGTCATCTTTATCGGCCTCCGTACGCGTTTCCTGCAACATGGGTGTCGTGCTGTCTGTGTTTCCCGTGCCGTGAAAAACACCATTCGTGCAGCCTCTTAAGAGGTATTTATCCGCATGCCTTTTTAATGCAACCGGCGATCCTCCACAGACCATCGGAAGCCCGAGTCTATCACCCCGCACTGCCAAACGCACATCACTCGCCGCACACGTCGGGTTTCAGGCTCGCCCGGGAACGAGGATCTCTGTGCAGCAGATCCCTCACCGCGACGCCGCACGCGCTGATCTCCACGAGGCCCCACCTTACAGCGAAGGCGCACGTGGCTGATTTACCTCAGGAATAATCAGAAAATAAGAAGAGTTGGGATGAAAAACCATGTTCTCACCAAAATTTGTGTCCCGCCCACAACATCACGTGACCTTTTTCAGGCTCCCAGGGATTGGTTGGCTCGTCGGCACGTGGTGGGTGTGCCTGGAGAGAGCCGGGGCGCCATTGTTGGCGACAGACGTGGCTCTAAGATCGCGAGTGGAAAAATATATCGAGCGCTCCGAATCGCATGTTTGTATGCAACTTCAAGTGACTTTAAAGACTCTCGACAGCACCATCGTGCTGATCGTTGATAGCTCCGTCTAACGAAAAGAGTTAAATCTGGAAGAGTGTGATCGTTATTCCTGGATATCGTTGAGCGGAGCTGTGAGTTGTACGACCTGTTTTTGGAACTCTATTGTTGCCAAGAGTTCTGGCGGGTTGTTGGGCTGTGTATTCAATTCTGTTTCCAGCCATTTTAAACATTGAGCCAATAAAATATCGTGCCTACCCCTTGAGGTTGATTTGAAACACAGTGGTGTGTTTTGAGCTTCTCTTTGTCCACACATGGACTGCTTGAAGCTCGGACATTAACGTCAGTATTCCGTGCTGGAAGATATTAAACAGCCGGGATCACAACAAATGGTGGCTCGTGCGGGATCATTCAAGTAAGAGACATTCGAACTGAGACAGAAATTCCACAGTGGACCGCCATCTTCCTTCATCTGATCATCGTTCCCTCACTAGCAAACGCCATCTTGGAGGAACCTTCTCACCAGCAGACGCCATATTGGAGGAACCTTCTCACCAGCAGACGCCATATTGGAGGAACCTTCTCACCAGCAGACGCCATATTGGAGGGATTTTCTCACCATGGGACACTATCTTGTGTTTACGCCAGTCATCGGCCAACAACAACAACAAAAAAAACCTGAGTTATTTGTACATTGCATTTCCTCATTGGCAATTTTATGTGTGGTGGTGATATTGGGTATTTCGTGTCATATTTTCCCAACAGAGCGTTGTGTGCGAATTACGTGTATCACCCCAATATTGTTTGCCTTCCCTGTGTGAATTGCCCCGTCCCATGTGGTGAAAGATATTGCTGAAGTATTTCGACCCAGCCTCCTTTTAGACTTAGTGTTTTGTGCCCTTGTCATATGATAACTCGTAGCTAAACCATGTCGGCTGGAGAAGTAAGAGATCAACCTGATCAGGTTGACAGTCACGTGGGTGTCGATGAGAGCGACGCAATCAGCCTTGACCCGGTCACTGAACCCGATATGTTAGGGAGCGATCCCATCATGACTAAATGCATGCGTTCGACCTTCTGGTCCGGGCTGACCCCGGTTCAACAACTCGACATGTATAAGAGGGAGAATGACAGGGCAGAGGCTGAGCGACTCGGGTAGCATGACGCAGAGATAGCTGAAAGAGCAGCGGCAGAGGCTGAACGCGTCAGAGAGCATGAGTGGCGAATGTTGACTGAACGACAGCGGGCAGATGTGTCTGCTGCACCAGTCCTGGAAATTGTTCATGTTCGTTTGCCGGACTGGATGGGAGACACGAAGCCAGAAACATATCTGGAGATGGCCGAGAAGTTGTTCACATCCGGTGGCATTGATTAGAGCTTATGGGTCAGCCATATTGTTCGCCATCTATCTGAAAAGGCGAGGGAGGTATATGCGTGGATGGCAACCGAGGACGTAAACGAATACCAGAAGTTGAAGGCCGAGATTTTGAACGCCTATGCGGTGTCCGCGTGTATTTATAGGCGTAATTTTTTTCAGTTGGACTCGTGAGTCCGGTCAAACCTATGAGGAACATTAGCGGGTCTTGTTGGATCAGATGCAGAGATGGTTCGAGGGGAGCAGTGTTGAGGTACCTCCAGCGGTTGCGGAACTCCTGGTGCGTTACCGTATCGATCAACAGCTTCCGCCGGACTTAGCATTGTTTCTTGTCGATAAAGACACTGTTTCCTTGTCAGACTGCGTCAAGCTTATTGATAAACATGTTTTGACATGCAAAATGTTGCAAGCCACGCAGTTGCGTCGTAAGATGGAGGATTCTGCGGTCAAGACTGCCCCCGTCTGCCCGACGGCTGGATCGAGGGGAAGGGTCCCCCAATGCCCTCCACTGGTGGCGGTCGCGAGCTGCAGGCCAGGGCACGGCCCTGGTGCGATTTCTGCAAATGTGTGGGGCACGGTGGAGGCCGCTGCTTCTCTAACCCAGCTAGTCCGGCCTATCGAGGAAACTCGGCTGTTAAATCGGAGGGAGGTCAGGGGAGGTCATCAACTGGGCCCTCGCGCATGACGGTGGCATTGGTGACAGAGGTCACTGCCACTGAGGCTAAGTCCATTCTTCCTCTGTATCAGGATTATTCAGGGACAGCCTTAGTGGGTGGCCCTGATTCGGTGGTGAAGTTTAAGGCCCAATACGTTCGGGATACTGGGGCGACGCTGTGTGTTCTCCAGGCGGGGGTAGTTCCGGTCTCTCAGATGCATTATACCAGCGAGTATATCGTCCTTCGGGGCATTAACCAGGTTCCTGGCCGGTATCCCCTTGCTCTCATCGAGGTCCGGAGTGACATTTTTACAGGTCCGATGACCTGTGCGGTGGTACCCTACTACCCGGTACTGGGGGTATCCTTGCTGATTGGCAATGATGCAATGGCCAGGGAGGAGTTATTGACTCTGACCTGTGTGGTGGTCACTAGATCCCAGAGCAAACAGGCGGAGAGAGTGGCGGAGTCAGACATATCTTCACTCTGGCCCGAGGAGCCTCGCGCATCGACTCCAGCCTCCGACGGTGACATTGCTTCGACTGAAGTCCACCCGAGCCTCCATTCAGGCCAACCTCAGGAGCCGGGCTCCTCAGGGACCGTTCCCGTCTGTGACACGGGGACCCCAGCTACTTGTTCGCCGGTCAGCGAATCCGGTGAGGAGAATCAGTCCTCCGAGGCGGTTAGCAACCCCAGTTCTGTGCCTGAGGTCACTCCCGCATTGTCTGCGGTAACCAGTCTAGTGGAGGATCAGCACTTCGATCCCACCCTTGCCACCCTCTGGGAAATGGGAGAAGACTCCAAGCCTGGACGAACAGGCTACTATGTGAATGGTGCAGGTGTGCTGATGCATAAATATTCCCCCAAGAACATGTCCTCCACCCAGACGTGGAAGGTACGACACCGAGTTGTCGTACCGGGGAGGCATCGTCAGTCAGTCATGCAATTGGCCCATGACAATATTTCCTCGGGTCATGTCAGAGCTGCCAAGACCTTAGCCAAGGTCAAGGATCAGTTCATATGGCCCGCCATGTCGCGAGACATCAAGCGCTATTGCGCTAGCTGTCCCATTTGTCAACGACTCGGAAAGGGAGTGAAGGTTTTCAAGGCACCCCTAAAGCCCCTCCCCGTGATCAGTCAGCCTTTCCAGTTTGTTGCCGCGGATTTTGTTGGACCATTGCCCAAACCAGTTCCAGGAAACGTTATTTGCTCACGGACATGTGTCGGGCTACCAAGTATGCAGAGGCTTATTCCCTGGAGCAAGCTGACTCCAGCCATGCCATAGAGTCTCTCAAGGAGATGTTCAGTAGGCATGGGCTTCCGACTAAATTCCTTACGGATCGAGGCAGTGTGTTCTTGTCGGAAGTATTCGAAGGATTATTGTCCGAGCCTGGTGTTCAGCACCTGACCACCAGTCCGTACCGTCCTGGATGCAATGGCGCCTGTGAGCGGTTCAATGGGACTTTCAAAACGATGATCAAGGCAGTTACTGATCAAGTTGGTGGTGAGTGGGATTAGGTGATCCCCTGGCTCTTGTTCGCGTACCGGAGTGCTCTGCATCGGAGTACCGGGCATACTCCCTTTTTCTTGCTGTATGGTAGAGAGCCCAGAGGGCCCTTGCACCTCCTGTTTGAACGTTGGGTAGAATCCCCGCCATCCACAGAACGTTCCATACCGGACTACATCCACGAGACTTGCTCGAGGATACACGATGCCTTAAAAGCGGCCGGTATCAGCCTGACGGATCAAGCCGTAGAGCGAAAGCTCCGTTATGACAAGAAGGCGAAGGCGGTGAGTTTCAAAGCTGGCGATCCGATTTTAGTCCATCTGCCACATGCAGGAAGGCCCATGGTAACCTCTTATCAGGGGCCTTATCTCATCCGTGAAAAAGTCGGGAGCCATATTTACGTGGTGGACATGCCAGACAAGCGGATAAAAAAACGGATCACCCATGTCAACGCGTTGAAGCCGTGGGCGGGGCGACCACACACGGTCACTCTCATAGGTGCCGCCGAGCACAGCAGCAACTTGCTAGGTGACGGAGGCAATGCAGGATGCCTCCCGGAGTATATCACTCCAACTCCCCTCGAGGTGTCCTATGACCCAACCCAATATTGGGTGAATCAACGACCCATGAAAGATCAGTTGCCGCAGTTGGAGCCTTTGACTCAACCACAGAAGAGGGATATGCAGGTGCTGTTTCGGGACTATCCTAGTCTGTTCTCTGGCAGGGTTGGAACCATGAGAGGTGTTCTCCATAACATCGACACCGGTGACCACCCGCCCATACGCCAATCATTCTACCGTGTGTCCCCGGAGAAAACTGACGTCATGAGACAAGAAGTCTCCAAGATATTGGATTTGGGTGTCTGTCGACCCAGCAACAGCGAGTGGGCCTCTCCGCTCATTTTAGTCAAGAAGGCAGACGCCACTTGGCGGCCTTGCATCGATTACCGTCGCCTCAACAGCGTATCAAAAGGGGATTCGTACCCGCTACCCCGTCTTGACGACCTGGTTGATCGTCTAGGGACCGCGAGGTTCATCTCTGTCCTTGATGCCATGAAAGGCTACTGCCAGATCCAGCTCACCGATCGGGCGCGTGAGGTCAGTGCCTTCTGAACGTCTTTTGGCCACTTTGAGTTCATGGTTATGCCGTTTGGAGTCGGGGCGGCCCGGCTACCTTCCAGCGAGCCATTAACCGGAATCTCGCTGGGCTCGAAGAATTCGCTGTGGCCTACATCGACGACATCGCGGTATTCTCCAATACCTGGGAAGACCACATTAAGCACCTCCAGGCCGTCTTTTCACGACTATCGGAGCATAACATAACTCTCAACGCCGCTAAATGCCATGTTGGGCGAGGCCAAGTGAAGTACCTCGGTTATGAAGTGGGCAGTGGGCAATTGGCTCCGGTCAAAGCCAAAGTGGAGGCCCTAGTGGATTTTCTGCCGCCCGCCACCAAAAAGGCTCTCAGACGATTCTTGGAAGTTACCGGTTTCTACCGGCGGTTCATTCCATGGTTCTCAGAAATCGCTGCTCCCTTGACCAACCTTCTCCGTGGCAGTAAGAAAGGATCCATATCTCTTCTGTGGACCTCAGAATGCGGCGTTTGATGCACTGAAAGGAAGCCTTGCCAGCCGACCTGTTCTTGGGGCCCCTGATTTCTCCTTGCCATTCCAAATTTTAACCGATGCATCCGATCTTGGGATCTCAGCCGTGCTCACACAAAACGAGGATGATGTTGCGAAACCCGTCATCTACTACTCTCGCAAGCTGTTGCCCAGGGAGCGGAACTACAGTACCGTGGAGAAGGAGCTCCTCGCTATCATGGCGGCAATCCAGGTATTCGCTGTGTACATTGGCCATGGACCCATCACCATCTATAGCGACCACCACCCGCTCGGTTGGCTCAGCCAAGCCAAAACCTCCAACCAGCGTATTCTGTGTTGGGCGCTTCTCCTCTCAGAATACGACCTCACAGTCAAACACGTGAAAGGAGTGGAGAACAGACTAGCTGACCTCCTTAGTCGCCATCGAGTAGACAAGGAGCACCAAAGTTAAGTGAAGCCCACAGGCGGAGAGGGGATACCGGTTTGGGGCCCCTTTGTTCCTCCTGAAGGAGCCTTGCTCCTCGGTCCGTTTTCCCTCCTGTAAACGCTTTCCCCAACTTAAGTTTAGTTCCCTTAGTCTCTCTATTGTGGTGCGGGCGATGGGTAAATAAGGTGGGGTAGATATTAATGTGGTGTAGTGTGGTTAATATTGTGTTGTGGATGAACATTGTTTATTGTACAAAAATGTTAATGATCACCGTCATCATATTGCCCTGTGATTTGCAACTAGTACAATAACTGGTTTCAAAACGCCGTCTATCTGACGGGTTTTACTTTAGGTGGGGAGAACTGTGAGAAAAACCATGTTCTCACCAAAATTTAGTGTCCCGCCCACAACATCACGTGACCTTTTTCAGGCTCCCAGGGATTGGTTGGCTCGTCGGCACGTGGTGGGTGGGCCGGGAGAGAGCCGGGGTGCCATTGTTGGCGACAGACGTGGCTCTAAGATCGCGAGTGGAAAAATATATCGAGCGCTCCGAATCGCATGTTTTAAAGCGATTTCAAGTGACTTTAAAGACTCTCGACAGCACCGTCGCGCTGATCGTTGATAGCTCCGTCTAACGGAATGGGTTAAATCCGGAAGAGTGTGATCGTTATTCCCGGATATCGTTGAGCGGAGCTGTGGGTTGTACGACCTGTTTTTGGAACTCAATTGTTGCCAAGAGTTCTGGCGGGTTGTTGGGCTGTGTATTCAATTCTGTTTCCAGCCATTTTTGAAATCGAGCCAATAAAATATCGTGCCTACCCCTAGAGGCCGATTTGAAACACAGTGGTATGTTTTGAGCTTCTCTTTGTCCACACGTGGACTGCTTGAAGCTCGGACATTAACGTCAGTATTCCGTGCTGGAAGATATTTAACAGCCGGGATCACGACAATATACATATATCATGATATTTCAAAAATGTATTGGGCCCAATATGTTCTCGTGGATTAGGCATTGTGTGGTGGAGGTATGCGCTCCACTGAGTCCCTTTCTAGTTTTGGCATGGATTAAATCCATCTATGTTATTAAAGTGTTTTAATTCTTGTTTCAGTTGATTTGGGTGATGGTTTGAATATGTATCGCTGTTGGAATCGTTCTGTCCACTGTCCATTCCCCCCACCTTGCACAATCCTGGCATGCTTTGGTTGAGTCCACATTTTTGTTTGATTAATTTTTTTAATACTACGATTAATGTTTACCTCCGCCACTGAAGGTGTGAAGTAGGTTATGTTTTCACCCCTTTTTTTCTATTTGGTCCTTGCAAAATCGAAGATTTTTCAAGTGTATTGGTCAGTCGATTTTGTTATTGGGTGGTCGCTGGATTACCGTTATTCTCAGGCTTGCCGTCTGTCTGTATGTATGTAATGGACAGCTCTGGAGGCCAGAGGAGTCAACCGATTTTGATGAAACTTGACTGGTAGGTTCATACCAGGATCTAGTTGTATGCTTTTGAGCACCGTTGCTATGGATGCCACCGTTGCCTAGTAACGGGACTTTGAATTTTTTGAAAAATCCTAAAAAAAAGACATTTTCGAAGATCAGAAATCGGCTTCTGCGCTTTTATGCGCACTATAATCAACCTCTTTGTCAAAAAATTTCAGCCCGATCCATCAAAAACTGTATGACTAGTATGCAATTATATAGCCACCACCCATGTCGCCTACCAGCTTGTTCTGTTTGTCGGTCTGTCTGTTTATCGCCTTCAGGTCACAATTCCAAACCGATTGTCATGAAACTTTACCAATCTGGAGAGGTAGTCTCAACTGAGAAGCCGATTGATTTTGAGGTCAAAGGTCATCTTGAGGTCAAATTTCTAAAATAGTCATTTTTCATCCGATTGACTTGAAATTTGAACAAGATTTGCACATTACGTCACTCAATTGGGAAACCAACTTTTTTGAGATCAAAAAGTCAAAGGTCAACCCAAGGTCAAACTTCTAAAATCATCAATTTTTACCTGAAAAAGAATCCATTTTCATCTGATTGATCTGAGCTTTAATTAAGAATGTCAATTTTAATCTTAGTCAAATGGACAATTTGATATATCCCTGGAAACCTTCAGAGAGGGGGCGGATTTTGCAAGTATCGTCTGCACGACGTCTTTTTATCTTGCGAAAACGACGTTTTTGCAAGATATTGTTGTGGTTGACGAAATTCGCAAACCACCATTCAGGTCCCTTAGGTGAGATATCTCTGTAAGTATATGTGTAGTTAGGCCCAAACCCGTTGTTTAGAGGGAATAAATGTCATTCATGCGGGCTGCGACCCTTTTAGATAGCCGTTTTTCTTTTACTATCCTTATTTTGGACCAGCCGCCATTACTACCACCACCAACCACGTCTCAACAGCCATCACACAACAACCACCAACCGCAACGCCGCTTCACAACAACAGCCACGACCTTTACCGTCACAACTCGCCCTCGCAACCATCGCATCACCACCATTCTTGCGCCACTTGTGGGCACCGATACTGGACTCGTGCAGGGCGCGCACCGAGCAGCGTGTTCAGAAACATCACAGACTTTCCGGGGAAAACGGATCAAAAACGACTCACGCCCACTTCTGTTCCGTCCTATTGGTGAGCGTGGGGCGATTTGGCCCCGCCTCCAGGGCGTTGGAGTGCGGTCGCTATATGCAAATTCATGGATCAAAAAGCATTCACGCCCACTTTTCCTCGGTCCAATGGGGAGCCAGTTAGAGGTGAAGGGTCGGAGGTAAAGGGTCGAAGGTGGGGGAGCGAGGCCACGGGGGATATAAACGGCTGTGTTCGTCAGTCAAGTTCAGTTCGCAGTTGGGAGTTCGTGGAGCCAGTGAAGAGTTGGGACGAGTCAAGAGAGGAGACGGAGAGGGCGATCGGACGAAGCTGTGGAGAGGCGGCGGCGGCGAAGGCGGTTGAGGGGGTGCTCGCGTCGGATTCGGGGAACTGCGGAGGGAGAGGCCGGCGGCGCGACCGAGGTCGTGGTGGAGACGCTCGTCGCGGGACCCGAGACAGGGAGATATCCTCCTTTCTCCCGAGCATCAACAACCCCCTCCTGTTCCCCCCCGCGCTGAGATAGTGCGACAAGGGGGCCCCTTTCCCACCCCCTACCAGACACTGTCCGCGAGGCCCGCGGAGTTGGGGCGCCACCGCCACTTTGCGTCTCATCATCAGACGGGTAGGCCCGACGCGGTCTCGGCCCCAGGCCCGCCTCATCCTTGAGGGTGGTCCTTTTCTTTTGCTTTGGGTATATGTGTTGTCGGCGCCGTCTGTGAAGTAAAATTGTATAAGTGTTGCCGTGTGCTCGGTAGTCGGATAGCTCTGCATTGTCTTCTTCTTTTATATTTGCTTTTTGTGTAATATTGTGTGTTTCTTCTCCTTTTACATTTGCTTTTGGTGTAATTGTATATGTGTGCTTTCCGTTCATCGCGAAATAAATGTGCTTATTGTTGAACTGTTTTCCCGTTTCGCTTCGTCTTTTCCTTTATTGAATCTCCATCTTACTTCACGTAAAGGGTTGGTCGTGGGCTAAAACGCCCGATAATTAATCAAACCGTCGGGGCCGACGATAACACCGCTCGGTTATCCCGATAGTACAGAACGGGTCGCTTAAAGTGGCCCGTGTCCGAAGTCGACCTGCGGCGAGGTGCGATCGCCCGGTCTACCCTCCGTGTGGGTACTTAGGTAGGTCGAATTTGGCGAGCAACCCTATCCCACGCGGGGGGCCGATTGGCACGATCGTGGTGAGGCCGAAAGGTCCACCCGTGACTAGTTCCCGGCGTTAGTCCGAGAGGGTCACGACTGGATTGTCCGTCCGGTGGGTGACGTGCCGCGATTCGAGATACGTGGCCGTCCGCACGCCGGCGGGCGCGAATCCGCAACAATATGTTAGTCAGCTTGTATGTTTATTTTTTTGTTTGTCTGTAATCATGTATAAAAAATTCTGCAGAGCACAGTTATCATTGGAAATTTTTGTAACTTCGCATATCAGAGGCCTATAGAGGTCCCTTTCAGTGCACAAAATTTTGAAGGTCAAGGTCAAAGGTCAAGGTCACTTTGTCACAAATCAGGGGAATCGACGAAACCCTTATTTTTTGAGTAATTTTGATCAGATCGTCTTCAAACTTCATGGGAATATAGTTCATGGTCTGGCGCTCAGCTGATTAATTTTTGGTGGTGATTGGCCTTGACCTTCATGGTTAGCGCCGAAGGTCAAACATATTTGACCCCAAGGTCAAATTTTCAAGTTTTAGGAACCATATCGTGTAGTACCTCAAATTGAACACCTCGATGAGTGCTTTCTAGATATGTCAAGCTTGAGACATTATGACGTCATTTGGTGACGTTATGAGGCAAACGCATATTTTTCATGGTTACTCTGTAGAACGATTCTCATCGGAATCTCTCGTAGGCAGATATTCCTCAAGGAGTCGCTCCTAGTGGATAGCAGCTCTGTTCACCTCAGTGTGACCTTAAAGAAGTCACACGTGGCCACCTTTTGGCAAGATACAGGTCACCCTGCAGGTGACATTGGTTTATTTTGTTTGTCTGTCTGTCTTTGTGCAGGATATCTTGAAAAGTTGTGGACATATCCGCATGAAATTTGGTGGAGAGTTTGGTTGTGTGACAAGGACGAACCGATTAGATTTTGGTGAAGATCTGGATCCGAATCCAGCTACTATAACTTTTAAAGTGATTCTTCACCATTGAGAGATCAGGTCAAAAACGATATATAGCACGATATCTCAAAAAGTTGTTCACTGATTTGGACGAAACTTGGTGGACACCTAGGGTGTTCGACGAGGAAGAACTGATTCAATTTTGGTGAACATCCGAATCTGGATCTGGATGTGATAATTTTTTAAGTGATTCTTCACCATTGAGAGATCAGGCTAAACGAATATATAGCATGATATCTCAAAAAGTTGAAGACGGAGTTGAATGAAACTTGGTGGACAGGTTGGGTGTGTGACCATGACGAATTGATTCGATTTTGGTGAAGATCCAAATCCGCATCTGGATTCGAGAATTATTTAATTTAAAAAGTGATTCTTCACCATTGAAAGGGCCAAAAACAATATATATATATATATATATATATATATATATATATATATATATATATATATATATATATATATATATATATATATATATATATATATAGAAATACAGTATTTCAAAAACGTATTGGGCACAATATGTTCTCGTGGACCAGGCATTATGTGGCAGAGGTATGCGCTCCACCGAGTGCCCTTCTGGTTGTTTTTTTTTTTTTTTTAGTTTTGAGTTGCGTCCACTAGCCCAGAAGCAAAGTAATGTCCTCACGTTGGAATCACCATCATGGCTTCAGCAGTTATTGAGTTTGGTCAGGCTACAATTTTACATTGTTTTGAGAGAGGAAGGAAAAGAAGTACAAATTGGTGATTTGGCGATCTCTCGTTGTGGTACTTTAGGGATGTATTCTGGCATATTTTGAAGTCTTGGTAGTTCAGAAAACTCAAGAATAAAAGGTACAGATTGTAAATCCTTATGACTTCACTCTATCGTAGTTTATAAACGTATCATTGTGTACACACGAGAGAAGGTGGCCATTTCTTTCCCATGTCATCCTTGTATATGGAGTACAACCATACTCCATGATAATTCTTTCCACCTCGACTCTACCCTAAAATAGAAATGTTTCCAAGCAGATGTGTCATATACACCAGAACCCACATCTTCGCTTTATCTTAATATCATATCAAAACCGGCAATCAAATGAAACAACAAAATATTTTTATATGCAATCATCATGGTTCAAAGAACAGCAATCATAGGGACTAGCGCTTCTGGGTTTGGAGCGTTGGCAGGTCTTCTTCAGCGCTCTCTGCTGACGATCCCAAAGTTAAGTTTCCGGTCGTTATCTGTCCCATTTTAACTGTTTATTTTCTCACCGACATGTTACTGTGTGTTCCCAGTTCGGTTTTGTTTCAAAAATCGTGCTATTTTGTGAGTTTTTGTCGACCTTGTCTTCCCGAGTGCTTGAGGCTACCCATCGTTCCCCTCGGTATACGATCATGTTTACTTGTATTTTCTCCCCATTACCTTCTATTTCTATCTTCCGCACTTTCCCAACGTCCCCTATCCCTCCCAACTAAACACTATTTTTTGTCTTAAATAAAAAAAATAAAAATACCTTTCTCCTTGCACACTCACAAGTCTCGATTCTTCTTCTTCTTCTCTTCTTCTTTATCCTATTCTTCATCCTCCTCTTCTTCTTCCTCCTGCCGGCATACCATCTTTATTCTACTGAGCTCACCATCTCTCGTCATTACCTTCACGATTTCTTCCGATCTACAACCTTCCATTCCCAAATCTTACCTGTTCTTCAAAAATACATCAAAAAATAAGAATCTTCCTTGTATCCTTTCGATCTCTACACCTCCTGTAACCATGTGCCTCTCTCTCTCTCTCTCTCTCTCTCTCTCTCTCTCTCTCTCTCTCTCTCTCTCTCTCTCTCTCTCTCTCTCTCTCTCTCTCTCTCTCTCTTTCTCTTTCTCTTTCTCTTTCTCTTTCTCTTTCTCTTTCTCTTTCTCTTTCTCTTTCTCTTTCTCTTTCTCTCTACTCTTTCTCTCTACTCTTTCTCTCTACTCTTTCTCTCTACTCTTTCTCTCTACTCTTTCTCTCTACTCTTTCTCTCTACTCTTTCTCTTTCTCTCTACTCTTTCTCTTTCTCTCTACTCTTTCTCTTTCTCTCTACTCTTTCTCTTTCTCTCTACTTTTTCTCTTTCTCTCTACTCTTTCTCTTTCTCTCTTCTCTTTCTCTTTCTCTCTACTCTTTCTCTCTACTCTTTCTCTTTCTCTCTACTCTTTCTCTTTCTCTCTACTCTTTCTCTTTCTCTCTACTCTTTCTCTTTCTCTCTACTCTTTCTCTTTCTCTCTACTCTTTCTCTTTCTCTCTACTCTTTCTCTTTCTCTCTACTCTTTCTCTTTCTCTCTACTCTTCCTGGTACTTTTCATTGACCCAGCAGCTTCACACTGCGTTTACCGTCCAAATTCACCACACACTTCCACGATTTTACTTCAACCTTCCCTTTTCCAAATGTTACACAATCCTTATTCAAAATAAATAATTTCACTTTTGACGATACACCTCCCATAGCCATGTGCTTCTCCCATAACCACGTGATTTGTTTAGACCCCCTACGTTTATCGATCCAATTTCACCATTCACCTCACAATTTTTTCTACAACCTTTCCATGACGTAATCTGATGAAAACGCTCTCAAACTAATAATAATAATAATAATAATAATGATAATAATAATAATAATAATAATAATAATAAAAACGATCTCTTATAATGCTTCATCTTCCTCTTTCACACGTGTGGTACTCTTTACTGTTTCATAATGCACTACTCTTCTGCTATTTAAACAGACTGCTCTCAATTCGACCTTTCCTTCATACCTTGCCTAAAAAATCCAACTGTTACAGCATTTCTTCTCTCCATACTCTGAATTCGCCTTTATTGCATCAACCAAGAAATGTGTTTAATCGCATCTCTGACCTAAAACTTTATAAAACCACAGTTTGCTATGAGTGATCGCTTTCCATCAACCATTCTTTTTTTCCAATTTCAGTGCCAACTCACCCCTCTCACCCCTCACTCAAAAAGCAACCATCCCACTCTTCTCCTTCCAAGCCTCCCTCTCACCTCTCTCAAAAACTCCCCCCTCACCTTTCTCCCACCATTAACCCCCCTCACTCATCCTTCTCAAAGTTGCCCCCCTTCTCATCCACAAAGCTGCCTCCTTCCACTGCCCTCTCACCTCCATCTCTTCATTCCATCTCCTCAAGTCCTCAACTGCCTTCTTCCCCCTCTCTTGTCCCCCCTCTCCCCCAGCACCATGGAGCCTTTTCGCCTCCTTATCTGGCCCCTCCCCTCGCTATTCTGCAATCCCCCACACTCTTTCAACAACCCTCCTTACCTCCCCCCTTGTCCCTTGTCCTACACTCCCTCTTCCCTCCCACCCCCTGCACCCAAAGCTTCCTCCCCTCCCTCTTCATTAACAGTGTGGACCTCAAATATCCGGGGCCTTCACTCAAACCTTTCAGATCTTTCCATACAGGTAACCACTGACAAACCAGACATAATCTGCCTAACAGAAACTTTCCTCCCCCAAGACATGTCTGACTCCCAAGTATCTCTCCCCGGTTACTCCCTCCTCCGCAATGACAGACCTGAGCCTCGTCCTGGTGGAGGAGTTGCTCTCTTCATCAAAGACTCTATTCCTCACTCTCCATGCACTGCCCTCACACCCCCACACCCCCAGGAATACCTCTGGCTACGGCTTCCCCTCCACTCCCACCTCATGTTTATATGTGTACTGTATCGTCCACCTAACAGTGATGACTCCATCTACACCTCACTATCCGAAAACATGGACCATCTTCTATGTTCTCTTCCAAACTCTCTCTTCCTCATATGTGGCGACTTCAATTGTCATCATGCCAGTTGGCTAGGTGTGGGTACCTCTCTCACCTGCCATGGCACTTCAGCAAAAGCTTTCTGTGACTCATTGGGACTGACTCAATCGGTCAATTTCCTGACCCGGATCTCAACCAATGGTACTCCATCTCTTCTGGATCTGATTTTGACAAATTTCCCTGACAATATCTGCTGCTCTTTCTCCGCTCCAATCGGTTCTTCTGACCACGTCCTTGTCAAAGTGGACATCTCTCTGGCTATTATCAGAGAACCACCTCACCACCGTCGAGTCTGGCATTTCACTCAAGCCGACTGGCAGGGTCTCCAAGCAGCCATCAAACTTATAGACTGGTCTCCTATATCTACTTTCTCCAACATCAATTCATCCTGGGAATTATTTCAAAGAAACTTGCTCTCCCTCATGCACAGATTTATCCCCTCTCGTCTTCAGTTGTCCTACCCTTCCTCCCGCCCTTGGTTCACTGAAGCTTGTGGTGAGGCAGTTGTCCTGAAACAACTTGCCTTTGCCTCATGGAAAACAAACCCAACTGAGGGTAATCTCAGTTCCTTCCATAAAGCTCGGAACAAGTGTGTATCTACCCTCAGGAGAGCCAGAAAACAACATCTTTCTCAGCTCAAGTCTGAAGTTTCAAACCTCTCTCCCTCCTCAAAATCCTGGTGGCATCTTATCAAATCTGTTTCTGGTGTATGTTCCCCCTCCATCCCCTCCCTTACCTCAAATGTCCGCACTGCTGATACCACACGTCAAAAAGCTGAATGCCTATACTCGGTGTTTGCAGCGAAATCTTGTGTCCAAAATCCATCACTTTCTCTACCCACCTTACCCAGTCACACCCAACTGTCCCTAGACTCTGTATCCTTTTCGTCTGACAAAGTGGAGAGCTTGCTGTCAAACCTCGACTCAGATTCTGCAACCCATCCAGACGGCATCAGCCCACGTGTCCTAAAAACCTGTTCTTATGTTCTTGCTCACCCTCTCTCTGTTCTATTCACCCTCTCATTTGCTCAAGGTCATCTGCCATCTGCTTGAAAGTCAGCAAACATTACTGCCCTGCATAAAAAAGGCACAAAAACAGATCCCTGCAACTACAGACCAATCAGCCTTCTCCCAATCATCAGCAAGGTTATGGAATCTATCATCGCTTCAGACATGAAATCCTTTCTCTTCTCCAATGGCTTGATTTCCGATCATCAATTTGGTTTCAGACCAGGTCACTCTACCCTGGATATGCTGCTTCTGCTCTCCCAACAATGGATGGAGGTCCTCAATGCCAGACAGGAAATCCGAGCCGTATCCCTGGACATATCACGTGCTTTTGACACAGTCTGGCACCCTGCCCTACTCACCAAACTCTCTTCCCATGGTATTCAAGGCCATCTCCACTCATGGCTCGCAGACTTCCTCTCCTGTCGCAGTCAACGTGTGGCCCTTAATGGAGTTTTTTCATCCCCTCTTCCTGTCCAGGCTGGAGTTCCTCAAGGTAGCGTTCTGGGCCCTGTTCTTTTTCTGGTTTTCATCAATGAGCTCCCTGACTCTCTGGAAAATCCTCTATATCTCTTGGCTGATTACTCCACCCTCTGCCGTACCATCGGTCATCCCTCAGACCGGCAAGCAGCAGCTTCTTCACACACTGCAGATCTGGGTAAAATCACAAACTGGTCCAACACGTGCAACATATCTTTCAATCCGGACAAATCTCACACTCTCACGATGTCTCTCCGAAAGGACCATTTAGAACTCTCCCCCCCCCCCGCCCCCATCCACTTTCTCAACAATCCTCTGGAAGAAGTCCTTTCTTTCAAGCTTCTGGGTCTCACTATCTGCCATGACCTTTCCTGGGAAAGCCACATTTCAAACCTCGCCTCCAAAGCCAGTCGCCGACTGGGAATCCTCCATCGTGCAAAGTCCTTCCTCGGCTCACCTGAACTCCTGACCACTTACAAAGCTTTTGTCCGCAGCCTGATGGAGTACTGCTCTCCCCTCTGGGCTGGTGCTCCTGCCTCCCACCTTTCTCGGCTTCACGCTGTGGAAACAAAGCCATTTCGGATCATTGGCATCTCCCGCAATGAGACTGAGTCTTTGGGCCTCTCACTCTCTCACCGCAGGCTGGTCAGTGGTCTTTCTGTCTTCTACTGTCTCCTCTCCAGCCTCGACCCCCCCCCCCCCGCTCTCTCTGCGATTTGTCCCCACCACATTACCGCAGGGCACTCAAGGTCTGCCAACAACCCCCTTCTGGTAAAACTACCAAAATCACGAATCACTGCTCACCTTCACTCTTTCATTCCTCTTTTTTCCACCTTTGGAATAAACTCCCTCACTCTATTCAATCCCATTGTTCCCTCCAGGCCTTTAAAACAGCTGTTCACCACCACCTCTTATCATCCCCCATCCAAATCCTCGATCTTTTCTACCCCGATAATCCACCCAACCCCACCTCCTTCAAATTCCCTGCTTTCCTTCCTGAAAGTCCCTGTAATATCCATCTTCTATTCCCCATGTTCCCCGCCCCATCCCTCTCCCTTCCACAGATCTCCTGATGTCTCTGTTCCCCACTATTTTGTCCTTCCCACTTCCGCCCCTCTTGTCTCATGCTCCCCTTGCTGTGCGTTGTGTGTTAGCTCTCACACGAGCCTCGACAAGGTATACAAAAAAAAACAATGGAAGAAAGTGTCAATCGAACAAATGGGGTAAAGGGAACCCAGGAGGACAAAAACATACAGATGCACCTTTGCACGATGGGAGAATTTGCAGTTGAAAAAAAGGAACAGGGTCTGTCAGCATATTTACCTTATCCCAGAGGTAACAATGAGAGAGACCATGAGGTGGAGGTTGTCATCAGACCTGAAATCCCAGGAGGGAAGAGTTAAAGACAACAAGGTCAGGAAGATAGTTCTGCAAACGAAAGAAAATGGGGAGAGGGGGGCAATTATTGTTTTACTCTTTGTGCCGCATTTCTGATAGATTGTTTATCATAAAGCGCTATGTCCAGGTGCAAATCCTCTCCTAGTTATGCTTCTGCTGATGATACACATTGTGGAGCATTTGTGCAATTTTGAATTTAAAAAAAGTTTTTCCCAGCCGATTTTGTTGCCTTAACATTTTGTCGTCGGATCATAGTTGCTGATGAAAGCAAACTTGTGGTTGAATTATCAGACTGAATCCTAATCGTGACAAAATCTCTGAAGTTAAAGCTATTTCTCATTAATTTTTTTTGCATCCAAAGACGAGGCTCATGGAAGATGTATAATACAGAAAAGAACAGAAGAGTAAGAATGTACAGTGTAAAACGAGGAAATATACCAATGGAAAGGGAGAGGGACACTTTGATTAGGTGTAGAGGGGGCACTTGGAGCAGGGTAGAGGGACGGACATTTTTTTCATTTACATTTTCACATTTTGTCCAAATTAATTTCCTGACTACACTTTTCTCATTTAATTTCGAGGAGTATTATCTCTGATGGTATCTCGGTGTTTGCCCCAGTTTAGAATAGGTACACCGTATGCCTGCGTGTCGTAAGAGGCGACTAAAAGGGTTGGCATCAGGAAGGGCATCCGGCCATAAATCATTGCCTCAAAAAGGGAACCATGATGGAGAAGATTGTCTTGGGGCCCACAAGGCTAACCCCTGCTCTGGCAGGGAAAATGGCCTTAAAAAATGCCTGTTGTATCATCTCTGATGGTACATACCAATAAACCTCTGTTGATGGAAACGGTCTCTTATTTCAATTAAAACATTTTTTTAATTCAACACAGGATGTTGAGCAGTGAGAACTTTACCCCCAATGAGCCGTCGCCCTGGTAGGCTTACTTGTTTTCTTCTTATTCTGATGTGCCAAACTCTGTTACAGAGCGTCAGTACTGCCAAAGCAGTTGTTGGCAAGGTTTAAACTGGGTGGTTTGCCATTGCCTTCACAGCAGTAGTACGGGCCGGAATTTGGAATCTTTGCGAAGGACACCGTGAGATCTCTAATGTCCACCAACTCATGTGGCAGACGGGATGCCAAGCTTAACGTCCATCCGAGAGACACATTGATGAATCATCCTCCCTGTAAAACACCGGGATGACAGTTTGTAGCTCGGTCAGAATTTGGACCCAAGTTAGACACCGTAGAGGCGATGATGCTTCCCTCTAGGCCATCCGTTCGGCGTCTACTTATTTTGACTCGAGGTTAAATGAATAAACATCACGTCAATAAATAATTTGGAAATTCTGTGATAATATATACAGTATTTTTTTTGTCTTTTGGCGGGGGGGAACAATGAGTACAATGAGACTACAGACAAACACAAGTCCAAAAAAAACTTTTCCCAGAAACTTTTGCATTTTGAGAGCGTGACTGACACAGCACGTGGCGGGCAGGGGCGCAGATGAGTCGCGTTTCGCCATTATTTTTATCTCACAATAATCGCCTCCAGTTCTCCTCGGTCGCTGTGGAGACGGAGGAAGTGGCGACAAGACATTTCAAAACGTCCCGCTCGCTGTCGCTGATAAGCTCTGGCCGCCATAATCCTCGGGCTTTTGTGGCGCGGGTCAATTTTTCATTTACGGCTTCATCACTCGCGGTCGAGAATTTCGCGCGGTTTTGTGTGTCTGTGTGTGACAATTGTATGTGTGTGTGCACCTTGTTGTTGTTCCGTATAGCAGACTAAGCGAGATCTCTGTGTGTTAGACGTGTGGGATGAATCGCAACAGTGTAGACCAAGCAGTAGGCTATATGGACTGGCAGAATAGCCTAGACCTAGAGGCTGGCCCAGCTGCTAACTGTCGCCCTGTTTTTTGCACATGCTCAGTGATACACACCATGAATGTGTGTGTGCCGTTTCTCGGATGGATGTTAAACGTTGGTGTCCCATCAGCTGGCATCAGTTTGTGGATGTTTGAAGATCCCATTAACGCCAGCACATTGAACAAATTCCATAATCTGCTGATCTAATCTACAGGAGACACTGCATCGGTGGTACAGCTCTGCTTGCAGCAATGATTCAAAGCAGCAGCCATATGTGTGCGAACAAAATGATGAGTAGGCAAACGATTCGGATATAATCAATATGACATCCCTAGAATTTAAGATTATAGATGCAAACTTGAAGGGCACTCAGTGAGTGCATACCTCTGCCTGGATCCGGATTCGGATCTTCACCAAAATCGAATTGATTCGTCCTTGTCACACACCCAACCTGCCCACCAAATTTCATCCGAATCCGTTCATAACTTTTTGAGATATCTTGCTCACTAACAGAGACAAATGAAAAATCACTCGTCGAGTGACACTTGACGAAACAGAACGGCACTCGGAAGAGTGCATACCTCTGCCAGGCTGAACAGTTTACATTTTGAAAACGAATCGTCTTGTTCTTGTCACCGAACCAACTCTTCCACCTCATTTTGTCACAAGTCATCCACAACTTTTTGACATATCATGCTATATTGTCGTGGCTAAACATATTGGCACCCTTGCACTTTTTTTTTTCAAACAACTCACAATTTTCTCGAAAAATAATTGAAATCGACAAAATTATTTGGTCTCCACAATTCTTTATTTCACTGTTATATTTCAGAACCTTTGTTTTTGATTCAGAACTTAATGTATCCTTTTAGATCACAAAATAAAAATAAATGGCATTGACAAAATTATTGACACCCGAGACTTAATATTTGATAGCACAGACTTTGGACAAAATAACTGCAGTCAAGTGCTTCCTCGAGCCATGAATGAACTTCCTTCACCTTTCTACTGGCAGTTTGGCCCACTCTTCTTCTGGAAACTGCTCCAGTTCTCCCAGATTTGAAGGGTACCTTCTCCCAACTGCTGTTTTCAGATCGCCCCACATAACAGGTGTTCAATGGGATTTAGATCTGGACTCATTGCTGGCCACTTCAGAACAGTCCATCGTTTTGTGTTCAACCGTTCCTGGGTGCTTTTTGAAGTGTGTTTGGGGGTCATTGTCCTGCTGCAAGACCCACGACCTTCAACAGAGACCCGGCTTTCTGACACTGGGTTGAACATTGCGCTCCAAAATGCCTTGGGAATCTCCTGATTTCATGATGCCGTGCACACATTCAAGGCACCAAGTGCTAGAGGCAGCACAGTAACCCCAAAACATCACTGAACCTCCTCCATGATTGTTCTTTTCTTTGAAGGCTTCATTTTGTTTTCTGTAAACATAGAGATGATGTGCTTTACTAAAAAGTTCTAATTTGGTCTCATCTGTCCACAGGACATTCTCCCAGAAGGATTTTGGCTTGTTCAGGTGTGTTTTGGCAAACTCTAGTCAGGCTTTCTTATGTCTCTCTCTCAGCAGTGGGGTCCTCCTGGGTCTCCTACCAGAGGACCCCCTTTCATTGAGTTGGTGACGGATCGTGCGAGTTGAAACTGTAGTACCCTGTGTCTGAAGGTCAGCTTGAATCTGTTTGGCAATTGATTGAGGTGCTTTCTCCATCATTCGAACACTCCTTCGCTGCAATCTTCGATCAAGTTTTCTCTTGCAGCTACGTCCAGGGAGGTTGGCTCCAATACCATGGGCCTTAAACTTCCTGATAACATTGTGTACAGTGGACACAGGAACATCAAGGTCTCTGGAGATGGATTTGTAGCCTTGAGATTGTCCATGCTTAGCTACAATCTTGTGTCTGACCTCCTCAGACAATTCTCTGGTTTCCTTTCTTTTCTCCATGCTCATTGCAGTACACACAGTGACACAAAACAGCAGAATGACTCAATGACTCCTTTTCTCTTTTCAAAGTGATTGAATGAGCGATTTTTATATTGCAGGCACCTGCAACTCAACACAGGTGAGTTCAATTCCAAAGTAAAGGAGAATTACCTGCTTCGAATCGAATTATTTCTCACAACTTCTGAAAGGTGCCAATAATAATTGTCTGGGCCATTTTAGGATTTCTTTGTGGAATAAGCGGAGATTTAGTAATTTTTTTCAGCTTTTTTTGTTTTGTTCCACTGCAAACCAAATAAATACATATGTGGATACCAAAAGATATTTTAATTTCAACAATTTTCTGGAAGAAATGGTACATTCTTTGAAAAAAGTGCAAGGGTGCCAATATTTTTGGCCATGATAGTTTATAGTTTCATTTCAAAAAATTCTCGTATCCGGATCCGGATTGGAATGTTCACCAAAATTAAATCAATTGGTCCTTTTCACACACCCAATCTGTCCACTAAGTTTCTACGGAATCCATCCTTAACCTTTTTGAGATATTGTGCTATATATAGTTTTTGGCCCAATTTCTCAATGGTGAGGAATCACTTAAAAAATTCTCGAATCCGGATACAGATCTTCAACAAAGTCGAACGAATTAGTCATTGTCACACACCCAACTTGTCCACCAAGTTTCATCCGAATCCGTCCACAACTTTTTGAGATATCATGCAATATCGTTTTAGCCCCATCTCTCAATGGTGAACGATCACTTTTAAAATTCTCAGATCCTGATCCGGATTCGGATCTTCAAATTTTAGCGTCGCTGTTCGTGCCCAGTCACCTACACACACAAATTTTTTCAGAACGATTGCTTGAAAACTGTGGCCAACAGACAGACAAACGCTACAGACCAACAAACTTTGCAAAAAAAAATTTTGCCAAGTAATTTTTGCCAAGCCAAGTTAAGCAGACGGGATGAAAAAATAACCTCCCCCTCCTCCGGTGGGCAGAGGTAAAAATGTGAAACGACTCAGAACTTGCAAACTCAATACACCCATTGTTTGTGATTTTCCCATCAATTTGACATGTTGACCGCCTCCGTTTGTTTGTTTGTTTGTTACTTGCAAAATCGAAGATTTTTCAAGTATATTGTTCAGTCGATTTTGTAATTCTGTCTGTCTGTTTGTCACCTACAGGTCACTATTTTAAAATGATCTTCATGAAACTTCACCACATGGTGGAGTTTGTCATAAGTAAGAAGCCTATTGTTTTTGAGGTCAATAGGTTAACATAGGCCAACGGTCAAAAACTTCGATGTTATTTCTAAAATCCTCAATTTTCATCCGATTGACTTGAAATTTGAAAAGGATTTATATTTCAGGTTTCACTGAATTCAACCAGCTAATTATTTTTGAGGTCAACATCGACCAAATGGTCAACATAGGCCTAAGGTCAACAATTAAGGTGTTATTTCTAAAATCCTCAATTTTCATCCGATTGACATAAAATTTGAAGAGGATATATATTTTGGGTCACTGAATTCAATGACCAATTACTTTGGAGGTCCACATCGGCCAAAAGGTCAACATAGGCCGAATTTCTAAAATTGTCAATTTTCATCCGATTGACTTGAAATTTGAAGAGAAGTTGCATATTTGGTCATTGAATTCAACCACCAATTATTTTTGAGGTCAAATTTGTTTTATGGATTTTGCAAGTGTCGTGCTCTGCACGACGTCTTCTTCTTGTTTGTGTGTTTGTCTGTCCGCTCACCTCCAGCCCAAACCGCTCAACCGATCGTTCTGAAATTATCAGGGAATAATGTCACCAACCATGTGACAGTCACGCATTGAAGCTTCGTAAAATTCAGTCGAGCGAAAAGGTCGACATAGGCTAATAGGCTAATTTGAGCCAGATTTTCTAAAATCCTCAAATTTCATCCGATTGACTTGAAATTTGAACAAGATTTGCAGATCAGATAAGTGAATTCAACCACCTATTACTTTTCAGGTTCTCTTAGGTCAAGAGGTCAACATTGACCATAAGGTCAACCCAAAATAGGCCAAATATTTAAGTTGTTTCTAAAATTGTCAATTTTCATCGGATTTACTTGAAGTTTGAAGAACGTTTGCAAATGAGGATGCAAAACTCAACCACATATTAATTTTTAGATCCTCGCGGAGGATCTCTAAGTCTTACTCACGTTGTTGTTCTTCATCTTCTTCTTGTGGACTTTTTTGTTTCACAGCCTACAGGTTTCATCGAAACTTCCTGAAACTTGGCATATATATATATATATATATATATATATATATATATATATATATATATATATATATATATATATATATATATATATATATATGTGTAAAAATACCCTGCGCAGACAGTAACCATTTCCAATTTTGAAAATTCCTCCTAGAAAAAAAGTGATGACGTCAAAATATCTCCGTTAATGGAAATCGCCTAAAAAATTATCTCCGAAAATAGGCAAGCTTTTTGAATACTGTTCGCGGGAATGCGGGAATCAAACAGGGCATTAGCAGAGATGAATTACCACACATATGATACATCACTATGACATCATATCAATTTTTATTATGTCATTCCTATTTTTTGACATTTTTTGTTTCACAACCCAGAGTTTTCATCGGATCTTCGTGAAACTTGCCATGTATATGCAGAAAACCCATGCGCAGGCAATAACCATCTCCGATTTTAGAAATTCTTCCGAGACAAAAAAGTTGACGTCATAGGTCAGGTCAGGTATGGGAGCATGTGCCAGAACAGCACGTCGCTGTGTCCACTTTCCGCCGGTACTCCAGGGGCCTCCGTCTGGCCATCCCCCAGGCAGATGCCAGGCCCATCCCCATCTCCTTGAGATGATGGTCAACCTGTTGCAACCATGAGGCACGTGGTCGACCCACTGGCCTCCTCCACTCATGAGACTCCCTTGCTGAGAGAATCTGGTGAGCAGGATCAGAGTCAGGAAAACGAGCCACATGTCCATACAGCCGCAACTGACGTTCACGGACTATGCAGGTAACAAATCTCATCCGAGTCTCTCTCAGCAACCGCTCGTTGGACACAAAATCCGACCAGCGATAGCCAAGGATTCTCTGAAGAGACCTGGTACCAAAGGAATTAAGTCTCCGTCTCAGATCCTTGGTCAGAGTCCAAGTCTCGCACCCATAGAGCAAGACTGGAAGTACCAAGGACCTGAAGACTCGGACTTTCGTCCTCCCGCACAGGTACCGGCAGCGCCACACCCCATGATCCAGTGAATCCATGACTCCCCAGGCCCGACCCAGACATCTATTGACCTCTGACTCGCAGCCAGCAGAGACATGAATATCACTGCCAAGGTAAGTGAATCTCTCCACGACCTCAACATCCTCACCACAAACAGACACAGACAGGACAGCAGCATCCAAGATGTCACCGAAAGCCTAGATCTTAGTTTTGACCCAAGAAACCCGTAATCCCAATGGCTCCGACTCCTCATTCAGCACCTCGAGGGCCCCCAAGAGGATTTCTAAAGTCTCCGCAAAGATGACTGCATCATCTGCAAAGTCAAGGTCCGAGATCTTGACATTCCCAAATGACGCACCGCAACTTGATCTCTCCGACATCCTCCCTAGAATCCAGTCCATACAAGTGCTAAAAAGTGTGGGGGCAAGTACACATCCCTGACGAACTCCAGTAACAACTGGAAATAAGTCAGAGATGGTACCACCACACTTCACAGCACTCTCAGTACCAGAGTAGAGTTCAGACATCAGATCGATCAGTTTTGGTGGCACCCCACGAAGACCAAGAATCCTCCAGAGGACATCCCGATTCACTGAATCGAACGCTTTACAGAGATCAACATAGGCTGCAAGCAGCCCCTGCCGAAACTCTCGTCTGCGTTCGGTGAGGACACGAAGTGCAAGGATACGGTCAATCGTTGACCTCTTTGGTGTAAAGCCTGACTGCTCTGGACGCTGGTGCTCAAGCAGATGGTGGTGAACCCTATCGAGAATTATCCGAGCAAAGACCTTGCCCGGCACTGAGAGCAGCGTCACCCCTCGGTAGTTGTTGCAGTCTTGGCGATCACCCTTCCCTTTCCAGAGAGGGACAACAAGGCCCCTCTTCCAGTCAGTTGGGATGATGCCTGTGTTCCAGGCAGAGCACAAAACTGCATGCAACGACACGAGTGCAGCATTTCCACCAGCCTTGAGAAGTTCAGCATGGATGCCACAGATCCCTGGAGCTTTGCCCCGTTTCAACTGGTTCACCGCAGCCCGTATTTCCACAAGCGTAGGTGGATCACAGTTGATTCGAGGGTCAGCAACAGGGATTGTAACACCCTTGACGTCCAACTCGACAGTTGGGGAATCAGCCTGGTACAACCGCTCAAAGTAACCGGCCCAGCGGGCCTTCACTTCAGACTCCTCTGTCAAGAGCATACCACTCTCTGCTCGAACTGTAGTGCTCCGAGGGATGGGCTTGGATGAACGTAATGCGCGAATTCCCCTGTAAGCGGGACGAGAATCACCTGTCCACAGGTGATGCTCTACCCCCTCACAGATTCCTCGCACATAGGCCTCCTTGTCCACCCTCAGTGCACGTACAGTTTTACGCCTCAGCTCCCTGAACAGCTCAGCTCTGCCATTCAGCCTGGCCCTGCGACTCTGGTCAATGGTATCCAGTGTCCCTTGAGAGACAAAATTCTTCTTTGCCCTGCGGTGAGCTCCAAGGCATCCACCGGCAACATCAAGGACGGTGGTCTTGAAGGCGCTCCACAACTCTTCAGGACCCCCAAAGCACCCAGACCCCCAAGTGTCCACTCAGCCTGTTCGCAAACTCCTCAGCTACTCTCTCATCCCTGAGCTTGGCAACATCCAGCCTCGGCTGGGATGGTACCATTCTCCAGGATTTAAGGTGCAGCTTTAGAGTTGCTACAACAAGCCTGTGGTCAGTATTGAGGAACTGAGCACTCCGGTAGACCCTGCAGTTCTGGATCATCCTCCAACGACTGTCAATGAGGACATGGTCAATCTCCTTTGCCACACCGCCAGCGTTGGAATACCAAGTCCAGCGATGAGCTTGTGAGCGCTGAAACCATGAACCAGCCACCCTAAGTCCATGACTTCTTGCAAAGTCAAGGAACTTAGTGCCATTCTGGTTCATAGTTCCTGACCCATGGGGACCAACACACACCTCATAACCGTCCCTATCAGTTCCAGTCGATGCATTGAAATCCCCCAAGACTAGAAGTGTATCTCGTCTGGGGCACTGATCAACCACAGACTCGAGTGTGGCGTAGAATGCATCCTTCACAGTGAGATCACTCGCCTCAGTCGGAGCATAAACAGAGACCAGGGAAATGACACCTAAGGAGTGATGAATCCTTAATCTCATAATACGCTCGTTGACCGGTGTTACCTCAATTATCATTGGGGTCAGCTTATTGGACACAGCTACAGCAACTCCTTGGGTATGGTAACCATCAAAGCGACCAGACCAATAGTAGGTGTAACCACCCACCATTATCTCGCCGCAATCCGGTCTCCGAACCTCAGAGAGAGCTGCAATCCCGATGTCCAAACGCTTGAGCTCAGATGATAACAGAGACAGGTGATCATCCTCTCTTAGGGATAGGACATTCCAGGCACCCACCCGAAGGGACCGCCTCAGGTTAACCCAAGGAGACCGCCGTCTGGTGGACGACACCTCAGCACCACTCCGACACACTCTCCCGCAATCTGACCCAGGGATGTTACCCCGTGGTTTCCCTCCTGCCACCTGCCACCTGCAAATCCTGCCACCAACCTCCTAATAAGAAGTGACGCAACTGCAGGAGGACGTCCGCAGACACAGTTGGGCACGAGATATGGATGGCCGTTGGCTCACAATGAGCTCCTCCGCCCTTTGACAGGTTTTGTTTTTAATCCTGCTGGGTGTCCATATCCAAACACCCTCCTCACCAGAAAACCTGGTGGGGGAGATGGTTTAGTCGCCGACAACCCGACCATGGAACAGGTTAGTACAGATTTACATGGTACCTGTAGCAGGTCACAGATCGAACCTGACCTGACCATAGTCAGTCTCTCTTTGAGAGAGACGTCATAATATTGCTGCTAATGGAAATCGCCTAAAACATTAACTCCGTAACTAGGCAAGCTGTTTGAATTTTGTTTGCGGGAATCAAGCCGGGCATTATCACAGATAATTTATCGCACAGATAATTTCGACGTAACATATCAACGAATGACGACTGCACGTAACAATTGCAGATTTACACAAATCGGTGATAATACCTGCCATTACAACACAGCCCACTGACGAGTCCTAATTTGCCAATCAACAAATGAACCAAAAACGTTGTAGAAAGAGAAGTGCTTTGAAAACCAAAAACGTATATGGATAAGTGTTTTGAAAACCAAAAATGGTGTCCATAGAAAACTGTTTTGAAAACCAAAAACGTTGTCCATAGAAAAGTGCTTTGAAAACCAAAAACGTTGTCCATAGAAAAGTGCTTTGAACACCAAAAACGTTGTCCATAGAGAAGTGTTTTGAAAATAAAAAACGATATATGGAGAGAAATGCTTTAAAAACCAAAAACGATACGTTTCGAGATGTTCTTTGAAAACGAAAAACATTATATATTGAGATTACTTTGAAAATCAAAAACATTACATATAGAGATATGCTGTGAAAACCAAAAATATGAAAATAGAGATGTACTTTGAAAATCAAAAATGTTATATGATAGAGAAGTGCTTTGAACACCAAAAATATTGTAGTATATAGAGAGAAGTGCTTTGAAAATCAAAAACATTACAGATAGAGAAGTGTGTTGAAAACCATATAATTTACACATTGAGATGTGGTTTCAAAACCAAAAACGTTGAATATAGAGACGTGCTTTGAAAACCAAAAACATTGCATGGAGAAATTCTTTGAAAACAAAAAATATTTTCTGGAGAGATGTGCATTGAAACGCCAAAAAATTAGACGTGGATATTTGCTTTGAAAACCAAAAATGTTATATATTGAGATGTGCTTTGAACACCAAAAACATTTTAGTATATGGAGAAATGTTTTGAAAACGAAAAACATTGTATATAGAGATGCGCTTTGAAAGCCCAAAGTGTTGCATGTGGAGAAGTACTTTGAAAAACAAAAAATCTTGTATCTTGGGATGTGCTTTGAAAACCAAAAACATTACATTTTGAGAAGTGCTTTGAAAACCAAAAATATTGAATTATGAGAAGTGCTTTGAAAAATCAAGAACATTGCACATAGAGAAGTGCTTTGAAAATCAAAAATCTTGAATATTGGGAAGTGCTTTGAAAACCAAAAACAATATATGTAGAGATGTTCTTTGAAAACAAAAAAACGTTGCATGGAGAGAAGTGCTTTGAAAACCAAAAATATTGTATTTTAAGAAGTGCTTTGAAAAGCAAAAACATTGTATTTTGAGAATTGCTTTGAAAATCAGACATTGCATATAGAGATGTGCTTTGAAAGCTAAAAATGTTACATGTGGAGAAGTGCTTTGAAAACCAAAAACATTGTATAGAGAAGAGCTCTGAAAACAAAAAACATTGCATATAGAGATGTGCTTTGAAAACCAAAAATGATGGATATAGAGAAGTGCTTTGAAAATCAAAAACATTACAGATGGAGAAGTGTGTTGAAAACGAAATAATTTGCATATAGAGATGTGGTTTCAAAACCAAAAACGTTGAATATAGAAAAGTGCTTTGAAAACCAAAAACGTTCCATGTCGAGATGTGCTTGGAAAACCAAAAACGTTACGTATAGAGATGTGTTTGAAAAGCAAAAACATGGCAGACAGATGTGCTTTGAAAGCTAAAAATGTTACATGTGGAGAATGCTTTGAAAACCAAAAACATTGTATAGAGAAGAGCTTTGAAAACAAAAAAAACATTGCATGTGGAGAAGTGCTTTGAAAACAAAAAACATTGCATATAGAGATGTGCTTTGAAAACCAAAAATGATGGATATAGAGAAGTGCTTTGAAAATCAAAAACATTACAGATGGAGAAGTGTGTTGAAAACGAAATAATTTGCATATAGAGATGTGGTTTCAAAACCAAAAAGGTTGAGTATAGAAAAGTGCTTTGAAAACCAAAAACGTTTCATGTCGAGATGTGCTTGGAAAACCAAAAACGTTACGTATAGAGATGTGTTTGAAAAGCAAAAACATGGCAGACAGAGAAGTGCTTTGAAAAACAAAAACACTGTATTTTGAGAAGTGCTTTTAAAAACAAAAACACTGTATTTTGAGAAGTGCTTTGAAAAACAAAAACATGGCATATAGACATGTGCTTTGAAAAACAAAAATGTTGAACATAGAGAAGTGCTTTGAAAACCAAAAACGTTGTATCTCGAGATGTGCATTCAAAACCAAAAACGTTAAACATGAAGAAGTGCTTTGAAAACCAAAAATATTATGTATTGAGATGTACTTTGAAAACCAAAAACAAACATTATATACAGAGATATGATTTGAAAACAAAAAACGTTGCACATATAGAAGTGCTTTGAAAACCAATAACATTGTAGAAAGAGAGAGATGTGTTTTGAAAGCCAATTACGTTAAAAACAGAGATGTGATTTGAAAACCAAACATGTTGCACATACAGAAGTGCTTTGAAAACCAAAAACGTTGCATGGAGAGAAGTGCTCTGAAAATCAAAAATGTAGAAAGAGAGAGATGTATTTTGAAAACCAAAAACATTATACGTAGAGAAGTGCTTTGAAAACCAAAAACAATGCATAGAGAGAAGTGCTTTGCAAAGCAAAACGTAGCGAAAGAAGTGCTTTGAAAGCCCAAAACCTTATACATAGAGATGTTTTACCCTGCCTTTGGCAACCCCCACCCCCTCTCCCCCGAGATGAATATTTTTTTAAATTAAATACGCAGAAAACATTCATCATGTTTGCAAGTAATATTTCAAGGGGATGACATTACTATACATGTAGTAAAGCAAATAGGAAATAAGAAAAATGCAGGACATCAAAAATTCAGCAAACAGGTAATACTGCTTGACATTGATATAACAACAACACATCTTCATCCACATTGAAAACGTCACCAGAAAGAATTTTAAAAAAGGTAATTCAGTCTCATGCATAGCCCGGTGATTGCACCACACTATTTCCATGGTGATTTTTTTCCTTGCCATTAACTATTTAATGGAGGAGATTAACTCTTCAGAAGGCCTTGAATACAGTAGGCTACAGTAATGGAATTTACTTTTCAAAATGAAAGGGTTCACCCAAAAAGCACGTCGAGCTACCATCGTGGCCGAGATTTGTATGCAAATGAGTTTAAACTGACGTCAACCCAAAGAACGAATTATGACCTTTCCTCCAATGCAAAATGCGCTTGTAACTTATGAAAGCTTGCTTATAATTGGTGGAGAAAGCTGATGACAAAAAAAGCATTTGTGGGACCATGCCAACTTGCTTTATATTGTCTGATGCTGTTGTGCTTTATGTGAGGACTATTGGGGAGAAAAAAAATTGTCTACTCTTAGGAGATACTTCAAGGCATCAGCATCTACTTCATCCATTGACAAACCCATGCCAAGCACATCATCAGGTCCACATCCTCCTACCTTCTCCCACCTCCTCCCATAAACCACCACTAACATTAACAACCACCATGAATTAACCATTAATCATTAACCATCCCATTAACTAATGCAGTCTTGAGAAAAAGGACATGGGAAGGGTCTTTTAAACTCTTGCTTTGCGTTTCCCAGCACAATCGATATTAGCCTTGTTTGTGAACTTCGAACAACAGGCGTGATGGCAACCATACGAAGCCATAGGTTAAGCGGAACATTCCAGAGCTGAACCTTCCATCAACTCTTCTTGGTGAAACTGACGATTTTGGAATGGTCTTTGAGAAAATGATGCACTTAAACAAACAGATCTTTTGGACGAAGTTAGCTTTGCTGTTGCCATCCTAGGCAACATCATTTTGTCTGAATCTCGCTGTTATTCCGTCCTCAAAGCGCGCGGCAAATTTGATTGGTCAAGACAGGTCAGGTCAGGTATGGGAGCATGTGCCAGAACAGCGCGTCGCTGCGTCCACTTTCCGTCGGTACTCCAGGGGCCTCCGTCTGGCCATCCCCCAGGCAGATGCCAGGCCCATCCCCATCTCCTTGAGATGGTGGTCAACCTGCTGCAACCATGAGGCACGTGGTCGGCCCACTGGCCTCCTCCACTCATGAGACTCCCTCGCTGAGAGAATCTGGTGAGCAGGATCAGCATCAGGAAAATGAGCCACATGTCCATACAGCCGCAACTGACGCTCACGGAGTATGCAGGTAACAAATCTCATCCGAGTCTCTCTCAGCAACCGCTCGTTGGACACAAAATCCGACCAGCGATAGCCAAGGATTCTCCGAAGACACCTCGTACCAAAGGAATTAAGTCTCCGTCTCAGATCCTTGGTCAGAGTCCAAGTCTCGCACCCATAGAGCAAGACTGGAAGTACCAAGGACCTGAAGACTCGGACTTTCGTCCTCCCGCACAGATACCGGCAGCGCCACACCCCATGATCCAGTGAATCCATGACTCCCCAGGCCCAACCCAGACGTCTATTGACCTCTGACTCGCAGCCAGCAGAGACATGAATATCACTGCCAAGGAAAGTGAATCTCTCCACGACCTCAACATCCTCACCACAAACAGACACAGACAGGACAGCAGCATCCAAGATGTCACCGAAAGCCTGGATCTTAGTTTTGACCCAAGAAACCCGTAATCCCAGCGGCTCCGACTCTTCATTCAGCACCTCGAGGGCCCCCAAAAGGATATCTAAAGTCTCCGCAAAGATGACTGCATCGTCTGCAAAATCAAGGTCCGAGATCTTGACATTCCCAAACGATGCACCACCACTTGATCTCTCCGACATCCTCCCTAAAATCCAGTCCATACAAGTGCTGAAAAGT